>NC_056734.1:758397773-758997773 GCF_019279795.1 Protopterus annectens
GATGTGTCCCACCTGGGGTACTGATATTGGGAGGGTGGCTGTCCATTCCATATGTCATTGCTATGTGTATATGGACATTACACATGTCTATCATCATGGTGTGGACAATGGCCTTCTGCAAGGTAGGCAGCATGCTGCTTGGTGGGGTGTGTATGGTGCATGCTGGTATCGCGACATCCATGCATACACATTACCCTGACAGGTGCTATGTGCTGTGATATTGTTCAACACAGTGCTGTATGTGCCCACACACTGATATCCCGTGCACATGGATGGTAGCCTGGCCTGACATGGGTACCACATATGTCTACATCCAGTGCCTGCTGCCACCGCCATGTCAGCAGGTGCACCACACAGCACCATCCCTCCCACAGGGACCGTGGTGTTGGGCACAGCATAGGTATCCATGTATGGGGACAGGGATGTTCACATAGCGGGGCACTGATGCTATCATCCATCGGACCATACACGTATGACACACACCTCACACACCCAGCCCATTCAGTATGTTGTTCGCAGCACTGACACAGCTATACTGCTAGGCCAGGGACATTCCCAGCCGTACATACACAGATGCATGAACATCTGTCTGTGGCATAGGCTACAATGATGGTGGGGTTCAACACATAACGTGTTTGAGTGTGGCTGGCGCAGATGTTCTGTGCCTGCGTGTCTACACGGTAAACCTGTTCTACAGTAGCCAGCGGTGATGTGCTGTGCACATGTCAATGCTGTACATTGTGTTGGTGTCTGTCTGTCAACAGGCCAGTGGTGGAACACACAAGGGTATTAGTGATCAAATATGCAAGCCGCCCTGTACAGCTGTACTGCTAACATCTCTGGTGCTAATGTATCATGGACATGCACACCTTACCCGGACAGGTGGTAGTGGGTTGCCTCCCATACCCATCTCCTCTTGTGGGTTACTATGATCCAACACACTGTTTGTATTGTATGTTCAGGCTATGCACCTGTGTGGGACATGTGGGCATGCAATGCACTACTGCGTACCTTTGCACCCATTGCACAACATGTCACACAGGTACACTGGCAGCCATGCACTTCACAGCTTCATGACGGTACAACAGGTGTTGTACACACATAACACATATCCTGTGGGACATGGTCATATGTACAGGCATGTCCAACAGTCACGTACCACTGCTACCCCTATATGATGGATATGCAGTACATGTGGCGGTACAGCAACTGTCACATGTAGTCGTGCAATGCCCCCGTACCTGCATGGCGTGGTACTGCCTGTGGGGGATATGCGTCTGCATCCATGCTGTGCCCATAGCTGACAGTTGTACATCGATATGTGCAACATACCTCATTTGGTATTCTCATGGGTGCATGTTCAACATGGCTCCGCATTGTTTGTGTCTGTCACACAGTCATTGTTGTACATGGTTTACATGCCAGCCATGGCTTACTGTATGTGATTCCATGTACTTCATTGGGATACCATCATTATACATTATAACAGCATATTCCAGCCATCACATAGCCTTCCTAGATGACACTGTTAGCCAGCCAGTAGTAGGTGTTCCGCCATCTGCACATAGGTCACACAGTACCAGGGCGGCTGACACCCATTCTGGGGACAGGGTGCTGACAGCTGTGGATGGGTGTGATGCTGTCAACAACCGTGACTGCACCTGATGGTCACATCTGGATGGGTAACATTCACAACACACACCTACCTTCACGTAGTAACACATCATCTACAACAATGGACATTCCTGCCAGAACAATGTGTGCAGTATGTCTGTATGACCACCGTAGGCACCACTGATGGCCCCCAGCATGGCAGCCAACAGCACCGGTGTATATCCCGTGGAACCATGGGTTACACCATTCACAACACACCTGTCTCAGATGACCCTGTTGTGGATCACAGTGCAGTTCCACACATCATGTTACAGTATGCATCATGCACTGATATGTTGCGGACGTGTGAACAGCTGTGCAACTCAACATATGCACACATGACACATCACCTGGTACAACATATCCCTCATACAACGTGTTATTGTGACCGCCCTGTGATGGCATTACACAGGCTACGTGTACTGGGACATGTGATGGCTCACCAGTATATTCACCCTCTGGGTGTGTGTCTGGCCAAGTGTACAGTAGGCAGTGGTCTGAACACGGGGACACTGTACATTGACCTACTGTGTCACTGCAACTGTTGCCTATGCTCATACTGTACTTATACAGGCATGTGGTATCTGACCACTATGACAGTCCTGGTCGACCACACTGCTGTGGCACACATGACCTGTGGCCATCTGCCTGGGGTGTGGAGCACACATGTACATCTTCACATGCTATACTGCCTCTGTGGCGGTGTCACATGACTGTCTCCAGCAGGGCTGTAACAGGCAGGCACGACATGGGGTCATGTGGGACAATGCTTGCACCTTCCACTGTGCTGCACACAAGCAAGGCACACACACTAGTGCACCACTCACATTTATCTGCAGTGACTGGGACCTGCCTCCATGTTCTGTGCAGCACGCCTGCAAGTACAGATTGTACACGGATCATACCTCCCAGGCACATACCTGGACTGCAACACACACAGGTGAGGGGATCACACATCACACAGTGTTCTGCACACATCCTGGATATTTGCCAAACACAATGCATCATAGGTGCTCAATGTGCAGATACCCATGTTTGTGACTGCTAGACACATTGTAACACACAACAGAGTTTACATTGTACACCACAGGTTACATGCTGTCTCTGTTGTTATACTGTACATTGGGCCTCGGACAGCTGCCACTGCCATGTGCTGACAGCAACCCACACTTCCCTAGAATGGACACCCATGTACCTACACATGCTTGAGGCATGCACTCCACCCAGCTGGATGACACATTACACAACACATACCATACCTACACTACCCTCAGCATGCACAATACCTCCATGTGTCTGGTGTGTTAAACCTGGGGTTATCCCCCCTTTGGTGGATGAACACATATGCTTCACGGCCCTGCTAGCCACACCCTGGACACACACCCATCACAGCATACACGGAACATGTGTACTACAGCCAGTACTACTGATGTCTGCTGACAGCAGTTGTTGATGGCATGACACCCCGGCAGATGGACAGTGTACATACATATGCTGACACATACCACAGTGCACTTCCGTAGCATGTACACAATGGTGGGGACCATGCTATTCCACACAGAGATGTGGCGGTACTGACATTTTCACAGACGCCACGGTGGTGGTCATGTTCCATGCACATCTGATGTATGGGCACATGTGCAGGCTGTTGCACGGTGGTGTATATTCACATGTGTGGGGTGCATCACTTGTCAGCCATGGTGGGTCCTCGTGGTCCATCACATGCTCCTAGGCTAGCTACCTACACATGACTGCCGCACATTGCAGTGTGGGGCCTCAGGCAGTGTGGTGGTATGTCTGTGTTGTTTGGCTACATCCACATTCAATGTCACATACAATTGTCACCCAGGCATTGCAGACCGTGATAATGTTGGCAACGTGCCAGGCGATGGTGTACTTACCAACAATACACACTCACTCACTACAGGGTTGCAATCCATACATGGACATCGTAGTGTCCCTGTGGACACATACATGGTACTGACATGCACACGTTATGTCCTGGGACACTGGCCCAATGTCACCTTCCGATGTCCCTAGCTGTTCCCGCCAACCTGTTTGGTATGTGTCTCCACACCAGCCCACTATATTCACTGCTAGCCTGTCAGACATTGTGTACCTTGACCACCGCACAGCCGCATCTATCGCACTACCCATGGGTGTCACTGCATTGCACGTGTGGCACTGCATTCGTACACCCATGACTGGACTGTTCTGTATGGCACTGGGGCACATCCTCACAAACGTGCTTCACGCACACATTAATGGCCTACATGCCTTTCCTGGCACCCTTGTTGGGCTTCTGTGTGCCACAGCACACCACATACACATGCTGGCCACCTGTCGTACCATTGCATGGGGGGTTGGGGTGGTACAGAGGGCAACAAATCAGACGTTGTCCTCACATTGCCCTTCAGCACCATTCCACGTTCTGGTATTGGCAACGTACACATCCACCTGCACATCATGCCCTGTGTCTCAGGATGTTAGGCTATATGACTCCTGGACAGGACACACAGTGGTGCAAGCATATCATACTACCTACTACATGTCAGGTACATATGGCATTACACAGACCTCACTCATGGGGCCACTCATGTTCACTATTGGCTTACATACACAACATGCTGTCACAGAGTACTGTCCATGCCTAGATATCCCACATCTACATACCTGGCACCATTATAGCTCCACCGGCTCATACCGATAACGACCATACGGGTGTCAGTGTGGCACATACATCATGTGGGTGTCATGGCATCAGGATGCATGACACATGGTGCATGCACATCACCTTTGCATAGCAACATTCACCCAGTGACTATCACATGGATACTGGCCCTGTACATGCATATCACATTGTACATGGTTGCTGTACACACAAATGCCCCACACGGTCCTGTGGTTACCGTATTCCACTGTGGCATGGATACACTTCTGCAGGGCCACACCTATCTGTTCTGTGTGTGATGCTGGTACATAGGTAGCCATTGTACCTGTGGCATTCACACATCTACACACGGTCAAGGGTACAATACCACATTCATGGTGTACCTTCCACAACGGCTACAACTTAACATGGCACAGCATTGTCATGCCACGATGTGTACCAGGCTCGGACAGTTTACATATGCGGCTGACAGATGGAAAACACATCTGTACACATCTGCATACCACATACACAGGGTTGTCTTCTGCTCTGACACGGACCATGTCCTCCGCATTACTGATGCATATACTCCTCATACATGACAATTGCAGTGGGCAGTGTGAACGGACTGCTCATGGATATGTGCACACATGCCACACTGCATGGGCTGGGCTTCTGTGTTACTTCCGCAGACACAACACACACCATGCTGTGGAACATAGGTCCTGTGCACATCCCACAGGGACACACAGTGGCACTGTTCATGTGATAGCTCCCTTGCTGTTTGAGTGACACATAGTCATGGTACGACCACAGCAGCAGTACTGTGTAAACATGCAGTTGACACCCGCCTCTGCTGTTCACTGGACACTACCATGGGGAGGTGACACTACTGTGTACACTGCACATGTGTTTACACATGGACCTGCCAGACCTCATTGTTGGCCACAATGCACCTGCAACAGATCGTTTGGGCATGGTTACCTGGTGTTCCTTCCATTTCAGATGGCTATGATGCTACTACTCTGTCCCATACCTACAGGCCATATGTATCCTGTTATTGTACATACCAATAGGCAATACCTCCATTATGCATGATATGCCTGTGATACTGTGTATAATGTCTGTCATATCCACCATGACAGCTTTACATTACACATAGTTGACATAGTATCCCCTACTGCAAGGCATACGTGCAGGTCAGGTGCACATTACGTATGACATCGACGGTATATGCCCATACACATGTGTGCTGTGACAGTATACATACATGTCCTATCCCCTGCTATGGCACTTCCTTGTTGGACATCCACTGCCAGCATCGGCGTGTGGTCTGGCATTGTTCTCTCTTATGCCCCCCTGTGGCAGCCCTTGTGGTGTCTCGGCTGTGTACATGATGTCCCACTGCTGTGCACACGGTGTCCACAGTCGGTATGCTCAGCAGGATAGCACTACATAACCACCTTTCAGCACTCTCTGCATTATGGACAAGTATCATTACTTACAAACACCATTCCCATACAGTACTGCTTCATCGTACACATCATGCGTTACACACCCGTACATATCGTGTGTTCTACATACCTTGTCGGTGTTTCGTTACGTTTTTCGTTCCATGTATCGTTATTCCTATTTATCACTCTTTCCGTTGTACACTGCTGGTTCGGTATGAGCATACGGTTTGAATATCCTGTGAGTCATCCTTATATCCGTCGATACCTGCAACATGTGGGTTCATCCCAACAATTGCTGTTCCTCAGTGTGTAATTGTGCGCATATCACCTGTGCATCTACTCCATTTGGACATTACGCGTCGTAACTGGGGTATGGTTGGATTCTTCACCTGGGCGTTGCCTATTTGCCCTACCTTCGTGGAGATGGTCTGTATTGTGTTATGTTATGTGTAACTGCAGCCGCTATGTGTGGCGACAGGTACATTTCGCAGTGGTGTTGGCCGTGGATTGTGTGTGTTGGGTATGGTATTAGGTTTGACATGTGGGTGTCCCTGTCCTGACTGCGTCTGTTGATGGCGTTTTGCATTCGGATGTGTAACATAGCTGTTGTATTCCTTTGAACAACGCATGCAAGTATGCATCCGCTGTTGATTGTGTTTTTCACGCGAGATGTATCGGTTATGCAGATGTCATTGACTGCCTGTATGTTTGTGCTGCTATTATGGCTTGTATCCCTTTAATATGTACGATGGGGAATATCGGAGGTTGTAGGTGACAGTTACGGGTTGTGGGCCTTGCATCTCTACATACACGGTATGGTTGTCTGTGTGCTCCATCCCTGCCTGGGGAGTTGACAGTTAATTGTTTGTTGGTCTGGGAGTGTAGGTTATGTTGTTGTCATGTGGTGTTGGTATCGCCTGCGTATGTGCTTCATGCATGTATTCCTCCGTCACATCTGTGGTATATCAGCGGCTGTTTGTACGTGACGACTATCCCTTGTCATTCTGTCCCAGATATTTACAGTGATTGTGGTCCTGTACTTGGGATGGCCTGTTTGCCATTGGTTGCCACCTATTCAGGTGGGGATTGCTTGTTTGACACTTGTAGAACACACAGCAGTGTTTACGGGCCGATACGTGGCCACGGTCAGTAGCGAGGTAGCACATACGTATTTCCGCGGTACATACCTATTGCTGTGTGACTTTGCCGACGTATCGTTTTGCAATTAGCATATCGGTGTCATACATACGGTCATGATTAGTACATACGTCCTTTCCATTTCCTGTGGGGTATATTCCTGTGCTACGTTCTGGGACATTGTCACTTTACATCATTATACGTCGCCACACGCCTAGCCAGGGTGGGGCTCTCACTACTACTTTGGGACTACTGGTGTACATATGCCTGTGGCTAGTGTACTGTATGCCTACACATATTATTCCACTCTGCCTCTAACATGGCACCAACATACACATATTACAGAGACACACACATTACACTCGCACAGCGACACACACGGCACCCTCTCCGCACACATACACATACTACGGCAGTCACGGGGACGTTTGCACACAGTACCTGCGTGGGCCGCATCACCGGCGGCGGTGTCTACCTCCCCCCTCATATCATCATAGTATAACCCGCGCATGTACTGTTACTGTACTGTGGCCTGGCGATCATTCCAACTCGCGGTTATGCATTTCGGTATGTTGACCTTTCCATGGTTGGCGGTATCCTCTTCTGTTAAACCTCCCGGATGCTCAGGTTGTCGTTTCACTATGTATACTATGTACAGATATCGCGTGTTACATCTCTGTCACCTTACATCCCTCTGATTCCCTGTCTTACCTGTAGTACTTCTATGTATATGTGTACATATATGTCTATATATGTAATGATATCTATCTACATATATGTATATGCACATATATACATGTTTATATGTATACACCTTGCGGCAAACATGGCAGCATACAGCAACGCCGTCTGCAGTAGGACCCGCGTACGGTTCAGGTGTTGCCGTTCCATGCTCCGCTGGCTGTTGGGTGTACAGTGTTTGGGTGCTGCCTATGTTGGAGTCACACATGGGGCCACCCATATGGTACACTTTATGGGTGGTCATGTTTGTGTGCCATCCATTTCACTGTGTGTGCAGGTAGGGAGGTGTCAGTCCATGGGGCCTACGCTGTCAGAGTATGTGCTATACGTTCCCTCTTTGCCACGGCATAGGCATATTGGGTAC
This sequence comes from Protopterus annectens, assembly GCF_019279795.1. Classification (NCBI taxonomy): domain Eukaryota; kingdom Metazoa; phylum Chordata; order Ceratodontiformes; family Protopteridae; genus Protopterus; species Protopterus annectens. Next base: position 758,405,773 of record NC_056734.1, read on the forward strand.
GCCTCCGTCTGCCTACTGGGGCTGGCACAGTGTGTTCATGGTCCTGAACCCTCTGTGCCTGGACTGGCCTTGGCAGTTGTGGTGGGCTTCGTGGCCCTTCGCCATTATGTCCCTGCAGCAGCTGCTTCCGCAGGATCATATTATGTAGCATGGCACATACTATGAATATGTGGGCACATGTGCCTGGAGAGTACTGCAGGGCTCCACCAGATGTATCCAAGCACTGGAACCGTGATTTCAGCATCCCAAACACACGCTCTATGATTATTCTGGTTTGTGCGTGTGCCTCATTATGGCATTCTTGCATGTGTGTGTGTGCATTTCTGATGGGAGTCATCATCCATGGCTCCAGTGCATAGCCAGCATCTCCCACAAGGTGGCCTTGTGGGATGTCCCCCTGGTGAATACCTGGTACAGCTGTGAGGCATGCCAGATATGGGAGTCGTGGTAGCTTCCAGGGCTGCCAGCACACACATCCATGATAATGCCCTGCGCATTGCACATGACCTGGCAATTGATGGAGGGGAATCCCTTGCGGTTTATGTAGCGTCTACCCTGCTCCCCAGGTGGTGACTTGATTTGTATGTGCTTACAGTCTATCGCACCTAGTACCTCCGGGTATTGTGTGACACGGTGGAAGTGGCACATATTGCTAGCCAACTCCTCCTGAGATCTGGGGAAGTATATATGCTCATTGGCATGTGGTAACATGGCATCCAGAAACTGGTGTAGTACCCTGGATGCTGATGCCTGTGAGATGCCCATGATATCCCCAGTTGGCCTTTGAAAGGTACCTGTGGCCAGTATTCGCAAGCTTACACATACCTTTGTGTCCACTGGGATGGGCTCCCCTCTGTTGTTTCTTGTTCTAAGGCGTGGCCGGCACAGCTCCACTATTTGCTGTAACGTGTCCCTATCCACCCTGTAACGCTCTATTATCTCCAGGTCTTGTAGCCCCTGGTAGGTTACCCTTGGTCTGAACACTCTCCTTCTCCTCTGAGGCCTACGGTAGTTGTCGGCATCCTCCTCCACAACTCCGTCTGTCTCTAACACATGCTGATGGATCACGGCCACGGCAGCACCCAACATGTACATTTTAAAAGTTCCCCGTGTGTTTACACCTAAGGTGCGGCATTTGGGAATACACGGCTGTGTTTTGTGTGCATTCACACTTTATACTGTTGTGCTGTACATCCGGTGATGTCATAGGGTGTGTCTGTGCGGCCGTATCTGGGGATTATCTTCCGTGTTTTACCGTTGGCACTGCAACGCTGTTGCCTTTGGTGTTGCATTACTCTTGCCTGCAATGGATTACCTTTCGACCTTCCCTTACTGTTTATGCACGTTGCACCTACTATTTCCTGGCATGCATCCTGCAGAGCCCTGTCATGTGTAGTTTCTGGGACATGGCATATCGTGCGTTTTGTGTGCCACCTCCGTTATGCTGCCTGTCTGCTTTGCTCTGCTGTGTCAGGTCTTCACTCTTTGCACTCTGCTACCTCCCCTACTTTCTTTGCATTCATATGCCTCCTTTATCCCGTTTTGCAGGTTTCTGCATGCAGAGTTGTCAGCTGCCGCCGATTGGCCTTCGTGGGTTGATTAGTGTTGATTGCTCATTACTACTCCAATTACTATGCTTCCGCATTTCCTCATATTCTCAACATCACCTTCCTGTTTCCGATGTTATTTGCGGGGCGAGCGTCACATGACTGGGTTAAGGGAACACAGTCATCCTCGTGCACATGCACCTCTGCGCGCATTGTGTGCTCTCAGCTCAACTATTTCCCCACACGCCGGTCCTGCAGCTGTGGTGTGCAATGTACAGCCCAGGTTTGCTGAGCTCCAATGTGCTTCCTCCTACAGTGGCACACCCCTCTGCAGGTGACATGTATTCCCTCTGAGCCACTTCTCGGTGTATTACCGCTGCGCCGTTTGGTACAGCCTTACGCCGGCGGGGGTTTTGCAATTCAGTATTATCTGCCTCATTTGCATGGCATTGACTACTAATTCATAGTTACCACGCCGAACACTGCCGCGAGTCCTTGGCAACCCTTGCACCGTGGTTGTGGCTTTCCATGCATACCATAGTGTATTGTGGCTGTGAAGCTGATGTGTATTACGCTGCTGTTTTATAACATTGTCATATTATTTCATTGTTTTGCACCTTCCGCAGACATGTCCTGGGGTTCTGCTGTGAGTTTCTGTGGACATACCATTTATGTTATTATTTACATGTTGTGCATGTTTTCTTTTGACATTCTCTGTGTCTTTCGCCATTGGCATATGGCAACAGTGTGATACCTGACGCTGACAGCCTTCCGTTACTCCTATGTTATGTTTGGGAAAATGTAAACCGTTTTTTTTGGTTTACATTGCCGTGGCCTTATGCTACGCCTGCGCCACTTCGTGGATCGCTATATGCCTTCATTTGCATGGTGCAACACCGCACATGGGGTGTTTAGCATACCTACGCCAGTGGCGGCGCTGATCCGGTGCACGCCGGTAGTGCACGTGGGATTGGATCGTACCTGAATCGCTCGGCGGCCATATTTGGCATTGTAACGCCTACGCTGTGCGTGCGCCTGGTGCAAGGTTCATGAATTCCCAGGGATAGTCTTTTTCAGGAGTCAAGAGTAGCAGCTTTGTAAAACCCTTTGCCAAATTGTTAAAAATGTAAAATATTGATGTTTCAGATAGGACCTGCTAGTGCATTAGCATTTGTATTGGTTGTTTCCATTTTTCTCATTTCACAGTAACATTTGTGTTCCTCTAGGCAGAATACTTATGACCCTGTCACCTTAGAATTTTCCTGGGTTGGTTCCTGACAGCTGTGGGACACTTGTACAATAATTTAAACCCCACTCTTCATTGTCTGCTAGCACATTATTTTGGGGGAGGAAGTTACACTAGTAAGAAGTTGTTATGCAGTGAAAACAGACATTAGGAATTCCATCTGGAAGGGTTCAGACAAAAAACATATATTGGTTTGAACCAAAAAAGGAAAGAATCCTGTTTTGTACTGTGTGGTGAGAAGACCTACATGTCTGGTCACTATTTGCCAATAAGCAACCATGCAGTAGTATATGGTTCACAGTGGTCATGGAAAAAGATTCACGAAGTGCCACAACTAGCAGCCTGTGGGATTTTTAGAAAACCTTATTAAAGTAGAATATAGAAGGTGCATGAGAAAAAAAAACTGGGTTGTTACTGGAAGAAGAGTAAGGGAGGGGAAGGGCTGTGGGAAAACATAGAAAAGCAGTGTGGAGGATATGGAAAAAGAATTAAAAAATGGTCGCCATGGCAAAAATGAAAAGAAACAAAACGCATAAAAAAGCAAAGGGAAAGTTAAATGGAAAAAGGCTAAGCAGATATTAAGAAAAGGAAGAAGGCTTCTTCAGTTGTGTTAGAGAAAGGAAGAAGTCATATAGGGCAACCAGTAAACTAGTTTGTGAAGAACAAAGATATAATGAGGTCATTACATCTTTCTTTACTAAAGAATCCGAATGGAGGCCATTAATACAGGAAGGCAGGGCCTTTGTATGATTGATTAGGAGATAGCAACTGAAGAGAGAGGTCTGTCACCTTGGGGGCTAAAGTAGGGTAAGGCACAGTCAGAATCCCTTAGAGAATCCCAAAACAGACTGCTATGTTTTAACTAAACCCCTGGCAGAACAGCTCAACATGTTCCTCAGGGAAGACTGGCCCTGGTGGACTGGGAGGTAACAGTTGTGCCAGCATGCAGAGAGAGCTGGGATCAGACCATGAAATTACAGGCTAGTGAGTGTGAGTTTAATTTATTTCTTATTATTTATTTGACATTTATTGACTGGGTTAGTCCGACCGAGCTGATAACCTTTTTTCATTGGAGGCTTGGGGAGAAAATCTCCACAATTAACACATATGCAAAGTATAGTATTAAAAAGGTAGTTTGTAGTTGACAATTAATAGTGTTAGGTCCACAGTTTGAAAAGTACAGTATTAATAAAGTTATTACAAAGTTTACCATTAATATTGTAAAGGCACCGAAGCTATATACAAAGTTATACAATGTTACCAGGAACACCTTCATTAAGGATGTGACTACAGTTTTAAAAAGTTAGAACAAAGTTTCCCATTAATATTGTAGAAGCACCAAGGCAATATACAAAATTATACAATTCTTGTCAGAAACACTTTCATTAAGGAAGTCACTACGTAGTAGCATAGAATATGAAAGAATGTCGACAAGCATTTAGCTACTGGTTATTTAGTTTGCAAATAGTCATAAACATGTTAGTGGAGGTAGTGTAAGGTATTTAGAAGACAGCTTTGCAGAATATGGAATTTAAGAGAAAGAAAGGGGAAGTAGAATCCAGAGGAGGTAAGGGTATACAGTTAAGGAGGGTTTGTGCAGTGGGAGGTCCAGGTGCTTCTTAGGAAGTTTTTGGTAGGAATTTTGAATTTTCAGTTGTTTAATTCTTTTAATATCCAGGGGGAGTTTGTTCCAAGAGAGGGCAGGGTAGTAGCTGTAAAGGTTTTGTCCTATTTTGCTTTTTGGTTTGTAGATTTGAAGAAGATTTTGATCAGTGCTTTGGAGAGTCCTGGGAGGGGTGTATAGGAAGACAAGTGAGGAGATATTGTGACAGAAGGAAGACAGATTGTATGACTGAGTCCTATGGTAGATATATGGAGATAATCTGATGGAATGAATGACCTGAAGCTGTGAGAGAAGTACTTGGTGGGGAACTTCTAGCCAATTTAAGCTGTTGAGAGAAAGGTAATGGTGAGATTTATAGGTTTGATTTGCATCGAATCTGGCAACTTTATTGTAGGTAGTTTCTAATTTTGTTAAGAGAGAGTTCTGAAGATTGGTGAGGATTTCTGAGCAGTATAATAGGCTAAGGGGAAAATAGGCACAGGAGAGGGAGATTTTAGCTTTGTTAGACAGGAATTTCTTATTTCTGTAAAGAAGACCACGTTTTATGTGTTTTTTTATGCAGTTGTAAATATGGAGGTCAAATTTGGGCTGGTCATCTGTTATGAATGAAGTATTTCTGAAGTAAATGCCTACAGTTTCCCTGTGGCAGAAATGGCCTAATCTGAATTTTAGGATGGATTTTTAAATCAGCCAGTTATAGATAGCCCAATTGTATGACTGAGTCCTATGGTAGATATATGGAGATAATCTGATGGATGTGATCTTATCTGGATTTCAATAAGGCCTTTGGCTTTATGCTGCAGCACAGGCTCCTTGCAAAGTTGAGAATCATTGGTGATAGAATTAAACTATGTAGATAGGTACAGTGGCTAGATAACTGACAACAGAAGGTAGTAGTCAGAAATGATGATGATTAGCAATATTTCACAGTTATGAGTCCTAGTCCAGTGCTTATTTAATATGGTTTTCTCAGATCTCATGTAACACCTAGAAAAGTGGATTTCATTTGTTGGAGGTGACTACTCCAAGAGGAGACCATTGGTGGCAGATAGTGAAATTAAGCTTGTTGAGGGACTTGGTTAGACTGTAGGAGCATGGCTTGAAATCTGACCTCTTCACTTCAGCTGCAGTTGCAGCTGGGGACCAACAGTTCATGGGCAAAGTAGTTCATCTGAACAATCAGGCTAAAAGAGATGCAGAAATGTAAAATGAGCTGAGGTTATTGTAACAGAACAGTTAAACCAAGAGGCAAAGGTAAATCAAATGCTGACCTTTGTCAAGGGGGTGAAATTCAGAGAAGTAGGAGAGTGATAATACTCCACAGCTAGAATAAGGTATTAATTTCTAAAAACTTTGCATTGATTACATCTCTGATGAAGGTATGATGGAAGATTAAGTAAGGTAGTTTGGAGAATGGAGGAGATAACTTGAGGAAAGATCAAATTAGTTTTTTTCCTTGTATTAAAGGAGAGACATGAATATGACATGAGTTTTAAGCTGTCAAGAGGCAACTATGATGAGATTGCTTTGCAAAACAAGAATAAATCAGCATATAAAATGAATTCAGTTTTATATTTCTATGAGTTTACAAAGAAATGGTGTTGAGCAAATGTTATGTTAGTATTCAAGAAGTTTGGGGCCTTCAAGGCATCTTCCAAATCCTCAAGGAATAGGACAGGAGTGGCATCTTCATCAGGCTACCTCTTGCTCCTCATTATCCTTCATCTTATTTATGTAATGTAATAGAGTATTGCAATGTTAGAGCCATGACAGGCATCCCACCACAGAAAAGTATTTGTTACTTTCTTGTGCTTATTTTATGACAGCATCTTAACTTTACTGGGACTTGCAGTCTTGTAGATACCAGTGTTTCATAGAAGATGACTGTCCCGTCTGTCAGCAGTGGTAAAATAATACCAGATCCTAAGTATTTCTAACTCCTGCCAATCATTTGTTGTAGAAGAAGGTATTATCCTGTACCAGTCTCTTATCATTAGTGATTTACAAATAACATCTTTATAAATACAAAGTAGGTATAACAGGTTGTGTGCTAGGTACCACTGGATGGTTTTAATTCCACACAGCTTTGGATTTCAGCTTCTTTTTTTTTATTCTAATAGTCATCTGACAAGTTGCATGTATGACCCTCTGCTGTACATTTTCCCCACACTGCTGTCAGTCTAGCAGTTTGACATCTGTACTTTTTCTATACTTGTTTCCTTAGTTAAAATAGTCCGTGTTATATTTGCCATTTTAGGCCAGGTTCCAAAAAGGTCTGTGAACTACTGAGGAGAGTCCTCACAGTCGAAACAACACAACAGTGGGCAGCAAATAACTTGGAATGCATAACAAGGAGCAGTAAGAGTGTAAAGTTGTTTTTTTTTCAACAAGTGTGCCAGACATGTTAATAGCAGTATTATCAGTGTCTGACAGAGGATATCTTTTCAGAAAAAGAGAACTAAAAGTGTTCATAGAGATGCATCATAGCAGCAAAAGCCAACAACGTTGTTGTACAATAAAGATGATTACACAGACCTCCTTAGCAATATAGCTCCACAGAATGCAAGTAACTGTCACAGTCCCAAAATGTTTGCAGCATGATTTTACCATGCTGCAACACTAATACTGTAAAAATCCATAAGTGTGGCCCATGCAGGACCACATAACAGTAGACTGAAAATATCACCATTATAAATAACGTATAGTGGGGTCAGGCAGACACAGGTGCCATTAAACACATGATACAGTGCATGGCCACCACGAGAAGCAGAGGAATGGCCAAGCAAAATTTGTCAGCTAGGGAAGATTCATTTTTGTGGAGCGAGGCTCCATTGTATTTTTGGAGAGCAGGGTAAGCTGGAAGAGTCAAAGAGAAAATGGAAGGTACACACAGGCCTGGTAAAAAAGGACAAAGCTAGATGTGCACCACAAACTCAACAGAAAAGGCTAGGGCTGGAACAAGGAAGGTGAAGGTGAAAATGCAGCAAGGACACTGGTTGGAGAAAGCAAGTCAGTGAACTATTGATGGGATACAACATACAAGAGGAGGATATATGCAATGGCCTTACATGCATATAACACCTCAGGGATGTCTGTCACAACAAGGATAGTAATGCCTAGATCCACAGTGCAGTAGGTATGTTTTTATACATTCAGCTAATCTGTAGGTTAGGTGAGAGCAACATACATTGGAAGTCCATACAGGTTGGAGGAGGAAATCTGACCTCCAAGACCACTAAGCCCTTAAAGTCTGTTCCCTCCTGTGACGTTTAGCTTGAGGAACTATAAAAAATAGCAGTGTCATCAAACCTCTTGACTAGGACTTTGAAACAAGTCTCTGCAGAGGTTTTGTGGACACCGAGTATGACAAGCATACTATGATGAAGGAAAAGGATCCTGTCCTATAACAAAAGTACTTGATGCACTGTGATGTTCAGAAAGCACCCTGTAAAGTGAAGTGTTTGGACCAGAAAATGGGACGTCATTAGGTTCACCATTAAATCCCAGAGACATGAACAGTTTACAGATATTCACTTTTCTAAAGTAATAGTGTCTAAGAAGGGGTGGCAAAGAGTCAGTCATTCAAGCATGTGAACACCTTGAATCAATGCAACCTGAGATTGGTGCCTTTACAAGCATACACTTAAACATATAAACAAACCAAAAAACTCGACAAGAAACAAAGTAATCAACACTAAAAATGACTTTGAAAGGAACACCACAAAAATTTTTTTATGCGTTTCATTCACTTTTAATAAGCGTGAACTTCTTCAGAATTATCATGTTCACTGAAATGATGATTTAAATTCTAATTCATTAGATCACATGTACCTTAAACCCACCAATCAAAAAATCAAATAATTTTAAACAAAGTACATAAAATACAACTAACCACCAAGAAAACTGTCATTAATCATAACAGTACAATATAAAAATGTAAAAGTGTAAAAATATTGATCTGTATTAATGTTTACAAATGAAAACACTGGAAATAAAAATGCAATTAAATTATAGTCTCTGTGCCTGTAAAAAACATTTTATATTAATTGCATCGTTTAAACCACGAAATTCATCTGCATTCAATATGATTTGCCAGATGGTTTCTCTACATTCTAACTTGATTTTAAAATTTCCACATAACAATTCATCATTGACTTTTTCCAAAACAAAAAATGTAAATTTCTTAAAATCTGAGCAAATAGTAGCATGTTTTGCCAAAGCATTAGACAAATCTTTGTTTTTAATAGCTAATGTATGTTCGTAAATTCTATTCTTCAACATTTTAATAGTTTTTCCTACGTAGAATTGATCACATGAATTACAAAAAGCAACATATACAACATTTTTAGTTTTGCAATTGTAATGACCTTTGGTAAAAATAACTTTGTTTAAATGCCTAAAAAATGCTGTACTACTACCTGCAACAAATCTACATTGTTTACAGCAATTACACGGAAAGGTACAAAAATTAGACCTGGTAGTACTAACATTGGCTTGTGAATTTTGTTTTTCTAGCAGACCTTTAAGACACACAGTCTTTTTGTATGTAAACACAGGTGCTTGTCCAATAACCCTACGACTTACCCTGATAAACTGTCCCTTAACAACTCCTCGCTTCATAAATTTAGGGTGCAAACTGTCATGGTGTAGATATTGATTAGTGAATGTAGACTTCCTAAAGATACAACTTTCAAAACATCTACCATCATGACCTAGACTTAAATGTATGTCTAGAAAATCAATTGTATTTCCAAAATGTCCAACAGTAAATGTCAAAAATTCAGTCGACTGATTTAAATACTCGACAAACACCTGAAAAGAAGTGAGATCACCATCCCATAAAAAATTTAAATCATCTATGTACCTTTTATAAAATAAAATGTGTTTTGAAAATAAATGTGAATAAAGGTACTTAATTTCCCACATGGCCATGACAATATTGGCAAAACTAGGTGCAACCCTAGAACCCATTGCAACACCTGTGATTTGCTTATAATATTTGCCTTCAAAAATAAAAAAAATATTTTCCAAGACTAAATCCGTCAAGGTACATATTGTATTCACCATAACATTGTCCAAACTAGTCTCTGTGCTTAAATATTCTCTCAAAAATTCTACACCTACACACTGATTAATACTCGTGTATAAATAAACTACATCTAGTGATACAAACCTGAAGGATCTACCTTTAACATCAAACTGACTCAAAAGTTCTAATAAGTGCCATGAGTCCCTCAAGTAAGAATGTGTACCCTGAACTATGGGATTTAAAATATTGTCCAACCAAATGGAAATAGATTCTGTTTTAGAAAAACCTGCAGCTACGATAGGTCTAAATGGTATAATTTCCGTGTGTTTATGTAATTTAGGGATACCAAATAGGGTAGCCAATTTAGGGTATTCAATGTGTAAAAAATCATAGGCCTGGTAGTCAATGTTACCTTGACTAAACAAATCAAATAGACTCATAGCTAATCTAGAAAAGTTTTTAATAATATGTTCTTTAGTGACAATTTTGTAACAACTTTCATCATTTAATAAAGTGTTCATCGTCTTACTATAATCTTCAGACTTTATGACCACTATTGTGCCATCCTTATCAGCTTTCATTACATGCAAACCCCTATTATTTGTCAAATAATCCAATGCCTTGATTTCTAAAGCATTTAAATTGGCTAGTCTATTGTCATATTTCTTAATTTCCCTAAATTCTTTTTCACATATCTTGCCAAATATTATAAGCAAATCACAGGTGTTGCAATGGGCTCTAGGGTTGCACCTAGTTTTGCCAATATTGTCATGGCCATGTGGGAAATTAAGTACCTTTATTCACATTTATTTTCAAAACACATTTTATTTTATAAAAGGTACATAGATGATTTAATTTTTTTATGGGATGGTGATCTCACTTCTTTTCAGGTGTTTGTCGAGTATTAAAATCAGTCGACTGAATTTTTGAAATTTACTGTTGGACATTTTGGTAACACAATTGATTTTCTAGATATACATTTAAGTCTAGGTCATGATGGTAGATGTTTTGAAAGTTGTATCTTTAGGAAGTCTACATTCACTAATCAATATCTACACCATGACAGTTTGCACCCTAAATTTATGAAGCGAGGAGTTGTTAAGGGACAGTTTATCAGGTTAAGTCGTTTAACCAGTAACGATGAGAATTTTTTAAATGAGTCAAAGATATTAAATGACTTCTTTATTGAAAGAGGTTATGACTCAAGATGGTTAAATAAAATCTTTAGTGAGGTCATTATTCTTAGGAATTCTAAAGCTAGTCCCATTTTACATCAATTAGTTGCTGTGAACAACAATTCCACGCTACAGAATAAAATAGCTAGGTACAATTTAGCCTTCCCTATTCCTATTTCTAATGGAATGGCTGCTATTAAGAATATTATTTCTGTTAATTGGAAGGTTATTTTGGGTAATAATGATTTGAGTAGGGTTATTGGACAAACACATGTGTTTACATACAAAAAGACTGTGTGTCTTAAAGGTCTGCCAGAAAAACAAAATTCACAAGCCAATGTTAGTACTACCAGGTCTAATTTTTGTACCTTTCCGTGTAATTGCTGTAAACAATGTAGATTTGTTGCAGGTAGCAGTACAGTATTTTTTAGGCATTTAAACAAAGTTATTTTTACCAAAGGTCATTAAAATTGTAAAACTAAAAATGTTGTATATGTTGCTTTTTGTAATTCATGTGATCAATTCTACGTAGGAAAAGCTATTAGAATGTTGAAAAATAGAATTTACGAACATACATTAGCTATTAAAAACAAAGATTTGTCTAATGCTTTGGCAAAACATGCTACTATTTGCTCAGATTTTAAGAAATTTACATTTTTTGTTTTGGAAAAAGTTAATGATGAATTGTTATGTGGAAATTTTAAAATCAAGTTAGAATGTAGAGAAACCATCTGGCAAATCATATTGAATGCAAATGAATTTTCTGGTTTAAACGATGCAATTAATATAAAATGTTTTTTACAGGCACAGAGACTATAATTTAATTGCATTTTTATTTCAAGTGTTTTCATTTGTAAACATTAATACAGATCAATATTTTTACACTTTTACATTTTTATATTGTACTGTTATGATTAATGACAGTTTTCTTGGTGGTTAGTTGTATTTTATGTATTTTATGTACTTTAATTGTTTAAACTGATTTGATTTTTTGATTGGTCGGTTAAGGTACATGTTATTTGTTATTTGTTTTTACATGTATTTATTAAGGTACATGTGATCTAACGAATTAGTATTTAAAACATCATTTCAGTGAACATAGTAATTCTGAAGAAGTTCAAGCTTATTAAAAGTGGACGAAACGCATAAAAATTTTTTGTGGTGTTCCTTTCAAAGTCATATTTAGTGTTGGTTACTTTGTTTCTTGTCGAGTTTTTTGGTTTGTTTATATCTGGTTATAATGACAAGAGTGGAATCCACTGATGAAACTTTACGGAACTTGAGTGTTTATCCAGTTCCCGAGTCGGGGAGAAGTCTTAATGAACTTATTACCTCAACCATAAGTGAGGCGGTTCATGAAGCGTTAGCCCGGCAGATGGGACGTGGTAATTGTTCAACTATTTTCAACGTTCGCCCACCAAGTCCAGGAAGTACAGCGAGTGATGGTTTCACCAATGCCAGTGCAGCAAGTCACAGTTCCAGTAAGCAAGCAAGTTTGGTATTATCCATTGACAGCGTAAATGGCAACAACAATAATAGTGGAGCATTGATTGCAGATGCTCAAGAAATCGTTCTTAAAGACAGAGTTTTTGAACATACTTTTCAAAACACTGACAATCCTTTTTGTTCGGCAGGACCAGTTAATTTAAACCAAGTAAGTGATGCTCACAACTTGACTGTTGATAACGACGCAGCAAATTGTAAAACTGACATTTGAGATTTAGAGAAGCTATGCTTAAAGTGCACTTCTCTACAGTTAGAGATTTTTTATCTAGAAGAGAATGTCAGACAGAAGTGAGTTCCTTTTGGTTTAAGGACATTTAAGTTTCCGAACTGTGTAAATTATGGTGACGACCTATATTTAAAACTTGTAGAGTTATTTAATAAGACAGGTTTGGAATTTATGAATTTGTTAATACAGCACTACAAAGTGGAACTAGCTTCTTTGAAGTTAAAAGTAGAAAGTTTAGACGCTAAAGTAAGGGCGTCTAAAGCCTTCAACTCTTTAACTACATTGTATTTTAGTATAAATGCCAAATTGGAAAGGCACAGAGCCTCAATTGTTGAAAGAAAACATAAAAAGTTAGAGAGATTTGTTGGCTTATAGCTCTAATACAGCGTTCCCTTTGAAAACTAAGAAAGTATTTAACAAAAACATTGATTAAACTGGTTCTGATGTTAACTGTAGTCAGATTAATAAAGATAATATAATACAAAGTACACACGATTGTTCTAATGTTAATGTTAATAACACTTCATCTGCCTCTGCATCCACTTCAAAAGAAAATGCATCTTATGCACAAGTTGTATCAAACATAGATACAGTTAAAGCTAGTCCTTTTTTAATGGACAAGAATGGAAACAAAAAACACCGAGATGGTCAGGGAAAATTCAAACTCGGAGCAAAGGGAAGGGCAAAAAACCGCAGGAGGAATTGAAATATGGTATTAAGTATATAATTTAACCAACGAAATTTTGCCTGCGGAAGTGATTTCCTTGCTCCAAAAAGGTTTTTAATTTATTCCACATAATAATGTTAACATTCCAAAACTTATAGTAGATTTCAAGTTGTATTTGAGAAAATTGAACTTGAAATTTATTTATGATGGTTTAAAAGAAGTATAAGTTAGCGATTCTATGTGCAAGAAAAAAAGCACTTTTAATCCTATACTTAATTCTACGTTAAATGTTTATGGCAAGATATGTGAACAAGAATTTAGGGAAATTAAGAAATATGACAATAGACTAGCCAATTTAAATGCTTTAGAAATCAAGGCATTGGATTATTTGACAAATAATAGGGATTTGCATGTAATGAAAGCTGGTAAGGGTGGCACAATAGTGGTCATGAAGTCTGAAGATTATAGTGAGGCGATGAACACTTTATTAAATGATGAAAGTTGTTACAAAATTGTCACTAAAGAACATATTATTAAAAACTTTTCTAGATTAGATATGAGTCTATTTGATTTGTTTAGTCAAGGTAACATTGACTACCAGGCGTATGTTTTTTTACACATTGAATACCCTAAATTGGCTACCCTATTTGGTATCCCTAAATTACATAAACACAAGGAAATGATACCATTTAGACCTATCGTAGCTGCAGGTTTTTCTAAAACAGAATCTATTTCCATTTGGTTGGACAATATTTTAAATCCCATAGTTCAGGGTACACATTCTTACTTGAGGGACTCATGGCACTTATTAGAACTTTTGAGTCAGTTTGATGTTAAAGTTAGATGCTTCAGGTTTGTATCACTAGATGTAGTCTCTTTATACGCGAGTATTAATCAGTGTGTAGGTGTAGAATTTGTGAGAGAATATTTAAGCACAGAGACTAGTTTGGACAATGTTATGGTGAATACAATATGTACCTTGATGGATTTAGTCTTGGAAAATATTTTTTTTTATTTTTGAAGGCAAATATTATAAGCAAATCACAGGTGTTGCAATGGGTTCTCGGGTTGCACCTAGTTTTGCCAATATTGTCATGGCCATGTGGGAAATTAAGTACCTTTATTCACATTTATTTTCAAAACACATTTTATTTTATAAAAGGTACATAGCTGATTTAATTTTTTTATGGGATGGTGATCTCACTTCTTTTCAGGTGTTTGTCGAGTATTTAAATCAGTCGACTGAATTTTTGAAATTTACTGTTGGACATTTTGGTAACACAACTGATTTTCTAGACATACATTTAAGTCTAGGTCATGATGGTAGATGTTTTGAAAGTTGTATCTTTAGGAAATCTACATTCACTTATCAATATCTGCACCATGACAGTTTGCACCCTAAATTTATGAAGCGAGGAGTTGTTAAGGGACAGTTTATCAGGTTAAGTCGTTTAACCAGTAACGATGAGAATTTTTTAAATGAGTCAAAGATATTAAATGACTTCTTTATTGAAAGAGGTTATGACTCAAGATGGTTAAATAAAATCTTTAGTGAGGTCATTATTCTTAGGAATTCTAAAGCTAGTCCCATTTTACATCAATTAGTTGCTGTGAACAACAATTTCACGCTACAAAATAAAATAGCTAGGTACAATTTAGCCTTCCCTATTCCTATTTCTAATGAACTGGCTGCTATTAAGAATATTATTTCTGTTAATTGGAAGGTTATTTTGGGTAATAATGATTTGAGTAGGGTTATTGGACAAAAGGTCTGCTAGAAAAACAAAATTCACAAGCCAATGTTAGTACTACCAGGTCTAATTTTGGTACCTTTCCGTGTAATTGCTGTAAACAATGTAGATTTGTTGCAGGTAGTAGTACAGTATTTTTTAGGCATTTAAACAAAGTTATTTTTACCAAAGGTCATTACAATTGTAAAACTAAAAATGTTGTATATGTTGCTTTTTGTAATTTATGTGATCAATTCTATGTAGGAAAAACTATTAGACTGTTGAAAAATAGAATTTACGAACATACATTAGCTATTAAAAACAAAGATTTGTCTAATGCTTTGGCAAAACATGCTACTATTTGCTCAGATTTTAAGAAATTTACATTTTTTGTTTTGGAAAAAGTTAATGATGAATTGTTATGTGGAAATTTTAAAATCAAGTTAGAATGTAGAGAAACCATCTGGCAAATCATATTGAATGCAGATGAATTTCCTGGTTTAAACAATGCAATTAATATAAAATGTTTTTTACAGGCACAGAGACTATAATTTAATTGCATTTTTATTTCAAGTGTTTTCATTTGTAAACATTAATACAGATCAATATTTTTAAACTTTTACATTTTTATATTGTACTGTTATGATTAATGACAGTTTTCTTGGTGGTTAGTTGTATTTTATGTACTTTAAATGTTTAAACTGATTTGATTTTTTGATTGGTCGATTTAAGTTACATGTGATCTAACGAATTAGTATTTAAACATCATTTCAGTGAACGTGATAATTCTGAAGAAGTTCAAACTTATTAAAAGTGGACGAAACACGTAAAAATTTTTTTGTGGTGTTCCTTTCATACACTTAAACATCTTTGGGGCAGAGTTGAGATTGAAGGGGGATAGTTCAGAACTGATAACGATCAGGTATAACCCAGAAGTATTGAAACCTTGGTTATTCTATTCAAATTTTGATACCAAAATTGGCATCCTGGAGATCCAAAGTGCACTTTTTTGATGGGTAAGGTGGATTAGTCTGTGCCACATCCATTTAAAATGTTTCTTTAGAAATACAGACATTTATGCTAATGAGATGCAAGATATGCCTCATTTTCTGTTTTCTGATATACCAGACAGAATCTGGAGTAAAGTCCTAAGCCGTTCTAATCTGGGAGTGGCTCCTTTTTTTATTTATTGACATTTGTTTACCAGAAAGGTCTGACTGGATAATTTTATCATTTTTCAGAGGTCTGGGAAGAAGTGCTCCACAAATATAAGAACAAAAGATACATATACATTGATGAAAACTGACATTACATTACATTATACTGTAAGTACATAGAATAATAGAAATATTAAAACACATAAGACGTAGAATGATAGACATGTACCGTCAGTAAAACAAGATAAATACAATATCATGTAGCACTGAAATGTGATGATGTTATAACTGAGCGAGTTTATTACTTACTCATAAAGCAAATGTCTGAGGGGAACATTAAAGTAGTGGATAAGGTAAAGGAGAGGAAGGGAGGGGAGAGTGAGAAAAAGTTATTTGTTAGAGGTGATAAGCACAGTAGATATGGGAGACAGAAGAAATAGAGGTAATGCAAGATTAAGGGTAAAAGAAATGAGTAAGTGAACTAATACAAGGAAAAGGAGAGATGGGGTGTATTTACATATGATAGGAGTGAGAGCTGTAATTATTAGCCAGATGTGCAAAGCTAGGTGTTTGAAAGGAATTATTTTAGTTGTGGCTTAAATAAATGAATGTTATATATTGCCCTGATTGGTGCAGGAATTGCATTCCAGACATGTGCCTAAATACAGACTTTGACTACAGTTTTTGTAAGGCTTATAGATGTCAAGTAGAGTTTGGTAAAAAGATTGAAGGTGATGATTTGGGAGATAGTGGTAGAGAATTGTATTAGTAAATGGACAGGAAGTTGGATTACGTGTAATTTTATGTGTTGAGAAGTTGGGTGTAATTTAGTTGGAGGTGTAATTCTAACCAATTTAGAGAGTTTGGAGCAGAACAGTGATGTGTTCTGTGACTTGTATTAGCAGCAAATCTAGCTACCTTGTAACACTGTTCAAGTTTCGATTTTAGGGTGGCCTGAAGGTTAGTCAAAATGGGAGAGGCATAAAACAGAGGAGAAGGTTATGCAGTGGCAAGAATGATTCTGGTAGATGCAGTCATGATTTTTTGGCTATTTAAAGTATTCCTTGTTTTTTGTGAGTTTTCTTTTGTATTGCTCTGTATTTGGAGGTAATACCTGAGGTTGTCAAATTTTGTAACCTCCAGCAGCTTTATATGTCAATTGGAGTCTTGTTTAGGAATGTGATTCTAAAGTTATATTCACATGGATAAGTGATTTACTGAAAAAAAGTAATTTGGTTTTCTTTGGCTTAAGGAGCTGATGATTACAAAACCAGTATTCAGTAGAGTTAAAGGCATGTTGTGTAATCCTTTCTAAGTTTTCTATATTGTCTGAGAGGTAGATAAGAGAGGAATTGTCTGCATACTATACAAGGGATGAGCAAATAAACACTGTACGAGGGATGATTGTTATGCAGAAGTATGAAGATTGTTTATGAAGATATTAAATAAAAGAGGACCAAGGATAGAGACTTGAGGGTGTCTGTATTGATGGGCATTTATAGGGAAACGGTAGAATTACATCTGACTGCCTGGTAGTACTCTGACAAGTAATTATTAAACTACTGAAAAGTAAGTTGTGAGTTATGCATGGTGGATAATTGAAGTAAGATTTTTTGCGAGAAGCAGTGCTGAATGCTTTTGATAAGTCTAGGAATAAGGAAGATGTGAGTTTACCACTATCCCTGCCTTTATTTATGTTATCTGTAAAAGTTAGGAGGGTTGTTGTGTTATGGACAGTTCTTGGTAGAAGTGCCACCTTTGTGGAGAGGGATGATATGGCATTTTTCCAGATGGTAGGAATAGAGTATTGCAGTACTGACCAGTTTATAAGGATGGAGGCTTGAATTGCAATAGTGTTAGCAGCAGTTTTGATGTATTCTGCAGGAAGGTTATTGTCCAAGGATGAGCAGCGCTTAAGACTGGATAATAATTTTTTTTGAAGAAGTAGTGAATGTCTTAAATGTAAGGTTGGGAGATTTGTGGATGGGGTGGGTAGGCATGAGTCAGGGAGGGATTCATTGGTATGGGAAGCTATACTTTCAATGAAGTACGGGTGAAACTATTTCTAAAGGGAAGTTATTGGGACAAAGGTTCGGGACATTGTTACTTCCTGGATATAAACTTGATGGATGACCAGAATTTTTGGGGGTTATATCTATAGTTAGTAAATAACAGTAGTGTTGTTTCTTGTCATGGCTGACTTGCTTTTTGGTAACGTTAAAATGTTTTTAAATAGCTGTACGTTTTGTGGAGTTTTATGTTTCTGGTAGTCTTTCCATGCTTTGTCTCTATTTTGCATAACACTTCCAGTCTAATTAGCAACCAAAGGGGCAAAGTTAGATTTTACTTTTTCTGTATAGTGGTGCAAGGCTATTTAGCATGCTTAAAAAGTTGAATTGAACATTTTTAGTGCCTCGTCTAATAGCAAGGCTTTTAGAATAATCCAGTTTAAAGCAGCTAAAACTGATTTAGGGTTACATTTTGAGAGATTATGAGTATTTTGTGTACTTGACTGGTATGGTGAATAATACGCCTGATAGCATATGGAGGGCATTGAGCACTAAGGGATTCAGGAAGGGTTCCTGATGCAGTGTAGTTGAAAGGATTAGAGATGAGAATCCAGTCAAGAATGAAACTAGAGTTCTGGGATTTGTTATAGTGAGTGGGAGAAGTAATAAGCGGTTTGAAGCCATGAAGTGTGTTGCCAGAAGGATAGTTAGAAGTTTAAGTACTCTAGCTGACGTTAGCATTACCTAGAATGATTGTTTCATTGGTGATATTGTCTAAGATCCAGTAAAGGATGCCTTCATGGGTGGATATACTGTTTTGGGAGGATGTATAGAACAATTTTACAAAGGAGTATTTGGTCATTTAATTTTATGCAGGAGATGAGCAGCTCTGCTTTATTTAATTTAGGCAGAGTTTTTTTGTAAGAGGAGACTTCATATGTGTTAGGGTTGGGGATCTTTACCCCTCCAACTTTTTTGTTTAGCCTATCAGCTGCAATGATACTGTATCATGGGGAATACTTTTCTGAGTCTTTTATATGATGTTTTAGCCATGTCTCAGTGAGGGTAACAATGTCTAATGTATAATGAGAGATCCAGGCATGCAGTTCAGTGATTTTATTACAAACACTAAGTATATTTATGGAGGTGAATTTTAGTTGTTTAGAGTTATAAGAAATGACCAGAAGGGGATGTGGGTGAGAGGTGGGGCAGAGATGGAAGGAAGGCCTGAAATGGAGTGTATATCAGTACATAGTTTCATTGTTAAAGAATGTTGAAGACAGCAAAGTGGTTTTATCATGGTAATTTTTATTCTTAGTTTTTGCTTTGTTCTGGGTGGTAATGAGAAGTAATACTTATGTATTTAAGGTAAAGAGTAGGTGAGCAGCTAGATATATTTGGAGCAATTTCTGGTGAAGAATTTTGAAGAGAATGCTTTAAATGGAGGCTTATGGTAGGTGAAGAAATTTTAGTTGTAAGAGCAATGTTATAGTCTGTGAGGATCTGTTGGTCAAGGTTATGCTTAAATAGGGTTAGGGATGGACTCTGCTTCATATGGTTGTGCAGCCTGTTTCAGAGAATGGGGATCCTCTGAGAGACACATCCATCTTGCCAAAAAGTCTGATTAGTGTCACGAGCAAAATGTAAATCCTTCAGTCTAGTGGTTCTGATGCAATTCATTTTGCAGATGTGCAAAACACTCAATGTTGGATCTGAGGATGCCTTGTATGACAGGCGTAGACTGTCTCTCAGTAACCTGTTTTCCAGCACAGTCTACACTGTCTTGGAAGGATAAATTGCTATCAGTTGTAATACCCAGACACTTAACATTCTGCAGTTTCTGTAGGTTAAGCTGTACTGGCAATAGTTTAATGACAGTTTTACTACTACTTTTCTGGAAATTTCTACCAAATAGTGTAATTTTTGTGCATTAACTGAATGAAGACCTGAATTAAGGCTGCAGGACAATTTGTACTATAGGAGAGTGGTGCTATTAGCATATACAATGCAGTTTAAACAACTGAGAAATTTTAATGAGGTATGTTGCAGTTCTATTTGCAACTCCTTGGTACAGATTTCTCTATTCTGTGTAATTAATTACCTGTTTCATTCCTAAGAAAAGGGAAGCAGAGACATTTAATTTTAGGTGTGACAAGGAAATTTCCAAAATTGTTTGAGTGCAGTAACTGTTATGGCAACCCCAAAGCTAAATACAATAAAAACACAGATTTAAAATGGGTTATCACAATACTTTGAAAGATTTGCTTTCTTAAGATGCCAAAGTTAAAAGGAAGAGATCATAACCATTCTTTGAACACAATACCCATTTGTTAACCAGGTAGGCCCACTGGACAATGTCACTTTTCAGGGGTGAGTAAAGCAAAGCTGATCCATGTCCCTATTCAAACTTAACGTAGGTCAAGGGATGGAAAATAGGAAATTTATCCTAGGATTAACCCCTAATATACAGAGCCAGTGCTTAAACTCCCTACCCCACATTTTTGTCCCCTAATACACTGAAGGTGGAACCATAACATTTAATCCTATGCAAATGACAAGTATTTAAATAAAATTATGGCATGGGTAGTTAAGCACCTACAGGAAAACATAGCTAGGGGACAAACTGGTAACAAGGCTAAGTTTAAAATGTCCCACCAAGGATGACAGCCTAGCATTCACCTATGAACCTACTAAGCAATATGCTTAAGGTCAGACAGTAGGCCAACAAAAGCTGAGGGAGTCAAACCCTGTGCCACAGGAACTAAAGCTAACATTCGTAACCCCCTGCTCCAACTGTAAGATGTATTTCACATCTGCTCTTCTATTTATAGCTCTGGATTACCTTGTTTATGTGATTTGTGACACACCCATTTCCTTTTCAATTAGTACTGTTCCAAAGCACTTTAGCATTGGAGAGCCATTTCAAAAGTTTTCTCATACCAACAACTCCTAATGGCAGGAAACATTAAAACATTCTGTGGAAGTACCCACTATGAGTAGTTAGCAGAGCCCTGCCTAAAGAGGTATAATAGGGTTATTATGCCTTCATGTAGAAGATTCCTTACCTCTGGGCTGTGAAAGCACTCTAAAGAGGAGTCCCAAGGGAGCTGTGTGAAGGTGCCACTGAAGTCTGAAAGAGACAGGAGCTAAGGGAAGTTACCCTGTGCATGTGGTAAATCCTGCTGAAAATACTGGTGAGTTTAAAAGTACTGTTTGCTTTGGAAAAAACACTGAAGGAATATTGCAACACTTCACTGAACTTCGGAAAGACTGGTGTGAATAGGCTGGACTTTGTTACTCCACAAATTTGTTGCAAGAAAGTACTTCCATTCATCCCTGTACAGAAACTTCATTTGAAAACTGTTTTTACAGACTGGTTTTACTGTTAAAAACAAACAAATAAACGTAATGCTACACAGATGGCTGGCTGGCTGCAGTAAGAACCAGCAATGATATTTTCCTCCTGTATTTTTTCTCCTATAAATCTGAATGTCCAAGCTCCTTGCTCTATCTGAACATATTTTTTCTTACCACAAAAAGGTATGCGATCCTTGAATGAATGTTTAAACTGATAGGAACCTGTAGTGAACTATATGAGAAGTGTCTAGAGTGTACAGTTGAAAAAGTGGGGAACTTTTAAAAACCCTTGTGGCCGCAGGGGAATCTGCTCTAAGAAAATCCCATATGGGAATTTGTCCCAGGAAAAGGGATCCTCATGTCAGTGAGAAGGATCTCTGTGAGAAGAGATTTCCCATTGCTCTGTGACACTTAACATTTGCATACACTAAACTAGTAGCTGCAGTTTCTTGTGCAAAATGGAAAAAATGAGGCTTTAGCAAATTCTGTTATAGTTCTTCAGAACAGATGAACAGCCACTGAGCAACATCTGGTCAGCCTCCAGTAACAAGTATCCACTTTACATTTCAACCAACTAGCTCACTGGGAATCACCAAAATGGGGCAAGTATCCCTTTATGAAACAGATTCCTAAACTCTGGTTTGAGAGGATGGTTGCAAAGGGGATAGGTAACTGTGTGAAGGTGTCCCTGAAAGCTGATGTCTGGAAGGTGTCCTTGAATTCTGAAAGGGAAAGTAGCTAAGAAAAGTTAACTTACCCATCTGATAACTGTAAGTGCTGTTTGTTTTGGGAAAACCTTGTATGAAGGAATACTGGAATTGTGAACTGAACTCTGGAAAGAAACTGATAAGATTTTTTTTCTCATTATTCTCCATGTTTTGTTGCAAAGTAATAGTTTCCCTTTATCCCTGTGAATAAACCTTGTTAATGTTATAATAAGGGGAGCGTCTTGGGCTACGACAGTTAGCCAGCTTGCCATATTGAGTGATGCAGTGGGGAGGGGGGCTCTAGGTTAGTGGTTACACTGACAAAAAGATTTTACTATGGCGGTTTGAATAGTTTTAGTGTTTGTTTTAGAGTAACAAATTAGAAGTAGCAAGGCATATTCTAGTATGAGAATTAGTACATGCATTCTGAGAGCTGTCTTAGAATCAGGTGTAATGCAATTACAGATGTTCAGGAAAATGCCAGAGTTGATTTATCTTAACTGTTATAAACTCAAGGTGAGCTATAAAAGAAAGTTGGGGGTCCAGTGGTAGATCTGGGCATTTGTAACTGAACTTGTTCCAGTCTGCTATGAATCTTCACAACACTAAATGGTGGATCACAGTTAAGTTTTTGTAGAGTTCCAAATGGCACTGTGTCTGTTTTGGGTAAGATAACACTAATCTTATTTGCTACACAGGTTTCCAAAGTATGGAAATCTTTCTGTAGCTGTAATCAGAGGGTCCCGTTCTATGTACAAAATGTTATCTACAGAGAGTTTATGTGGAAAGAGGAGGGGATAAGGCAATGTTTAAAAAAAAAAAAAAAAAAAAACGAGAGAGAGAACAGAATGGGTGGCCGACTGAGCTCTGGGAGAATCTGCCTAACTCTGATCTGCTGGTAGGACAAAACAGTTCTTGAAAATTTGAAGAAAATTGATACAAAAATATTGAGCATAGTAGGAAAATTTTATAAATACAGAAAATCTGGTAGCAGTAAAGACATACAAATCAAATTGTGCATAGATGCTAAAATGTATTCTCTGTACAACAGACTGTAGATATATTTGAAAAATAACCTTATGCAAAACAGTTTGGCTCTACAAATGTGAACATAATTTGTGCTATGCTAGCAATGTCCATGTAACCTGAGATACTGAAATTAAATTAGATTATACTGAAAAAATACTTTGCAAACTGGACCAAAACAAAGTGCAGGGAAGAGATGGACAGCATGATTATATATGTTCACCGTGTCACTTAAGTATGGAGAGATTTCTGAAGATTGTAGACATACGCTTGTTAAACTCATCTTTAAGGGAGCAGGGAAAGGACAAAAACTCATCTTTAAGGGGAAAAGGACAAGCCTAGAGTCATACAGACAAGTTTATTTTCTTGGAAAAAAATAATGAAGAAAGTTTTTTGATACATTTTAGTTAGAACTGGAAAGGTTGGGTCTTATCAGCATGCACGTGTTGAAAATAAATCAACAACTATCTGTAACGTAGTGCTTACACTTATCAAGGGCATAAGACATTGTCAGAGATTTGGCATGCATGGCTAGGCTTAAAAAGGCCCTTGTGGTCATTAGCTTAGTAAATACCTATGAACCTAATAACAGCTATAAATGAGAAATTGTGTTGTGATGTTATCTATATAGACTTACATTCTGACTTTGATAGGGTCATACACACAACAAAGATAAATAAATAAGAATAAATAGGTATTAATGTAATCTTGATAATACAGATATCTGCATGGCTTACAAACAAGGCGCGGAAAGTATATACTACAATTGGAGAGCTGAAATTCTATGTTAGAGTAAGGGTGTCCCACAGGTCAGTGTCCTAGCCCCATACTTGTTTAGGTTGTATCTTTGAAATTATGAAGACTAAATTATCTGAACTTGTACATTGTTTCATTAAGTCCCTACGCAGATGACTTGAATCTAGGAAAACTAATTTCATCTGTTACAGATAGGGCATGACAGAAAGGGCACACAAGAATAATATGCTGATAAATACATAAAAACTAAGGATGCCAGATTTTGGAGACACACATTGAAGGATTAATATCTAATAAAGCACACAATGATTGAAGCTGTGGATTTATTTAACTCACTCAAGCCTACATCACCTTTTTTGTATACTTCCAGCTCCCACCCATACCTCCTTATGGCATCCAAAACTTTTTTGGGGTCTGGCTTCTTCAAGTAAGTGATTTACCAGATAATAATATGCAGTAGTAGAAAGGACAAGGAGTTATTAAGAAAATAACACTAAGACTGTTAGTCTAGGTTGTCCTGCAGTGGAGAAACTAATTTTTGTTTGCCACATATTCACATTTTCATATTTATCTTCATATTTTCATAACCAAGAGATCTATATTTTTATTTAGGTGCATGGTGTGAAATACTATTGTGGGACACATGACAATTATCTGAAAATGCTGATTTACATCACATTATACTGGAAATATTGCTACTTGTTTGTTAGCAGTTATGAAAATAATATTTCCATATGTGCTTACATTTTTCAGAAAGCAAGTGACTTACAAACTGTTGCATGACATAAGGTGCAACCTTAGATGCTGTTGAATAGAACTGTCTTTGATATTTGTACTGTAAATAGCACATCTTGACAGAGAACCAGTTTTATTTGCACTAACATATGTTTTCAAGGGTGTACTTCAAATAAACAAAAGACCACCCACCGAAAGATGAGTCCACCGAGAGGACAACACCGAAGTGCCACACCACCAAAGCTGTTTGCAGGATAAATATGCACTTGGCCAGCATGGGTAAATTTGCCCTTTTTCCCCACTGTAGTGTGACCCTGGAGTTGGTATATCTAGTTAAGGTCCCACATTTGGGGTTTTGGATATGTAGCCCCCACCTGGGTGGATTTGATATGCTGCGGTGCATGCTTTCATTGTTTGTTGGCCAAGCGCATACTTACTCTGCAATCTGAGTTGGTAATGTGGTCATTTGCCAATGCAATGCCTCGGTGCCACCGCCTCTGCAAACCCATCCTTGGGCATGTGGTCCTTTGCCCATCTGAAGTAGGCCCATTTTCATATTTCTGTAAATCGCCCATTAAACATGCACTTATATAGGAATTTCTTGTCAAGTAAAGCTTGTATCTAGTTAACAACACTGTTCTAACAACAGATGTCTAAGCTGTATAGTTTTGAAGATATGAACATTTGTTATTGAAAGTTTAGAAAAACTATCTCTGGTTCACCATACTGTAGTTCATCATTCTTGCCCTTCTGAAAGTAAAGTGTGTGCATCATGTTAGTGCCAATAAAGAAAGTGTGGCAGATGCAAATTTGTCCATAGCTTGATATTTTTTGTCAGAGGGATGGACAACTAAACTCATGGCAGTGTGAGCCTTTTGCATAGCTGCAGCTGAGATGTTTGCATCACAACTGGGAGTTTCTGACTAAACTGGGCTTTTATTATGATGCCAGAAATTCCAGTCCACCTTTTTAAGGGCATAGGCCACAATACTTGGGTTGGCCCTGCAGTTCTAGTGGTATTTTGCAGGATGAGGGAGGGATCACCCAGGATGTTTGTAGAGAAAACCTGCATACCTTTTGCAATCATCTTTGCAGTGATTGAGGCCAATTCATCTCATTGTTTTCAATATTTCAAGATCTCAAATTTGGAGTCATCGGGAAAGGGGGGGGGGTTTGTCCCATCCTCATCATCCTGATCCTCCATAGGTGCACTCAGCTTTAATTATAAGCACATGGATTTTTGCACTTTCTGTAGTTTCAGGTTGTCTTTTTGACAGCTAAGATTCTGAGGTAAGGTTGGCACCTGTGGAAAGGATCCCTTCATTGAAAATAAAAGCATCAAAAATGTCATCATGCTATAAATAGCCACCACTGAGGAGTGTCAATATCACAGTGGCTGACACAGGAGAGGCCAACATCAGAAGACCTGACACCAGAAAAGACTTTGTCACATCTGTGCCAGGCTTTGTGGCACAGAGGGATTGACCCCTTAATGAGACCCTTCAATTAGCTGCCCCTGGCACTAGAAAAGCCAGGCAAGGAAGAGGAGTAGGAGTGAAGGGGATATGGAACTGCTTGTCTTTCCTTCAGGTGAGAGGGGTTGTCTTCCACTCAGGCACACACTAGCCTGTGCATTCTCCCTGGTGGAGACCAGATATATCACTGCTGTTGCTTCAATGGAAGAGGCAGAGCTGCTTGTAGTGACTGTCCCTTGTGGAGGTAAAGGGACATCCTCCAGAAATTAGCCCATTGCACACCCCTTCCTGGCATTTAGCCAAGTGTCTTT
This sequence comes from Protopterus annectens, assembly GCF_019279795.1. Taxonomy (NCBI): domain Eukaryota; kingdom Metazoa; phylum Chordata; order Ceratodontiformes; family Protopteridae; genus Protopterus; species Protopterus annectens. Next base: position 758,432,056 of record NC_056734.1, read on the forward strand.
TTATTTTATTTTATTTTTATTGCCAACTGTACATAGGGCTGGAATGAAGGTAGGAATAATGTGAACTGCCCAGATGGCTGTCCTCTCCCAGTCAACCTTTGCACAGGTGAAGGGGCATGAATGGGGTGGAAGGAAGCCAATGGTAAACAGGCACCAGAGGTAAAAAGCCACAAAAAAATGTCAAATCTGTCACTGAGTACTGACAAAAAAGGTGCACATGATATATCAGAGGGACCAGCATCAGAAATTAGGTCATCGACACTGCTACTGCTCGTGGATGAGAGGTACAGCTTGGAAGCTTGGAGGAGTGAACCATTTCAAAGTTGAAGGTGGTTGCAAACTTGATGCTTATGCCATGTTATAAACAAGTTGAAAAGGCGACATCAAAACTGTTTGCCTTTGAGATGAATGAAATGGCAGTGGAGGAGCCAATCCTAGAACTAATGATGTGACCTGAGAAAAAGAAACCCTGAGACAAAAATTCATTGATGACTTCTGGCTCCCAGTAGCTATGTGGACAGAAGAGAAAGTTTTTTTTTATTTGCTAACATTAATAATTCCCAACACTGTTACTAATAAATATGTAGTAAACTAAGATAATCCCACAGATAATTTAAAAAGCAGGTTTTGAGTTTCCAACTTAAAGGACCACTATGAGCAAAAATTGGAAAAAAAAAAATATATATATATATTTTTTTTTTTTTTTTTTTTAATCTTACCATGAATGTCTACACAATCCAAACCTGCCAGCACCACAATTTTTTTACTACCCTAGAATACCCTCTTATGGCAAACATGCTGACCTGATCTTGTTTTCTTAGAAAGCTATTTCTTGATCATAATGCCCTGTGAAGGCATGACAGAAGACTTTTTTGCAGTGACTTTTGTATACTTGTTTTCAATGTATGTGTTTCACCATCTATGAACATTTCTTAAAAAGGGATAAAGAAGTAATTGACATAATGTAGCCCTTTTTGAGTGATATTTTGTGAGTTTCAGTTCTGTCTTCCTTCCCTGAGTCAGCCAATATTTGTATATGTATATGTATATATATATATATATATTTTTTTTTTTTTTTTTTTTTTACTTGTACAGCTCAGCTATGCAGTGAAATTGCTCTTAGTAATTATCAGGTTTATTCATCTTCAGCCACAGGAAAGAGAAAGAATATAGTTTTTTACTTCAGGTTAGTCAAGGAGTTGTAACTTTTGTACCTGAGTAGATCTGTGATCATAGCTGATATGAAGTAACAGAAGAGAGCTGCAGGTACCTTGCTGTATTTGTTTCCCTAACAAAATGCTTTCAGATATCATATGCATGGCGATGCAATAGCAAAGCAGAATTCCTAAAGAAAGTATTATGATATTTAATTCTGCCTTCGCATGGAGTGCACTGAGTAGGCAGACTAGAATAGAAATGCCACAGTGTGTGAATAACTTTTAAGGCATGCTTTTTTAACGTGAAAGTATGGGAATCATTCTCTAGGGATAGAAATACATTTTGAGGAAAGGAAATTTTGCATTTAGGACATATTTGTCCTTTAAGTGAATCATGTAATATAATAGTAGGTATTTTTAAATGAATCATTTTCATTCTGTTTGGAGTCTTGCAAAATAATTTTGGGACATGACTGGCCTGAAGAAGAAGGATCTTCTACTATTTTAATCGGCGATGAGACCTTGAGAGAAATCTGAGATAATGCATATTTAACAGCTCTTGAATGCAAATCTTTGAATTTAGATTTGTTTTTCCATTTTTCTGATTGACATGAAACCTTGAGAAGTAGATGAATCGCTGGAAAGAGGATGACATTCTAATTTGGCTAATTAGCCCCTGAGTACCTTGTGATGACAATGTCACATTGGTATAAACTGCTAAGCTGTACACTCCAGACATCTAAAGGTGACATGCCCTCCATTTCCTTTAATTCATAATGTAGTACACAAACTGAAATGAAACCCTCCGGTTACTCAGCATTAACTGTTTGTTAACGGCAGACTTAGCTAACTGATGTGTTTATAATAACTATCTTTTCTGGCAGATACATTCTCAGTGCCATCCTGTACAAAAATATGGTAATTATCTCATGTTTACTTACAACCACTTAATCCTTAAAGCAACAGACCCCTAATCAAGAAGTGTATTTAGACAATGAAACTGGAGGCTAAACTCTTGCATAAAAGCACACATCAGGTTGTCAAAACATGCACACAACCCCCACCTCACACAGCACCTAACACACACAAACTAACTTATGCTGAGGCACTTAAAAGCAATCTTCCTAAACAATGAGAAAGATTGCTCAGACCTCCCGTTGGTAAAGTTATGCCTCAGCAAACCCAAAGGCACTCAGAAAAAAACAGCGCCTAACACCATTTATGCAGTCACTCTTAATAAAACCCCAAACACTGTCCCTCTACACATGAAAGCAAACACACTTGCCAGGACCCTCATCATAGGGGACTCCATTGTAAGACATACTAATGCCCTTTAACCAGGCAATCAAGGAGAAAATGGCAGTTAGATGCTTATCTGGAGCCAAGATCTGCCAAGTCATGTATGCAACCAAGTCATTACACCACAAGTACCAGTATTATTCCATCATAGTCCATGTAGGTGTACATGATCTGAGACATACCTCCCTGGACTATACTTTATGGAGCTCTCAGGCTGGTGTGAGCCTAGCATTAAATAGCATATTACCATCACAAAGGATGATGCCACAGTCTGAATAAAAGACGATTGAGTTCTGCAAGTTGTTGTCTTTCTGGTGTCATTCTAAGAGGAACCAATATTTGTCAGCTTGGGAGGACATGATTAATAGACCATGTTGCTTTGCCAAGGATGATCTGCACCTGTCCCCTCTAGGCTTTCAAATACTGGCTAAAACTTTATCACCCTCACAGTGCCTTTTTTTAGGCAATGCCAAACTGAAAAACCTGCCAACATAGCAAAATCAACTCAAATGAACCTTTAGGTATTACTGTTCAATGCTAGGAGCCTAAAAAAAAAAAAACTCCCTCCAAGCTCCCCTCACACTTGAGAATATAGACATCTGTTCAGTTACCGAGATATAGTTTAAAGCAGCAGAGAGTACCCTGCAGTGCAAGGTTTAAATGCTTTCCACACTTTTAGACCCATAACTGCACAGAAGAGGGATAAAGGTGGAGGTATCTTGATACACATTAATAACAAACATACCTCCAGGGTGGTCAAATAGGATGATGCACTGGAATTCTTCCACTTGCAGATCACCTTACACAAAATCCTGTGCCATATCCATAAGCCTCAAAATCAACTCCATAATCTCAGTAAAACTAGTAACTATTCCAAGGCAAACTAGCTTTTATTACATGATGGTTTATCAAAACCCTGAGAACACAGCAGCCTACAGTGAGTCAGAAACCATGTACAACCATGTAAGTGGCTGCATAGAGGCTGCTGTACCTACCAGAAGTAAGGATAGAACTAGCCCCAGAAACAAAGTGCCCTGGTGTCATCCCAAATTAAACAGGATATACAACAAAAGGAAAAAAAGAATGTGTGTGGTGGCCAAGAGTGTTAGAAGTGGAACTTCTGTATTCAAGGACTGCAAGTGCTACCAACAAGCAGCATAGCAGGCATTGGGATGTGCTTTTTAATGTCCCAATGCAGCAAGGTCCTTATTACAAGAACCCAGCATCAGTGCTTTTGCCCTAAAAGATTGTAACCTGCTTCAAAACGCCATCAAACTCGTCATGTTTATTTTTGTGTTTTTTTACAAATATGTGTATTTGTGCATTGTGTATTTAATATATCCTTTCAACTCACAATGGTCTGCAGACACACACATGCACACACACATAAGCATGCAGATGTGAGGCAACAATGTGATCACTATAGTACACCTCCTTTGTACAGCGTGATGCCCCCTCCTACAGTTAGGTGAGAGGAAATGCAATTTGTCTTGCATTTTCTAGTTTTGGAGTGATGTAATGCAATCAGTTCTGTATTTGTTTTTCCCCAGGTGAAGGCTGAAGCCGATGCTTTGGCATCAGCAAGAGTTAAAACTTGCTACCTATTTCTAGACTGGTGTGGAAGATGCAGAGTTACTTTTTCCTGAGTGTGTTTGTTTGTTACAGGATTCTCACAGTGAAATATCCATACAGTGATCCTGTATATTTGTCCTTTTAAGACCAGATTCTGTACTTATTTTTTCCCCAGGTGAAGGTTGAAGCTGATGTTTTGGAATCAGCAAGCATTAGAAGCTGGCTACCTATTTGTAGACTGTCCTGAAGGATGACTCAGAGTCCCATTCTCCTAATGATGCATCATGTGTGTGAGATACAGGATTCTCATGCTGAAATATGGGCATGGCTTTGTGAAATATCTGTACAGTGATCCTGTATATTTATCCTCTGACAGGCTACACCTGTTTCTCTGTGAGATGTATCATACTGTGTAGTAACTTATAAGAGTGGAAAATGCAAGACAAATTCCACTTTCTCTCACCTGTTAATTACAGGAGGGGGCAACATTCCAGATTCTGCACAAAGTAGGTTACCGTCCCTCACTGACTCATGGTTTCATAACAGTTTGATGCAGAACAGTGCCACTGTCCAGTGGAGTCTCACTTCTGTTTCACTTTTCGTTTCATTCTGAACTCGGACTACTGTGCCTAAAGAAGTTTCAGTTAAAAAAATAATTTGCATCCACTGAGGGCGTGGTTGGTCTTTCCAGAGAAATCTCGCATTTCAGCTAGTGATTTACCCCTTTGGGTATCTGAAAATCTGGCAGTTCTGGCATGTTCCACGGATGGGCAAAATATGTCAGACTTCATGAACTTGACAACTACTTGTTGTTTATATTTTATTTATTTACTTGCCTTACCCAATAAATATCTTAATTTTGGACTAATTTTCCTTAACTTATGTAATCTAACAAGAGCAATTTGAAAAAACTATGACTTCATTTTGGTGCCTGGCTCAGTGGATTTATGCCAGATGGTGCTGAAATAGTGGTTGCTAGCTCATAGGTGCTCCTTTATATATCTACGTTTTGAATCTTGCGGCTTTAGTTTCATTTTATTATTACCCTGATTGTTTCTGTGAGCATGTAACACAATAGTATTTTTGCTGATGCTGTGCAAAATTTGAGAATGACAAAAAAAAAAAAAAAAGAATAACCAGTAAAAGGTGAAACATTTCCCGAGTTATTATTTTGGATTTAGATTTGTTACAGAGAGAACTGGAGCCCATTCCTATTCTGTGGACTGCTGAGGATTATCCAAGAGCACATCCTACAGCTATACCTTTTATCAGCTTATTTCCCATGCAGGGTGCTTTTATCCATTTTAAGCAGATATTGACTGTGTAATGTAGCTAGACGTACTGCTGCCTGCAGGTTTTAATAAAAACAGGCAGGGCCATTTTGATGAAAATGACAGAATAATTAGACACAGTGGACACTTGCAAAGAGACCAGAGCATTGTCACTACCTTATTTATTTCAGTTAGTTGCACACAACATAACCTATTCATTAGATGATGTTCTTCATGCTTCACTGTTGCAGTTATTACCTTTCGGGTTATCCACTTGCAGGTAGTCGGTCAGCCTGATTATCAAGGTCTTGGGTCCTGCGTCGGTTGCTGTCTCATCTTCCATGATGTCAGGTAGTCAGGGGTATAAAGCATGCAGCCGATGCCATTTTATCAGTCTTTCTTTCCATGCGGTGCCTGAAGCAGAAGCAGTTTGCAAGTGCCAGTTGGCTGACTCCTGAAATTTTCATTTTCGAGTTTCAGCACCAAAGTCTTCAACTAAAGCTAAGTACCCCATTGGGGAAACTTTTTCTTGCTCCTTACCGATGTCAGTAAAAGTTAATAATTGCATTACTTGTGGAAAGCAAATACCTCATAACAATTTTCATTCGTACTGTATTCCTTGCCTATGCCCTGACCATGACTTACCTTGCTGTCGGTTTTGTGCTTTATTTAATCAGCGCACTTACCATCGTCAGTATATTTTCACCTCTAAATATTTCAGTTCCCGGTTTAATTATCCAGAAATGTCATCAGTTAGCCATCCAACTACTGTGATTCCAAAAAAATGCAAAGATAAAGACAGACAGGCCACCAAGGTCCAAAACTGCCGATGACGCCTCTCCAAAGCCAGTCGCCAGTTCGCCAGTACTCAGTAAGGTGCTTTCGCAGCCCCTGATACCCACTACTTTTGATTCGCAGGCCTCTACTGAGACCCATTCGGAGTCTGGTATGCCGCGAGATGCTTCAAGTATGGAACCCGTGGATGTCTTTACCTTGGATGGGTCCGGAGCCGCTGTGCAGGCACCGGCTTCTGAGGGTGTATTCAGACCTATGGACTTGCATATTAAACCGACGCCTCCTTCTTCACTTGGGCCTAAATCTCGAACCATGCCTAAAAAAACGACGCCCAGACCACATGCTCAGGCCTCTATGCCTAAAAAACAAATAATAAGAATGGCTGAAGATCTAATAACTCTAATCAGGGGAAACCAACCCCCCCCCCTTCTAAGAGGCCTAGGACTGAAGTTGTTTATGAAACGTCTGACCAGGATTTTGTTTTTTCTGATTCTTCTGATGATCGGAATTTGCCCTTATCTACTTATGATGATTCTGATGCAGAGGACTCTATTCCCTCTGCTTCCCCTCCAGAGGATTTTTCTTTTGGTGAAACCTTACATACTCTAAGGGAGCATTTCCACTGGGAAAGCCAGGATTTTTCTGATTCAAAAAAGAGGCTTAGGGATTTCTTACTCCTGCCTCAGCATAGGTCTTTAGCTATTCCTCCTGTACTAGACATTGTTGATGATGCTTTTACGGAATCTAGTTTGGCCCCTGATTCCTTGCCTCATGCTCTCAGAAAACCTGACAGATATTACAGGGTCCCTGAGTCACACAAGTTCCTTTCTAAAAATCCTATTGCGGATCCAGAGACTATTTCACAGGGGCCCAAGGGCATTAAGGCTTCTGCTGCTAAAAATCCTACCCCTTCTGATAGAGACTCCAGGGTGCTGGATAGATGGGGTAAGAAGGTTTACACTTCTGCAACCTTGGCCATTAGGGCTTTAAACTGCCATTTTCATATGCTAAAGTATCAGCAACATGTTTCCGAAAACCACAGACACAAGGAACCAAGTAAAAAACACAAAAAGCAGGCTCTTTGAGATGGTAAGTCCATAAACACAAAATTAGTGTTTTCTTTAAAGTAGTTGCACACTCCTTAAAAGCAGGTCACCAGATAACTGTAACTAGCGTTCCAAAGCTGAAAAAGAGCACGAAAACTCGGAAACTTAACACAGGATTTATTTAACAATAAAGTACAAGCATTTTCGCTGTAGTCAAAGCTGCAGCTTCTTCAGAGGTGAATTTAAAAAAAAAATGCCAAAATCAATGCTTTTAAAGTCACGTCAATACGTGATGTAAATTGCTAAAACAGTTTTTAAAACAGACACACTACATATAATAATGCAACACTTACAGTTCAAATAAACTAAAAAATCCCTCAGGATAAACAGGAAAAATAATGCCAATTAAAGCTTATTATTAAACAAATAACCACATAATATGTGGGAAATTCCACTTAAAGCTAATAACTCAAAAAACAAAAGAAAAAACAATGTACCCTGTGCTGTGGCAACCTCAAAGTAACAGCGTAATAAAATAAATACAGAGTGCTGCAGAAATACGTTTTTCTTATAATGTAACAGCGTCTGAAAACTACTATAGTAAACTAATTACATTATACTGCAGACACCAAAAGTGTAAACTTATTAGAAAATCGGATTATTCAGCATACATAAATACTAGCAGCTTAAAAGCCTAGAATCTATATAAAATTACATCCCATTTTATCAGAATTAACTAGACTGTTACAAATTAGTCCTAGAATATTGATTTAATAAGATACAAGTATGTAGTGGTATGAAAATATAAAAAGTAAACAAATAAGGTTTTAAGTAATAGGTCAAACAATACTTATTCTAACAGTGCATGTTAACTTCATTAACAAATCAACGCCTGTAACTCCTCATTTTTAATACACATGCAATGTTGCAATGCTCATTTAAGCCTGGAAAAGAAAACGAGTCCAATAGTAGCTGCCATTCCAGTTCTCTATTTTCTAGAAATAGTGAGACTGGCCCTCCTCTTTCTGGTTTAAGGACCTGGTCTATAGCCATGAACTGGAAGCTATGTCCCTCATTTTTAAATATATGTTTGGCTAATGCATTTTCTTTATTCATTTGTCTGATAGCATAAGAATGCTCGTATACTCTGTCTCGTAATCTTCTATCAGATTTGCCTATGTAGAAGGCTTGGCAACAATTACATGTTGCCAGATAGACTATAGATCTAGATTCACAGTTCAGTTTATGATTTATTTTAAACTTCCTTTCACGAATTGTAAAAGAATTGGCTACACGTACAAAGTGGCAGTAATTACATGCGCCACACTGGAATGATCCTTTATTTTTTGTTATCCAACTGGATACCTTAGATCTTTCCAAAATTGATTTCAAATTGTTACCCCTGTACGTGATCTTAGGTTTAAACCCCAGCTCGTCCAGTAGTTGTTCGTTATTAGAAATAAAATACCAGTTTTTATGTAGTATAAACTGTATATTCTTAGAGTCTATACTAAATGTGGTAATAAAGCTACTTTCAAGGCCGTGTCCTAGTGTATTAATAGTGTTAGAAAAGGTAATGTCTAAACTCTCATTGCGAGTACATATATTTGTCTCACCTGTTTATCAAGTTGTGAATCATTTCTGTGTGGTGAAAGAGGTGAGTATTGGCCGTTGAGCCTTTTACTAATTACTTCTTCCAGAATCTCGTTAAACAAGTCGGTAGGATATTCTCTATTAGTAAACATATTTTTCAGTGTCTCACATTCCCTCAGAAACAATTCCTCTCTGCTACACATTCTTGATGCTCGAATTATTTGCCCCTTAATAATTGCTTTCTTTTGCTTAAAAGGGTGACAGCTTTTGAAATGCAACAGGGAATTACAGTAAGTTGGCTTCCTGTATATATTGGAGAAATATTCACCCTTAATAACATCTTTAGTTAACTTTATATCTAGGTAATCTATATCAAGTTCTGAAAAATTTGATGTAAATTTCAAAAAGGTAGTTGTGTCATTGATTGAACTAACAAAACTCTTAGCAGACGTACCATCTCCGTCAAACAAGATGAAGATGTCGTCCAAATATCTTGTATAAAACTTAACCTGTCCCATTCGATTAACATCGTTAAATATATGTTTTTTCTCCCAGTACGCCATGAAAAGATTAGCAACGCTGGCCCCACAAGGGGACCCCATTGCCACCCCCTGTTTCTGTAAATAATATTAACCATTAAAGGTGAAAAAATTGGGGGCTTTCAATTCAATTAACATTAGAGTAATCCATTCTATTGCTTCAATATGTGGGATCGATGTGTAAAGGTCAATCACATCTATGGTGAGAAAATTAAATGTGTTACTATATTCTACGTTGTATATTTTCTCCAAAAAGGACCAAGAATCCTTACAAATTTGAGTAACATTCTTCAAATATTTACACAGAATATTTTCTACCAATTGGGCACAGGGGTATGTAAGAGAGATACGACTATCAATAAGAGCATGTAGAGGCGGGTTAAACAAATCTTTATGAATCTTAGGGATCCCAAATATCACAGGTGTTTTGGACATAGTAATGTCTATATAGTTGTATGTGTCCAAATCAATGTTGCCACTTATAAATAAGTCCCTAAAGTAACCTCTATTCCTAGAGTGTGAGGTGTTCATTTCATTCAAAGATGAAATGCTGTAAGCAGGGCCACCTAAGATGGACTCCATCTTATCAATGTATTTGTAGTTGTCAAAAATAACAAGTTCACCTCCCTTGTCTGGTTTAATTACTCTAACTGGGGCTCTACACAGTTGTTCAAGTGCCAATAATTGCTCTTCTGAGGCATTATATTTAAGGTGGCTATTCTGTGAGAAATTAGAGCAAGTCATATATCTGAGATCCAGTTCACAAATTTTTTCAAACGGTAACAGACCAGTGTGTAAGGGTGGGTTGAAAGTGCTTGCTAATTTTAAACTAACATCACTACCAACAGCACTGTTGTTAAACATAAGTTTCAAATTCAGTTTTCTTACAAAACATTTGAGGTCGATTAAGGTCTTAACCAGGTTGCATCTTGTAGAAGGAACAAATGTGTTTGGATTGCTTAAACAGAAAATGATGTTGATTCCTGATTGTGTGTAGAATAAAGAATTATCCTGATTTAATGCATTCTGCTGAACAGGTTGTGGATTTGATTCATTAGAGGCCTCTTGCAGGGCTGCTGTTACTGGGTCTGTGCTCAGAAGTCATGCTTGGCTTAAGGATCAATCTTTGCCTGATCATGTTAAAGCTAAATTGCTGGATGCTCCCTTAAATCAGGACCGCCTGTTTGGCAACAAGGCTGAGGAAGTTCTTAAAAAGATGGGAGATGAAGCTAAATGTACGCAAACTGTTAAAGATATCTTACAAGTTCAGCCTCCTAGATTTAGTAATCACTGGCCCTCTAAGAATTGGTCCTTTCCAGCCCCTTCCAGGTCTTCTCAAGTCAAACCCAGACTCAGCAGAAACCCCAGGTTTCAGTCCCAGGGGACACACGAGACTAAACAGTGGGGGGTTTCTACACCCAAATCAGGGAGTAGTAAGACTCCCCCTATGGAAAACTGTTGCAATGACTTGCTTTTAAAATTTCCAAGCACTTCCCAATTGAATGCATCTTAAGGCGGAAAGATTGGTCTGCATGCAAAAAACTGGGAACTCATTACCCAGGACAAATGGGTTTTAAATATTGTGTCCCAAGGATACAAATTTCACTTCCACACCTTACCAACACCAAGCGGGTGGCCAGATCTACCCCCAAATCAGTGGGCAGAGGCCCAAAATCAAGTACTGTCTCTTTTAAGCATGGGGGCTATTCAGTTGGTACCAGAAGAGGAAAAGGGACAAGGTTTCTATTCCAGACTTTTCCTGGTACCCAGAAAAGGCAATACATGGCGTCCTATCCTGGACCTTTCTACTCTAAATACCTTTCTGGTGATTCCAAATTTCAAGATGCTGACTCTTCACCAGCTGCTTCCTATGTTAGTCAAAGATGCATGGCTGGCAACACTAGACTTAAAAGAAGCATACCTGCACATCCCTATCAGGGAGTCTTGCAGAAGATACCTACACTTCAAATCAGGCTTCATACATTATCAGTTCTCTGCACTGCCCTTTGGCTTATCTACTGCACCCAGGGTATTCACAAAGTGCCTAACTCCAGGCATTGCATTTTGCAGGCAAAGAAATATTCAAATATACCCATGCCTGGACAATTGTCTAATTCAGGCAGAAAGCCAGGACATACTTTTGAATCATCTGGCCTTTGTTCAAAGGGTATTGACTTGTCTGGGGTACACCATAAATGAAAAGAAATCACACCTGGTACCCTGTCAACAAATTAGATTCCTGGGAGCAAGCTTGAATACAACTTCCCAGATGGCTTTCCTCACGCCAGAGAAATTGATTCTTTTGACAACCTACTTCAAACAAGTGGCCACAAAAGCCCAGTTATCTGAAAGGCAAATGCAAGCCTTGGGGTTCATGGCCTCATGCATTCTTCTAATTCCATATGCAAGACTGCATATGAGGAAACTGCAATGGTATCTCAAAAGCTTATGGTGTCAACATTCACAGGATCTAGGAGCAATGATTCCTATCATACCTTGCCTACACCTAGAGTTCCTTTGGTGGGCACAGGCCTGCCACCAAAACAAGGGAATACCATTCACACTACCCCCTGCCACCCAAACCTTAACAACAGGTGCATCAGACTATGCATGGGGGGCTCACCTGGCAAGGAAGTGCATTCAGGGCAAATGGAACCCAAGTCAAATGCACCTACACATAAATCAAAAGGAAATGTTAGCTGTACAGAATGCTCTGACAGCCTTCAAGGACCACATTCTTCCAGGACAACTAATGGCAAAAACGGACAACACCACGGTCATGTGGTACATAAACAAGCAGGGGGGGGGGGTACCTATTCTTACTCCCTCTGCAGACTAGCCATGGCATTGTGGAACACAGCCTTGAGCTACCAAGTGAATCTACAATCTCAATTCTTGCCAGGAAAACTAAATACACTGGCAGATGGACTAAGCAAAAACCTTATGGATCCACATGACTGGAAACTGGAACCAAGGATTTTCAACATGTTGACAAGAAAATGGGGGAGCCCAGATATAGATCTGTTTGCCTCTCCCCAGAACTATCAATTGGACAAATTTTGCACAAGGATTCCCCACAAGCTAGCTTGGAAAGTGGATGCTCTATCCTTCAGCTGGAAAAACCTATCAGTTTATGCCTTTCCTCCTCTGCCTCTGCTCTCCAAAGTACTACTAAAGATCAAACAGGACAAGCCAAGGACAATCTTAATTGCACCAGACTGGCCACGACAACACTGGTACCCCCTCCTGTGCAGTGTGTCATGCTTGGGCCCATGGCACCTGCCTCAGACTCCTTCCCTCTTGTCTCAGCAGGGGAACAAGATTCTTCACCCTCAGCTGCAAACCCTGAACCTAGCAGCCTGGCTAATTACCTAATCTCTCCTTTACCATCCCTCAGCAAATCAGTTATTGATATTTTGGAGGCTAGGAGGCCTAGTACAAAAAAAATCTTATGCTGCAAAATGGAAAAGATTTTGTACCTGGAACCAATCTCAAGGGATGAGTGCAGCAGTGCCCAAATGCCTCAGATTCTACAATATTTGACAGAGATGCTTCATACGGGCTTGTCCTTTTCCTCCATCAAAATCCATGCCTCAGCCATTAAAGCTCATTATAACACAGAGCCTCCTCTCTTCTCTCACCCACTGCTCAAGCAGTTCCTCAGAGGGGCCAAAAATTTAAGGCCACCCAGGGGAGCGCCAACTCCTGCCTGGGACCTTAACTTTGTCTTGGAGCCAGCTGCTACTGCAGATTTAAAATTACTTTCCTGGAAAACAACTTTCCTTTTAGCAATCACTTCTGCAAGACAGGTATCTCAATTACAGGCCCTTATGGCAGTGGAGCCTTTCATCATCTTTCATGCGGACAGGATGTCCCTCAGAACCGATACCTCCTTCATGCCCAAGGTGGTATACAGTGTGGCTCTTAATCAGTCCATTCATTTGCTTACCTTTTTTCCTAACCCACAGAACAAAGTGGAATGGATACTGCACTCCTTAGATGTACAGAGACAACTTAGATTCTACTTGGACAGGACTAAACCTCAAAGGAATCTGAACAGCTGCTGGTGGCATTTGCTGCAGGGACAGAGGGGAAATCTATTCCAAAGCAAACCATTTCAAAATGGATAGGCCACTGCATTCATTTCTGCTATAAGCACCATGGAAAATCTATCCCACAGGGCATCAGACCCCATTCAACCAGGGCTGCATCTATCTCTATAGCCTTTCTCAGGGGCGTACCTACGAGGGGCATCCTAGAAGCTGCTACCTGGAGTTCTGTACATACTTTCACCAAGCATTATCATTTGTCAATTTTCTCTAAATCCAGAGCTGGTTTTGCCTCTGCAGTCTTGCAGGGCCTTATAGCTGGTCCTAATCCTCCACCCAACCTTAGCTTTGAGAATCTACCCAAATGTAATGACTGCAACAGTGAAACATGAAGAACATAGTACAGTTGTGCACACTTACCATAAATGTAGATGTTCAAGTGTATTCACTGTTGCAGTCATGGTTACTCTCCCTCCAGCCCCCTGACTGATATTGTCTATACCTCTATTCTTGTTTACTATGCTTAAAGCTTTGTGGTGTATTTGCTTTTTTTTGGAGGTGTAACCTTGTATATAATTGCTTCCCATTATGGGGGCACCTGACAACTGGGGCAAGAAAAGCTGATAAAATGGCATCGGCTGCATGCTTTATACCCCTGACTACCTAACGTCATGGAAGATGAGACAGCAACCGATGCAGGACCCAAGACTTTGATAATCAGGCCGACTTGAGGGCTACCTGCAAGCAGATAACCCAAATGTAATGAGTGAATACACTCAAACATCTACATTTATGGTAAGTGTACACAACTGTACTTTCTGCAGCCAACCTAAATTGATGCCCTCTTTTTATTTTCTCATATTTTCAAGCTAAATATTTTCAGATGTTACAGACATGTTGACTCAAAAAAGGGAGAAAGCTCCTTAAAAAGTGAATCTCTGCTGACACACAATTAGAAACTGCACTGACACTGATTTCCTGTGGAAAAAAGCTTTCGGCTATATGCTGTTTGACTTTTTTATGTGAGCTACTGAATCTCGAGGAATTTCTCCTCAAGATTGTGTAGGGAAGCCCAAATGTATGCATCATTAAAAAAGGTGGGGGTTAAGTCTGCATTTTGTAAATCAGCTTACTATCAGAATATTGTAATTTGCACACAGCAGTATGCACCATGTCTATCTCTTTGAATATCATAATTTAGTCTTGTAGTAAAGACAGATAATAGCAATCAGAATAACAAAGAATGCTCAGTAGATATAAAATGGGATGGTACTATCATAAGCAAAAGCAGAACAGAACAAAGGATACGTATCACTTCATCCATTTTAAAGTCACTAAAAATTTTTTTACAATTATTATGCCTCTCTTTTTTGTTAAAACATTGAGAATTTACACAAAACCATACAGAAGTCCTTTAAACATGTTTCTTGAAAAGTTCAAACACATTGCAGCTGAACTCAGGAATTTTTTTAACCTCTCTTTTGCCAAAGTCATATATAGAACAGAGTTCAATCAACTAAAATTATATCTAATTAAAAGTCTTCAAGATTCAATGTTGGTCTCAGGTATGCCCTCTCCTTGAGAGTGGATATTGAGACTAAGAGCCGATAGGGGCAATAGTCTCAATGAGAGAGCATCCCTGAGACCAACATTGAAATCTAGAAGACTTTTAATTAGTTAGGTATAATTTTAGTTGATTGAACTCTATTCTATATATGACACTTCACCTATCGTATTAACATCAATATTTTTGACCTAATAAACCCCATAATTTAGGAGGTCAACATTGTTTAGATATTTTATATATATATATATATATATATATATATATATATATATATTTTTTTTTTTTATTAGTATGGGTATTTTTAATAAGTGTATCACAGAGTAATACTTTAAGTGCTAACATCTATACAGCTGGAAAATGTATGATACCTCAAGTATAGCAATATATGAGTATTTATAGTCATGTTGAAATATAGATGGTATATGCCTTTAAATACAGGTCTTCTTGTTTTTAAATGTATCCCTTGAATGTGATTGGGTGACTAAATGTATTTAAATGTTCTTTGATTTGATCTGACTGTTTGATACTGGTTTGAAGAAGCTTACAGTGAAAGTGCTTACTGTTTTACATTCTAATAAATTGATTTGTGGTCCATTGCGTGACTGTTTTACTGCTGCTTATTTCATTGGACTTCGTACTTTTAGTTACTTAATTTTGTAATGAGAACCTTTCAGATGCAGATGAACTTTTTATGGCAGGGCTGTACTTGTTATTTATCTGGTACTTTTAAATAGTAACTAGTCCTGATTTATTTAAGGTTATGTGGAATTTTTGCTGATTTTAGTTTGCAGTCAATCATAATTTTTTTCACTCCCCCAGATATTGTTAGAGGAAAACTCTACATTGGAACTCAAAAAAAAAATGTTTTTATTATGTCTTTGTTTTCGTAGCTATTTTAATACATTAAAACAACTCTAGGTGCTTCTTGTGAAAATTTAACAAGCTTTTACATGAAATGGCCAACAGTGGGTCCTGACATATTAATGTGATATTGTTTTAGTGCTTTCTTTTTTTGTGTGTTTGTGGTATGTCATGCAGGTGGAGACAAATTCCTCTGCAAAGTATGTGAAAAGTTAAGCTTAAAAAACTGGGCACACTTTCCCTTTCTTTGATTCCAAGGCAAGGAAATGAGAGATTTATAAAGCACAGGTAGGTTTTGTGTAACTACATAATACGGGAACCATGTTATAGGGAGATAATCAACTTGAAGCATTAGTTAAATTGTAGGAGAAGGTGGAGCTTTCTTTTAAGTAACCATGCTTTTATAGCAACTTTTACTTTTTATTACAGTTATAGCAGTTTGTAACAGAAATGTTAAAGTAGTCCTCTACTAGTAACAGTATGAACATCTGCCACAAAGTTGCTGGTTAATATCTTATTTGTTTTTATACTCTGGATGTCAGAAATGCAGTGAAAACAGTCACTTGCATTTAGTTTTATTGTTTGGGAACTATTTAGCTGTTTTTGACTTGAAAAAGCTTGGCATTCTCCAAGCGAAAGCGCTTGTCTGATTTTGCTGTTCTGTACCTACTGACTTTGGATTTTACCATTTGGTCTGATTTTGCTGCTTTGTACCAACTGTCTTTGGATTTTTACCACTTGGCAACTAATAAAGGACTTACCTTTTTTACGAACTATTGTCTTCACTTTGCGGTTCTGGAACTACTCTTCTTGGTGTTATCAGTTTTGCTCTTATTTTTCTTCAACTATTTAGCTGCACTTTTTTATACAAAGACATGATTCTTATATTTTCATTAACTACAGTTTATCTTGAGGTAACTTGAAGTTTCTCTGCAAAAGTAGTCAGGTGCTTCTCTAGCCAGAAAAGGCACAGTTTTTCTGATACTTTTATTAATTTATTTATTGACTGGCATTTGTTTACCAGGATAGTCCACTGGGCCAATAAGAGCCCATTTTCGATGGAAGCTTGGTGAGAAAAGCTCCACAATAAACATGAACATAGACAAGCATTTAACGATTAGTTAAAGTAATGTAAAACTTAATTTGTATCAATTACTTAGAAGTAATACAAACTTAATTTACTAAGTGAGACAAGAAATATAAGTAAAAAAGGCTGACAACCTAATTTATTTTTTGGCAGAAGTTTTGTATATCTCAAGATATTTTTGTAGGATAATGTTAATTTGGGATAGAGAGAGGTTATAAAGAAGAACAGTATAGTGGATAAATGAATCTGTAATACAATATGTTCAGGAAGTAGATGGAGTCAGGATTTAATGGGTGGAGGCTTGATGCAAGAACAGTGCCAGGACAAAGAGAGGTACTCTTGTTAAGAGGTTCTGAAACATGCTAGGATTTGCTAAGCTCTGATTGTTAATGGAAGGGCATTTCAGGCTCTGGCTGCAGTATAGAAGTATAGAAGCTGACAGGCAGATAGGTTAAGCTTATGCACCAGTAAAAGTTGTTAATTTTCGGATCTGAGAGGTCTTTTGGGTAGATAGTTGCTAAATAATGTACTAAGGGCAAGGCAGGCTAAAGGTTTGTGGATTATTTTCTGCACATTTTTCAGTTGTAGGTAGATGGGATAGTGTGGGAGTTCAAGCCAGTTGAGGGAATGCAGAGCTGTACAGTGGTGGGAAGAATATTTAGCGTTTGTGGCAAACTTGGCAATTTTGTTCTAGCATGTGTCAAGCTTAGTTTTTAGGGAGGATTGTAGGTTAGTAAGTAATGGGGCACCATGCATGAGAGGGGGGAGTTGATAAGTAGTAGCAAAGGTTTGTTTTGTAGACAAGTCAAGAAAGTGTTTGTGCCAATAGAGAATGCCTAGTTTCTGGTGTGTTTTGTTATTATTATGTGTATGTGCAGGTCAAATGTTAGATGTCCATCTATTATTACTTCCAGTAGTTTAGTGTAATTAACAACTTCAATTATTGTTTTGTTTTGAGATTATATGGTGAAGTGGGCTTTGTTTAGGAGAGTATTTTTTTTCTTACGGGTAAAAAGGAGTAGCTTAGTTTTGTATAGATTAATTATCAGTTGATTGTTACTGAGCCAGGTCTCAATGGAGGTAAAGGCAGTTGAGTGATTTGTTAAAGATGAGACATGGCATCAGCGGAACAGATAATAGTAGAGTCATTTGTGTATTGTATGAGAGAGTCCTGACTGGATGAAGAACTGAAGATTATTAATAAAGATGTTAAATCGGAGGGGACCTAATATAGAGCCTTAGGGAGCACTGGTATCATTGTAAAGATACCGAGAGGAAGATTTTTTCCATTTGACTGCCTGATGTCTGTCTGATGCGTATCTTGAGAACCATTTAAGGGAGGGGTGAGACCAATTTTTGAGACTTGATTTAGAAGTAGGGGGTGAGACACTGTATCAAAAGCTTTTGATAAGTTGAGAAATAGGGAAGAGACAATTTTGCCTGAGTCTCGGGATTTATTGACAGTATCCATGAAGGATATCTAGGCAGTCATGGTACAATGAGCTGGTCCTAAAACCATGCTGTGTAGGTGGTAGAAATTGGTTATTAGGAAGAAAGTTTAGAAGTTGTGTATGTATACATCTTTCAAGGAGCTTAGAGATAAGAGACAGGATGGCTGTAGGACGATAGCTGGAGATATCTGTAGAGTTACTGCCTTTGTGGAAAGGTAGAGTAAATGACTTTTTCCAGAGTTTTGGTACATAGGATTCAGTAATGGATCTGTTAATGAGTATACTGATAGGGTGAGCAATGGCTTCATCTGCTAGTTTAGATATTCTGTGGGTAAATTACCAGCTGTGTTGGAGCAAGGTTTGAGTTTGAAAAGTAGTCTTTTTATAGTATTAGTTGAATGGGCTTATGGGTGAAGGTTAGCATGGAATGGGTAAGTTGCATGACAAGGCCTGAAGGGGGGATGTAGTAGAAGGAGGGCGAATGGGAGGGGATTGTCTTACTGGTCTATTATGATTAGAAATATTTGAAATTGTGGTGCACTGGGATTAAGGATAGTTGCCAGTGAGGTTTGATATACTATTCATAAAGTGAGAGTTGAAGAAGCTGGCTATTTGTGATGGAGTTTTATCAGGCTATGGGCATGGATTACTTTTAGTACCAGGGCTTAGGAGTGAAGTAATGGATGTCCAGAATTTTCTAGGGTTTTGCTTATAATTGGTTTGAAGTTTTAGATAGTACTCTTTTATGTCATTGGTTACTTCTTTTTTTTTTTTTACCTGGTTACAGAGCTGCTTGAATTTCAACAAGTCTGAAGGGATTTTATTTTTTAGCTATTGTTTCCAGGCTTTGTCCCTAATTAGCATTAGTTCTTTAGTTGGCTTCATTATCCATGGGGCATGGGTGGTTTTGATTCTTTTTACTCTAGAAGGTGCAAGGCTGTTTATAGTCTCTAGAAATGTTGCATTAAAATACTTTACCAATCATCTATCAATACTATTTTTAGAATGCTCCAGTTCAAATTTTTTAGAAGATTGATAAATGTCTCTGGTTTGAAATTGGTCAGATTCCATATTTGTTTATAATAATGCTCCTTTTGAAAGGAGGGAACTGTTCTATGAACAAAGGTGGGGAGATGATCACTAAGTGTATTTGGAAGAGTGCCAGCTGCGGAGATTTTACTTGGATCAGTAACCAATATCCAGTCTAGGATGGGACCTTCATTATTACTGCTGTTGAATATAGATGGAGTGGAGATGAGTTGGGTGAATTTGAATAGGATGACATTTGAGGATAGGAATTTGGAACAGAAGTTTAGCCAGTTAATACTGACATCACCTAAAATTATGGTGTCATTTTTAAGTGTATAATAAGTCTAGGCAAGGATCTCTTCCAGAGTAGGTATGTTATTGCCAGGGGTATATATAGAACTATGATACATATTCTTTTAGATTTGCTTATTTTCAGAAAATAAATGAAAATTTTGGTGTTAGAGAACTGAGGAATAATATTTGAGCAAGGGGTTATATTTTAAGTGTTACAGAAAGGGCGTGCAATACTACCCCTTTTTTGTGAAGTCTATCTGACCTTATGTCATTGAAGCCTGGAGAGAGAAATTTTGAGACCTTTATGTTTGGTTTAACCCAAGTTTCAGTAACAGCGATGATATCTGGTTGATTATGAGATACTCTGGCATGAAAGTTGGTAATTTTGTTATGAATACTTTGGAAGTTTAATGTAACAATATTTAAGGATTTATATGAGTTAGAGGGTCAAATAGAGATGATAGGTTAATAGTGGAAGTAGGTCCCGGATTAGGGTGGATATCACAGCATAGGGTTAAGTTTGAGACTCTGGAAGAGTAAAAGGATGGTGACTTGTTGCTTTTTTTATCTGTTAAGGTGATTCTGATGGTAGAAGATAGTGCATCTTAATGGAAGTATTAATTTAGGGAAGAGCAATGGGCTTATATGAAATAAGTTGGGAGATAGAGTAGCTGTTTGATATATTAGATTGTCAGGATGTGACAGATGTTGGTTTGGAGAGAAAGGCGATAGAGTTGAGGGCTGTGCAATTTAATAATAGGAAGAAAAAAGGAAGAAATGGAAAAGAAGCAGTATATTTATATCTGTGAGAGACATTAAGGAAAGTGGTATGAAGTGGCTGTAGTGAAATGTTTGGATTACAGTTAGAGAAAAACAGAGTTTAGAGTATAGTATAACATAATAGAAGAAATATGGGGAATGCAAGTAAATATTAATAAGTGAAAAAAATATGATTGGAGAGATTAAGGAAGGCTAGGGTAAACTAGGAGAGGAGAGGAGAGGACATCTGACATGAGATGAAGAGTTAGGTTAGCAAGAGTTTAAGTACAGGGTGAGATAGTAGTGGGGGAAGGTTTGGTTATAGATGGGAGATGTGTGCTAATGAATATTAAGTTACTGCTGGAGTGTGATGAGTGACAATAGAGTAGGAGTGGTGGGAGAGATTTAAAGAGGGCAGTATATGAATAGAGGGAAAATTAGAATAGTTGAGGTTGGGCAGAGAAGTAACTGAGACTGAGTTTGGTCTGTCTAGGAACAGTGGCTGGTGTTAAGTAATATAAGTTTAGGTATAGTTGGGGTGGGTGAGAATTGGGGGTAGGGTAGGATAGGGGACTGGATTGAGCCCCAGCTTACTGAAAGCGAACAGAGAAGATAGCACCGGGCCTGTGAGAAACTGCGAGTGGAGAAGACAAACTATCAGTAAGGTAGTTCACATAATATACATGTTTATGGAAAATATGCCTGAAGTGGTGGGTATTAATATGCAGAGAGCTGTGTTAATGTATTATTCTATAAGGAGATAGTTTAGGAGAAAGCATGAGATACAGGTTGATATGGAGGTAAGGGGAAACTTGTGATAAGATTGCTCCAGCAATGTGTAAAAAATAGTGAAATAGAAGTTGGTTGCTTAATGCGTAAAGGTAGTTATTAGATAGATTAGATGAAAGAACAAAGAACCCAAAGTATAAGGGAGGTTAAACAAATTAATAGTGTTGAGTATAAAGAAATGAAATACAGAGTTACTGGGGCAATGAGATGGTAAGGAATAGCAACATATGCTGTTCCTAACAAAAACACTATATGCTAAAGCTACCACTGTTATCACTGAAAGTGAGGCACTGTGGTATTCTGCTAGTGAATTGGAACATAAGAATATTCAAATATAAATATCTTAATGGAAAACATGCAAGTCTCTTGTGGTGTAATTCGAAGAGATAGGTGTAAGGACTTGCTTTGGGTTAAGTCACTATGTTGCTGACTTCCAATAAGGTGGACAGGAACTGGTGATTGTACTGGCCAGAGGGTCCTTTTGTCCTGTGTAAATAATTAGAGAGTAGAAGAGGTAAAACAATATATGTAGTAAAATTTAGACAGGAAAAGGTAGGGGAATATTAAGGCATTAAATAAATGTACTAATCAAAAACTGGTAATTGTAATTTACAAAACAGTATAAATTGTCCTTGTGCTGGATCGAGAGGCAAAAGTTAAAAGTAATGTGGCTAGTACACTTTGGGCATGGGGAATATAATGCAAGTCGAATGAGGTATCAGAGCCTAAATATTCTATAGCTGCTTATGGGGAGAAAAGCTCTGTATGTATAGCAGAATGTCCACTCTTTCAGTAAGAGAGGAGTCCAAAATAACAACTAGAGAGAATAAGGGAGAAAACCTAGGCAGGTTTACCTGAGCATAGACCAAAAACAAACACCATTGAAATCAATCAATAAACCAGGTACTGCTCTCATTAATTAATAGAAGGGACTTCCAAGATGGCTGCACATTGAGTAACAGCTTGACTCTTGCTCTCCCAGTGTGAAAACAGAAACTCAACAGAGAAGGCCAGTAGACTTTTGTGTTTATGGGTAAATTTAAGTAACTAGTTTGTAAGTGTACTGCCTTGGTGCCAGGAAAAAAAATACAGATAACCTGGAAAAATCAGATATAAAAAGTGAGGAAGAAACACTGACTGGGGAAAGTTCTGCAGCTGTTCGGCAAAAAGCAATACAACCTCCAGACATGACTTCCAGTAACCTACATGAAGATATAAGACAACTGCAAACAGACCTGGTTAAAATAAACAACATGATGATGGAGTATATCAACACAAACAACAAAAGGCTGGAAAAAATGGAAGAAGCTTTAAACAGATATTCAGATGAGGTGGTAAAGCTGCAAAAATCAGAGGCTGAAATGAAGAAAAAGCTGGCTCAATATGAGACTGCTCAGGAAGAGATGCTTCAAAAAATAAGAGAATTAGAAGACAGAGCACAAATGGAAAACCTGAGATTTTCAGCTATACCAGAGAAGCTGGAAGGAACAGACAGGATTAATATTATGAAAGCACAAATAAGCAATTAGAGTGTTATTCCACAGCAGGAGTTGTTAGTTGAAAGGGCACATCATGTGTACACTCCAAACCTGGCTATGAGAAAACAACCTAGACCTTTAATAGTAAAAATGCAATCTTACCAGCAGAAGGAGTTGATTATGACAAAACTGTGGCAGCAGGACAAAGTACTAAAAGTGAGAGACAACAAAAGAGGAATAAATGTATTCCATTATAGAGGGAATGTTGAGAAACTGCTGTACCCAGCTATTTTTAAAATATTTTTCCCTGGAGGAACAAAAACATTTTTTGATGAAGTACATGCTAAGGAGGACATTCAAAGGTTTGTCCAACAAAAAGTGAGCTGTGAAACAGAAGGAGATTCTGCTTCTACTTATTCTAGTAATAAAGACCACATAGACACTGTGCCAGTGAAACCTTTCCCAGTGTTTCAAAGGAAAATGCTTCAGAGAGGGGAAAAAGCACAGGACTTGACAGGAAGAATTGAGAGTGCACTGGAGATGAAGCAGAGGCAGGGTTTGGGAGATGGAGATAAACAGGAATAGATCAACAAGATCTGGAAATATTGGACTTTCTTGGTCTTTGTTAAACTTATAGGGGACTCTAAAGCATATGACCTACCTAATATCATTAACATTTTGAGATTAAAATCAATAATTTGGAAATTGACAAATGGGGGATTACAAAGTAATAATTGTGTTTGTGAAACGGGACAGAACAAAAAAATCTGGAAATATTGGATTTGTTTGGACTTTGTTAAACTTGTGGGGGACTGTAAAGCTTATTCCCTACTTCATGTCATTGTTTGGAAAAATACTAAGGAGAGGGGAAGAGGAGGGAGAAAGTTAACTGTAAGTAAAACTATTTTTTTCTTAACAGTATTACTAAAGTGGTGCATGATTTTCTTTGGCTGCTATAAAGTAAAGCTTTTTCAGTTATTCTAAGTGTAATGAGGATACTAATGTAAATAGAGGATTCTGTTTATTCTTTTTGTTTCTTTCTCCCTTCTCCAATTCTCCTTGTTCAGTTTTAAGAAATGTAGGTACTACAATGTAAAAAAATGACAAAAGAAAAATTTGTGTGCTTTTTCTCATTCTTGCATAGGGGAATGACTGGGTTAAGGGCATTAGCATTATATAAAAACAAGATTTAACAGAAAGCACGTAAATGAAAAATGTTGAATATTATAAGGTCTTTTTTCTAGTAAACAGTCCTGTATCTGGTTCTCATGTCAGTAGCAGACAATCTTTTTTCTAGTAAGCAGTCCTGTATCTGGTTCTCATGTCAGTAGCAGACAATCTGATAGAGAGAAATGGCTTGGAGAAAATATTTTCTCAAAGCACTCAAGTGTTTTCCCAGCTGGAAGAACTATAAAAATAAGGAAAAACAGATATCACTTAATATAATCACAGGCTCTTCCATGCATATTAGCAAGGATAAACTTTCTTTCTCTTTAGCTTGAGTCTGTGTGTGTGGCTGTCAGTTTGGAACTTTGGTTCCTATTAGGAGGGTAAAACTTCAATATTTGAAGATGTGTATAGTTTAGTGTATTATTAAGTTAGTAGGTTTTAGGGGGTATTTGGGGTGTGTATGCATTTTTGTTTGAGGGTTTTCAATAAAACAAAACGTTCTGCAGGATGTGACATGGGCTCAAATGGAGATGACAAGAAACAATTTTATAAAAGATTAACCTGCCAAACAGTGCATGCATGTAACATAGTAGCTGGATCTAGATATATAACAAAAAAGCTGTTATACATAAAAGATGGGAGAAATAATCCCTCGAGGATAGAATTCTTTCTATAATGTCTTTAAATGTTAGTGGTCTCACAGGTAAATACAAAAAAGAGAGAGTAGTGAAATGTATTAAAAATGTAGAGTACAAATAGCTATGCTAAAGGAGACTCACCTGGAAAGAACTGAACATGTAAATTTGATAAAGAAAGGTTTTCAGGATAGTTATTCAGCAGAATACCTGGGGCAAAGGAAGAGAGGAGTACTTATATTAATTGCAAGAGGAGCTCCAAAACTAATAGAAGAGGAAAAAGAAAATAATGATAGATTTGTAGCACTAAGGTGCTACTGGAAAGGGAGGAGGATTTCACTGGCATGTATTTATATTCCACCAAAAACTGCTTAAGAAAATTCTGGGAGAAATCAGTTTTCAGCAAGGAATTTTACTTAGAGGTGGGGACTGGAATTTGATTTGCAACAATGAAGATGTGTCTGGAGGGCCCAAAAAGGAAAATATAACAAAGAAGGGTAAATGTTTAAAGAAATTTATGAAAATATTTGGCATGGGAGATGTGAATTTACATATTATTCTCCAAGATACAAAACTGGGCTAGGCTAGACAGAATTTACATTTCACAGGAACATGTGCATTTAATTGAAGGTTTTGATATGTACCCAATAACTATTTCAAATCATGCAACATTAATAACTAAAATAAAAGCACAGGGTAATAAAATAAAAATGAGACACTGGCTCATTCCCACCTATCTGTTGAAAAAAGAGGAATTGAAGGAATGGGTAATGGAAATTATTCAGGACCTATTGGAGAAGATAGAAACTTCTTCTAAAAATACAGCCAGGGAGAGGGATACAATTAAAGTGGAATTTCAAAACAGGGTGGAAATAAAAGAAAGGGAGATATGGTTAATAACAAGAATTATTTGGAGGGACTGACAAATATTAAAGTATGGAGTCTCACAGAATAAAAAGTGGAGCAACTACAGAAACAGAAAATAAGAAATTACCTTGATAATATGCATGAGTTTAGAAAGATTGCTGTTAAGCAACTATTTTGTAATAATAACTCTAGGGCACAAAAGACTTTTAGCACAACAACTTAGGCAACAGAAAGTAGAAAGGGCAGCCATCAAGCTTGGGAGGTCCGTAACAAGGAAGATAATAAGGGATTCTTTAGAAGTGTTAGAAATATTTTGGAAATTCTATGAAAGTCTGTATAAAGCAGAGAATAATGGAAATCAAGAAAAGGTACAAATGGAAATATTTATGGAAGAATTAAATATGCCAAGGTTAGAGGGAGAGGGGGGCTCAATTACTAACAAGATAGAAGGAAATGGGATAAAAATGGTGATATATAACCAATCTATAGTAAGGTCCCCTGGAATAGATGCAATTTCTGTGGAAGTTTGGAACCTAGGAGGGAAGAAACTGATAGATCTCAAAGGTTTTGTTTAACAGTATCTTAAGTGGAGAAGAAGTACCAATGTCCTGGAAGAAATATATAGCAGCTATAATAACTAAAGATGGTAAAGATCTATTAGATCCAGTTTCATACAGGCCTATTTCAACACTAAATCATGATTATAAAGTGTTTATGTCTATAAAGGAATGGCAAATTTGATGCCAAAATGATAGATATGGATAAATGTGGTGGTGTGGAGGGGAGACAAACAGTTGACAACATAAACAGAACAGCAAATCCAAACAAAAAGAAGCACTCCAAAGCAAAATGAAAGAATAGACAACGCTGAAACCAACTCTTAAAATTTAATTTGTTAGCGCTTTCGTTCATTTCACATATAATGAACTTACTCAGACAAATTATAAAACCATATACATCCATTTAAATATTCCCCACCAAAAAAAGTAATGCTGACATCACCCAATTACCTCTTTAAAGGCACATACATATCATGGATTCAATTTTCTGGTATACTAGATACCTGGACAATATTTTTATAATTTGGAAGGGTAATGCTGAAACAGCTATAGCATTTGTAGAAAAGATTAATAACTTTACCCCCTTCCTTGAGTTTACCCACCAATTTGGTATTGAATTGATACCACTTATGGATGTACAATTGATCAAAGATAGGGTTAATTCCATGGACCTAGGGAAAATATATAGAAAACTAAAGTATTTGAATACATTTCTACATTTTGATAGTTCCCACACCTTTCACCAAAGACAAGCTGTTATTAAGGGCCAACTGGTAAGGGCTGCCCTGATTACTTCATTAATGGACTTTGAGATGGAGTGTGTTACCTTGAAGAACATGTTTTCTAGGAGAGGTTACCCTATGGGATTAATGGATGAATTAATTTTGGAAGTATCTAATAAGAGGGTAAGTAGCCACATTAAACCCATATTGAATAAAGTGGTGTTTGAAACTGAACAAGATGTGGAGGCAATTAATATTCTTGCAGATAATAATAAGAGGTTCAAATACAGGACTAGTTTCATTACATCATTTTCCTGCGATTCTCACAATTTGAGAAATATTCTCACTAAAAATTGGGTTCTCCTACATGAAGATATATCACTTATGGCTAAGATTAGTGACACACTTAGAATAACATTTAGAAAGGGACTAAATAGTAAAATAATTTTAGAGAGTTGTGGGACCCCCCCCCTACAATTATGGAATGACTAAATATGGTAGGTGTCCACAGTGTAAGTTTATGGATACTTGCAATACTTTTGTTGTTCATGATAGAGCCTACAAATTAAAAGGGAAATTTTGTTGCGACACCAAAGGTGTTATATATTTAGCAAGATGCTAGTTGTGTCCTGTATTCTAAATAGGCAAAACTGAAAGATGTTTTAGGCAACACATGTATGAACACCAGTACAGTATTGGGAAAGGTAATTTAAATAATGCTTTGGCTAAGCATATTCTTAGTAACCAAAACCATTCTTTCGGTATTTAATAATTGAACAAGTAAATAAAAATATTAGGGGTGGACCATGGGCATTAAATTTCTAGGAAAGAGAGCTACTTTGGCAGATAAAATTGAATGCTTATGCCTTCCCAGGTCTTAACGAAAATTGTTCTTTAGGCTGTATTTTAAAATTAAAGTCTTTGGCTAGATAGAATATTTAAAGATTTTGTAAAGTTCTAGTTTAGATGCAATTTTTAAGAATTTTGATATATGATATATGTTTTATATTCAATATTATAATGTTGTTTACAAAGCTATGTAGTAATTCTTTATCCTTATTGTTGAGGACTTTGTATGTGCCTTTAAATTGGTAACTGGGTGATGTCAGCATTCTTTTTTTTTTGGCAGAGAATATTTAAATGGATGTATATGGTTTTATAATTTGTCTGAGGAAGTTCATTATATGCGAAGTGAACGAAAGTGCTAACAAATGAAATTTTAAGAGTTGGTTTCAGAATTGTCTAGTCTTTCATTTTGCTTATAAACAGAACAGTGATGATACAGAGAGAAGCAGAATGTAAGAAATTACCACTGTTGCTGGTGGGTCTTGGTGTAGAGAAAGGATATGACATAGTACACTAGGATTTTATGAGCAGAGAAAGGGAAGCATTTGCATTTCCTGATAAAATTATAAGGTTGATTAGGGGGATATGTGAAGGATCGGAGGTGAAAATTAAAGTGGTGGGGTCCTCTCTGATAATATCTGCTTGAGCAGTGGAACCAGGCAGAGGTGTCCTCTTTACCCATTGTTATTTTCATTATATTTAGAACCATTGGCAAAGAAAATAAGGGACACAGAAATTCAAGGATATAATCAGTATGGTAGTCAAGAAAAGCTGTCTCTATTTGCAGATGATATTATTTTATACCTGAGAAAAACAGAAAGGGACATTACAGTACAGTGCTGTGGAACATATTCAGGCAGTTTCAATCCTATTCAGGATACAAAATTATTGAAGCTAAAACAAAAGCAATAGAGATAAAGTATGTACCCACATATGAATTGGTTCAGCAATATCCATATTTATGGGGACATGATAAAATGAAGTATTTAGGACTATGGTTTAAAAATGATAATGGTGTGGCAGCTAAGGGTATGTGGGAAGAGACTAAACAAAAGATAATACAAAAACTGAGAAAATGGAAGCTCTGTTATATGGATATCAATAGTAAGATACAAGCAGTTAAAATGTTTTTAGTCCCTTTAGTCCTATATACAGGTCAGGCCTATTTTTATCAACCAAATGAGAAGTTGTGTATAGCAATTAATAAACAGCTAAAGGATTCTATATGGGAAGGGAAGATTTCAAGAGTCAAGTGGGATAAGCTGATTCTTCCAAAAGAACAAGGAGGTTTGGGATTACCCGATTTGAAGGGGTATTTCAGAGCTACACTGTTAAGGCTCCTATACATAGTATAAGCAGAAACCTATAATTCAAAGTGGAAAGGGATGTTGATAAAACAGGGGGGAAGCTCAAGAAACAAGGAGAGTCTGGGATTTGGGGTGCAGATCCCTAAAGAGAATAACAATAACCATACAGAATATTATATTCATAAAGTAGCAAAAGTATTCTAAGAATTAAGCCAACACATGAATGGAGAAAGGAGATTCTGCCAATAGGGATGACTGCAATTAGGGATACAGACAACAGGCAAGAGGGGGGTGGAATTTATTGAGAAAATTGGCAAAAGAACTAAGGTAGTGAGAGCAAAGAATTAGAGAGGGAAAGGTAATAAAATGGAAAGAGGCCAATAATTGTTTTGGACTACAGGCTAGAGATTGCCTTTCCTATCAAGGATTGATATCAGAGTATAGGCAAAGAGAAAGAAATAGGGGGGTCCTAAATGAAAGACCTGTACTAGTAGAGTTTTTAGTAGAATCTAGAAAAGAAGCTGCTGTTAAAAAGGAATAATTAGTAGAGCATACAAAATATTGCACGTTAACGATAGGAATCAATCAGAGGAGGTAAGAAAGAATTGGGAAGAGAGATTGGATAAGCAATTCACAATGAAACAATGGGGGATATATGTATGTCTCCCAAACATGCAACAAAGTGTAGAAGATTTAGGATCTTTGCTTGGAAGTGTTTACTTGGGGTATAAAAATCCCTATGTAGACTCCAAAGAATTTTTTCCTCAGGTAGACAGCAAAGGTTGGAGGTGTGATGGGGAAGAAAGAGATAACTGGGAACATATTTTCCTGGAGTATAATCAGTTGGCAGTCTTTAGCAATCCCCTACAGTCTATTCTGTTGGAGATACTGGGTGAGCAATTTGGTGTAACTAAGGAAATAATTTTTAAGTGATGATACAGAATCAGAATTGCCTAGACATAGTAAAGCCTTGCTGAGTCTAATTTTGGTGGCTGCCAAAAAAGCAATTTCTAGAAAATGGAAATCAAAGTCTAAACTAACTAGACTAGAAGTACTGAATATAGTAGAAGAGATAAAACAACTGGAATTGGGATCTTTAGAAAAGGGTAGGGGCAAATTACATAGAAAAATGGGAATTGTGGAAACAATACATGCAGAGGAGGAATAAGGTTTGAAAGAAGGCAGGCTTTATGTTTTTACTGACAATGATTGGATACATTATAAGTGATGCATGATGTTTGCAACTAAAATTACGTCAATATGGTTTGTGATGTATAATGTTTGCAACTAAAATTATGCCGGTATGGTTTATTTTCATTTATATAAATGTATGATTGCATGGGTCATTTGTGGTAATTCAATAAAGATGTTTCTTGTTTAAAAATAAAAGTGTTCCACATATTCCAGTGGATTTCCTCAGAGTAAAGTTTAAGAAATGTACTCATCATGTTAGTTGATTTTAAGAGGGGCTGCTGCAGTGAGTGCATTATGCCCTTCTTCATCCTCCTTACTTGGGAACATTCCAGCTGCTACATCATGGCATTGTGATTTCCTGTAAGTCTGTCAAACTTGTCAGCTATTTTTTTTAATCAGGAGTCAAGGACTGATGCTCATAGAAGCAGATGGGATTACTAGGCTAACAAACCAGAAGGCTTTTTTAAGCTTAACCATGTTTCCCAAAAATATTACCAGGTTTTGGTCCCAAAGTCTTTTGTGGGGACTATATATATAAATTGGGCTTGAGTGATCAAGCATTTACAAGGTACCTCTTTCTAGTAGAGATGTAGGTGTCAGTCCAAGGGTAGGTTTATGATTTCTCATCCAGTGATGTAAGTTATACTTGAACTGGTGCAGGGAGAAACTCTGTTTCACATGAATGGGAAGTTTGTTCCAGAGAACAGGCAGTCTCAAGACAAATACTTGCCCTTCCAGCATATCTTATTTATGTTATAGATGAGGTTTATGTCCCTGGATCAGTTGTTTTTGAAGTTATTTGTTTTATGGATGTGCATCAGGTCAATTAAGACTGGATAAGAGGATATCTTCTTATAGGCCAAACACAAATCACTTCTCAGCAACCTGTAGGAGACTGAGTACAAAGATAAAGCTTTGAG
Source organism: Protopterus annectens (assembly GCF_019279795.1). Classification (NCBI taxonomy): domain Eukaryota; kingdom Metazoa; phylum Chordata; order Ceratodontiformes; family Protopteridae; genus Protopterus; species Protopterus annectens. Next base: position 758,462,913 of record NC_056734.1, read on the forward strand.
GTGGTCCTCACAGGACAAGATGCCAACACCATGTATTATTTTCAAGAGGAACATATGTGGATTTTGCATATACCTGGTCATCTACATACCAAAGGGAGCATTTTATTCTATGATTTGTCCAGTGAGGGCTAGGTATAATGAAACAATGATATCTTTGGACTTAGATGCCATACTTTGCAAACTGTGCAACATAGACTTCCATACTACTGTAGATACATGATGGTCAAAGACCAATTCACTGTCTGCATGCATTCCCAAATCCCTGACCATTGGCTCTACTCTCAGTGGTGTATTATCAATGTGGTAATTTGTGGACTGGCTGTCTTTCTAAGGGAAACTGTTATGCATTTCTTAGCATTTAGTTTTAGACCATACTTTATGATCAATTATTAGCCAATGCACCTAGTTTGCAATCATCTCTGAACTTAGTCAATCAGAGGCCTTTGACACTAACCTTGACTTCAGAGAAGTGGATGCCAAAAAGCTGAGGCTCTAGCACTCAGCTTTGAGGTACTCCAATAGTGACCAGCCTTTTTTCTGGAGGTAGAATCCCCTATCCTTACTTTCTGGTTCCTATGTGTGAGCCAGCTGACTATCCAGCAGGTGACATAGGAATTTATACTTAATTTAGTGAGCTTGTCTACTATGCCTGAGTGTGATATTGTGTCAAATGCCTTCATCGGGTCAAGGTAGGTAGCATGCACCACTTTACCCTTGCCCAGTGCTTTGTTGACCTTCTCAAAGAAGTCCAACAGTCTGAGTGGGTGTGACCTGCCCTTGACAAAACCAAACTGAGTTAGATCTTTTGGTCTTTATGTTTCCTATATCATCATTTATCAAATCCATGATTATTCTTTCCATGGCTCAATATATGAGACTAGAGACGCTTATGGGTCGATAGTTTCCCAGCTCCATGGATAACTGCCCTTGTGCAGAGGGATAGCACCAGTCCTCCATTCATTCGGCACAAAGCCTGTTTGAAGGGAATGGTTAAACAGTGATTCTAACTGGCCTGATAGGTCATGCTTCATGCTATTAACAAGGTATCTTGAGGTATTATCAGGTCCTGTCAATGCAGTGATTTTGGCCTTTGAGAGTACTTTGAGGACCTTTTCCCTATTGATAGCTGGGGGAGTAATAACTAGGGGTATTTCTTGAATGGTATCTGGGGGTGAGAGTGGAGTAAAATTGAGTTTTTCTGCCAGTAGATTTGCTATATCCTCTGGCTTAGTATAAGTGGCTCTGCTTACAGTTAGTTCAGCATATTGTTGTGTATTGACTTTGAGGTTGCAAACATAGCTGAAGAATGCCTTATGTTTGTCCTTAGGATGTGAGGCTACTTTTACCTTAGACTTAGCTTTGGTAAACTTAATTAGTCCCCTGAGTTGCTTATTTAGTTTGCTGAGGAAGTTTTTAACTGCTGGGCATTGCACATCCTTATTTTTGGACATGATTTCCTTCCTTCTATCATACAACCTGTTAATGCTGGGATTCCACCAGGGTGGATTGTTTTTTGAGTTTGTACTGTGCTTATTTTGGATAGGTGCCACTGCCTCTATGCAGCTGCACACATGATTGTAAAGGGCTTTTGTGAATGACTCCATATAGACAACAGTGTTTCCTGAGGAAGTTTGCCTTGGAATAAAACCTAAAAATTCCAGGGTTAGCTGGTGTCCCCGGTTTATTTTTATTTAGAAGGTTACAGCTTTATGGTCCAACCTGATAAGTGAGGGCATTAAACTTGGGGGGGGGGGTCTGCAATGTTCTCCCATATTGGTGAAGGTTAGATCAAGGATGTTTGCACCCCAGTGGGCATTTGGACTAGCTGATCCAGGACATTCTTGTTGACAAAATCCAGGAATCTTAGGGCCTGCAAGTTTTGGGTTGTGTATGATTCCCATTTTATAGTTTGGTAGTTGAACTCACCCATGAGTATGGTATTGGGTTGAATGGGAAGTGACTCCAATTCATTTAAGTAAGTGGTATGGGTTTCCTGGGTCATAGAGGGGGGTCCTACAGCTTGCAAAGATATGGTATGGGACTTTGTTCATGATGAGTTGCACAACTGTGTCCTATTGCTTGATCAGGGATGAGGTATGTTTGCTTTTTATGTAAATTGAGATACCTTCACCTTTTGTCCTTTTCAGTGCAGTAGCTGTCTTAAATATCTTCTTCTTCTTTTGGCTGCTCCCATTAGGGGTCGCCACAGTGGATCATCTGTTTCCATTTCTTGCTGTCCTCTGCATCTTGCTGTGACACACCAACCACCTGCATGTCCTCTCTCACCACATCCATGAACCTTATCTTAGGCCTTCCTCTTTTCCTGTTACCTGACAGCTTCGTCCTTAGCATCTTTTTCCCAATATACTCTGCATCCCTCCTCAGCACATGTCCAAACTAACATAACCATGCCTCTCTGGCATTGTCTCCAAACCTTCCAACCTGGGCTGACCCTCTAATATACTTATTCCTAATCCTGTCCACCCTCGTCACACCCAGTGCAAATCTTAACATCTTTAACTCTGCCACATCCATCTCTGACTCCTGCCTTTTTGTCAATGCCACTGTCTCCAACCCATATAACATAGCTGGTCTCACTACCCTCTTGTAGACCTTCCCTTTCACTCTTACTGGTACTCGTCTATCACAAATCACTCCTGACACTCTTCTCCACCCACTCCATCCTGCCTGTACTCACTTCTTCACCTCTCTTTCACACTCACCATTACTCTGAACTGTTGATCCCAAGTATTTAAACTCATCCATCTTCGCCACCTCTACTCCCTCTCATTCACACACATATATTCTGTCTTAGTCCTGCTGACTTTCATTCCTCTTCTCTCTAGAGCATATCTCCACCTATCCAGGGTCTCCTCCACCTGTTCCCTACTCTCACTACAGATCACAATGTCATCTGCAAACATCATAGTCCAAGGGGCCTCCTGTCTGATCTCGTCTGTCAACCTGTCCATCACCATTGTAAGTAAGAAAGGGCTCAGAGCTGATCCTTGATGTAATCCCACCTCCACCTTAAACGCATCCATCACTCCCACCACAGACCTCACTGCTGTCACACTACCCTCATACATATCCTGTACCACTCTTACATACTTCTCTGACACTCCTCTCTAGGCACCCTGTCATATGCTTTCTCTAAGTCCACAGAGACACAATGCAACTCCTTCTGACCTTCTCTGTACTTCTCCATCAACACTCTCAGAGCAAACATCGCATCTGTAGTGCTGTTTTCTGGCATGAAACCATACTGCTGATCACTAATCATCACCTCCCTTCTTAACCTAGCTTACACTACTCTTTCCTATGACTTCATGCTGTGACTGATCAGTTTAATCCCTCTGTAGTTACTACAGCTCTGCACACCACCCTTATTCTTAAAAATTGGTACCAATTGATGGCTCAAAAAAATAAGGGGGGGCTGGAATTACCGGATTTCGAAATGTACTATTTAGTGATTCAGGCCAATAGGATTTTAAAGACGTCTTACTTCGATAGTGATAATAGAAAATGGACACCCAAATGGGTGCTCTTAACATACAAGCATATAAATGAAGTGGGAGTCAACGCTAAAGCATTACCCTTTTTAAATAATTGGACAATGAGTAAATATAAGCTAATGGAGCACATCAAAAGTTATGTAACGGCAATTCAAACTCTTTCGCTTCCTTAAATTTACTAAAATATATGATGGTTTTCCAACCGTTTCATAGGAACCCAAATTTAACAATTGGTGGTCAATTGATTGATCTAAAGAAATTCCCTTTAATCATGGAGTTAACTGTACTCGATTTATATCCTTTTCTAGGAGTACCAGTACATGATATTTTAAAAGAAATAGAACTCCTATTTCATATTTAATTATAGTAAGACAGCTAAAAGACTTGGTTATAAACTATTTTAACAACTTTGAAATGAAAGGGAAGATTTAATCATTTCTCGTAATCTATGGGAAGCGCTGTTGCAGGATAGAAAATATATAACCAGCATATAAATTGATAAAAGAGAGGAAGTATAATAATTATATTCTTTTATCGAGTTACTGGAGAGAGAAATTGATATTGCCAGACGACAATAAGATATTGGAGGCATTTAAATTAACATTAAAGTCCGTATCCCTTCAGAAATTGGTATTTACGCAGCTGATGATATTTAACAATGCATACTATACTGTCTCACTTTGCACAAATTTGATGCGAAGAATTCACCCATATGCCCACATTGCTTTGATCAGACAGCAGATTTGCTTCACATGTTCTGGAGTTGTAAGTGCATTTATAAATTGTGGAATTCATTAAAATTGCAGTTACAAAAATGGGTTACCAAAATTTAACACTCTCTTGGGAGTTTATGATTCTTCATATTCCCCGGAGAATCTAAATAAATCAAAAACGATTGTAATTATGAATATTTGCCTATTAATGAAATTATATATAGCCACAAATTGGTTGAACCCAGCCCAGACATCGTGGGAAAATTTCAGATTGTTGGCAATAAAACACATCTTAGCGCATAAACTGTTAATTAGTGATCACAAGAAAAATATCAACAACATAAAAATCTGGGAGCAAATTTTTAATATTATTTTGGCTTAAGAGGTTACTATCCACTTTTTCTCGGGAACCAGAATATAGTCTAAATCAACCTTAGATTAGATAGAAAATGTACAGAAAAGACAGATTGTTGGCTTGGATTTGTTAATGTTGGATTTTTTTTTTTTTTATTATTTTCCTTTTGATTGTTAGTGCTGTACCTTTGATCAATACATGAGGTTGATATATATGTGAAATTAACCAATGGAAGCATTTTGTATATATTGTATATAATGTGTGAATTTGTAATATGGTTGTAAAAAATGATTATTGAAAAAAAAAAATTGGTACCAAAACACTTTTTCTCCATTCCTCCATTCCTCAGGCATCCTCTCAATTTCCAAGATTTCATTAAACAATCTAATTAAAATCTCCACTTCCATTTCACCTAAACACCTCCATGCTTCCACAGGTATGTCATCTGGACCAACAGCCTTTCCATTCTTCATCCTCTTCATAGCTATCCTTACTTCCTCCTTGCTAATCCACTGCACTTCATGATTCACTATCCGCACATCATCCAACCTTCTCTGCCTCTTATTCTCTTCATTCATCAGCCCCTCAAAGTACTCTTTGCATCTGCTCAACATACTCTCCTCGCTTGTGAGTACGTTTCCCTTCATTATCCTTTATCACCCTTACCTGCTACACATCTTTACTAGCTCGGTCCCTCTGTCTAGCCAATCGGCACAGGTCCTTTTCTCCCTCCTTAGTGTCCAACCTTTCATACAACTCTTCATACGCCTTATCCTTAGCCTTCACCACCTCTCTCTTTGCCTGGGGAAGGCATTATACTCCTACACTGCTGAGGTGCTTTGTGTGGCTTTAAACCTTGTCTCAGTAACTACATAGACCTTTATGTTCTTCAGGGTGAGGAGAGCTTGCAGGGAATGGATTTTTTTTATTAGACTTCTGCCATTCAGCTGTATCACCTTTAGGTTATCTTGGGTTGACTTGGTTATGTCAGATGGTTTATCAGGTTAGCAATGCCTAAAAAAGGCAATATAGGGGTTGACAAGATGTTAGTCAATATTTGAAAGCCTACAGGGGACAGGTTCAGACCATAACTAGCAAAGCAGCGTCTTTTGTCAACCTTAACCTTCCTGGCTGATAAATATTGTACCCCCTTCAAATGACACCAAAAATTAAGCCAATTGTTACTCAATTATCTTCTGTTAATACTGTGGCATCAACATTGGAGAAGGTGGAATGCTGCTCAGTGCCAGGCTCATACTGACCTGGGACACATACTCAAAGAGATTCATCATGTCTCCCTTCATATAGTCCAGGGATGAACATGCCAGGTGATTTACACCTACGTGGGCCATGACTTAGTTCTACTGCTACTTGGGGTTTAATGACTTTAGTGTGCCTGATCTGGCAGATCTTGGTGCTGATATTCAACTGGCCATAACCCTCTCCTTGCACAGCCTGTGAGTGGGACATCGATGTGCCTCACAAAGGAGTCTCCTATGAACAGGATATTGGATTGTGAGGTTGTCTGCCTTATGGGCTTATGCAATGAGGCACTGTGAGGTGTGGCTGGTTGTGTCATGATGGATGTTACTGCAGTAGTGTGTTGTGAGGTTGCTGAGGATACTTATTGTGATTTCAAAGTCTGGGAGGCCTTTGAGGTTTGGATAGCTTACTTTAAAGTGCCTCAGCATATGATGGTCTGTATGTTTGCCCTGTAGTGTGTATGGCAAGTATTACGTGGTGTTGTGTGTTTCTGACAACCTGTTTGGTAATTATAGTGGTTTTACGTGAGAGCATTGTCTCCAAAGACAGTGTATTAGTACACCTCTTACATACTTTATGAGACTGTTTGAGAATAAGTTGGTTGTCAGTAAAATGAGACAATTTCTACATTGTCTCAGGATGCCTAGTACACATATCACTAACTGCTGTTGCAGGAATGCTGAGCACAGGCTAAGGGGGATTTTGTTGGGTAAAATTGTAACTCATTTTCTGCAGCACTAATCATGCTGTGTTCCACTCTGTGCCTGTAGTGCTAGTTGTTTGGGCTGCCTTGGTTCAGTCAAGTCTGCAAACACTTCAAAGACAGACCACACAGTTCTATCATTATAATATAGCTTAATCCCAGAACTGAATTAACAGTATTAACTGCTGCAGTTAAGTGTATTTAAACTGAAGTAAGGCAACAAACTGCTTTACTTGTTCATTTACAAAAAATGTTTCTCACAATTAAATGTAATTATGACTCAGACCACCAGGCAATTGTTAACATCCTGCCAATATGCAGTAGTTTTACAACTCATTAACTGGGTGTAACGTGAGAATGAGGTAGAGAAAGTTTTGTATGAGGGTAAAAGAAACATGCACTCATATTCTAACCACTGTAAGGTACATTCTAAATTGTCAATAACTGATTCAAACCTTTACCCTGATTCTGGGTGACTTTAACTATCCAACCACAGATAGGAATAACTACTCATGCCAAAACACAAATGCCCTGAGATTCCTTGATTTCATCAATGCAAATGCCTTGGACTAACTGGTCGACACCCCTACAAAAGGTGATAATATCTTGGACTTAATATTAACCAACATGAGTAACCACTGCAGCATCCCTATACTGTCATCCTCCCTGGTAAGATCTAACCACAAAGGGGTTACATTCAAAGTCACCATCTCCTTGGACCCCCCCCCCCCCAGCTAGGGTCAAACAAAAAAAACTTCTACAAAGCTGATTACAACCTCCTGAGAGAAGGTATAAACAGCTTCACAGCCACCTCCCCTGCATAGGAACTGGCACATGTGTCCAAACCTACACCAAAGTACTATAAGAGCATTTATATAGCTGCATGGAATCAAGAATACCTTACAGGACAAAATCCTCCTCCTCAACGAAGAGTAAACCTGTCTGGTAGACATCTGTAATAAATAAACTCTATGATAAAAGAAAACAATTGCTGTCCAGGACCAAGAATGAGCAGATGACTAATTAGAAGCAGCCTCTTCTTAGCCTGAAAAAGCAAATAAGAGCACTAGTAAAATCCTCCAAAGAAAACTTCAAGTCTGAACTGGCCACATCTACTAAAGACAATCATAAGGCCTTCTTCACATATGTCCACAATCTCAAAGGAAGCACTCAGATCTGCCAGAACTAGTGGTAAAGTACACCACATACACAAACGCTGTAGATATAGGCAACTTGCTGGCAGACAAGTTCATTGAAAATGTAACCCCTCTGTCCCCCCATCAGTAAATCAGGACATCCCCAGCACCTGCCCCCCCTCTTATCTCCAGGGAGCAAGTTATCACTGCCCTCTCAAAGGCAAAAAATACAGCCTCCATGGGACCTGATATAATCCCAGGCTGCATCCTACATGAACTCAGGCAGGAACTTACAGCACCATTAGGCACCCTATTCAACCAAAGCCTGATTACCAGCTTTGTCTCAGCTGAGTGGAGGACAGCCACTGTCATCCTTTTGCACAAAGGTGGAGCATCCACCGATCCCGAAAATTATAGAATCATCAGCCTACCTAGCTTGATCTGCAAGGCCATGGAACAGATTATCATAGACCTCATTAACAAGGACATGGGCAACCTCCAAACACTTGATCCCACACAGTTTGGTTTTGTCAAGAGGAGGTCATGGCTGTTAAATTTGGTTGACTTCTTTGAGACGGTGCACACTGCCTACCTTGACCTGGCCAAAGCCTTCAATACTATTCCCCACTTGGGTATAATAGATAAACTCTCTCAACTAGGCATCAATCCATATGTTACCAGATGGGTAGCAAACTGGCTTACTAATAGAGCCCACCTAGTCAAAATAGGGGAAGCCACCTCAAGCAGTAGACCCGTAATGAGTGGTGTACCCCAGGGATCAGTCTTGGGACCTCTGTTGTTTGGCATATACTTTTCTGAGGTGCAGGCTAAAACCAGTGGGCTATGGGTGACCAAATTTGCAGATGACAGCAAGCTGGGCACTGTCATTATATGGTAATCCTCCAAGAGGGTCTCACCGAAACAAATGACTGGTGCCAGAAACATGTCCTCAAATTGAATGGCAAACAATTCATCATCATCCCCTTTGGGGGAGAGTGATGTCCCACAAGTTATTATATTAATAACAAGGTCCTAAACACACAATCAGTCATGAGGGACTTGGGCACCCAGGCTGATAATAAACTGACTTTTGACCACCATATTGCATCCGTTGTATGGAAAACTTTCTACATGGCCCACTGCATTAGTAAAGGTATCTCATCCAGGGAAAGGGAGATCATAACATCCCTATATTCTTCCCTTATAACACCCATTATTGAGTACAATGCCCCTTTCAGTATGTACCTGACAAAGCATATGCAGCAGCTGGAGAGACCACAGAGGTTCCTCACCAGGAAATCCAGGGCCTCAAATATCTACCCTCCACAGGCTAAAAGCCCTGTCCCTCTACTCAGTCTCATACAGACTCCTCAGAGGTGACCTCTGTGTGGCATATAAAGTAATGGGTTGAATATAGTGATGAGGGCTCTGAAAGGAAAGCCCTCCTCTTCCTGAACTGTCTATCCTATGCAGAATTAAAAATCATTGATGAGTCTTAAGCTCACCTTTGGTTTGCTCAAAATGTTATCCATTAGAGCAAACAGCACATAGAAAAAGTGTTTTATTCTGGTGGGCCACCATTTTCATTTAATTCAGGCTTCCTTAGGTTCACAGGTTATCTTTTAAATCAGTCATGCATCCTTTATCTTATTTTAACAATTACATGTGAAACTTATCAAGTTTAAACCCAGAGTTAATGCATGACTTGATAAGTTTCTTGTAAATCTGTGAAAATGAAAGAGAGTAACTTAGCTTAGTTTCATCTGTTTTTCTAATAGGGTTTCAGCACTCACCTCCACTTAGGAGTGTGGCCCTAAATATACTCCACCCATTCCCAGTCACCCCTACATCACTTACTGATAAGTATTTGCTTTGGTTGACATGAACATCCTACACTACAGAGGTCTTAAAGTTAGAATTTGCCAACACTGAACAAAAGTTGCTTACATTACCAAACTTACTACTAAAAACATGACCACATCCTTTCTCTCATAATCTTACAATCACAATAAAATATATTCTACAATATTACATTTATAAGCTTAAAAAAACACTGTCAATCTCCTTTTTCACATTTTGAATGTAACAAGTCACTCTCTTCCTCAATTTAACCTTGGGTTTCACAACTGAATAAACTTCTCAAAAGTCCAAAAAACAAAGAATGGCAAACAAAAGGCAGAGGACAAAGTAAATTCACTCTGTAAGCTTTTACTAAAAAATACATGATAAACATGAAACGCTTTTTGTCTTGCTGAATACAAAGACTTCTTCAGATGCAAGTAAAACCTATCTTAAAACATTTTAAATAGATGAATACATTGCCATGTGATCCCAACCCACCCAATGAAATCCAATTAAGGATCTGTGCATGTTTTACACTTAAAGACATCAGTCCTATTTTACACTTTAATGCCATTGCTTCTTTCAACAATGAAGAATACATCCTACCCACCCCACTTATTGTACCATACAATGACTAGTACATTCCCTTTGAGCAACAATTTACTATCAAGGACACAAAAGAAGAAGAAAAATGAAGACAAAATGAAAACAATACAAGAAAAATAAAATAACATTTTCATTCTAAGTGGAAAACAAGTAGTCTATGTTACAATAAAGAATCATGCTGTTTACAATAAAACAATCAAGAACAACTTTAACTTGAAGTATGCGCTAGTTAGTGATGACTTTGTCACTCCCAGCACTTGGTCACAACTCATATGTGGTTAATACTCCAGTCATCTGTACAAAGTTTTAAGTTTTAAAATACTACAAATCGTACATGTTTCATTCAATTTTGGGAAATTGTATGCATTCATCAAAATCTGCCAGTATAACTCTCTTGCTTTTAATAGTAATGTACAAGGACCCCCTCTTGGGTCCTGGGGTATTTGGTCGATGACCATATATCCAAAATTATGTGTGTTGTGTTCATTTACATGTTTGGCTAGTGCGTTGTCCAGTTTACTTTTGCCTATGGCATACTGATGTTCATAAATGCGTTCCTTGAAATTACGTTCAGTTTTGCCAATATAGTAAACTGGACAATCCTTGCATCTAGCCAAATAAATGATCATCCGAGAATTGCAATGAACCTGTAGCTGACTTTGTATCTAATGTTCCTTACAGTAAAATTGTTTGTTGTATCCACCACTTTACACTGTGAACACATGCCACACCTAAACATACCTACATTTCTTGACCCTTCTCTCATTTTGTTTTCCAGTAAGCTTTTCAAATTTGATCCTTTACAGAAAACAACTCTAGGGTGCGGGCCTAAAATTTCACCAAGTGATGGATTGTTGTTTATTAACTCCCAGTTCTTCTTTATTATACTCAAAAAATGTTGTTTCACATGAAAATGTGGTGACAAGGCTCAAATGAAAGTTGGTTTTATTTGTTGTAGTAGGTGCAGCTGGTTCCCTAACCACCATGTCGTTCTGTACCTCAGAGGAATTACCTGGTAACTGTAATAACAGTTGGTATAATCCTATGTCTCTTTTATGGGTGACTTCATGTATGAGGTCATCGACTAAGTTGTTTGGATATCCTCTACTTGTGAACATACTTTTTAGAAGTTGACATTCGACCCTAAAATCATAAATCTCTGTGACCATCTTGGCTGCCCTTACCAGCTGAACTTTGACCACTGCACGTTTTTGGTGAAAGGGGTGACTACTGGAAAAATGCAGAATGGAGTTAGAGTACGTCTCCTTTCTAAATAAGGTGGCTGTATAACCTTTTTTCTGTCTATCCTTTGTGAGCAGTATATCCAGGTACGATATTGCATTATTGTCATATTGATGTGTGACTTTCAAAAACTCAGTTGTACTGTTGACACAAGGTCATGGGCTGCAACATGGTCACCTCTAACTATGATGAAGATATCATCCAAAAATCTACAATAAAAGTAAATGTGTTGTTTGATATCCACATTTGTTTGGATGTAGTCCTTTTCCCATTTTGCCTTAACCAAGTTGGCGAAACTGCCACCACAGGGGGACCCCATGGCAACACCTACCTTTTAGAGGTAATATTCTTTTCCAAACATTAGATAGATGTTAGACAAAATGATGTCCAATAGTTCACCTATTAATGATATATCTGAATCAGTTGCTCCCCCCTGTTTTAGAAACAGCATTACCCACTCAATACCTGCTTGTTGTGGAATTGAGGTGTACAGGTCCTTCACGTCGACTGTCAGGAACTCATACTCTTCCTCGAAACCTAAGTTGTTAATTTGTTCTAAGAAGGACCATGAGTCCTTACAAATACATGGAACTCTGTCTACATATTTTTTGAGTATGTGGTCGACGACTTTGGCACAACCATACATAATGGAATTACGTCCCTCGACTAGGGGCCTTATTGGTGGGTTCGTAATATCTTTATGTATTTTTGGGATACCAAATAATAAAGGTGTCTTTGCACTGGGAATTATCATGAAATTGTAGACCTGTATGTCAATTCTACTATCAATAAACAATTCCTCAGTATATCCTCTGATTCTATTAGAGGCAACATTTACTTCATTCAAGGATGCATGTTGGTATGTTGTGCTATCTAACACACTATGCATCCTTTTCTCGTAGTCCCAGCTGTCCATGATGACCAAACCCCCACCCTTGTCAGGTTTCATACACCTGACCTTACAAGAACGTATCATAGCCAAGACCTCCTTCTCTTCCTTACTCATGTTATACTGTGGTTTACTGTGCCTCCTGTCCTGTACAAGTGGACGAATGTCTAACTCACAAACACCCTCAAATAAAGCGAGTACTGGATGTAATGGTGGGTTAAACGCACTCGCTATTCTAAATTTTGTTTCCAAATGCAGAATGTCATTGTTGAACATAAGCTTGAAATTGACTTTACGCACAAAACATTTAATGTCAATAATGGCCCATGCCACATTAAGATGTATTGTTGCTGGTAAATCTGTGTTGTACAGGTCCACTCTGCATGTAAGACACTTTGCCCAGTCAAATTTGGATGGGTAATATGGTCATAGATGGCTTGTTGCTGAGGTGGGTTCTACAGAATCCTGTCTTCCACTATCAGCTTCTGCCATTACAGTCTTAGGACTCCTATACCAAATACTAAGACCAATAGGCTGCAAACAAATCTCTACCATCCTAGCTGACTTTAATATCAATTTCTTACTCTTTCAGACCTAGGATTAACATTAATGGTTAACAAATTCAACAGGCTAAATTCTATATGACAACCTTTCTCTACTGAATCTCCTTATAACATTTAGTAAAAAAAAAATCACTGTTAGTTTATCCCAAATATCAGCAAGTACTCACCCATCACCTTCAGCTTAACCCTCAGAAAATCTAAACCACTTCTTTCTGTAAAACTTTCCAAAAAGCAGCACTTCTCCAGAAGTTTGTTTGTTCCAGTTGGAGCTACCAGTTTGTCAACCTTCTACTAGTCTACTGATCTCAACATAGCAATCCCATCTTCTCATTTGTCTTCTCAGTTAACTCCAAACCATCCACTTCCCTTTTGTAACCAGGCTGAAAAAGTCATAGTCCAGTCCATTGTTAAGTGAAAAAATGAGGTCTCTAGTAAGACTCAGTGATGAAACCTTGCATTACCGGAAGACATCCCTTATCAGTCCCATAGAGGTAGATTAAATTTTTGCAATAATATTGCCAAAAAGCTACATGGTGTGATAAAGCCACCTACTGCCTCGACAAATAAACCTCCCTCTTCAGTAACCCAATATCTTTTTGGAAAGAAATTAACTCCATTTTTGGAAGGACTCCTCCCAAAGAGAACAGATCAGGCACTCCTTCCTTCTCTTCTCCAGTGGATTTTTCCTATTCTGGAACAGTTCCTTCTAAATTTGCTGTGCTGCCTAATACTTCTCAAAACCCAGACCCAGACCTCCCTGGTCCTTCCTGATTCACCGCCACAGACCTAATTAAATGCTAGTTCAAAAACTCCCTACTAAAGACACTGAAAAACTCATAAGCCAACATCCAAATGTCAATTTACTTCAGCCAGCCTTTTAACATGGGTGTGTGTGTGGGGGGGTTGGCATAATGGTTAAGGTGTTTACCTTACTGACACAAGATACAAGTTTGTATTCTCACCTTTGGGAAGCATTGCTAGATTTATGAAAAGCCCCTTGGATCATTAGCCTAGTAATCACATAAGAATATGCTTTATTAACAATGCAAGTATTCAATTGCAAATTCCCTCTGACTCAAATGGCAACCTGTCACTCAAAGCATATTCCAAATTGCCATCATATACCCAGTTTCGAAGTCCTCCTTACCCTTTGTACTACTGACTTTTACCCACCTCCATACTCCCAGTCTTCGAGAAGATGGAATCACACCCACATATAAACGCATTCAAAATTATGATATTCTCTCCCATTTCCAATATGGTGTATCATCTGGAAAATGTATAGTGACTGCTCTTTAACTTCTCAGATATGGCACATTCAAGTTAAAGAAGAAAATCTCCAGTGGAGCCACATTTATTGATCCCATCAAAGCATTTTAGATGATCAGTCATCATCTCCTTGAGAACCCACTCCTACAAGTCCATTTGAATACTGAAATAACAAAAGTGATTCACCAGCTTTTTGTATACAGATAATTAGATAAAATTGTTCATTTCATTTTTATGCTGCTGATGTGGTTATTTGCATAGCTTCCTTATCCCACTTTTATAGAAATGCTTCTGGAAACCTAACTATTCAAACTACATTCTGACCCAGCAACTAAGACCTGTTAGTGAACTTTAATAAAAATCTTGTTTGGTACCCGCAGTCAGCTAAAATGGACCTCACTAACTGGTTGACTATAGAATCCATGGGGCTCACTTTAGAAAATGCCCAACACTTCATATACATGCAGTATGGTTAGATACATCCCTTTAATTAGCACATCAAACAAAATTAAAATGGAACCAGCTTTTATTAGGGGCCAGAAGGCCAGAAAATCAAGTTGGTGAGGAGTACACAGAAGCAAAAAAAAAAAAAAAAAAAAGAAAGAAAAAAAGAGAGATTCACTGAAAGAAATACTATGAACCTGAAAAAAGTGCTTTTTTGCAGGGGCAAACACTTGCACCTTCACCAAGTGTGGCCATAACCTCACAACTGCAAAGGTATATAAACTTGCTGCTGGATCACCAAACAATGAAGCAAAAAATAAACTCCAGGATTATGGAAAGCCATCTTCAGTTAATTTGTTTCACAGTATCAAGACTCACAGAACGTTCTTTGCACAACTGCCATGTTACCAAAAAGTCTTGAGGTAGTTATTCCCACTTGTAAGACAAGCCATTTCAAAGAAAATTCTCCTTGCCACAGACTGAAGGCATTCTTCCCCACTAAATGTCTCTATCACAAAAAAAAAAAACTGTCCTCAATACAAGCATCAGGAAGATAACAGGCTGTCACCTTTTGACCTCAGCATGAATATAACACTTCCATAGTGTACAAAGCTATCTGGCTTTCAGTAAAAGTGTATATAGAATTGCTTCTAATGTTGCTTTTTATGTTGCTTAATTCCAGTTCCTGGCCCATCACAGCAAGCAAATTCTTCCCTTATAACTCATCCTACCAGCTTAGGAAACGAGAAGAAATTACTCATGTTCTCAGCCGCCTTCATAATAAACTCACCTTAAGTTGGCCATACCTTCTGCATGCATTGACCCAAAACATGTGACTCACTCTTCCTGTTCCTTATGAACCAGAATGACTGTGAATGGTTCCTATTTAAGTGGTTATGTCTTCTCAAAAATAAGTCAAGTTGATTCTGTTTTAATTATCCACCAATCACATGACTTCCCCCATACTTCTTTCACCCCTCCAACAGGTCTGACCAATTAAACATTTTTCCATTGCCCCAAAAGTAAATGCTTGAGTGACAAAAAAAGCACAGGAGCCAACTAGAAGAATCACAAGTATCTTGGACTTGAACCAAAAATGGTGTTGAGAGATGATCAGGAACAAGACCAGCAACATTGTGAAATTAATGGAATAAGAGGGATACTATAAAGCAACAAACCCATTTTATATATATAGGATTAGAAATGTGGCTTTGCAAGAAGTGGATGAGAAAGACTGAAATTTTGTTGAGTGTGTTAAACAGGTGAGGGAACTGTAAAGCATATACTCCAGTTTAACATTAATGTTTTAGAAGACAATGAAGGCACTGAAGAAACAACTGTGAAAACAGTTTTTGCACTTATTAATATTTGTATAAAAATAATGATGTAAATTGCATATTATACTGTAAAGCAGTCTTGTGTGTAGTGAGAAGTATTTTAGATGTGAGGTATGGAGAGTCTTATCCGTGACTTCTGTACATGTTAAAAACATTAAAGTAAAAAAGTGCTTTTTCTTAGTTGTAGTGCTTCCTGGCTTTACACTGAAATGAGGTTAAAAAAACCTGGAAATAAGTAAGTTAAAGTTAATATAATATTGTTGGGCTGTTGATGTTGAGGGATATAAGTTTATAGGTTCATAGATGTATACTGGGCTATCGACTCCTAGAGCCTTATAAGCTAAGCCATGGAACCCAGATGTGTCCCACGACTTATATGTTGTAGACATTTATTTGAGCAATTGTTTGTTACAACATGATTTACTGATTGTCTTTGTCCATCATAGATGTAAGACTCAGACCTGGGGTGAATTTTTGATTTCCCATCCAATGGTCCTAGTTAAACTTAAATAGGGTTAAGGAGGGACTTTGTTTCACATGGATGGGGAGCCCATTCCAGAGAAAGGGAATTCTCTGAGATGCATATCTATCTTTCCAACATGTCATATTAATGTTGCAAGCAAAATGTAGGTCTTTAGATCTAATAGTTCTAATGCTATTTGTTTTGTAGGTATGCAAAAGGGGTGGCTTGTATGCCAGGCATAGATCACATTCTCAGTATTCTGTAGGAGATAAGAGTACAGAGATAGGGCTTTTAGACAACATGCATAAAATGTTGTGTTTATGCCTTTGTTCTTTTTGTAGGGAACATTTGTGGACATTACAGTTGCTACATGTGCCTGGATAGGTACATACAGAAGGGGGCATTATACTCAATGATGGGTCTGATGAGGGCCAAGTATAGAGGTGCAATGATTTCCCTGGACCTAAATGAAATGCACTTACTTACTTGGCCTCTTTGAGGAGGTGGTCTCACCAGTCTTAACTTCCTGGGTCCTGTTTGTGAGCCAGCTGTCTATCCACCATATTATATAGGGGGTTTATGCCTAATTCCATAAGTTTGTTATCAATGCCTGCATGGGGTATTGTATAAAATGCCTTAGGCAGGTCAAAGTAGGCAGTATGTACTATTTTACTCTCATCTATTGCCTTGCTGATTATCTCAAAGTCCATCAGGTTCAGTAGGCATGACTTTCCTTTGACAACGCCAAACTGGGATGAATCCAATGTCTGAAGGTTTCCATGATAATTCCTTCTATGGCTTTGCATATAAAACTAATCAGACTAAAGGGTCTGTAGTTTCTGGGATCTGTTGATGGTCAACCCTTATGAAGAAGGATGGTTGTTGCAGTCCTCCATTCTCATGACATGAAGCCTGTTTTAAGACCATAGTTAAATAGCAACTGTAGCAGCCCTGATAGGTCATATTTTAGAGTATTCAGGAGGTATCCTAAGATATTATCAGGGGTGTATTCTTGGTCTTAGCAAGCACACCCAGGACATGACCACTGTTAGTAGGAGGGATTATGTTTGAAGGTATTTCTTGCAATGTGACTGGAGGTGAACTGGGGTAAAGTTGGAACTGAATTTGTCAGCCAGCAGATTCACTATATCACCCTCCTCAGTGAATGTGACACCATTAATGACCAGTTCATCACACCACAGCTGAAGAAGGCCTTATGTTTGTTCTTTACCTGGGAGGCTACTGTGGCCAAGGGGTCTATATTAATCACCGAACACTTAAAAAAGCGAACGGTGATTGATCGACCCAATATAAGCAAAAGCTTACAATGTCAAAGTGTCAGAACAGTGATTTTTTTCCAAGGGAAAAAAAACATTGCTGTTCCAACAAAAAATAAAAATCAATTTCAAACATTACATTAAGTGGGGGGCTTCACCCCCCCCCCACTTATATATACCAACTCTGAGACTGCACTACAGTGCCAAAAATGGCAAAGTGCTGAAGCGGCCAAGTGAATTCTTTCCCAGGGAAAGAATTCGCTTAACAGCCATTTCGATATTTTGCATTTTCAGCCTCTTAAGTTTGACCAAGACACATTCGAAAGAATGCATCTTCGGTCTTCTAATATAAACCCTGGCCAAGTGCATTGCACATATTATATCTAGAATTGTTAATATTTTCCTAAGTTTTTATAGATGCAGATGTGTAGATTAATGCCCTTGGTTTAAGTTGTAGACATTTTTTTAAGCAAATAGGCCTGGAAAATAAGATAAAATGATGAAAGACATGCAAAACTGTAGCTTCTTCTTGCATTTGCAAAGTCATTAGCTAGTTTTCCATTACCACATGATTTCAGTGAGAGACAAGAAATCAACAGGTGCAAACAAAAAATCATGAGATGTATTATTAGTGTGTTCTGGGTGAAATCTACAATGGATCCTTCACGCATTTGCAAAGATAATGGACCAGATTCCAAAGGAACTGCAATAGTGTAAATCTGCCCTGATTCCAAAAACTTGCTCTCAGTGCATGTAACTTATGTGTAAGGCCTATCTATAAACTTTATTTTACTTGGAGTTGAGCAGTCTACAGATGCAAGCAATTACTCATAAGAAGTCTGAACACTGTGTGCTGGATGAGATACATAAGGTACAGTGCAATTAATATTTAAAAGTATATTGGCAAGCAGTTCAGAGAAAATGAAGTTTGAAACAGTGGGAACCGAATAACTTATACAAGTAGTTACTTCCCCAGCAGCCTTAGTACTTTAATGCATTTAATATAACAGTGCACAGTTTATTTATTTAAAGGTAGTCAGTGCACTTCTTCTTAGGGCTAAAAGTTAAAGACAAAAACCTGTTTTTTTCAGATCTGATCAGGGAATAGAGAGAAGAAAAGTTAGCAATTAGTGTAACAGTGTAACTTGGAACACAGGCTTTAACATGCACTTTTTAAAGATCTGATCAGGGAATAGCGATAGGAAACGATAGCAATCAGTGTAATAGGAAATAGAAACTCTAACATGCACTTTAGCATGGTAACCTTAATTATAGAATAGGTAATTCATAGGGAGATGCAGTCATAAGTCTGAGGCAACTGTTCCTGTCTCCAAGGTAAACTTCAAGTATATATTTTTTGAATTTGCTGTATGATAAAAGGGGGAATGAGGTTCTAAATATCTGTTTAGTTTTTCTGTTTGAGCACTTTCATTGAAGAAAACATTCCTGAATATGTGAAATGGATTCTGCAGATGGAGTTAAGAAGAAGAAAACTTATAAAAAAGCAGCCTGCCAAACATGTGCGTGTACATGTAAGCGAAAAGTTGGAAATATACATTCAAAATAAATGTCATGTTTAATAGGTACATGTAAGCGAAAAGTTGGAAATATACATTCAAAATAAATGCCATGTTTAATAGGTAGGATCAATAGCTTTTTATCATAGTGACTACTCTGTCAATATTATAGGTTCATAGGTTCATAGGTTCATACTAGGCTATCTGCCCAAGGGCATTTATAAGCCTAGCCCATAGTTATGTGGCTTTCGCCACCCCTTTAGTTTGAATAAAAACTATGCCTATCATTTTGCTGTGCCTCTGTCAAGCAGTGACACTGAAGTAATCCCTGGGGTATATCTGCGATCTCCCATCCATTGGTCAAGATTCCTCTTGAACAAGGCCAGAGAGGTGCTCTGCCTCACATGTACCGGGATTTTGTTCCACAGCATAGGGAGTCTCTGGGTGATGAATCTGTCCCTCCAGCACATTCTATTTATAACCGTGTCAAGGTTTAAGTCTCCGCCTTGTGGTTCTGAGGGATCTAGATTTTTGAGGTGAAGCATATTCATCAAATCTGGGTTTGACATGGCCTTATATGTCAGGCACAGGTCACCTCTGAGCAAGCGGTATGAGACTGAATAGAGCTGGAGTTCTTTCAGTGGGGCAGCATAACACATATTTTTGAGACCCTTTATCCTTTTGGTGAGGAACTTTTGGGGCCTTTCAAGCTGCAGCAGGTGTCTGGTCAGATACATTCGAACGGGCATTGTACTCAATCATAGGTCTAATGAGTGATGAGTACAGGGGACGATGACCTCCCTTGATCTAGATGTGAATCCCTTCATGATCAGGTGGGCGATATAGAAGGTTTTCCTAACTACTTTAGCAACATGAGTGTCAAGCGAAGGCTACTGTCAACCTGGGTCCCCAGATCCCTGATGACTTTTTCTGTGCTCAGTGGATTGCCACCTATATGGTAGCTAGGGGTAACCTTGTTTTTCCCAAAGGGTATGACTATGCATTTTTGGCGTTTAACTTCAGGCCATGGCTCTGGCACCAGTTATCCATTTCTGTGAGGCCCTTCTGGAGGATATCTGTGTCAGATGTGTTTTCGACTATGGCGCCCAGTTTGCAGTCATCTGCAAACTTTGTCAGCCATAACCCTCCTGTGTTTGCTTGTACTTCAGAAAAGTAGATGCCGAACAAGAGTGGACCCAGGACTGAGCCCTGTGGGACACCACTTGTGACAGGCTTTGAGTCTGACATGGCTCCAGCAACTCTGACCCTGTGGGTTCTGTCGCTTAGCCAGTTTGCAACCCATCTTGTGATGTATGGGTTTACATTCAAGCTGATGAGTTTTTCGATGATACATGAGTGGGGTATTGTGTGAAGGCCTTTGCCAGGTCGAGGTAGGCTGTATGGACTGCCTTTCCCTCATCAATGGCCTTGGTGACTGTCTCAAAAAGTCAACCAAGTTTAAGAGGCAGGATCTGCCTTTGACAAAGCCAAACTGGGTTGGATCCAAAGTCTGCAAGTTCCCTATGTCTTTATTTATGAGTTCCATTATGATCCTCTCCATGGCTTTGCAGATAAGGCTTGTCAAGCTAATGGGGCGGTAATTTCCAGGGTCTGTGGAGGCACCGCCCTTATGAAGTGGGACCACAGTCACTGTGCCACTCCTTGGGTACGTATCCTGAGGTGAGGCTAAGATTAAACAGCTGTCCTAACTGTGGGTTTAATTCCTCGTTGAGTTCGTGAAGCACACAGCCGGGGACACCATCCGGTCCCATGGATGCTGTGTTTTTTGCCTTAGTGAGGGCAGTTCTCACCTGGGCGTTGGAGATGTTTGGGGGGGCTACAATCCTCTGGAATAGATATCTCTCCTTTTGGGGGAGGGGTTTGCACTGAACCTGTCAGCCAGTATGTTGGCAATGTGTGTAGGTTCAGTAATTTTCACATAATTTTGAACTAATCCTGAGCATATCTGGGAGTTTCCTCCTAGGTTTCTAACATAGCTAAAGAAGGCCTTATGATTGTCTTTAGAGTCCTTGGCGATTTTTCTCTCAAAATTTGCCTTGGATGATTTTATGAGAGCTCTTAGTTTTTTACTTATAATGATCAAAGGTGTCTTACCTTTCAAGGATTTTGCTCTATCTTGTAGTAGCTTCCTCCTTTTGTTGTAGAGCTTGTTTATGGCTGGGGTCCACCAGACTGGACGCTTGCCTTTGGTACAGAGAGTCTTAGTTTTGTTTGGGATTGCCTGATCCATGCAGTCCTGTAGGTGCTGGTAGAAGGCATTTGTAAGTGATTCAGCGGTTTGAGTAATGTTTACCACTGGCTCAGGGGCCTTAAAGGAGACCACACTAGTTTTTAGAAGTGTGAAATCGGCTTTTGAGAAGTTTTTCACTGTGGTCTTTTTGTTTCAGGTGGGGGCGGAATGAGGACCTCCAGCGAGATTAGTTTATGATCTGATCTCACCAGTGAGGGGTATACTTCCAGTGTTGAACATTTTGATCCCATGTTCGTGATGATGAGATCAAGTATGTTTTCTCCTCTTGTGGGGATGGTGACTAGTTGTTCCATGGCATTTGAGTTTATGAACTCCAGGAATCTTTGGGTTAGAGTGTTCGGGCTTGAGTAGTGTTCCCAGTCTATATTAGGGTAGTTGAAGTCACCTAGTATGATGGTGTTTGGAGATACATTCATCCCCTCCAATGTTTTCAGGAAGGCCATGTGAGGTTCCTGAGTTTGAGAGGGTGGCCTGTAACATGCTACAAATTGCAGAGCAGTCTTGCCTATGGTTAATTGCACCTGGATGGTCTCCGATGCATCGTGCGTTGCCACCAACCTTGAGGTGTGGGTGTCCTTTATGAATATGGACACCCACACTCCTTTCTTGGTGTTGTCCGGATTTTGGGGCCGGAACGCATGATATGAGGTGAAACCTGTTAGTGCTGGGGTGCTCTCAGGAGCCTTGAACCAGGTTTCTGTCACAGCACAGACATCGATGTTCTCCATATTGAGAAGGGCCTCGAGTGCGTGCATCTTGAGATTGAGACTTCTGGCATTGAGCAGCATTACCCTTAGTTTTTTTCCTTTTTGGTGTTCTAGGGTGGTAGGTTTAGAATTTGAGCCTTGCCTAAAAAGGCACTATGGGGTGGCAAGAGCCTTTGCCAATATCCGAAGCCCAGGGTGACAGGTGCAAGCCGTCCCTTGCGAAGCAGCGTGGCTTGTCCAGCATGTCATCCCAGGCAGACAGACATTGGATCCCCTTTGAATGACACCAGAATTTAAGCCAATTATTAAAGCTGATCATCTTATCACTGTATTGTGGCATCATTCTAGGTGAAGGTAGGATACTGCTCAAGGTCAGGGTCATACCTGCCTGGGCTACATAATCAGAGAGCTCCTCGATGTCCCTTTTCATGTAGTCCAAGGAGGTACTTCTCAGGTCGTTGACACCAGCGTGGGCAATGACTGAGTCGTACGTGTACCTGCTGTTGAGAGACCTGAGTGCTTGAGTTATGTGGCGGATTCTAGCGCCCGACAGGCAGCTTACTGTGACATTCTCCTTACTCAGTCTGGTGAGCGGGACGTCAGTGTGTCTGACTATGGAATCACCAATGACAAGTGTGTCTGGCATTTTGTTTGGCCTTAAGGGCTGTGACTGTTTGACACTCTGACTGTGTGGTCTATGTGTTGCATGTGTTGGGTCGTGAGGTGGTAGTTGTTTGGGTGTCTGCTTTGGTGGCCTCTGCTGTTTTGGTAAATTTTTGATCAGAGCCTCCGAGTATGTCTTTGTGTGAGTATGTGTATGATTTGAAGTTGTGATGGTACCATGTGTGACTGGGTATGTATTGTGTGTGGTTACCTTCTCCTCCTGTCTGGTCTTGCCAGTCCTATGTTGAGAGAGCTCAGCCTCCAGTTTGGCCGTATAGTTGCATCTCTCGCATGTATTTGTGTTTTGTGGGAGAAGGAGAGGATTGTCTGTGTACATGAGGCAATTGTAACATTGCCTCGATATTCCCAGGTTCACCAGTTGAGCTGAAGAGGACACTAGCAACTGATACCTCGACATACTAGAAGTAGTAGATAAAGAGACTTTCAAAAGACTCCGGGGGAAGTGGGTTTTAGGCTGGTGGGGTACTATCTATAATAAGAGTGCTTTATCAAGGTGCAAGTACTGTAGGAGTAAGTGCTAGGCTTTACAGATAGAGAATAGTCTACTTGGGAATCAAGTAGAGATGAACTTTTAAGTTATAGGATATGCTGGTTAGATCAGCAGTACAGCTCGAGGAAGGTAGGTCTAAGGGAAAATTTGAAGAGTGGAATTTAGATGGCTCGAATAGTTTAACCTTGTTTAACCGCCACTGCTCTTGTGTGCAACAGTGGCAACTCTGCGCTAACGCGCGTTTAGCGTGTTTTATAGCAGGGGGCTGAAGGGAGCTAGGAATTGGCCCAAAACGACCAATGGACTACTAGTTTCTGGCTGAAACCACCAAATCGGACAAAAAGGCCGCTCAGTGCTTCCCACTCCCACTGGTAAGCAAAGAAACTTCCCTCCTTCCTAATAAGGCAATGGATCAGTAACAGGAACTAAAAACAAAGCCCAGGGATCAGCAACTCTGAAACTGGACTACTCTAGTTCAGTAAGGCGGGAAAACAAGAGATTTTTTGTTTTATTACAGAGACAAGGAAAAACAGACAGTAAATGCTATAAATGCTGTAAATCGGCTAGCACTTTAGTGTGTAGCCTACAGAAACAATTTGCAACAATTAGTAACTTAAAGTGCAATAAACAGTGTAAAATGCAGAAATCACTTAAAGTAGCAGTAAAACAGGCGAAATGCAGTCGCTAGCTTAATAACAGTGGGAAAGCCACAAAAAATACTTATATCTGGTAGAAAGTCACTCTTTTAGCTCTCTGCTGCTTGGATCACTCTGCAGGCCACCACGAGGATCTGTGCTGAGTTGGTACAAGCTGGAAAACGTGTGTTTAGCGTGTTTTATAGTAGGGGGCTGAAAGGAGCTAGGAATTGGCCCAAAACGACCAATGGACTACTAGTTTCTGGCTGCAACTTCACCAAATCGGACAGAAAGGCTTCCCACTCCCACTGGTAAGCAAAGAAACTTCCCTCCTTCCTAATAAGGCAATGGATCAGTAACAGGAACTAAAAACAAAGCCCAGGGATCAGCAACTCTGAAACTGGACTACTCTAGTTCAGTAAGCAGGAAAACAAGAGATTTTTTTTTTTGTTTTGTTTTTTTACAGAGACAAGGAAAAAAACAGACAGTAAATGCTATAAATGCTGTAAATCGGCTAGCGCACTTTAGTGTGTAGCCTACAGAAACAATTTGCAACAATTAGTAACTTAAAGTGCAATAAACAGTGTAAAATGCAGAAATCACTTAAAGTAGCAGTAAAACAGGCGAAATGCAGTCGCTAGCTTAATAACAGTGGGAAAGCCACAAAAATACTTATATCTGGTAGAAAGTCACTCTTTTAGCTCTCTGCTGCTTGGATCACTCTGCAGGCCACCACAAGGATCTGTGCTGAGTTGGTACAAGCTGGAAAACGTGCGTTTAGCATGTTTTATAGCAGGGGGCTGAAAGGAGCTAGGAATTGGCCCAAAACGACCAATGGACTACTAGTTTCTGGCTGAAACTTCACCAATTCGGACAAAAAGGCTGCTCAGTGCTTCCCACTCCCACTGGTAAGCAAAGAAACTTCCCTCCTTCCTAATAAGGCAATGGATCAGTAACAGGAACTAAAAACAAAGCCCAGGGATCAGCAACTCTGAAACTGGACTACTCTAGTTCAGTAAGGCAGGAAAACAAGAGATTTTTTTTTTTTTTGTTTTACAGAGACAAGGAAAAAACAGACAGTAAATGCTATAAATGCTGTAAATTGGCTAGCGCACTTTAGTGTGTAGCCTACAGAAACAATTTGCAACAATTAGTAACTTAAAGTGCAATAAACAGTGTAAAATGCAGAAATCACTTAAAGTAGCAGTAAAACAGGCGAAATGCAGTCGCTAGCTTAATAACAGTGGGAAAGCCACAAAAATACTTATATCTGGTAGAAAGTCACTCTTTTAGCTCTCTGCTGCTTGGATCACTCTGCAGGCCACCACGAGGATCTGTGCTGAGTTGGTACAAGCTGGAAAACGAGCGTTTAGCATGTTTTATAGCAGGGGGCTGAAAGGAGCTAGGAATTGGCCCAAAACGACCAACGGACTACTAGTTTCTGGCTGAAACTTCACCAAATCGGACAAAAAGGCCGCTCAGTGCTTCCCACTCCCACTGGTAAGCAAAGAAACTTCCCTCCCTCCTAATAAGGCAATGGATCAGTAACAGGAACTAAAAACAAAGCCCAGGGATCAGCAACTCTGAAACTGGACTACTCTAGTTCAGTAAGACAGGAAAACAAGAGATTTTTTTTTTTTTTTTTTTTTACAGAGACAAGGAAAAAAACAGACAGTAAATACTATAAAAACAATTCACATGCAGTGCAAGCTGGCACACTTGAGTATGTAGCAATATTAGTCCACACACAGTATGAAAAAAATGTAATTAAATTAAAAAGGACTAAAAGCAAGTGCAGAAAGGGTTTATTAGATAGAATGCGGTAAAGAGATGGGACTGGGGGAGTGTCCTAGATCAAATCTACAGTGGGGCGGGCACTGCAAAAGCCACCAAATTACAGTTTCAACAGAGCTAGATCTGAGGAATCGGTCCAAGTTATAAAACCACAATAAAATGCAGGAAATATACTTAAATCAGCTTATGTCCAGTTGATGTATGCAGACAAATCTCAGTAGCAAGCAACTCTATTTAAAATGATTACAAGAGATGTAACCAACACAGGTTTTAATGTTATCAGAAACCCCCCAAGCTAATTAACACTTAAAGGAATTTCAGAGCAGTTTAACAACTAGTGCAGAGCTTCAGACACACACACACAAGACAGTTTCAACAGAGCTAGATCTGAGGAATCAGTCCAAGTTATAAAACCACAATAAAATGCAGGAAATATACTTAAATCAGCTTATGTCCAGTTGATGTATGCAGACAAATCTCAGTAGCAAGCAACTCTATTTAAAATGATTACAAGAGATGTAACCAACACAGGTTTTAATGTTATCAGAACCCCCCCAAGCTAATTAACACTTAAAGGAATTTCAGAGCAGTTTAACAACTAGTGCAGAGCTTCAGACACACACACAAGACAGTTTCAACAGAGCTAGATCTGAGGAATCAGTCCAAGTTATAAAACCACAATAAAATGCAGGAAATATACTTAAATCAGCTTATGTCCAGTTGATGTATGCAGACAAATCTCAGTAGCAAGCAACTCTATTTAAAATGATTACAAGAGATGTAACCAACACAGGTTTTAATGTTATCAGAAACCCCCCAAGCTAATTAACACTTAAAGGAATTTCAGAGCAGTTTAACAACTAGTGCAGAGCTTCAGACACACACACAAGACAGTTTCAACAGAGCTAGATCTGAGGAATCAGTCCAAGTTATAAAACCACAATAAAATGCATGAAATATACTTAAATCAGCTTATGTCCAGTTGATGTATGCAGACAAATCTCAGTAGCAAGCAACTCTATTTAAAATGATTACAAGAGATGTAACCAACACAGGTTTTAATGTTATCAGAAACCCCCAAGCTAATTAACACTTAAAGGAATTTCAGAGCAGTTTAACAACTAGTGCAGAGCTTCAGACACGCACACAAGACAGTTTCAACAGAGCTAGATCTGAGGAATCAGTCCAAGTTATAAAACCACAATAAAATGCAGGAAATATACTTAAATCAGCTTATGTCCAGTTGATGTATGCAGACAAATCTCAGTAGCAAGCAACTCTATTTAAAATGATTACAAGAGATGTAACCAACACAGGTTTTAATGTTATCAGAAACCCCCCAAGCTAATTAACACTTAAAGGAATTTCAGAGCAGTTTAACAACTAGTGCAGAGCTTCAGACACACAAACAAGACAGTTTCAACAGAGCTAGATCTGAGGAATCAGTCCAAGTTATAAAACCACAATAAAATGCAGGAAATATACTTAAATCAGCTTATGTCCAGTTGATGTATGCAGACAAATCTCAGTAGCAAGCAACTCTATTTAAGTGGAATATACATGGCTTCACATGTGTAGACAAAAGAAAGAGTATTGAATTAACTTATGAAGTGTAGGGAGTAACTTCCAAGATGGCTGCACACTGATCAACAACATAACTTCAGCTCTTCCAGTGTGAAAACAGAAACTGAGAAAAAGTGCCATTCAATTTTTTTTGTAAGATTCAGATATTGGCTAGCAAATAAGTTATCTGGATGTCAACAAAGAAGAATTCTGGAAAGCCTCAAAGAAAATCAACCAGAGAATGTGAAGACAAGACACTGTGTGGGAAAGATTCTTCAGCTTTTCAACAAAAAGCAGTTCAAGCTTCAGCTTTAGTTCAAGAAATTGCTTCAAGTAATATAGAGGAAAAATGAATCTAATGAGCTCAGAGGTGATTAAAATAAATGAAACACTGAAGTAATATGTCAATTGAAACAAAACAAGAATGAAATAAATAGAAGTTTAACTAGCCATTCACATGAACTGATAAAACTGCAAAAATCAGAGGTTGGCATGAAGAAAAAATTGGCTGAATTTGAGGTTTTTCAAGAGTAACTATTTAAAAAATAGTTGAGTTAGAAGACAGAATGCACAGACAAAAATGAGATTTTCTGCTGTAGCAGAGAAAACAGAAGGAACAAACTGTATTAAGTTTATAAAAGCAGAAATAAGCAATTGGCCTGGTGTTTCACAGCAGAATTTGTTACTGAATGGGCACATTGAGTGTATACTCCAAACCTGGCCATGAAAAAGTAGATAAGATCTATATTAGTAAAGATATAGGGCCAGATTCAGGAAGCCTCCGTGTAAGAGTTATAACTCTTACACGGAGGCTGCAGTTAAACGGTGTGATGTCAGCATGTCATGCATATGCATGAGGTGCATGAGGCATGCTGAATCACACTGTAACTCTTACACGGTCCATGTAAGAGAGTAGGGGGTGTGTCCGTAGGCTAAGCTCTGCATGCGGACACGCCCCCGTAAGTGTAGAATGGCTGAAAGTAAACAGCCACGAGAGAGGCCATGGAAATGTAAACAAACACACTACACAACACATTCCCCACAGACCATCAGTGTACAAAGTGAACAGAGGCTATAAAATGAAAATAAAACTGTTTTTTTTAACCCCCGTAAATGTGTGCTACTGTGTGTGCTCGTGTGCGCGGGTGTGCTACTAGCGCAACTGCAGTTAGCAATCAGTGGAAAAGGATATGAGAACTAAATATGCAAAGTAAGCCAAGAAGAAATAGCTTAGCGGTAGAGTTGCTGGCTTAAGAGTAGGCAGGCAGGGTTCGAGCCCACACAACAACCTTTTTTGTTTGTAAATAAGCACTAAACAAGCCCCTGACAGTATTGTCCAAATGTAAAAGTATACCCTTTTGTAAAATGGAATGAAATGGAGCATATATATTGAAGTAACACAATAATAAAAATAATTAGAAATGTACTGATAGCTAAGCTGCTGTGAGACACAGTGCCCGTAGCTGTGTAGTGTTTAAAAAGCTGCAAACTGTATGCCCATTGCCAAGCACCGGTTTAACAGGCCGAAACTGTTTGCAACTAGCTGTGCTCAGCTTAATATGTGTGTCACTAGCCAATTAAGGTTAATCCCAGTGCACACTGTTTGCGTGCCGCTCCCACAAGCTAACTGCCAGTGCGCATGCGTGAGCTCAGCAAACAGCAGACCTGGTTTAAGTGCTTAAAAGTGCCTTTATGGCACTTTGATTGACAGGTCCTGTACTCATTTTGAAAGTCTGGAAAGAAAAATAAATTCCTACTGCCAGTCTCGAACCCAGGACCTTGGTAACATTAGTCTGTATGACCTACCACTAAGCCATGACTGCCATACAAGAACATAGTGCTAAAATAAATATAACATGTAATAGTAGGAATCAATATAAAGGCAATATAGGAGGTGTACTACCCAATACATCTCAGGTAGAGTTTTAATGTCCGAATTACTGGATTCCCACACTAGTTCAGTGTTAACAGAAACAGCCCTACTAATTGTTCGCTTCTACATAATAATGTAAGGTAATGTACACATAAGAAGATATGTAAATGTACACATACATATATATAGATATATAGTAATACATATGAAATATAGTCGTAGGTGTCAGTATCCATACACACTCACTACAGGAGACAGTGAAGATAAATGCAGCAGCCAGAATCTGCAACACAGCCTGACTCCTGTGAGACCTACTAACCCCTTAACTGCTGGAAGGTGCCTCCAGCACTTTGATTGATAGACCCTGTACTCAATTTGAAAGCAAAATACAAGCATACTAGTAGGCCCTACCACAAGACCATTGTAACACTAGTCTGTATGACCTACCAGCAAGACATGACTCTCATACAGGAATATAGTGCTAAATAAGTGGAACATGTAATAGTAGGAATGAAGATAAAGGCAATATAGTATGTGTACTACCCTAAGCATGTTAGACAGACCTTCACTGTCCCAATTACTGGATTCCCACACTAGTTCAGTGTTAACAGAAACAGTCCTACTAATTGTTCGCTTGTACATAATAATGTAAGGTAATGTACACATAAGAAGGTATGTAAATGTACACATACATATATATAAATATATAGTAATACATATGAAATATAGTCGTAGGTGTCAGTATCCATACACACTCACTACAAGAGACAGTGAAGATAAATGCAGCAGCCAGAATCTGCAACACAGCCTGACTCCTGTGAGACCTACTAATCCCTTAACTGCTGGAAGGTGCCTCCAGCACTTTGATTGATAGACCCTGTACTCAATTTGAAAGCAAAATACAAGCATACTAGTAGGCCCTACCACAAGACCATTGTAACACTAGTCTGTATGACCTACCAGCAAGACATGGCTCTCATACAGGAATATAGTGCTAAATAAGTGGAACATGTAATAGTAGGAATGAAGATAAAGGCAATATAGTATGTGTACTACCCTAAGCATGTCAGACAGACCTTCACTGTCCCAATTACTGGATTCCCATACTAGTGTGTGTTAACAGAAACAGCCCTGAAAATTGTTAGCTTGTACCCAATATTGTCAGCTAAGTTCCATATATGACAGTATGTATATGTACACATATGTATATATAGCAATACATAATAAATATAGTTGTGGGTGTCAGTATGCATACACACTCACTACAGGGAACAGGTGGGAGAAATGCAGCAACCTGATTTCACAACACAGCATGAAGCATGAGAGATGTACTAACCTTCACACTCACAGAACATTTTCCAACAGCATACCAGCATGGTCCACGCCCTTACAATCTGAAAGGGCAACGCCTATCTCACATACCTTTTTATAGCACTGTCCTGAAATCACAGTGAGACATGCAATCAGTACACAACTGGCTGTATGCAATTAGCCAATGCTGCCTTACAATTGGTGCAGAGGCCATCACATGGGCCTATGCAGATACCTACAAAAGCATTCAGTACCCACACTCCACACATGCAATACAATCATTGCACAAACCTGAGAAAGAGAGAGAGAAACAGAAATGCGAAAATAAACAGACTGACAGCAGCAAAACCAGCAGCAGCAGCAGAAAACTGCAAGCAGCAAGCAGCATCACTGATACAGCAACAGCTGCCACAAACACAGGTAATGCAAAGTAGCAGGTTAATACTGTGTTTACTGTGACACCTCCAAATGTATCATAGTTCACTATCTATAGGTATGTCCATGAGATAGGTTGTGTGTACATAGTCCTGAAATATATACATATGTAATATTGCTGTACATGTTGCCCATACTTAAAACTTCCATAGCTTAGAACACAAGGCCAGTTGTGCATATGATGCAGTAGTTACCAGGGTCAGTAGAGGTTACTCCTCATTGGTGTGGGACCACTGTGTATGTATGGCACTGTTCAGGTACATATCCCGTAGTATGGCCAGGGATTAATATCAGTCTGTCATGTGGTGCTATGTCCTCCAGGGGTGAATGTAGCACACATCCAGGGATACCATTTAGTAACAGTGATGCTATGTGTTCTGCAATGATGAGGGTGGCTCTCACCTGGACATGTGAGAGGATAGGGAGGTTACAGTCATCTGGGATAACTAATACCACATGTGTAGGAGAATGGGGGGGGTACCTGCACCTAAACTGTCTGCAACAATGTTGCCAATATCTGTGCATTTGGTGAATGTGAAGCATCTTAACACTGTTGACCACAGATGCCTTGCCGTCATGTGAATCTGCCCTGTGCTGCAGTAGCCTCCTACTATTGTTATACAATATGCCTGTATCTGTAGTCCACTGGACAGGATTAATAAGTGGTGTGCAGTTGTTCTGGCTTAGATATGTGTGTGCACAGTACATGCAGTATGTGGGATGTCTGTGGTAAGCATATGCAAAGGTGCCAGCGGTGTGTGTTGTGGCTTCCACTGGCCCAATGGGCTGCATGGATAGCATCACTGTCATAACTAGTGAATAACTGTGTAATTACATGCATACATAGCAAGGTAGTGTACTGTGCTTGTGGTGTTGTTCGGATATGTATATCCAGGCTGAGTAATGTGTGTCCACATCACAGGGTTGGATGGCAACACACATCCAGTATGTAGGGATGAACACCCAGAGTGTGTCAGACGTGTCGCCTGTGCAGAAATATCCGGCCATTACCTGTGCATCCCCCACAACACACACACATGCAACATATGGCAGAAGTACTATAGCAGTACACACATGTTCATAGGTTCATACTAGGCTATTTGCCCTAGGGCATTGGTAAGCCTAGTAGAATGTGTTTGTCTTTCGCCACCCAATTACAAGTTATGCTGCTATGCCCTTGTCCGACATTAGTATACTGTGCCTCTGTCTAACAGTGACATAGAAGTGATACCTGGGGTACAACTATGAACTCCATCCACTCATCCAGATTCCTATGGAAGAGAGTCAATGAGGGACTCTGCCTAACCTGTAGTGTGAGCTCATTACAGAGTGAAGGGAGCCTCTCGGTTAGGAATATGCCCCTCCAGCTTGTCCATGTATGTCAGTGCTGAGGTCCAGGTCTCCTGAGCATGTGGCTGTATGGGACTCTGATTGCCTGAGGTGCAGCATGTTCATTACTGCTGGGTAGGACATTGCTGTGTATGGCACGCACAGATTGCCTCTGAACAGGCAGTATGCCACTGAGTCCAGCTGGATTTACTTTACCTGGGCAGCATATGACATCTGTATGAGCCATTGCATCCCCTTGATGAGGTACTGTTGTCCTGTACCAGTTGCTGTAGGTGTCTGGTTAGGTACATCCCAAAAGGTGCATTGTACGCAATTATAGGCCTGATGATGGATGAGTAAAGAGGCACAATGACCTCCCCTGCCATACATGTGAATCCCTCATGATTAGCTGGGCTATATAACATGTCTTTCAATCCACGTTGGCCATGTGGTTGACAAATGACAGACCGCTACCATGTTTCTTCCCCAGGTCCCCAACTACGTCTCCTGTACTCAATGGCCTACCACCTGTGTTGTACTTTGCCACCAATGTGGAGGCGTGGGAATCTGCATTGAATACTGATACTCCCCCTCCCTTGTTCAAGTGTTGGGGCCGACAAGAATGGTAACAGCTATAACTTGGTAGTACTGGTGTGCTCCTGTGAAACCTGAAACAGGTTCATGTTACTGCACAGATATCGATGTCCAGAATGCTAAGTAGGGTTTTGAGTGTGTGCATCCTGAGGTCTAGACTTCCAGTGTTGAGTAGCATCACTCTTACTTCCTCATCCTTTGTGATACAAATGGATGTGGGTTTGCCTTATGAACCTTGCCCAATACAGGCACTATGGGTGTAGCAAGAGGCTCCGCCAAATTCCAATAGGACAGGGGTGACAGGTGCAAGCTGTCCCTAGCAAAGCATACCACCCCAAGATGGCAGGCATTGACACACCTGTGAATGACACCAGTATGTCAGTCAATTGATGGAAGGGATCATCGTGCCTTGATATTGTGGCATTGTTCTTGGTGAGGGTAGGGTGCTACTCAAGGTCAGGGTCAAACTGTCTTGGGCTATGTGCTTAGAGAGCTCTGTACTGTCTCATGTCATGTAGTCCAGGGAGGTATGTGTCAGGTCATTCACACCAGCATGGACATTGACTGAGTCATACCTGTACTTGCCTTGGGGTTACCTGAGTGTTTGTGTTATGTGGCAGGTCATAGTGCCCGACAGGCTGCACACCGTTACCCTCACCTCGTTAAGCCTGGTGAATGTGATGTTAGTGTGCCTGATGACAGAGGCACCTAGTACAGGTGTATGAGGTGTGTTGTGTACTGTTAATGGCTGTGAGTGTTCAGCACATTGGCTTTGTGTGATATGTGTTGCACGTGTTCGTTTCCGTGGTAGTGGTTGCCTGAGTGTCTACTTAGGAGGTCTCTGCTACGTAGGCAGACCTGTAGTCCGAGCCTACAAGTATGTTCATGTGTGATCATGTGTTAGTTCTGCTGTCGTGGTAGGTCTATGTGAGACTGGAAGTGTAGTGAGTGTGGTTTCCCTCGCCACCTGACTGGTTATGGCGGTATTGAGTAGACAGAGCCTAGCCTCCAGTTTGGTATATGGTTGCATCACTCACATGAGTTTGAATTTGTTGTTAGGAGGAGGGGGTTGTCTGTGTACATGCAGCTGTTCTAACATTGTCTCTAGAGTACCACACTCACCAGCTGGACTGGGGAGGGAACTGACAACTGACCTCTGGACATGCTAGAATACTATTGTGAATTCCGTAATAATTGAAAACAAGGTCCAGTGGGGAGTGAGGGTGTACTGATATTACCTACAACTGTTGACTGATATAAAAGCGTCAGTGAGCAAGTGCCAGGTAACCTAAGTGCAATGTGTCACAATTAAGTAAATGCAACAATGACAAGCAGTCACTTGCTGTCATGTGTAACATGGAAGTACGCACAGTAAGCAATGCAGATATCAGTAGTGAGTCACAGACGTGTTGAGAAGCTGTGTATTATGTGGAAGTAGCATACCAGTGAAATAACAAGCTAACAAATAACAAGCATATAAACAAAGGTAGATCCAGGAGGCCTGGATGTAGTGTTTGCTACAGCAAACAAGGTGTAGCAATGTCAGTAAGTTACAGCTCAGATATGCAGGCACTATAAACCTGAAACCAGATGTCCCCAGCTATGAATGGCAGAGTACAGCCTATTGTCACACACGAGTGCAGACCACAAACCTTGTTAATGTTAAATAACTGGCCTGAAGGCCAACTGCCTATACCAGAACTAATACACTTGTACACTGGGCCCTCAATCAGCAGTTCCCAACTTCAATGGATGAAAGATATGTGTCCTGCCACCACAGTGCTTGCCACAAACCTCCCTAATGTAAAACAACTGGCCTGAAGGCCAAGTGCTTAGTCAAAATGACTTAGAATGATAGCTACACTGTAATCAAGTTACAACCAAGCAGTAATAAGTACAATTTAATACTCCCTGTATAGAATGTGTACCATGTATTGCTGAGATACTATGCTGATAACCTGTTTGTGTACCTTTCCAGATCAACATGGCTCCAAAAAGGAACCCAGCATATTCTGCTGCAGAGGATGACGTGATTCACCAGAGCCTGGTGCGTGACTATGCCATCCTGTTCTCACGCACCACCCAGAATCAGCAGGAGAGGTCTGCACTGTGGCAAAACCTACTTAGCAGGATAAATGATGTTGGCATGCATAATAGGACATATGAGCAGGTGAGACATCACTGCAGTGATTTGATTAGAAATGTCCGCCAGCGTGCTGCAGATATCCGCAGGCAACAGGTTGCCACAGGTGGGGGGGTGGCCACACATCCCCCCCTCACCAGACAGGAGGGGCTACTGCTAAGTGTTGTGGATCCAGCCCCAGAACAACAACAGCAACAGTCATGCATCATGATGGAGGTTGGATCCACACAGCAGCAAGACACCGAGCGTGCAGGTAAGATGCCATATTTATTTATTGTTATTACTTTTACATTTGTTGACCAAGATAGTCTAGCTGGATATATGTCCGCTTTCAGTAGAGGCCTGGGGAGAAAAGCTCCACACATAACATAATAAAGGCAGACAGACAAGTTGTTAATACAGACAGCCAACAGAATAGAAATATACACCAGCCTGTTAATTAAATCAACATACATTTAAGGAACTCAAACAGTTTAGAGTCATACACAATGTACTGTCGGTTTCAAAGCAATTCTACCTAAAGCATAACGGTTATGCAATAAGGCAAAAGCCATATAGATAATACTTAGGGCTCAGAAGGGTAGAGAAGTAAAAGGAGTATGAAAGATAAAATAATAGGGAAGAGGCAGGAGTCAAGAAGGGAAGTGAGGAAAAGAAGGAAGACAGTCAAGAGGAGGTGGGAGGGATGGGAGATGTAGGTCAGAGCATAGAAGGACATCAAGGTGAAAGAAACAGGGTAGAAGCTAGTTTTTATGCACAATGAGGGGTTAAAGGTAAAGAGAGGGTGGGGAGAGGGACGTTAGCCTGGAGTCCAACAAGCAAAGCCAGTGGTTTTGGAAGTACAGTTTGAGTTGTCGTTTGAAGAGAGGTAAGGGTGAGATTAGAGTTAACTCCTGGTATGTACATATGACTGTTCTGTACACTGTTACTTCATGCATGCATAAGGTGTGCATGTGGTATGTATATGTCATCATGATATGTAATTGTGCATGTGTGATACAGACATTATGAGCAGCTGATGTGTATAAGTGAACTAGTGTACTACTGTACTGTATCATGTGCAAAACAAATGGCACACTTGTGCCCACTGATATTACTCTCTTCACACTTCCAGTCCCTCCCATCTAGCAATGAGGCAGGCCATACATGCTGGTGAGTGTTTTTAACATTACCTGAAAAACAATTTATAATACTAGTAAGAGTAGTGTAACGCTGTAGTAGACATGCTGGTGAGTGTGAATAATAACTGTAATAACCGGTTGTACTTAATTAAGAGTAGTGTAACACGGTACTGATGTGTGTGTTTACTGTGGGGTGTGCATGTGTGCGAGTGTGCCTGTGCCCATGTGTGCATGTGTGTTAGTGTCCATGAGTGCATGTGTCCATTTCTGAATGTGTGCATTAGTATTGAAGTGCATCTCTGTCAAATATGTGTTGGGACTGTAATCTGTGTTCCCTGTTTTCCTCCCGTAGGTTCTGGTGCTGCTCTGGTGACCTGCAGCAGGGAACCTGAATCTTGTGCCCCAGGTACTGATGATGAAATGTCTGTAATGGTGCAGGAAGGTGTGTCTGGGTCCAGCATTGGTCAGCCAATTGACAGTACACAGCTGTCAACCCCGTCAATGCGCACAGTCATCCTGCCGTTACATCCTTTGTCACCATTGTCCCTAGGTGGTGGACAGTCTGCAGTGGGCATAGATCAGGGTAATGTGGTACCTGTGGTACATGCATCCCCACAAGGCAGCCATGAGCAGGGTCCTCCAATGGTACCACGCAGACAGTCGCCCATGGGTTCTCGTGGGGGCATCCGTGGCCGTACTGCCTCTGACCGACGTGCCCAAGGAGGTATGTCAACCTCCACTATGTTTAGAACTGTCATGCAGGCACAGGCACGTATGGAAAGGTACACCAGACAGGGTCTGAGGGAGCTGAGAGCATGTCGCACAGCCATGACAGACGGCATGCGTGACGTTGTGAATGCTATCCGTAACTTCACAGATGTCGTTGACAGACGTTGTGGGGGCATAGAACAGCTGCTCCACAACCAGATGTCCATGGGCCAGGGCGATGGTGTGCGTTTGCGACATCGACGTGGCCGTATGCCAGCAACAGCACCAGCTGGCAGTGGCCGCGGACGACAACAGGCCCACTCACGCACCTCAAGTGCCAGCACCAGCCCCAGCAATGCTGGGTCTGTGCTGTCATCAGGACGCCCCAGGAGACCACGTGCACGTGGCTCTGGACAGTCCCAACAGGGAACTGTGTCCAGTCAGCACACCCCTGCTTCTGATGACAGTTCCCAGTCTGGGTTAGTACCGGATACGGCCCGTAGCATCCCTGCCAGGCACAGGTACCGTGTCCGTGCCCACAGACACTGATCTGGATGACCTGACAGGTGCAGTCTGTGGCTGTCCACAAAACCCTGTACATGGCAGCCATTATGTGTGACTGTGTGCGTGCTTACACACATGCAGAAACCTAACACCTAGGGCAAACACATACACACACACTGCACCAACATTGGTCCACCCTGTACTGCTGCCCCTCACAAACACACATACACACACATGTCAATTGGTGTCACCAGTGGCTGGCTTGGGCATACCTAACCCACACCCTGTGCATATGATGACATTGTGCCACCTCCTGCATACTACAACATTGGTGCAGGAAAAGGTATACACGTTGCTGATGCACAGGGTGACTACATAGAAGTGTATAAGTAGTAACATGTTTGTAACTGTTCACTGTTCCAGTATGATTGTGTGTATATCCCAGCAGTCCTGCTGCAGTAACTGTATGAATGTCCTCAATTGTTATCTGCACCCATACTACTTACCAAAGTGTGCCAGCTGCACACCATCACATGCTAACATTGACCATGGGAATGCGCATCATGTGCTGTTATGTAGATTCAGCTATATGTATCTGTTCTGTCACACATGCATTTATACACACCCTGCTACCCACACACATGCACACGCCCACCTGCCATTCCCATTATTTATTACCCTACATGAGTAGCTGTCGATACATGACAGGTACACATTTGAGAAGTGCACTATGTTGTTTACTACTCACTTCCTCTTCTCTACCTGTACTTACAGGGTGCAGGCAACCTCATCAGTTCAAAGATGTAATGTGCATCAGGTACTGTGGTGCCCTGATTGCCACATCAAACATGTTTCCCATACGGAAATGCACACACAGACACATCCCACATCCACACACTTGCCACATTCAGGCTTCAAAACACTATCTAGGTATATTCTGGTACATGTGCGTGTTACAGTAGCATGTAACACTATACTGCGTACTGGCAGTTGTCTGTTGTCATGTTGTTTGTATAGAATAAAAGAATTGTTTGATTATCCTACTTCATTTTGTGGACATTACTTGAAGAAGTGTTACCTTACATGTGTTATTGGTACCACCACCTTCTCTTTTGTAGTTTTGTTTGTATAGGGTGCTGTCAACATCACTGCTTATTAAGGGTAATGAGCACCCTGCAGTGCATAGCCCCATGTGGCAAAAGCCACATCCCACCCCCATCATTGTGCACACACACTAACCCTACCCACAGTAAAACACATACTTTCCATTTGCAAGATTCAAACCCATACCTAACTG
Source organism: Protopterus annectens (assembly GCF_019279795.1). Taxonomy (NCBI): domain Eukaryota; kingdom Metazoa; phylum Chordata; order Ceratodontiformes; family Protopteridae; genus Protopterus; species Protopterus annectens. The sequence continues at coordinate 758,501,507 of NC_056734.1, forward strand.
TGTTATGTCAGTAGAAACAGACACATTAGCAGAGTGTGCTATATGCAGTAGTTGTGGAAATCTTTTCTAATGCTGTACTTAGAGGGTGCTGACATCATCTGTGTGTAGGAGGAGGGATGTGCACCCTGTAGTGTGTTCTCCCAGTTGGCAAAAGGCACTTATCCCTCCCAGCATAGTGCACACACATAAACCCCACTCATACTAACACACATACATTCCCTTTGCAGGATTCAAACCCCTACCTATGTTATGACACTGGAGAAAGACACATTAGCAGAGCGCGCTATGCGAATTACTGGAGGACTTTAATACAGGTAATATAATTATAGAGTCCTGACATCATCAGTGTTTCAAAAGGGGGATCTGCATCCTGTACTGTACTGTCACAGCTGCTAATAGGGGCATTTCCCACACACACATCGATGTGTTAGAGGTTTGCATATGTGGGGGATCCAGTACTCCAGTGTGATTTGTATATGGTTTGATTGCAACAATGAGGGATATACTCCCAGTGGTGAGCATTTGGTACTCATGTTTGTGATGATCAGGTCTAGTATATCTGCCCCTCTTGTGGGAAGGTTGGTTACCTGTTCCATAGCTAAAGAATGTCTGATCTATGTGAACCCTAGAGCTTGGGTATTGTGGCTTGTGTAATGTTCACAGTCTATGTTTGGGTATCTGATGTCACCCAGTATGATGGTGTTTGCAGAGAAATCTATACTCTCCTGTGTCAGCATGAAGGCTGTGTGGGAGTCCTGAGTTTGAGAGGGTGCTGTAAGAGCTCCTCTGTGTCTCTTTCCATGTGGTCCAGGGAGGTACGTCTCAGGTTGTTTGCACCAGCATGGACAATGACTGCCTCATAGTTGTACTTGCTGTGGAGTGACCTGTGTGCCTGTGTTATGTGGCACATTCTATCACCCGACAGGTAGCTAAATGTGACCCTCACCTTGCTCTGTCTGGGAGCGGCACGTCTGTCAACAGCTCATGTCAAGCAAGTTCACACCCCTCATAAATGATGTGGAAACCTTCAAAGGCCCCAGGCCTGTTGAAAATATGGACCAGACTGCAGATACCTGTATAAAGGCATTCTATGGACACATTCAGGAATGCATGGATCATGACACCACATATGAAAGCATGACCCAATTCTCCAAAGGCAGATGTCTTGGGTGCCGGACACCAGCCATAAACACACTATACAATAGAAGGATGACGCCACCACATGATACAACAACCTCCCAAAATGTGAAGGCACCACTGATGGTTATTGGAAGACAACTACAGGCACCCATACAATTGTCTAAGGCCATCTTTGAGAGAAGATTCCACAAGCCACTGAGGATAATCACAAGACTGTCTGTAGTTATGTTAGGAACCTGGGTGGTACTACCCAGATATGCTCAGAGGTAATCCAAGATGTCACACAAATACAAAACACACAGACATTGCCATCATCCTAGTGGACAGGTTCACTGCTGTCTTCTCCCCCCCACCACACCGAAAGGGCAAATATGTCTCACGGCAGAGTGCTGCCCCCCCTGACATCACAGATGATCATGTAAGAGATGCCCTTCCCAAAGCAATAAACACTGCATCAATGGGACCAGACAGTGTCCCAGGCTGTGTCCTACATGAACCACAAGAAGAGCTACACCCAGACATAACACCACTGTTCAATCCCAGACTTACTACACGATATGTGGCCAGAGAGTGGCGTACAGCAACAGTGGTCCCTCTACATTCAGGTGGTGCCTTCACGGATCCTGGACACTATTCACCCCATATGTCTGACTAGCTTTGTCTGCAAAGCTATGGCAAGGATCAACATGAACCTCACATATCTAGATATTGTGTACCTACGGACATGTCACCATACACAGTTTGGCTTTGTTAATGGCAGATCCTGCCTCTCAAACCTGTTTGATTTCTTTGAAACAGTCACCAAGGCCACTGTCAAGGGGAAGGAGGTCTACACAGCCTACCTGGACCTTGCATAAGCCTTTGATACAATACCCCACTTGTGCATTATAGGGAAGCTCACCAGTGTACATATTAACCCCTATGTCACTATGGTTATTGCACACTGGCTCAAGGGCAGAACACACAATGCTAGACTTGCTGGAGCCATGTCAGCCTCCAACCTGGTACAAGTGGTGTCCCACAAGGCTCAGTCCTGGGAGCTGTCATGTTCATTATATATTTACCATAGGTACAGGCCAACATGGAAGTACTGTGGCTGAGCAAGTCGCAGGTGACTGCAAACTCTACTCGGTGGCATACTGCCTCTTCATAGCAATCTGTGCCTGACATATAAAGCCATGTCAAACCCTCACTTAATGGCCATGCTGCACCTCAGAATATCCAGATCCCATCAGGATACATGCTGGAAAGACTTGAACCTCAGGAGTGATATACATAGGACATGCTGGAGGGGCACATTCACAACTCTGGAGGCTCCTTCATTCTTGAATATTATCCCAATAGAGGTTAGGCAGACTGACTCAGTGACTGTCTTCAAGAGTGATATTAATGACTGGATGTGACATTGTAGGGTTACCTTGGAAAAGGGCATAGCAAGACAGATTTACAATGCATGTTGAAAGCCACACACATTCTGGCTAGGTGGATACATGCCCTGGGCAGACATCCCTGTATGAACCTATGGACCTATGTATCTTGTTCACCATTGGCCCTATGTGCTGTTAATCACCAATGCAATCTCAATACTATGGTAGCATGTGCAAAGGTCAGTTGTCAGTCACCTCTATGGTACAGTTGTGGGATATGTGTGTCATGTAGTAATGTCACAGCTGCCACATGTACACAGTCAACCCTATCCCCTGCCCATGGATGTACAACACATGTATGAGATAGAAACACATGGCCGAACTGTGGACTAAGCACTCTGAACCCAGTACTGGCATAACCTGTCTGGTGGCATGAAATACTACCGTGACAGCAATACCAATCTGATGTGGACCTACACGGACAGCAATAGAAGCATGGAAACACACCGGGTCAGTTGTGGAGCCTAAGGATAGCATCCTGCATGACTGGCAGACATCTCTGCAGCTGGCACACAGGCATACATTAGGCCTGCACACAGCACGCATAACACATAGCACACAAATCCTGTGTGTCAAACAAGCACAGTCTGTACAGCTATACAACACTACTGCTGCAGTTGTGTTAGGTACCTTTATTGTCCAGTACAGTGAGAACATGCTCACCAGGCTGGACAATGTGTAGGTCACAGTGATATGCTCATGGAGCACTGTGGTCCACCACATAACACAAACATACAGGTCAGTCAGATGCATGGACACATATGACTCAGTCATTGTCCATGCCACCACAGCTGATGTGGGATGTCCCTCACTGGGATACATGATAGGGAACATGGAAGGGATCACTGAGCAAGTGACACAGGCTGGTAGACCCATGACCTTGGTTGGCATCAGACCCTCACCAGGGATTCTGACATATTACTGAATGCTAATGAATTAGTGTAGCTACAACACCCTGGCTGAACGGTTCTTAACATGCTGTCACTGCATTGCTGTGGAATAACGTCTTACCACTCCCACAACAGGTGAAAACATGCAGCACCTGTACATCAACAACATGTAGACTATATGCCCCAGACCAGGTGTGTATCCCTCACTACTAGGCTGATAGCATCTACATCTCACACTGTATATACACATCCCACATGCAGCACCTGCACAGAAGACCACAGTCATAATGTTACCCTGTGCAAATACCATGTATTCACATGTGTCAGGCATCACACATGGTAACTATTGAAGGTCACAGGTACATATGTGTATTTGGCACACACATACATCACGTGTGCATTGCCATAACTGGTTTAATCAATGTCATGCATTATTGTGAGGGACAACCCGCACACATGGGCATTCTGTGTGGGCAAAACACACGTGGCATGTCTGTACTCAAAAGCCATACATAATTGTGATATCGTTTAGAAAGGGGTATGTGCATCCTGTAGTGTGTTTTCCCAGTTGCCAAAAGGGATATTTCAGTCATACATACTTACCCCCCATTCACACACACTTGCCACTTGCTGGATTCAAACCCCTATCTAACTATGTTATGACACTAGAGACGGACACATTAGCACAGCGCGCTATTCGCATTACTGGGAGATTTCCTTTCCCCTGATATACTTATAGGGTGCTGACATCATCAGAGTTTAGAAAGTGGAATGAGCATCCTGTGGTGTGTTTCCACAGTTGCCAAAAGGGATGTTCTTTTCATACACACTTACCCCCTTCACACACACTTGCCACTTGCTGGATTCAAACCCCTACCTAACTATGTTATGACACTAGAGATGGATGCATTAACACAGCGTGCTATTCGCATTACTGGGAGATTTCCTTTCACATGATATACTTATAGGGTGCTGACATCATCAGAGTTTAGAAAGTGGAATGAGCATCCTGTGGTGTGTTTTCACAGTTGCCAAAAGGGATGTTCTTTTCATACACACTGACACACACACTTACCCCCCTTCACACACACTTGCTGGATTCAAACCCCTACCTAACTATGTTATGACACTAGAGACGGACACATTAGCAGAGCGCGCTATTTGGATTACTGAGAGATTCCTTTTCTCCTGATATACTTATAGGGTGCTTACATGATCAGTGTCTAGAAAGGGGAATGAGCATCCTCCGGTGTGTTTTCACAGTTGCTAGGAGTAACATTTGGACCAAGTGTGTGAGCATGCCCAGTTCAGCCTTCCCATGGCATGTTGTGTGAAAAATGTCTCATTTATCTAAGTGTGTGAGCATGCCCAGTGTGGGCTTTCCATATGTTAAACTCTGCAGCACATCACATTTGTGGATGAGTGTGACCTTCAACAAATACCTCCAGTTTATGGTTGTGTGTTCTGTGCCATGTTGTGTAGTTACTGTCCAGATGCTTTTTGTGTGAACACAACAGGGGGTATACTGTGCCTGCAGGTTTTGCATGGGATACTTTGCACACAATTGTCAACATCCGTTCATACTGACCTAACACTGTAGTACTGTATAGTGTAGTGGTTCAGTACTTTCACTGTGGTGGTCAGTATCCTGGGCTTTAGTCCTATCACTGCTTTACATTTCTATAGTGTGCACAACAGCCTGGTTAGGGTCCAGTTGTGCACATCTGCACAAAGCGGTGCCTCTACAGACCATGGTAATTACTGCCCCATAAGCTTAACAAGTCTAGTCTGCAAAGCTATGGAGAGGATCATAATTGAGCTCATAAACAAAGATATGGGGACATGCAGACATTGTACCCATCCCATTTTGGCTTGGTCAAGGGCAGATCATGCCTTTTGTACTGGGTTGACATCTTCAAAACGGTCACTTAGGCCATTGTTGGGGAAAGGCAGTCCATACAGCCTACCTTGGCCTTGCAAACACTTTCAACACAATACCCCACTCAGGTATTGTGGAAAACCCTAACAACTGAAATGTAAACCCATATGTCACAAGATGGGTTGCAAACTGGCTTAAGGACGGGACCCACAGGGTTAGAGTTGCTGGCAATATGTTAGACTCCAGGCTGGTCACAGGTGGTGTCACACAGGGCTCAGTCCTTGGCCCCCATTGTTTGTCATGTACTTCCCAGAAGTACAGGCCAACATGGGAGGACTTTGGCTGACAATGTTTGCAGATGACTGCACACTGGGCGCCATAGTGGACAGTGCATCAGACACGGATATCCTTCACAAGGGACTCACGGTAACTGATAGTTGGTGCCAGAGCCATGGCCTGAAGTCAAAGTGCACAACATGTGTAGACATACCCTTCAGGAAAGGCAAGGTAACCCCAAGCTACCATATAGGTGGCAATCCTCTGAGCACAGAGGAGGTTATCATGGACCTGGGGACCCAGGTTGACAGTCGCCGTTCTTCTGACACTCACGTTGCTAAAGTGGCTAGAAAGACCTTCTACATTGCCCACCTGATCAGGATGGGATTCACATCCATATCTAGTGGGTGATTGTTCCCCTGTACTCTTCACTTATCTGAACGGTGATCAAGTAGAATGCCCTATTCTGGATGTATCTCACCCAACATCTGCAGCAATTGGAGACACCCTGAATGTCCCCCACCTAAAGGATCAAGGAACCCCAACAGCTGTCATATGCTGCCAGATTGAAGACACTCCCACTCTATTCACTCACATACCGTCTGCTTAGAGGTGACATGTGCCTGACATGCAAGGCCATGTCCAAACAGGGATTAATGGACATGCTCCACCTCAGAATCGGCAGATCCACCTGAACCACTAGTGCAAGTGACTTACACCTTAGCAGGGATGTACGTTGGACATGTTGGAGGGATGGAGTTATCACCCGGAGACTCCCTATGCTGTGGAATACAATCCCGGTCCATGTGAGGCAGAGCACCTTGCTGGCTGTGTTCAAGAGGTATCTTGACCTGTGGATGGAGGGTCATACGTTTAACCCGGGGATCGTCACTGTGTCACTGCTGGAGAGAGGCATGACAAAATAATGGGCACAGTACTGTTTCCATATAAGGGGTGGTGTACACCAATGAACTCTGTGCTAGGCTTATACCTGCCTTAGTGAAGATAGCCTAGTATAAACCTATGTACCTATGAACCTATCTGACCATGTTGCATTATGTTCAGATGTGAACTACTTACAACAGCCTCATCCAACATCAGTAGTGTATTCCACAACATGGGTGTACATTGGCAAACACTACCGATGTGCCCTAGGCCATTTCTAATGCTAGTCGGAGAGTGTGTTTGTCCATCAACACATTGTAAGTGTAGTTTGCCATGACATATGTCTTGTTTAGTATACTGTGCCTCTGTCTACCTGTGACATAACATTGATACCCAGGGTAAACCTCCCATCTCCCATCCACTCATTAGGATTCCTGTTGAGGGGAATCGAGTGTCTCTACGGACAACCTGTACTGGTAGTTTACTCATGCGTGGGGGTGGCTTCTGTGTTATGGATAATGCAGTACAACCTGTCCCATGTATGTCAGTGCTGGGGTTCAGGTCCCTCATGTGCATAGCTCCCTGCCATTCAGATTGTACAAGGTGCAGCATGTGCATTGATTCCAGCTTGGACATGGCTTTCTACATCAGGCACAGCTTGCATCTGGGTGGACAGCATGGCAGTGTGTGGAGCTGCACTCTGTTTAATCAGGCGACACATTACATGTGTTCCAGCTCTTTCATACTCCTGGTGAGGTACTGTTGTGGACTTTACAGGTGCTGGATGTGTCTGCATGAGGTACACCCCACAGGGGCTGTTGTGGTCATTTCTAATGCTGATGAAAGATAACTGCAGAACCACGATGACCTCCCCTTAGCTAGATGTCAGAAAGCATGGACCATGCAATCACAAATAAAACAGGACCCTCTCCACAAAGGGAAAGTGTCCTGTCTGGTGGACCCCAGCCATAAACAAACTGTATGACAGATGAGGGTTACTAATGCAAGACAGAGCTACATCTCCAAAAGGGAAGACAGCTGTGATCAGCACTAGTAGAAAGCTACATTATCTCATAAAGACATGCAAGGTCAACTTGGGGACATAAATCACCAAAGACAATGAAGGTAACCACACTGCTTTCTTCAGTTATGTCAGACACCTGGTTGTGAACCCTCAGATATGCTCAGAGTTGGTACACAACAACATATATTCCAGTGACCTGACAGATATTGGCAACATTCCGGCGGACAGCTTCAGTGCGATTTACCTCCCTCACCCCCAAAGAAGATAGTTATCACTGCTGTATGTAACCTCACTGTCATCTTGGATGTCCATGTGAGAGCCGCAATCAGCAAAGACAAGTACACAGCATCAATGGGACCTGCTGGTATCCCCGGTTGCATGCTATGTGAACTCCAGAAGGGGCTGGACCCGTATATATACAACTGCTATTTAACCTTAGTCTTGCTACAGGATATGTACCTGAACACTGGCGTACGGCAACAGTGGTCCCACTCCACAAAGGAGATGCCTCCACAGACCATGGCAACTACCACCACACAAGCTTAACCAGCCTTGTCTGCAAAGCTATGGGAAGAGTCATTATGGAGCTCTTACACAGACACATTGCTGACTTACAGACCCTTGTTCCCACCCAGTTCAGCTTTGTACAGGGCAGATCCTGCCTTTTGCACCTAGTTGACTACTATGAAACTGTCAGTAGGGCCATCGATGAGGGCTACGCAGTCCACACAGCCTACCTGCACTTGGCTAAGGCCTGTGACACAATACCCCACTCAGGCATCATAGCCAAGCTCAACAGCTGACATATAACAGCATATGTCACAGGATAGGTTGCAAAATGGCTAAGAAACAGAACCCATAAAGTCAACATTGCAGGTGCCTTGTCAGATTCGAAGCCAGTCACAGGTGGTGTCCCACAAGGATGTGTCCTGGGACCCCTCTTAATTGGTATTTACTTTTCAGATGTGAAAGCAAACATAGGGGGGTTGTGGCTGGCAAGGTTTGCAGATGACTGCAACCTAGGCACCATAGTGAATACATCAGCCGGCACACACATACTACAGAATGCCGTCACAAAGGTGGATAGCTGGTGCCAGACGCATGGCCTGAAACTGAATGCAACTGATGTGTATTCATCCCCTTTGGGAGGAACAAAGTACCCACAGATCAATACATAGACAGCAACCCACTGAGCACAGAAAACAAATCAGACACCTGGAGACACATGTAGATAGTGACATCTCTTTTGACACCCCTGTTGCCAAAGTGGTTAGGAAGACTTTCTATCTTGCCCACCTTATCATGGAGCGTTTTCCATCCAGATGATAGGAGGTCATTGTTCCACTATCCTTCTCCCTTATCAGGCCCATGATTGAATACAAAGCCCCATATGGTATGTACCTCACCCAGCACTTGCAACAGCTGGAGACACCCCAAAAGTACCTACCATAAAGATCAGGGTTCTTCAACACATGTCATATGCTTCCAGAATAGAGGACATCCAGCTTTGTTCAGTGTCATACCGCATACTTACAGGTGACCTATGCCTGACATACAAGACCATGTCCAATCAGGCTTTGGTGGACATGCTCCACTGCAAGCAATCCAAATCCACCAGAGCCATGAGAGCTGAGGATTTGAACCTCAGCACATACATGTATAGGACATGCTGGAGGGACAGAGTCATAACTCAGAGGCATCTCACACTCTAGCAGAGTATCCCAGTTCATGTTTGACAGAGTCCCTCACTGACTCTCTTCAGGAGACATCTGGACAACTGCATATGAGACAGAGGCACAGACTAGACAGAGGCACAGTCATGTTATTCAATTACGTAAGGGGTCATAATGTGTCACTACTAAGTCAGAGGCACAATATTCGGAATCTATTCTGTACACTTATTACCACTATAAGGGGTGGCAATAGCCACATCACTATGGCTAGGCTTATACATGCACTAGGGCAGATAGCCTAGTAGTAAACTATGACACTATGAAACACTGGTGTATGTGTAGGTATTGTCAGTCAAGCACTATGATGTGGTTTGGGGGGGCTTGATGTCTCCCTGTATTCCAACATTGTTTTGTCTATTCCTTCTAGCATGTCTAGGGATCAGTTGCTAGTGTCCTCTCCTGCTCAGCTAGTGAACCTGGGAATATTGAGGCAATGTTACACTTGCCTCATGTACACTGACAACCCTCTCCTTCTCCCATAAAACACACATACATGTGAGATGCAACTATATAGCCAAAGTGGAGGCTGAGCTCTCTCAACATAGGACTAGCAAGACCAGAGAGAAGGTGAAGGTAACCACACACATCACAAACCCAGTCTCACATGGCACTATCACAACTTAAGATCATACACATAGACACACAGAGACATACTCGGAGGCTCTGATCAGAATTCTACCAAAATGGCAGTGGCCAACACAGCAGACACTCACACAACTGCCTCCACAGGGCACAGCACATGCAACACATTGACCACAGAGTCGGTGTGCCAAACAGTCACAGCCCTTAAGGCCAAACACAATGCCAGACACACTTGTCATAGGTGACTCCATAGTCAGACACACTGACGTCCCGCTCACCAGATCAGTGCACGAGGAGGTCACAGTAAGCTGCCTATCGGGCACTGGAATTCACCACATAATGCAAGCACTCAGGTCACTCAACTGCAAGTACAAGTCTGACCCAGTCATTATCCATGCTGGTGTGAATGACCTGAGATGTACCTCCCTGGACTACATGGAAAGAGACATAGAGGATCCCTCTGATTATGTAGGCCAGGCAGGTATGACCCTGACCTTCAGCAGTATCCTACCTTCACCAAGTATGATGCCACATAAACAGAGACAAGACGATCAGCTGTAATAATTTGCTTAAACTATGGTGTCATTCAAAGGGGGTCCAATGTCTGTCTGCCTGGGATGACATGCTGGACAGGCCACGCTGATTTGCAAGGGACGGCTTGCACCTGTCACCCCTGGGCTTCTGGATTTCGGCTGATGCTCTTGCCACCCCCATTGTGCTTTTTTTATGCAAGATTCAGATTCTACACCTACCACCCTAGAACACAGTAAAGGAAAGACACTAAGGGTAATGCTGCTCAATGCCAGAGGTCTCAACCTCAAGCTGTACACACTCTATGCCCTTCTCAGTATGTAGCACATTGATGTCTGTGCTGTGCCTGAAACCTGGTTCACAGCTTCTGACAGCACCCCGGCACTATCGGGTGTTACCTCATACCATGCGTTCCGGCACCAGAATCCGGACAACACCAAGAAAGGAGGGTGGGTGTCCATATTCATCAAGGACACCCTCACCTCATGGTTGGTGGCAACACACGATGCATCGGAGACCATCCAGGTGCCAGTGACCGTAGGCAAGACTGCTCTGCAGTTTGTAGCATGTTACATGCCACCCTCTCAAAGTCAGGTACCTCACACAGCTGTCCTGCAAACACTGAAGGGGATAAATGTATCTCCAAACACCATCCTACTGGGTGATTCCAACTATCCACATATAGACTGGGATCACTAATCAAGCCACAACACTCTAACACAAAGGTTCCAAGAGTTCATACACTCAAATGCCATGGAACAACTGGTCCCAATCCCCACAAGTGGAGGCAACATACTAGAACTCATCATCATGAACATGGGGTCACACTGTTCAACACCAGAAGTATACCCATCATTGGTGAGATCAGATCATGGACTAATCTCAGTGGGAGTCCACATCCCACCCACACCCCAGATAGAAAAACAAATGGTGAAGACCTTCTCAAATGCCGACTTCACATTTCTAAGGACTGGTGTGGTCTCTTTCAAGGCCCCCAAGCCAGCGGACACCATTACCCAAGCCACTGTATCACTTACAAATGCCTTCTCCCAGCACCTCCAGGACTGCATGGATCAGGCAATCCCAAACAAAACAAAGACTCTTTGTACCACAGGCAAGCATCCAGTCTGGTGGACCCTAGCCATAAACAAGCTGTACAACAGAAGGAAGGAGCTACTACAAGATACAGTGAAATCCGTAGAAGGGAAGACACCCCTGCTCATTATGAGTAAAACACTGGGTTCCCCCATACAATCATCCAAGGTGAGTTTTGAGAGTAAACCCACTCAGGACTCAAGGGACAATCATGAGGCCTTTTTTACCTATGTTTGAAACCTGGGAGGGAACTCCCAGATATGCTCGGAATTAGTTCGGAATGATGTAAATATCACTGAACCTACAGACATTGCCAACATACTGGCTGACAGGTTCAGTGCAGATCCCCCCCCCCCCCCCAACTGGAGGGGTATCTACACCAGAGGATTGTAGCCCCCCAAACATCTCCAATGCAGGGGTGAGAACTGCTCTATCCAAGGCGGAAAACACTTTATCCATGGGACCAGATGGTGTCCCCAGTTGTGTGCTCCATGAACTCAATGAGGAATTACACCCGCAGTTGGGGCAGCTGTTTAATCTTAGCCTCACTTCAGGATATGTGCCCAAGGAGTGGCATACAGCAATGGTGGACCCACTTCACAAAGGAGGTACCTCCACCAACCCCGGAAACTACCATCCCATCAGCTTGACAGGCCTGTTCTGCTAAGCTATGGAGAGGATCATAATGGGAATAATACATGAAGACATAGGGGACTTGCAGACATTGGATCCAATCCAGTTTGGCTTTGTCAAGGGCAGATCATGCCTTTTAAACTTGGTTGACTTTTTCAAGACAGTCACCCAGGCCATTGACATGGGCAAGGCAGTCCACACAGCCTACCTTGACCTGGCAAAGGCTTCGACACAATACCCCACTCAGGTATCATTGAAAACATCACCAGCTTAATTGTGAACCCATACATCACAGCATGGGTTGCAAACTGGCTAAGTGACAGAACACACAGGGTCAAAGTTGCTGGTGCCATGTCACACTCCAGAGCTGTCACAAGTGGTGTCCCACAGGGCTCAGTCCTGGGCCCACATTTGTTCAGCATCTACTTTTCAGAAGTGCGAGCAAACACAGGAGGATTATGGCTGACAAAGTTTGAAGATGACTGCAAACTGCGAACCATAGTTGGATACCCATCTGACACAGACATCCTTCAGAAGGGTCTCATAGACACAGATAACTGGTGCCAGAGCCATGGCCTTACGTTAAACGCTAAACAATGCATAGTCATACCCTTCGGAAACAGGGTTACCCCTAGTTCCCATCTAGGTGGCAATCCTATAAGCACAGAAGAGGTTATCAGGGTCCTGGGCACCCAGGTTGACAGTAATATTTCATTTGACACTCACGTTGCCAGAGTAGGCCTGGGGCAGTTCCTGCTATTAGGACAGAAGTGTGACCTGGTAGTGTCAGGGTGCTGATGTGGGCTTTGACCCTGTTTTCTATTACAGCACTGGTATCTACATTCTCTATATTGTGTGCGTTTACACTGCACGCATTTATAATTCTGGCATTGGGTAGCATTACATCTAGGTTACTATCGCTTGTGGTACCTATGAGGTAGGATTGTGTTATTTGTGGTTTATGATTGGTGAGGGTGGATGTTAGTCGGGTCCTCAGGTGTGCATATGGTACATGGCATTACATTACTTAACACATGGCATTCATGCCTCAGTTGGTGCTGCAGGGCTGCCTCTGTCGGATGCACATACTACACTCCCTGTACATGTTTGGAAGCAGGTTGTGTCATGTTAGGCATCCCTGTTACTATATGAGTGAGTCAGAGTGGGTATCAGTCCCAGTGTTCCTACTGACCAAGTGTATGTGCTATGCGTTGCCTCTTTGCCAAGGCCAGGGCATACTGGGCATGCCTCCTTCTGCCTACTGGGACAAGGTCAGGTTGTTCCTCCTCCGAGTCACCCTCTGCCTGTGGTGGCCTTGGCAATGGTGGGGGGATGTTGGGCCCAGCCCTGTGCTGGTCCTGCTGCAGCTGTTTCCGCAGGATCATATTATGTAGCATAGCACATATCATGACCATTTGGGTACATGTAGTTGGTGTGTACTGCAAGGCTCCACCAGATGTGTCCAGACACCGTAACCGTGACTTGAGCAGCCCAAACACACGCTCTATGACATTACGTGTTTGTGCATGTGCCTCATTATGGCGTTCCTGTTCAGGTGTGTGTGCATTTCTGATGGGTGTCATCAGCCACGGCTCAAGTGCATAACCTGCATCCCCCACTAGGTGTCCGTGTGGGAAGTCCCCACTGGCAAATGATTGGTACAGCTGCATCAAATGCCAGATGTGGGAATCGTGGTAGCTCCCAGGGCAGCCAGCACACACATTCATTATTATGCCCTGGGCATCACACACAACCTGGCAGTTGATGGAGGGGTATCCCTTGCGGTTAATGTAGACTCTACCCCGCTCACCAGCTGGTGCTTTGATGCGTACATGCGTGCAGTCTATTGCACCCAGCACCTCAGGGTATCCGGCTATTTGCTGGAAGAGACGCATATTGCTGGCCACAACCTCACGGTCATTAGGGACATATATATGATCACCGGCATGTGCTGACATGGCATCCAGGAACTGGTGCAGTACCCTGGAGGCTGATGCCTGTGTTATCCCCATCATATCACCAGTTGGTCTCTGGAAGGTACCTGTTGCTAGTATTCTTAGGCCAACACATACCTTGGTTTCCACTGGGATGGGTTCCCCTCTGTTGGTTCTGTGTGTGAGATGTGGCCTGCACAGCTCAACAATCTGCTGCAGAAGGTCTCTGTCCACTCTGTAGCACTCTACTATCTCCAGCTCATGTAACCCATGGTAGGTGACCCTGGGCCTGTATACTCTTCTCCTTCTCCTCACTCTGGGTTGTCTGTCAGCATCTGCATTGACACCACCCTCAGCAATTCGCCTTTGCCTGATTATAACAGCTATGGCAGCCTAGCATTTCTGCTCTGAGTTCAGCTTTTCAGTTTTCAATTCTGATAGCTTACTTTCTTGCAGTATCTCTTGTGAGAAACACCCTGCACTGCTCTTTGCAGTGTTTTAAGTGCTGGGTTGGGCTTCTAGTCTGCCTGCATAATTGCCTGCTTCCAATTGTTTCCAACAATTAACTGCAGCAGTATCCTCTGGCAGTTTCCGTGTAATTTAGTTGTTTCCTGTTTCCTCTCTGTTTCCTGGGGGGGAGCAAAGTGCACACCAGCTTAAGCACGCTCACAGTCACTTAAACGCGCGCACACATCCCTACACGGTGTTACACGCGTGCACACATCCTTACACGGTGTGAACTAGGCTGATTCATGTTAAAACACGTGCACACTGCCTTAAACATGTGCACGCCCGCGCAAACCGTTGTAAACAGTTTGCAACACGCTCCCACATGTTGAACCTGCCTTACACGCGCTGCGCCCGCGTACGTATATCAAGAAACTTTGAGTGTAGGGATAGCGTAAACATTCAATTTCTTGACTTTCCTAGTGTTCTGTTGGGACACACCTCCCTCCCTGAAGTCTGTCTGTCATCTTTCACCTTACATTGCCCTCCAATCTGGTACATTTGTATCTATCCTTCCCCCCGTGATGTCACCTACCTCTTACTCTGTTCCTCCCCCTTCTCTAACTCTTACACTACTCAGAAAGTGCTCATTACCTATGTGGCAGTGTGATTCTGTATTGTAACCCTCATTTACATAGGATTGCCTAGTAATGACTAGTTACATGTCTAACACGGAGCTTCCCCCCCTTGACAACCACTAAACGGAGGCCATATTGTTTTTGGTCTGCAAGTCCCTCCATTGACATTACATGTAATACATAAATCCCACAATTGTGGGCTTATAAGCTTCGGTTTTTAGTTTAGGTAGCGCACCCGCTTTGCTGGTGTGCGCTGCAGTTAAACCTCATAACCCGTGAAAAACAAAAGTTATATTACATATTTTTGCAACACTTTTTTCATGCCAATGGCCACATATTTGGCCATTGGCATGCTATAAAACAAATGCACCCTTTATTTGGAGCTGACATAGCTCCGTTTTATTGCAGAAATGTACTCAGTTGTCAGCTGAGTACATTTCTGCAGCTAACAAATCCGTTACACGGACTGGTTTCTGCTGTGGATCGCTCAAATACCTCATTTGCATATCTTTGAGCTGCAAATGAGGTATTGAGCATTCCCTTGTCCGTGTAAGAGACGTGTTAGCTGTCTCTTACATGGAGATTTGGCCTGTTCCTGAATCGGGAGGCTTACACGGAGGCTTACACTACTCTTGAACTCCGTGTAAGCCTTCCTGAATCCGGCCCATAATCATACCAGCAGAAATAATTGATCCTGACAAAATTGGAGCAGAGAGCAAAGTATTAAAAATTGGAGACAGCAGAATGTTTTTAGGAAATGATTATTCACAGTACACCAGGCAGAACAGAAGTAAATGTATCTCAGCAATCAGGGAATGTCAAGAGGCAGGCGTGAGATTCAAGCCACTGTATCCAGCTGTCTTCAAATTGTTTTTTCTTGGAGGATCAAAGTTATTTTTTAATGTAGTACAGGCTAATGGGGAAATAAGTTTATCCAACAAAAAGTGAGTCAGCAAGCAGAAAGGGATTCTGCTTCTCATTCTTCTGACAGTGAGGTTCATAGAGAGACTTTGCCAGTGAAGCCTCTTCCAGTGTTCCAAAGGAAAATACTTGAGAGACAGAAAAAAAGTGCAGAAGTTGACTAGAAGAATCAGCAGTACCTTGGAACTGAACCAGAGTCTACTGTTGGGAGATGGAGATGAACATGAAGAAGATCAGCAACTCTGAAATTAGTGAATAAATGGAAGATCATAAATCATCTTATCACATTTCTGAAATATAATTTTGCAAGAACAAGTGGCTGAAAAATGATGGACTTTTGTTGACTTTGTTAAACTTGTGGGTAGACTGTAAAGCATATACCCCACTTTATATCATTAATGTTTAGAAGGACAATTATAGGGGGTAAAACTAACTGTAAGTAAAACCATTTTATTAGTATTTGTATAAAACACTGCATGATATGAACTGCATATGATATACAGTAAAACAGTTTTGTGAAGTGTGTAGTCTGATATTTTAAATGTGGGGGAGTAATTAAAGTAAAAGTGTGCTTTGTAGTTGTAAGAAATAAAGAGAAAAAAGGCTGGACAAAAGCAATTTTTAATGTTCATTTGCTGTGATCTTGGGCTGATGGGGCAGATGTGGAGTGTAAAAATGCACTTATACATAGAATTAAGATATTTTATATTTTTATTTTATAAGGGTGAATGCCTAGATTACTACCTTGGACTTAAGCTGTAAACATGTATTTTTGTAAACATGTAGGCTTTAAAAATAAGAGAAAATGATGAAAGTCATGAAAATGCTAAGTTTCCTATAACTAAAAAGATATTAGCTTGTTTGCTTTCCACTGCCAAAAGTTCAGTGGAATCAAGATGTCTGCAGCTGAGGCCATCTGTGCATTCTTTTCTGAGTGAAATTTACAAAGACTCACTGCTGAGTACATCTCCATGGAGACAACCTATCTGCAGGTGCAAGCAGTTAATCTTCAGAATTATGAGTATTCTTTGCTGTGGGAAATACAAACTTTAAAGGAGCAATGGTGAGCATTTCAGTGAAAAAAAAGTTAGAAATCATGAGAAGTGAATGGGAATTTTTCCCGTATGGCAGTTGATGGAGGGGTATCCGGCGGTTAATGTAGACTTCACCGGGCCACCAGCTACGGTGCTTTGATGCGCATATTGCAGTCTATTGCACCCAGCACCTCAGGGTATCCGCCTAGTTGGAAGAGACGATATTACGGCCACAACCTCACGGTCATTAGGGGACATATGATCACCGTATGTGCTGACATGGCATCCAGGAACTGGAAAAGGCAGTACCCTGAGGCTGATGCCTGTGTTATCCCCATCATATCACTCAGTTGGTCTCTGGAAGGTACCTGTTGCTGCATTCTTAGGCCAACACATACCTTGGTTTCACTCAAGGCCCCCTGCTGGTTCTGTGTGAGATGTGGCCTGCACAGCTCAAACAATCTGCTGCAGAAGGTCTCTCGTCCACCTTGTAGCACTCCTACTATCTCCTTCCAGCCCATGTAACCCATGGTAGGTGACCCCTGGGCCTGTATATACTCTCCTTCTCCTCACTCTAGGTTGTCTGTCAGCATCTGTACTGACAATCTCACCCCTGCCAAGCAATTCGCCTTTGCCTGATTATAACAGCTATGGCAGCCCTAGCATCTGCTCTGAGTTCAGCTTTTTCAGTTTTCAATTCTGATAGCTTACTTTCTGCAGTATCTCTTTGTGAGAACACCCTGCACTGCTCTTGCAGTGTTTTAAGTGCTGGTTGGCTTCTAGTCTGCCTGCATAATTGCCTGCTTCCAATTGTGCTTCCAACAATTAACCCGCAGCAGTATCCTCTGGCAGTTTCCGCGGTAATTTAGTTGTTTCCCCTGTTTCCTCTCTGTTTCCTGGGGGGAGCAGCAAAGTGCATTACCCAGCTTAAGTAATTTCACAGTCACTTAAACGCTGCCGCGACACATCCCTACACGGTGTTACACGTAAGGCGTATCAATATCCATTACACGGTGTGAATCTAGGGCTGATTCATGTTAAAACATCGCGGCACACTCAAGCCTTAAATATGTGCACGCTTCATGCTAAGAAACCGTTGTAGGAACAGTTTGCAACACGCCCCATTATGTTGAACCTGCCTTACACGCTACAAGCACACTGCATCAAGTACGCACGTGATATCAAGAAACTTTGGAGTGTAGGGATAGCGTAAAACATTCAATTTGATCTGACTTTCCTAGTGTCTCTGTTGGGACACTAACCTCCTCCCCTGAAGTCTGTCTGTCATCTTTCACCTTTACATTGCCCTCCAATCTGGCGTATACATTTGTATCTATCCTTCCCTTCGCGTGATGTCAAATTCTACCTCTTACTCTGTTCCTCCTCTAACTCTTACACTACTCAGAAAGTGCTCATTACTCTATGTGGCAGTGTGGATTCTGTATTGTAACCCCTATTTACATATAGGATTGCCTTAGGTAATGACTTTTCAGTTACATGTCTAACACGGAGCTTCCCCTGACAAACTACTCTCAAACGGAGGCCATATTGTTTCTTTTGGTCTGCAAGTCCCTCCATTGACATTAAACCATGTAATACATAAATCCTAACAATTGTGTGGGGCTTATAAGCTCTCGGTTTTATATTTAGGTAGCACCTCGCTTGGCGCTGGGTGTGCGCGCGCTTTGCAGTTAAACCTCATAACCCTCCGTGGAAAAACAAAAAAGTTATATTACTATATTTTTGTAACATTTTCATGCCAATGGCTACATATTTGGCCATTGGCATGCTTAATAAAACAAATGCACTTTTATTTGAGCTGATATAGTTCACGCTTTTACCTTTTGGGTAGAAATGTATCAGCTGTCAGCTGGAGTACATTGTCAGCTAACACGTCTGCATTACACGGACTGGTTTCTGCTTTTGTGGATCGCTCAAATACCTCATTTGCATATCTTTGAGCTGCAAATGAGGTATTGAGCATTTCCACGCCCAGTCCGTGTAAGAGACGTGTTAGCTGTCTCTTACATGGAGATTTGGCCTGTTCCTGAATCGAGGTAGCTATACACGGAGGCTTACACTACTCTTGAACTCCGTGTAAGCCTTCCTGAATCCGGCCCATAATCATACCAGCAGAAATAATTGATCCTGACAAAATTGGAGCAGAGAGCAAAGTATTAAAAATTGGAGACAGCAGAATGTTTTTAGGAAATGATTATTCACAGTACACCAGGCAGAACAGAAGTAAATGTATCTCAGCAATCAGGGAATGTCCATCCAAGAGGCAGAGTGAGATTCTCCACTAATCCAGCTGTCTTCAAATTGTTTTTTCTTGGAGGATCAAAGTTATTTTTTAATGTAGTACAGGCTAATGGGGAAATAAGTTTATCCAACAAAAAGTGAGTCAGCAAGCAGAAAGGGATTCTGCTTCTCATTCTTCTGACAGTGAGGTTCATAGAGAGACTTTGCCAGTGAAGCCTCTTCCAGTGTTCCAAAGGAAAATACTTGAGAGACAGAAAAAAAGTGCAGAAGTTGACTAGAAGAATCAGCAGTACCTTGGAACTGAACCAGAGTCTACTGTTGGGAGATGGAGATGAACATGAAGAAGATCAGCAACTCTGAAATTAGTGAATAAATGGAAGATCATAAATCATCTTATCACATTTCTGAAATATAATTTTGCAAGAACAAGTGGCTGAAAAATGATGGACTTTTGTTGACTTTGTTAAACTTGTGGGTAGACTGTAAAGCATATACCCCACTTTATATCATTAATGTTTAGAAGGACAATTATAGGGGGTAAAACTAACTGTAAGTAAAACCATTTTATTAGTATTTGTATAAAACACTGCATGATATGAACTGCATATGATATACAGTAAAACAGTTTTGTGAAGTGTGTAGTCTGATATTTTAAATGTGGGGGAGTAATTAAAGTAAAAGTGTGCTTTGTAGTTGTAAGAAATAAAGAGAAAAAAGGCTGGACAAAAGCAATTTTTAATGTTCATTTGCTGTGATCTTGGGCTGATGGGGCAGATGTGGAGTGTAAAAATGCACTTATACATAGAATTAAGATATTTTATATTTTTATTTTATAAGGGTGAATGCCTAGATTACTACCTTGGACTTAAGCTGTAAACATGTATTTTTGTAAACATGTAGGCTTTAAAAATAAGAGAAAATGATGAAAGTCATGAAAATGCTAAGTTTCCTATAACTAAAAAGATATTAGCTTGTTTGCTTTCCACTGCCAAAAGTTCAGTGGAATCAAGATGTCTGCAGCTGAGGCCATCTGTGCATTCTTTTCTGAGTGAAATTTACAAAGACTCACTGCTGAGTACATCTCCATGGAGACAACCTATCTGCAGGTGCAAGCAGTTAATCTTCAGAATTATGAGTATTCTTTGCTGTGGGAAATACAAACTTTAAAGGAGCAATGGTGAGCATTTCAGTGAAAAAAAAGTTAGAAATCATGAGAAGTGAATAAGAAGTAATAGCCTCCCGTATCTGCCTTAATACTTTAATGCAGTTAATAGAATAATGTACAATTTAGTATTATTTAAAGATAACTAGAGCACTTTTTCTTAGGGTTAAAAGTTAATATTTTCTGAAAACATACAGGCTATTTGTCCATTTGGGGTGGGGAACAGCGATAAGAAAAGAACAGACAGTAATCAGTGTAACTGGGAGCACAGGCTGTAGCATGCGCTTTAGCAAGAGTAACCTTAATTTTAGGTTAGCCATTAATTTAGAGCAATTTTTCCCTTCTGGAGGGTTAAACTTTATGTTTTGAAGACATATGTAGTTTTCAGTGTTTGTTTCAAGTTAATATGGGATTGGGATGTTATGTATTTATTTATTTATTTATTTATTTTGGGAGGGTTTTCATTAAAACAAAAAGTCTTGAAAAATGTGACATAGGTTCAATTGGAGATGAGAAGAAACAACTGTACAAAAGATCAGCCTGCTAAACACTAGCATATGTATGTAACACAAATGCACATTCAAAAAATTGTCACGTGTAATAGGTGGGAACAAGAGCTTTTTATCATGTTGTATATGCTGTCCATATTATCTTGGAATGTGAATGGCTTTACAGATATAGATAAAAAAGAAAGAATATTGAATTATATTAAAAAAATACAGAGCACAAATAGCAATGCAGAAGGCAACACATTTGGGAAGAAATGATTATGTGAATTTGACAAAGAAAGGATTTCAGAGTGGATATTCAGCAGAATATTAGGAACAGAGGAAAATGGGAGTAACTATACTAATTGCTAAAGGGGCTCAAAGAGTGATGGATGAGGAAAAATGACAAAAAATGGTAGATTTGTGGTAGTATGGGGCTATTAGCAAGGGAAGAGGATTACAATGGCATGCATTTATATTCTATTGAAAACTATTATGAAACTTAAGAATTTTTTGAGAAAAAATAGCCTTCATCAGGAAATATTATTTATAGATGGGGACTGGAATTTGATTTGCAATAGTGAGGATGTTTCAGGAGGACCTAGAAGGGAGAATATACCAAAAGAGGGTTGATTTCTAAAGAGATTTCTGAAAATATTTGGTATGTAAGATGTGAATTCAGTAGTAGGAACTCAAACAGAATTTACATATTATTCCCCAATGTACTATAAGTGGGCTAGACTACATATAAATAATATTTCACAGGAACATGTGCATTTCTGATCATGCACCAATAAAAACTAAGATAAAAATGCAGGGTAATGTAGTAAAAATAAGATACTGGTACTTTCACACCTACCTGTTAAAAAGACAGGAATTTAAGGAAATTGTGGAAATTATTTGAGTTATCAGGGAAGAAAGAAATATCTTCAGAAACTATAGCCAATGACTAGGATAAAAATGAAGATAGAGTTTAAAATTAGGGTTGACAACAGAGAAAAAGATATGGTTAAGAAATAAAAGAAATTACTTAGAGGAGCTGACAAAGATTAAAGCATTGTGAATAAGGGGAATCTCACAGAAGAAGAGGAGAAGCAAATACAAAGTGCTAAAGAGAAGATAAGGGAGTATCTGTATAATCTGCATGAGTTTAGAAACATTGTAATTAATCACCTATTTTTGATAACTCCAGAACACAAAAACTTTTAGCTTGATTTTGGCAACTTAATGTTGAAAGGGTTGTTGCCAAACCTAGGGAACCTATAACAAGAATACTAACCATGGACCCCATAGAGGTTTTAGAGATATTCCAGAAATTTTTAAAAAAATGTGTATAAAGCAGAGAAAAGTGGAAATCAAGAAAGAGTACAAATGGAAATATTTACGGAAGACTTAATTATAGGTGAGGCTCAACAACTAACAGTTAAGGTAGGACTGATGAGATAAAAACAGTAATGTATAATCATCTTCAGGAAAGTCACCAAAAACAGATGATATTCCTGTGGAAGTTTGGCAATTAGGAGGGAAGAAAGTGATAAAGATCTGAAGATTTTGTTTAGAAGTACTTTAAAAGGAGGGGAAGCACCAACATCTTGGAAGAAAGCTCTGGTGGTTGTATTGCCTAAAGATGACAAAGACATTTCAGACCCAGCTTCATATAGACCTAATTCAATGTTAAACTGTGATTATAAAGTGCTTATGCTTGTACTAGTAAAAGAATGGCAAAGTACTGCCAAAATGTATAGATATGAATCAATGTAGTTTTGTGGAGGGGAGGCAAACAGTTGAGAATATTATTACAACAATGATGATCCAGAAGGAAGCAGAATGTAAGAAAATATATCTGTGGTTGGTAGGTCTTGATGCAGAAAAAGCATTTGACAGAGTAAGTTGGAAATGTATGAGAATAACCACTCTTTGACAGAATAATAAGGTTACTTAGAAGGATATGTGAAGGATCAGAGGAAAGAATTAAGGTGGAAGGGTTTCTCTCAGATAAGCTGTGTTTGAACACAGAAACATAGACAAGGGTGTCCTCTTTATATTTACAGACACTGGAAAATCAAATAATCAACTCAGAAATACAAGGATATGATTGTTGTGGTGATCAAGAAAAGTTGGCTTTGTTTGCAGATGATATTATTTTGTACCTGATAAATCCAGAAAAGGACATCTCAGTGTTGTGGAACATTTTGAGACAGTTTCAAGTCTTTTGGGATATAAAATTAATGCAGATAAAACAAAGACTATAGCTGTAAATTATGTACCCACACATGAAATTGGTTCAGCAATACCCGTATTTTTGGAGACGTGATAAGATGAAGTATTTAGGGGTACAAATTATAAATGCTTCTGTTATGGCAGCTAAGGATATGTGAGAAGAGACTAAAAAAAGGTAATGCAAAAATTGAGAAACTGGAAACTCTTATTTATGGATGTGGATAGTAAGATACAAGCAGTGAAAATGTTTTTAGTCCATTTAGTCTTGTATATGGGTTAGGCATACTTTTATCAACCTGGGGAGAAGTTTTGGACAATACTTAATAAAGAATTGAAGGAATTTATCTGGCAGGGAAAGAGGGCAAGAAGTGGGAAAAGTTGATCCTTCCAAATGAACCAGGTGATTTAAGTTTACCCGATTTGAAGGGATACTTTATAGCTACACAGTTAAGGCTCATATACGAAACACACATTAATAATTCAATGTGGAAAGGGATGATGAAGCAAATGGAAAGTTCAAGAAATAGAGAAAGAGAGACTGAATGGGATTTTGGATACAGGTCCTGGCATGATAACAATAACAACCATATAAGGAATATTGCACTCATAAAGCAGCAGAAAGTATTCTAAGAATTAAGCCAGTACAATGGAGAAATGAGATTTTCCCAATAGGGATGACTGCAAGTAGGGGTACAGAAAATAGGAAACATGGTAAAGGAATCAAGATATTGGGAGAAAATAAAACAAGCAGGAAATGTAATAGACTGGGAGGAAGCCACACATTACTCTGGATTGTAGGCTAGCATCAGACTGCCTTTTACCAGGGCTTGGATCTCAGAAAGTACAGGCAAAGAGAAAGGGACAGGGAAATTTTAAGTGAAAGACTTGCTTCTAGCATGGTTTTTTTAGCTGAATCTAGGACAGAAGCAACTGTTACAGAAAAGGAATAATTTGAAGGGCATATAATACATGATAACTATAAGAATCAATCAGAGGAAGAAAAGATTAAAGATTAGATGGAAAAGCAATTTAAAGAAAACAATGTGAAGACATTAATCCATGCCTCTCTATGCAACCAAGTCCAGAAGGTTTAGGATCTTTCCTTGAAGTATAGGCATTTCTTATTCAAAGTAGACTTCAAAGTATTTTTTCTCTAGAAAACAAAATGGTATGATGAACAGAAAGCTGTAATGGGGAACATATACTAGAGCATAATGAGTTGGTGGATTTTAAAAATGATGTACAGAGTATCTTCGATCTTGGGTGAGAATGTTGTATTAAAGAATTCTCATTTTTGGTCGGAAAATTTGTTTATTTGTTCCAAGTCAGACTGTCCTGATTAAAAATGTTAAATAAAATTGATAGGCATTTGAATTTCAGACTTAAGGGTTTCTGAATGTTTAATTCCCTGTATTTGATGGTGCAGTGGTAGTATTGTTGCCTCACAGCTATAGGTTTTCTGGTTTGATTCTTGGTTGGGGTGGCTTCTGTGTGGAGTCTGCATCTCCTGCCTGTGTTTGTGTGGATTTGCTCTGGTGCCCTGCCACTTTACAAAGATGTGTCTGCAGTTTTAATCCCTGCGTCTCTGCTGAAAATTGTTTTTGTTCTGTCCGCAGTAAATTTGACAGGCATTTGAATTTCAGACTTCAGGTTTCTGAATGTTTAATTCCTTGCAGATTTGATGGTGCAGTGGTAGTATTGTTGCCTCACAGCTATAGGTTTTCTGGTTTGATTCTTGGTTGGGGTGGCTTCTGTGTGGAGTCTGCATCTCCTGCCTGTGTTTGTGTGGATTTGCTCTGGTGCCCTGCCATTTTACAAAGATGTGTCTGCAGTTTTAATCCCTCGTCTCTGCTGAAAATTGTTTTTGTTCTGTCCAGTAAATTTGACAGGCATTTGAATTTCAGACTTCAGGTTTCTGAATGTTTAATTCCTTGCAGATTTGATGGTGCAGTGGTAGTATTGTTGCCTCACAGCTATAGGTTTTCTGGTTTGTTTCTTGGTTGGGGTGGCTTCTGTGTGGAGTCTGCATCTCCTCCCTGTGTTTGTGTGGATTTGCTCTGGTGCCCTGCCATTTTACAAAGATGTGTCTGCAGTTTTAATCCCTGCGTCTCTGCTGAAAATTGGTTTGCTCTGTCGGCAGTAAATTTGACAGGCATTTGAATTTCAGACTTCAGGTTTCTGAATGTTTAATTCCTTGCAGATTTGATGGTGCAGTGGTAGTATTGTTGCCTCACAGCTATAGGTTTTCTGGTTTGATTCTTGGTTGGGGTGGCTTCTGTCTGCATCTCCTCCCTGTATTTGTGTGGATTTGCTCTGGTGCCCTGCCATTTTGCAAAGACGTGTCTGCAGTATTAATCCCTGCATCTCTGCTGAAAATTGTTTTTGTTCTGTCCGCAGTAAAATTGACAGGCATTTGAATTTCAGACTTCAGGTTTCTGAATGTTTGATTCCTTGCAGATTTGATGGTGCAGTGGTAGTATTGTTGCCTCACAGCTATAGGTTTTCTGGTTTGATTCTTGGTTGGGGTGGCTTCTGTGTGGAGTCTGCATCTCCTCCATGTGTTTGTGTGGATTTGCTCTGGTGCCCTGCCATTTTACAAAGACGTGTCTGCAGTTTTAATCCCTGCTGAAAATTGGTTTTGTTCTGTCCGCAGTAAAATTGACAGGCATTTGAATTTCAGACTTCAGGTTTCTGAATGTTTAATTCCTTGCATAATTGATGGTGCGGTGGTAGTATTGTTGCCTCACAGCTATAGGTTTTCTGGTTTGATTCTTGGTTGGGGTGGCTTCTGTTTGGAGTCTGCATCTCCTGCCTGTGTTTGTGTGGATTTGCTCTGATGCCCTGCCATTTTACAAAGGCGTGTCTGCAGTATTAATCCCTCGTCTCTGCTGAAAATTGTTTTGTTCTGTCCAGTAGAATTGACCGGCATTTGAATTTCAAACTTCATGTTCTTCAGAATACATAGTAGCACAACCTTTTTCTAGCAATTTTCTAAGTTTATAAGATGAATATTTTAAATTTGTCCCTATTTTGGGACTGTATTCCCCATTATTGGCTTCGTCCAGGTTTTGTGCTAAGGTTGACAGCTATGGCAAGAACTGAATTCACTGAATATGGACTGTAGAATTGTGCATATTTACTGATAAAGGTGCACTGTAGAATTGTGCATATTTACTGATAATGGTGGACTGTAGAATTGTGCATATTTACTAATAATGGTGGACTGTGGAATTGTGCATATTTACTAATAATGGTGGACTGTAGAATTGTGTATATTTACTAATAATGGTGGACTGTGGAAGTCTGAGTAGACTTTTTATGATAAATGTTCTCAACTGGGCAGTTTTGCCATTATGGGTGCATATGTTTTGTTTCATTGCTTACTGGAAAAATGTTCAAAACAAATTTAAAACACCCTCTAACAAGTGTACTGTATTGTACAAGGAATATAATTTTAGTACAATGAGGAAGGTGTATCAAAGAGCACATGTATGTTTCATATGCAAGGGGCCTATGATTGAAAACAGCCCAAAATTAATCTTTATCTGCCACTGGCAAAATGTATTTTCTTTGAATGTGGGTTTCAATGAATGTGAGTTTCAAGGGCAGAGAAGTTTTAATGCTAAGTTTTCATTGTGAGACTGCATTGCTTTGTTTAACAGATTACTTAATGTTTGTGCTGTAAAATACAAAATAAAACTTTCAAATGAAGTCCAATCATTGAAGTAAAGCAGTATGCACATTAGTGTTTATGGTAAATGGAGTGAAATAGCCAAGTAATGGTTAATTGGAATGGCTGCAGAGGCTCCAGTTCAAGCATTATTTTGTCAGGGGAAGGGCAGCAAACTCAGACAGGCCCAGCTGAACTATACCTCCCAACTGTCCAGATTTTCAAAGAATGAATAGCTTCTTGCTTCTTATTTTTGGTTTGTTGTTCATAAAATTTGTAGTTTTAATTCCTAAATGATTTGCCAGAAGTCACTAAATAATAAGTTTCAGACTTCATAACCTTCATAAAAATGCATGTTAAAGTAAGAGGCGTTCTATCAACTGTCTCAATTTATACAAGAGCAATTTTTAGTACTGTTTATATGTGCCTCCAATATATTTGGCCTTGTTCAGATTTACTGCATTAACAGGTTGAGAGGTACATGCAAATAAATTGCTTTATAGAATTAGGCATAGCCAACCTCTCAACTGTCCACAATTTTTGGCTCAAAATGTTGCTCTTCCCTAATAATCCCTCCATAAAATAGCAATTGTGGAAGAAAACATGGAGGGTTTACAATTAAGAAATAACTGTAATAATCAAAGTTATAGATTACTTGAAATGCATGTAGATTCTTTTATTTTGTCAGCTGCTCAAGGTAGCAGTACTAATATTAAAGTGTCCCTTCTTTGACAGGTAGAAGCTGTATTGTGTGTCTATTTTATATTTTGCATCACATTTTTGGTCCATTTTCATAAAATTGTGTTTTTGGCAAATTAGTGACAAATCACTAAAGACTGAAGTTAGAAAATGACAGACATTTGAGTTTCAGATTTTATACCCTTCAGAAAATTCATACTAATGCAAGACCTATTCTATTATCTTTCTAAGTTTATTAGAGCAATATTTAAAATTGTCCTTCTTGTTGTGCCTTTGTCCCACTTCTGTGTATGGCTTTGTCCAGATTTCTTGCTCTTGAAGTTGAGAGGTATGACAAATGTGTCAGGGCCATCACAGTCAGCCAGAGAGATTTCAAATTGTGACATGCTTGTTGCACCCCACTCCCCATGTAGTGACTCTGGATGTGTCCAAGCAAGGCAAGGAGTAGTTGTATCTACCTTGGATGGGGAGGACACACTGCATAAGTACTACAGTGGCTTTTCATCTGTCCTTGATTTTGCAGAATGGTCTGGTTTCTGTCATATTTTTGTACTGTTGATTTATGCTTATTACTCAAAGTGCCTGTTGCTCTGTGTTTAAGTAGCAATGCTTTAATGACCATAAGGTAAGCTTGTCTGACATCGTAAGATGCAAGTAAGCTTTAATAAGCATACTGTTAAAGAATTGCCAACATTGAAAGCCTTTCTGTTGTTGCCATGCAGAGAATACTTGACTAGATAATGTATAAGCCTTGGGTATTAAAGGACAGGATTCCATTATTTTAAAAAGCTCATTACACTTGTTGGAGACTTCCAGTCATCTCTACAGGCTTTACCCGTAAACTAAACAGAATGCCAATCATGTGTGGTCCATAACCTGTACAGTAATCCTTTAAGCAATGTATCTTGAGCTTGTTTCTTGTTTGCTTTTCAGTTTTTACTTTTATCATGTTTTCCCCATGAAACGTTGTCAGGCAGCAGGTCTTTATTGGATAAGAAACATTTTTACAAGTGGGGGCATCACATAGATTTCTACTTTCAGCATGTTGCTTGGTACTTTAATAAAGCTGAATATATTATAATTAGAACTGCAGTGCAAGGAGAAGTAGTTTGAGTTGAGTGCTTCTGGTTTTCTTATACTTGATTTTGACTGGCATTCCAGTAATGTATTTAAAAAGTAATTTATTTTTTCATGCCTCACAACCTTTTGTTTCCATCTAGATATTAAGTAAGCTGTCATGCAGCCAATGCATTGAAATATTTTTATTCTTCTACACTTATTTTTGTCTTGATTGGACTTTCATAATGATGGTTTGCCACCCAGGGCAGCGTATTTAATTAAAGTTAGTTTTTTTGTGGTTTTGTGCATAGCTCCTCCCCTTTATGGTTGACCACACCCCTTCCCTTTGACCCCGCCCATTCAGCGTCTCCTGCAGCCCCCCTGTGATTTGAAGTCACCAGCCGCCACTGATGATGAAGCAAATGGAAAGTTCAAGAAATAGAGAAAGAGAGACTGAATGGGATTTTGGATACAGGTCCTTAAGGATAATAATAACAACCATAAGGAATATTGCACTCATAAAGCAGCAGAAAGTATTCTAAGAATTAAGCCAGTATGAGAATGGAGAAATGAGATTTTCCCAATAGGGATGACTGCAAGTAGGGGTACAGAAAATAGGAAACATGGTAAAGGAATCAAGATATTGGGAGAAAATAAAACAAGCAGGAAATGTAATAGACTGGGAGGAAGCCAAGAAGACATTTGGATTGCAGGCTAAAGACTGCCTTCCCTACCAGGGCTTGATCTCAGAGTACAGGCAAAGAGAAAGGGACAGGGAAATTTTAAGTGAAAGACTTGCTCTAGCATGGTTTTTAGCTGAATCTAGGACAGAAGCAACTGTTAAGAAAAGGAATAATTTGAAGGGCATATAATATTGCATGATAACTATAAGAATCAATCAGAGGAAGTTAGAAAAGATTGGGAAGACAGATGGAAAAGCAATTTAAAGAAAACAATGTGAAGACACATTCATGCCTTCCAAGTATGCAACCAAGTCCAGAAGGTTTAGGATCTTTTCTTGGAAGTATTTGTATAGGTATTTTTATACCCCAAGCAGACTTCAAAGTATTTTTCCTCAGGTAGAAAACAAATGGTGGTATGATGGAATAGAAAGTTGTAATGGGGAACATATGTTTTGGGAGTATAATGAGTTGGCAGATTTTAAAAATGATGTACAGAGTACTCTGTCAGAAATCTTGGGTGAGCAAATGTATGTAAGTAAGGAAATTATTCTTTAGAGCTGGGATACAGGATCTGAATTGCCTAGACATAGCAAGGCCTTATTAAGTGTAATTCTATTGGCTGCCAGAAAAACTCTTTCTAGAAAATGGAAATCAAAGTCTACAGCAACTGTTTTTGAGTTAATGAATATTATAAAAGTGATAAAACAAGTATTGGATGGATCTTTAGAAAAGGGAAGGAGAAAATAAAATAGAAGTAAATAGACATTGTGGGAATGATACATGTATAATAATGTTCAGAAGAAGGAGTGAGGTTTAAGGGAATTCAGCAATTTTCTGTACTGCTGGACTGATGATAATGGCAAAGAACATGTATATGTGATATATATATATATTGAAATTTTAAATGGAAAATGTTAAAATGGTGTGTTTTCTTTTCTGTTTATATATGTTTGTATATGTCAAGTGATAATTTAATAAAGATGTTTAAAAACGAAGCATAGGGAGCAAATAATGTTCCAGAAGACACATTTGAACAAAAATAAGCATATGAATTTGACAAAAGATTTCAGGGTGGACATTCAGCAGAACATCAGGGACAAAAGAAAATGGGAGTAATAATACTGATTCATAGAGGGTCTCCAATTGTGGTAGAAAAGGAAGAAAGACAACAATAGTTGATTAAGTAACCTATGAGGAATAGAATATTTTTTTCTACAGGCACTCTGTCCTCATGTCTGTCAAACATCAGGCTTTCTCCACTCAGAATTGATCTATTTGTTCACCCTCACAGGGTATCCCTAGAGTAGGGGTGAGAATTATCTAGAGGAGCCATCATCCAGGCAGCCATGGTAGTGGTCTGTGTCTTTGTTGGCAGCCTGACGATGAAAACAATTATTATTGCCCCTAACCTCTACCTTGGGCATGCTATGTGCAACCTACATTATTGTGGGGGCTACTATTTCTTTCACCATGCAAGTATATCTCTGCTGCATCTATGATAAAGCATGTGCAACTTGGTAGCTGAATGCTTGGCCAGGTCCATCCTTATATCACTACCCCATCCTCCAAGGGATTCTGATAATGGACAGCCCCAGCCTAACCTCAACCCATGATAGACACATTTATTCTCACTACTCTAGCTCTGGCAGATGCCTAAGCCACTAGTCAAATTCAGCTCACCTGGATTGTATTTGGAACTTTGTCGCTCCAAGCCAATGGAGCTGACTTATAAGGAACAGAATATAGCAACACATCCTGCAGCTTTTTGGAATAGTTCATGTTCTGCAACCCTATGATTTTTCACAATGGGACAAAAAATAGAATGTTGCCCCCTCCAATCACGCTACCAAAAGTGGACTGCAAATGTTTGAAAACAGTGCTCACACAAACACACTTAATCACCCTGTAAGACTAGGTTCATAAGTTCATAGGTGAGTACTAGGCTAATTGCTCTTATAGGCCATTTTAAGCCTAGCCAATTATCCCATGTGAGAATCAAACCCTGCAAATTGTGTCTATAAGGTAAACACTTTAATGCCAACCTCTCTCTAGCTCTGTTGTTAAATTGCATCTGTTCCCAGTAAACTGAATTGTCAGTAGTGTCCTGCATTTTTTTATTTTTTAATGTTTATTGTACTTTTTGCTTCTGCCTGCTCCCACCAACCTACAGTTTAGTTCAGAGATTTACTCCCTCATCCCTGAATAACTGACCCATGTGTAAAGTCTTATTGTGAGCTTACTGCTAATTAGAAATGTTGCTTCTGGGTGACATCCTAATGATTTTTTCTAAATGTAGATATTCTAGCTACAACTAAGAGCAGTCATATGCAAAGTAAAGTACAAGATTCCTAAAATCTCTGTAGCTTTACATGCTCTATAGTTTCAAACAGTACCACCCAGTGCTACAGAAGTAAAAGGCAACAGAGATTATAGAAAATTCCAATTTGGCAGAAAGTTAACATTCACAGTTGACCATGTTAATTGAATACCAATACCCCTGAGTATACTGATTGTTTTCATATAGTGCTCAGCTGGATACCACTTTATACTCTTCCAGTCATCACTGCCAACCATGCCTCCATCTACTGCATACATACGTAACTAGCCACCCCCTCACATTAAACTCCTTCCCTTAAAATTAACCATACAAAATCTTTACAATTCTGAAAATATTAATATCAGCTCTTAAAAGCATTTCCCCAACACTTCACTTCAAGTCCTCTGTCTGTAGCAAATTCTAATTAATAATGCCTCCAAATGTTATACATATAAAATATAAACAAAACAAAAAAAAGAATCTTGCTTTTTCCCACTTTCTGAAATTTAAAAAAAAGTTCAGTTACAGATTTGCTGTTCTGAACTGTTTCTAAGTTTCTTGGAGGCCATTGCTTGCTTGGGCTAAAGGGAAGTCTCTGTGTTCATCAGTGGCAGTGGTAAACACTGAACAGCCTGCCTGCCCCTGTGGGAGTGGTTACTGCCTAGAAACTGTAGTTTTATTGGCCATTTTGGCTCAATTCCAAACTCCTTGATCCCCCTCTCTTAAAACCCGATTGCCTCATGGTTTAGGCATCTTTTCAGACTTGTTGGCTGTTGGTGAAGCACCCACCAAAAGGAGAAAACGCCGAGAGAAGAAAGGAGCCACTTTTGAGATTTTAAGTATTTTTCTTCAGATTATTTGTTAAGATTTCTGCATTGCCGCCTACTTTTTGGCATTTTCCAGCTTGTTAAACTTGATATCTGTATTAGGAACTTTATTTAGAACACATCTAGAGCCTGTTTACTGCATTTCCTGTGTTACACTTATTTTAAAATCATTTTTTTCTTAAAACTTGCATTTTACCTGTCTCTGGCCTAGCACTCAAGTGTGGGGCCATTTATTGCACTGTTCTAACGTGTTGTTACTTGTGTATCTCTGCTATCTTTAAACAAAACAAAAAAAAAACAAAATAATCTTGCTTTTTTCCCACTTTCTGAAATTTAAAAAAAAGTTCAGTTACAGATTTGCTGTTCTGAACTGTTTGTAAGTTTCTTGGAGGCCATTGCTTGCTTGGGCTAAAGGGAAGTCTCTGTGTTCATCAGTGGCAGTGGTAAACACTGAACAGCCTGCCTGCCCCTGTGGGAGTGGTTACTGCCGAGAAACTGTAGTTTTATTGGCCATTTTGGGTCAATTCCAAACTCCTTGATCCCCCTCTCTTAAAACCCGATTGCCTCGTGGTTTTGGTGTCTTTTCAGACTTGTTGGCTATTGGTGAAGCACCCACCAAGAGGAGAAAACGTTGAGAGAAGAAAGGAGCCACTTTTGAGAGCTTAAGTATTTTTCTTCAGATTATTTGTTAAGATTTCTGCATTGCCGCCTACTTTTTGGCGTTTTCCAGCTTGCTAAACTTGATATCAGTATTAGGAACTGTATTTAGAACACATCTAGAGCCTGTTTACTGCATTTCCTGTGTTGCACTTATTTTAAAATAATTTTTTTCTTCAAACTTGCATTTTACCTGTCTCTGGCCTAGCACTCGTGTGCGGTCATTTATTGCACTGTTCTAACTTGTTGCTACTTGTGTATCTCTGCTATCTTTAAACAAAACAAAAAAAAATCTTGCTTTTTTCCTACTTTCTGAAATTACAAAAAAGTTCAGTTACAGATTTGCTGTTCTGAACTGTTTGTAAGTTTCTTGGAGGCCATTGCTTGCTTGGGCTAAAGGGAAGTCTCTGTGTTCATCAGTGGCAGTGGTAAACACTGAACAGCCTGCCTGCCCCTGTGGGAGTGGTTACTGCCGAGAAACTGTAGTTTTATTGGCCATTTTGGGTCAATTCCAAACTCCTTGATCCCCCTCTCTTAAAACCCGATTGCCTCGTGGTTTTGGTGTCTTTTCAGACTTGTTGGCTATTGGTGAAGCACCCACCAAGAGGAGAAAACGTTGAGAGAAGAAAGGAGCCACTTTTGAGAGCTTAAGTATTTTTCTTCAGATTATTTGTTAAGATTTCTGCATTGCCGCCTACTTTTTGGCGTTTTCCAGCTTGCTAAACTTGATATCAGTATTAGGAACTGTATTTAGAACACATCTAGAGCCTGTTTACTGCATTTCCTGTGTTGCACTTATTTTAAAATAATTTTTTTCTTCAAACTTGCATTTTACCTGTCTCTGGCCTAGCACTCGTGTGCGGTCATTTATTGCACTGTTCTAACTTGTTGCTATTTGTGTATCTCTGCTATCTTTAAACAAAACAAAAAAAAATCTTGCTTTTTTCCCACTTTCTGAAATTACAAAAAAGTTCAGTTACAGATTTGCTGTTCTGAACTGTTTGTAAGTTTCTTGGAGGCCATTGCTTGCTTGGGCTAAAGGGAAATCTCTGTGTTCATCAGTGGTAGTGGTAAACACTGAACAGCCTGCCAGCCCCTGTGGGAGTGGTTACTGCCTAGAAACTGTAGTTTTATTGGCCATTTTGGGTCAATTCCAAACTCCTTGATCCCCCTCTCTTAAAACCCTCTTTTGCGCGTTTTTGCACATAGCGCAGCATCGGGCAGCGCCGCTTAATCAGGTTTAAACTATTCCCGGCTCCACAAAGTCTGCTCTTCACTTTTTCCCTTAGAGCTGTTCCAAATCTCAAAGTAAGCACTTTGTTTTCCTTCTAAAACCCAGCAGTAGCTAGGATAACTTTCTTATAAGTAAGCACTAATAAACTAAAGCACTACACCCTCTTATACTCCCTTTAAGTACTTGGCTCCCTATTGGTCCTTTTTGATCAAGACAAAAAGTAATTCCTTATACTATTCTGGCATGTCCAAAAGTCAGTTTCAGGTTTACTCTCCAGTCCAGCTGGTGAATATGGGAATCTTGAGGCAATGTTACAACTGCCTTATGTACACAGACCACCCTCTCCTCTTCCCAACAAGCTCAAATATATGTGAGAGATGCAACTATATAGTCAAACTGGAGGCTGAGCTCACTCAACATAGTACTGGCACGGTCAGTCTGGAGGAGAAAGTTATCACACACACCACATATCCAGTCTCACATAGACATATCGCAACAGCAAACCAAACACATAAACACACAAAAACATACTCTGAGGCATACTCGGAGGCTCTGAATAAAAATCTGCCCAAGCAACAGAGACCTCCAAAGCAGACATCCAAGCAACTGCTACCCCACAACAATACCCATGTATCACATAGTTCACAAAGTCAGTGTGCCACACAGTCACAGCCCTTAAGGCTAAACAACACACCTAATACACTTGTAATAGGTGACTCTATTGTCAGACACACTGATGTCCCTCTCACCAGGCTGAACAAGGAGAAGGTCACTGTAAGCTGCCTGTCGGGTGCCAGGATCCGCCACATAACACAAGCACTCAGGTCACTCCAAAGCAAGTACAAATATGACTCCGTCATTGTCCATGTTGGTGTGAATGACCTGAGACATACCTCCCTGGATTACATGAAAAGAGACATAGAGGAGCTCTCTGATCATGTGGCCCAGGCCGGTATGACCCTGACCTTGAGTAGCATCTTACCCTCACCAAGAATTATACCACAGTATAAAGACAAAATGATCAATTTCAATAATTGGCTAAAGTATTGGTGTCACTCATAGGGGATCCAGTGTCTGTCAGCCTGGGATGACATGCTTGATAAGCCACGTTGCTTCACTAGGGATGGCTTGCACCTGTCACCCGTGGGTTTTCGAATACTGGCCAAGGCTCTTGCCACCCCCATAGTGCCTTTTTTAGGCAAGGCTCAAAAGACAAACCCACCTCCTTAGACAACACAAAGAAAAAGAAACTAAGGGTAATGCTGCTCAACGCCAGAAGTCTAAACCTCAAGATGCATGCACTCGAGGCTCTCCTCAGTATGGAGAATATCGATATCTGTGCAGTAACAGAAACCTGGTTCAAGGCTCCCGAGAGCACCCCAGCACTTCCAGGCTATAACTCATACCATGCTTTTTGGCCCCAAAACTCGGACCGAACCACAAGAGGAGGGGGAGTATCCATATTCATCAAAGATACCCATACCGCCTGGCTAGTGGCACTGCACGAAGCATCTGAGACCATCCATGTGCAAGTAACAGTGGGCAAAACTGCCTTCCAGTTTGTAGCCTGCCAAACTCAGGAACCCCACTCGGCTTTCCTGAAGACACTGGAGAATATGAAGGTCTCTCCAAACACCATTATATTGAGTGACTTTAACTACCCAAACATAGACTGGGAGTACTACTCAAGCCCCAACACCCTAGCCCAACGGTTCCTAGAATTTATAAACTTAAATGCTATGGAACAACTGGTCACCACTCCCACAAGAGGGGAAAGCATATTGGACCTGATCATCACCAACATGGGGACTCTATGTTCCATACCAGAGGTATACCCCTCATTGGTAAGATCTGACCATAAATTAATCACTGTGGACATTCATATCCCATCCCCATCCCCAGCAAAGGAAACCACGGTCAAAAACTTCTCAAAAGCAAACTTCCCACTTCTCAAAACCGAGGTGGAATCCTTCAAAGTCCCAGGGCCAGTGGAAAATACGGCCCAAACCGCAGAATCCTTTACAAATGCATTCTATGGATACCTACAAGAATGCATGGATCGTGCTATCCCAAATAAAACCAAGACACACTCCTCCAAAGGCAGGAGACCTGTCTGGTGGACCCCAGCCATAAATAAGCTGTACAGCAGAAGGAGGAAGCTACTACATGATAGAACAAAATCCCTGAAAGGGAAGGCAACTCTGCTCAGTACTAGCAAGAAACAATGATCCCTCATAAAATCATCTAAGGCTAGCTTTGAAAGAAAAATTGCACAAGACGCTAAAGATAATCACAAGGCTTTCTTTAGTTATGTCAGAAACCTGGGTGGAAACTCCCAGATATGCTCTGAGTTAGTGCAAAATGACAAAAAATACACTGAACCCACAGACATTGCCAACATCCTGGCAGACAGGTACAGTGCAAACTTCTCCCCCCTCCCCCCAAATGAGCAAATGACTATCCCAACAGAGTGTAGCCTCCCTGACATCACAGATGCACAGGTGAGAGCTGCCCTCTCCAAAGCGAAAAACACAGCATCAATGGGACCGGACGGTGTCCCGGGCTGTGTTTTACATGAGCTCCAAGAAGAACTGAACCCTCACTTAAAATCACTGTTCAGTCTCAGCCTTACAACAGGATATGTACCCAAAGAATGGCGTACAGCAACAGTGGTCCCACTCCATAAAGGTGGTGCCACAACGGACACCAGAAACTATCACCCTATAAGCCTAACTAGCCTGGACTGCAAAACTATGGAGCATATCATCATGGAACTCATAAACAAAGACATTGGGAACCTCCAAACTCTGGATCCTACCCAATTCAGCTTTGTTAAGGGCAGTTCTTGCCTCTTGAACCTGGTCAATTTCTTTGAAACAGTCACCAAGGCCATAGACGAAGGGAAGGTAGCCCACACAGCCTACCTTGACCTTGCAAAAGCCTTCGACACAATATCCCACTCGGGCATCATAAATAAGCTCACCAGCTTAAATATCAACCCCTATGTCACAAGATGGATTGCAAACTGGCTTAGGGATAGAACCCACATGGTCAGAATTGCAGGTGCCATGTCAGACTCTAAACCAGTTATAAGTGGCGTCCCACAAGGCTTAGTCCTAGGACCTCTCTTGTTCGGTATATATTTCTCTGAGGTACAGGCTAACACAGGAGGACTATGGCTGACAAAGTTTGCAGATGACTGCAAACTGGGGGCCATAATCGACTCACTGGCTGTCACAAGCATCCTCCAAAAAGGTCTCACAGAGACGGATAACTGGTGCCAGAGCCATGGCCTAAAGCTAAATGCCAAAAAGTGCATAGTCATCCCCTTTGGGAAAAACAAAGTGCCCACAAATTACCACATAGGTGGTAATCCATTAAATACGGAAGAAGTAATTAGGGATTTGGGGACCCAAGTAGATTGCAATCTCTCCTTTGACAATCACATTGCCAAAGTGGTTAGAAAGACATTCTATATAGCCCACCTTATCACGAAGGGGTTCACATCTAGATCAAGAGAGGTCATTGTGCTCCTCTACTCATCACTCATCAGGCCCATAATTGAATACAATGCCCCATTTGGGATGTACCTTACCCGACACCTGCTACAACTAGAAAGACCCCAAAAGTACCTCACCAAGAGGATTAAGGGACTCAAACAGATGCCCTACGCAGTTAGGCTAAAGAATCTCCAGCTCTGCTCAGTTGCTTACCGCCTACTCAGAGGTGATCTGTGCCTGATGTATAAAGCCATGTCCAACCCAGAATTAATGGACATGCTCCACCTCAAGAAATCCAAATCCATCAGAACTACATGCTCCAGTGACTTAAACCTCAGCACAGAAATAAATAGAACATGCTGGAGGGACAGATTCATATCCCAGAGGCTTCCCTCACTCTGGAACAAAATCCCAATCCATGTCAGACAGAGCCCCTCAATGATCCTCTTCAAGAAGAATCTTGACGTTTGGATGGGAGATCGTAAATTTACCCCTGGGATCTCTTCTGTGTCACTGCTAGACAGAGACACGGTAAACTAACCTTAAATGGGCTATCTTCTGTGACCTACTATACAGAGGCACAGTCAACTAATCTAAGAAGGGTGGCAAAAGCCAAACACACTCTGGCTAGGCTTGTAAATGCCCTAGGGCAGATAGCCTAGTATCAACCTATGAACCTATATATATATATATATATATATATATATATATATATATATATATAGTACTCTAGTACAATCCATGTATGTAACATAAACCTCATATCTATTACAATTTTAGCCAAAGTGCTTGATAAACTAGTGCAAAACTATTATAATTTATCTGTTAAATGCAATAATATTAACAACATGCAAAACTACCACATAACAGTAGAGGATTTACAAACAAAAAAAAAACTAGGCATCTCTGACCTCCATTACATAAGTGGTATAAAAAACAATAGCACAATATTTGTACAACCTAAAAAAAAAACAGAATTACTTAGCCATTTACAGAAAATATACTTAAACTTGCTGAAGACACTGAAGTCAATCCTAGACTGCTAACTGCATTTCAAACAAGCATAAAAAAAAGAAAAAGAAAGAAAAGGACTGAAAATCATGCATCTCATCTGCAGAACTTCAACCGCTGATCTTTGCTAAAAAAGGTCAGTCACTTAATCATACCGGAAAACTGGTTACATGGAGAATATACTGGCTAAGGTTTATCTCACCAACACAATGCATAGGGTTTGATTATCATCTTTGAGAGAAATTGGCTAAGCTTTAAATAGCCCACAAAGGCAGACAGCCCAGTATTTACCTATGAACCTAAGTCCCACTGCTAGTCATTGGGGTTTAATACTTATCTCTCAATTCTCCCTGATTTTGAGTCAAATGTTATCTCTTCCCTTCTTAACCCTACCTAAAACTAGTGACTTCTGGAGAAAAGGTACTGAATTACACTTAATAAATAACAACAATAATTAGAGCTATAGACAACTTTTATTTCAAAAAGTGTATATTAATTCACTTTCTCTTATTCTGTCAATGTCTCAAATTAATACTGATAATATTTTAAAACTGTTCCTGTTTTTTTTTTTAGATTTGTTCCTGCGTGATTGAGAGCTATGGTTTCCATAGCTTTCAACCAATCAGAAACTAATCTCATCAGAATCATGGACAAATCCACAAATAATCAGGGGCACTTTTAAAATATAAGATCTATTAACCTGTGGTATTAACAGAATAAGAATAAACATACATTTTCTGAAGTAAAAGTAGCCTATAAGTCTAATTATTGTCAATATTTATTAAATGTAATTCACCACCTTTTCTCCAAAAGCCACCAGTTTTAAGAAGGGTTAAAATGGACAGAGCTAAAATTTGATTTAAAATCAGGGATGTTGCTGAAAATCAGAGACATTTGCGAGATATGAACTGTTTTTATATTTAATGCACGTTGATGAAAAAGCTGTTGTTCTAATCACGTTTTAATTGGATTAGAGTAATATTCAATTTTTCACACCTTTACTAAATTATCACTTAAGACAGAGGCAAACATACATTTATGTAAAAGAAAACAAACCATGTTAACATGTTTACAATTACTAACATTATACATCACAGTCATGCTTTGATACAATTGTCATCAATCTAGCATTACATACACTGCTAATTCCTGCATTCCCTTAAACCTCATTCCTCCTCCAAAACATTATTCTGCATTTTATTGTTACAGTTTCCATTTTTTCTAAATAGTTTGCTCCTACATTTTCTAAAGATCCCACTTCCATTTATTTTATCTTTATTACATCAGCTACTTCAATTATAGCTGGTCTAGACTTTAACTTCCATTTTCTAGTAATTCCTTTTTTGTTAACCACCAGAATTAAACTTTACAAGCCCTTACTATGTCTTGACAACTTACATCATGTATCCCAGTTCAATAAAAAAATAAAATAAAACAATAAAAAATCAATATTTCCTTAATTACACCCATTTGCTCACCCAATATTTCTGATGGAGGACTCTGAAAGGAATTTTTAAAGTTTGCCAACTCATTACACTCCCAAAATATATGTTCCAATGTGCCTGTTTCTTTCCCATCACACCTTTAACCATCTACCAGATGAAACATTCTTTGGAGTCTGCTTGGGGGTATAAAAATACCTATGCAAATACTTCTGAGCAAAAATCCTAAATATTCTAGACTTTGTTGCATATTTGGGAGCCATACATATCTCCTCCCATTGTTTCCTTGTGAATTACTTAATCCAGTCTCCCTTCCCAGTGTTGTCTAACCTCCTCTGATTAATTCCTAAAGTTATTGTGCAATACTGTATGCGTCCTATTTATTTTCCCTTTTTAACAGCAGCTTTTGTTCTAGTGTCAATTGAAAACTCAGACCCAGAGTAGGGCTTTCACTTAGAATTCCCCTACCCTTTTCTCTTTGCCAATACTCTTGATGTCAGTCCAAGAAGGCAGCCTCTGGCCTGCAATTTAAATGTCTTTTTGGCCTCTTCCCATTCTATTACCTTTCCCTTTCTAGTTATTTGCTCCCAATACCTTGGTTCCTTTGTCAGTTTTCTCCAGTGAATTCCAATCCCCTTTTGCCTATTTTTGTACTACTAATTGGAGTTATCCCTACTGGCAAAATCTCCTTTTTTCTGTTCTCACATTACTTAGTTTTTAGAATACTTTCTGCTACTTTATGGGTGTAATATTCTGTGTGGCTGTTGTAATTATCCTTAAGGAGCTGCATCCAAAATCCCTTTCTCTAATTTTTTGAATTCCTCCCATTTCATCTTCATCCCCTTTCCACTTAGAATTTTTAGCTTTCTGCTTGTGGTGTGTATGTGATCCTTAACTGTGTGACTCTAAAATATTCCTTCAAATTAGGTAATCCTAAAACATCTAGATGTTGTTCTATATCACTGTTACAGTATTCTTCATAGAAGGGATGTCCAGCCCAGGGCAGCCCAACATTCGGCCAGTATGGAAAATCCTAAAAAAGATCGTGTATGTGCCATACAACACATTTATGCTCCCTGCACAGAACTGTAGGGCATAAAAGGGACATAGTGATGCAACTACATAGAACTTCATTTGTCTCCAGTTTGAATGTCATTTTTGCCAGTTGGTCTGAACCCCTTGTTGTTGTACTGAATATTTAGCAACACCAGATAAGTTCCCCATTGGGGTGGGTTTTTTTTTTACTTTTCTGATCTTGTATTTTGTTTTACTACCTAGAGTTTATGTCATCCAAGAAGGGAAAATATTGGTGTGGGAGGCAGATTCCCCATAAGGATCGTCACAAACAGTGTCCTTGTTGTTTGGGTGCTTCCCACAACCATGTCTTTTGTAGTATCCATAAGGCATTTGTGCCTAAGACACTCAGAAGCCATTTGTCTTCCCTGGCCATTTATCTTGAAAACCAATGGGTTAAACAGTTAGTTCTGGGTACCATGGCAGAATCCTTTAACCCAAAGATACTCCCACTAGGTGAAATGAAGGCCAAGAAGTCTCGTCCGGATTCTTCAGCTGTCCAGCCTCCACCGGACGTCCCTCTAGAAGCAGGTAATATCTCTGTAGGTCATTCAGCTTCTACATCAGATTCCTCTGTGTGACTCCACTGAAGACCAGCCATGAGACATCTTTTCACATGTCCTTAGAGGCTTTGCAGATATCTGCTCCATATGTTGAGGGAGAACCGCATTTGATTATCCCGGAGGGTTCTAGAGGGATTCTGCAGATATTGGTCAGGGACGAAGTTCCAGGTTCTCTTACTGGATCTCGCCAAGGGTCAGAACCTCTGGTATTTATTAAGGTTAATGTCCTTTAAGACAAAAACTGAAGCATCCTCAAAAGGAATTGCAAGAGTTTACTTAAGGCTTGCTTTCTACCTTAATAGTTCTAAAGCCTCCTCAAGGGGTTTCATTTCCATCTCCTCCTTGGACCCCTTCTAAACAGCACAGGGAACCAGATTCTTTGGATGAGGATTCAGTGTCTGGTGAGGGGTCTTCGTCCTATTCTTAACATGTGCCTTTGCCTTATAGTTCTAATGAAGAGAACTCTGTTAGCCCTGAGCCTTCTTTTGAAGAATTGTCCTTTGGGGACACAATTGGTAGGATGATGGAATTCTTTAAGTGGGATTCTTCTCAAGTGTCTGATATTCAGAGAATATATTAGGAGTTCCTTCAGGTGGATTCTCCTAAACCATTGGCAATTCCTCCTGTGTTGGCTGCCTTGTTAGATACTTACATTGCTGCTTCCAAGTCTCCTGATTCTCAGGCTTCTGCTCATAAGAAACCTGATAGGTTCTATAAAGCTCCTTTAGATTATCAGTTTTTATTTAAATGTCTTTCTGCTGATCCTGCTGTGGTCAGTCTCTTCTGACAAACCTTCTAAGCCTTTGCCCTCTTCCAAACTTTTGCCTTCTGATAAGAATAGTAGGGTAATGGAGAGGATTGGCAAGAAAGTTTAAACTGCTTCTGCTTTGGCCTTGATGGCTATTAATTACCAGGCTGTCATGACCAGGTATGCTCTGGCCTTCATTGCTCAGGCTTGTCACGTTATTTCTGCTCTCCCTGATTCTGAAGGCAAATCCTCTGCGTTATCTTTTTAAGGTTCTGCTTCTTAAGTGGCTCACCACTCTATTAAATGTAGTTATGATGCGGCTGATGCCTCTTCTAGGACTGCAGCTTTTTAGTCTATCATGAGATGTAATTCTTGGCTTCATCTCCAGTCTCTACCTGAGGACATTAAGGCCAAGTTGTTGGATACTCCTTTGCATAATACACATCTTTTTTGGGACTGCTGCTGACATGCTTAAGTCTCTTTAAGAGAAAGGCAAAGCCTTGCAAGACCTTAAACATATTTTTGTCTCTCCTGTCCCTAAGTTCGAGAGAAATTATCCTTCTAGGTCTGCTTTTGTTCACAGACAACCCCAACAGGCCTCTAAGGGCAGGTACGGTGGGAGGCAGGTCCCCTCTGCTAAGGCTTATCAGATTTTTGTGGCCCAGAAGCCTCCTTTATTTGATAAGCCTGCTTCTCTTTGACAATTTGCTCCCCATTTCTTTTAGACCAGGCTCCTTTGTCCCTTTGGCTCTCTCTTTGTCTTCCAAATTGGAGTCTCATCACATCAGGCTCTTGTTTTTTTTTCTATTATCCATCAGGATTATATCATAGTATGACAATCTCTCCCTCCTTTTTCAGGGATTCCTCAGCCTCCTCTAGAGCTACTTCATTTCCTTGAGGTTCCAGGGTCTCTGTTAAACCAAAGAACCATTCAACCTCCCCCCAAGTGGGAAAGGGATTTTATTCCAGGATGCTCCTGGTTCCTTAAAAGGAGGGCACTCGGTAACCTGTTTTGGATCTCTCCCAGAACAACAATGTTCTCAAGATCCCTTCTTTTTGGATGCTTACTCTTCAAACTCCAATTCCTCTTTTATTACTCCAGGTTTTTTTGGTATCCTTGGATCTGAAAGATGCTTACCTTCATATCCCTATTCAGCCTCTCTTCAGGACTGTTTTACATTTCTCTCTGTTTTCCTCTCACTTTCAGTTCTCTGCTTTGCTCTTTGGCCTCTCTGCTGCCCCAAAGGTATTCGCAAAATGCCTAGCTCCTGTGATTGCCTTCTGCAGGTTCCAAGTCATTTAGAGTTTTCTTTATCTAGACAACCTGTTGTTTCATGCATCTTCTCCCAGTCAGTTGTTCAGGATCTGCAATTCACCATCTGTCTTCTTCAAAATCTAGGGTTGATGACTCCCTCTCAGGATC
Organism: Protopterus annectens; assembly: GCF_019279795.1. Taxonomy (NCBI): domain Eukaryota; kingdom Metazoa; phylum Chordata; order Ceratodontiformes; family Protopteridae; genus Protopterus; species Protopterus annectens. Next base: position 758,545,615 of record NC_056734.1, read on the forward strand.
ATGTGTATCTGGGATGCAGGATTCAGATGGCACCAATGTTGGCCTTTTTTTCTGCCTCCAAAGGCATTGTCATTGACAGCCTTCTTTCAGTCTCTTCTTCCTCTGACTGCCATGCCAGCCAGAGAGTTTCTTCAGGCTCTGGGATTCATGGCCTCTTCTATTTCAATACTTCATCTTGTCAGACCAGATATGCGGAAGCTTCAACAGTACCTCAAGTCAGTTTGGCTATGGCATTGTCACCCTCTGAATTACTGTGTACCTCTCCTTTTCTGTCTCACGAAGGAATTTGAGTGGTGGATTCAACAGTTCACTCTCAACCTAGGCCAGTTCAGCCTACAGTCTCTTTTCAACAGCTGTTTACTGATGCCTGAGACATGGGGTTGGGGGCTTCTCTTGGTCACCTGAAAGTTCAGGGTCTTTGGCATTCCTGTCAGACCATATCAACATCAAAGAGATGGAAGATCTAATTCTGGCCCTTCAAGCTTTTCACCTCATGCTCTCTCTAGGCTCCTTGAAGGTGCACACAGACAACACTACAGTGATGTGGTATGTCAACAAATGGGGGGAGGGCACTAAATATTACCTCCTCTGCAGGATGGCACTTCAGGCTTGGGAAGTGGCTCTCAGTTATAAGTTAACTCTTCAAGCAGTATACATTCCTTCATAGAACAATCTTGTGGAAGACTCTCTGAGCAGATCCAAAACACAGGCTTATGAATGGATGCTTCACAGAGATGTGTTTCTGGACATAGTCCATCAGTGGGGTATTCCTGCTGTAGATCTTTTTGCCTCCCCTCTGAATGGGAAGCTTCTTCTCATTTGTTCCTGAGTGCCAGGCCATCTGACATGGAAAAGGGACGCCCTTCCTTTCCTTACAAGGAAATATTTCTTTATGCTTTCCCTTCTCTTCCTCTACTTCCAAGAGTCCTGCAGAAGATTCAGCTGGACTCCTCAAAAATGTTGCTAGTGACTCCCTTTTGGCAGAGACAGCACTGGTTCACCCTCTTAATGCATCTGGCCAGGGGCAATCACCACAAGTTACCTCACTGGTTGGCTCTCCTCTTATAGGGCAAGGGGTCTCTCATACATCCCCACTTGTCCATTGTGCAACTGACATTGTGGTTGTTAGGTTTTTGATCTCTTTCAGGAACCACTTTTCTGAGGACATGCCTAGGGATTACAGGAGGCAAGGAAACCCTCAACCAGAAAATCTTATATGTCCAAATGGAAAAGATTTTTGGTCTGGTCTCACACTCATAACCTGGACCCTTTTTCAGTGGAGGTCCCTCTAGTCCTCTCTTATTTGTGTGAGTCGCTCCAGTCTGGCTTTGCCTAGTCTTCTGTGAAGACCCATTTGTCATCCATTTCTGCTTGTATGCCCTTGAATCCTCCTTTGACTTCTTGATTTAAGGTCAAACAATTTCTTAAAGGTGTCCTGCATATTTTGCCTCCAAGAAAACCTATTCCTCCTTCTTGGGACCTTAATTTTGTTTTGGAAAAATTGACTCAGACTCCTTTTAAGCCTGCAGATTCTGCTTCTTTGCAACATTGTACCTGGAAGACTGTTTTGTTGTTGGTAGTTATTTTGCTCGGAAGGTTTCTGTGCTCCAGACCCTTATGCCTATTCCTCTATCTTGTTTTTTCACAGGGACAGGGCACCCCTTCATACTAATCCTTCTTTTATGCCCAGGATAGTCAATGAGTTGTCCTTGAATCAGTCGGTACAACTTATTTCCTTTTTTCCCTTCTCCTCAGTCACTAACGAGAGGGTCCTGCATACCTTGGATTTGCACAAACAGCTCAGGTCCTATTTGGATAAAACTAGGACTATTTGTAAGTCTGATCAGCTTTTTGTTTCCTTTCATCCCAGGTCTTTGGGTTTGACTGTTTGTAAGCAAACCATCTCTTCCTGGATATCTAAGGCCATTTCCTTTTTTATTCTTTTCATGGCAAATTTCTTGGCTTCTTCTGTTAGAGCTCATTCCACAAGGACTGTTGCCTCATCTGGTGCCTTCTTCAAGAGGTTGTACACCACACCAATTTAATCTTTGAAGCTGCCACTTGGTCTTCAGTGCATACCTTTACTAAGCATTGTAAGTTGGATATGGTTTCTAGAGCCAGAGCAGGTTTTGCTGAAATAATTTTATGTGGGTTTGTTGAGGGCTCTTTTCAGCCTTCCACCTCCCACTCTGTTTCTTGAGATTTTTTACTTTCACTTCTATGAATAATACTGCAACAGTGATATAGAAGGACATAATACAGTTGTGTAAAATCTTACCATAACAGTAGATGTCCTTCTCCTCACTGTTGCAGTATTTATTCCCTCCCTCCAGCTCCCTCTTGTTCCTTGTTCTACATTTTTCCTTCTGAATGTGCATGGACTCCTTTGTCCTATGGAGACTGTTCTCGTCTGGGGAAATTCAGTTCTAGGTAGTTGCATCCGTATGTCCCTTTTTTGCCCTACATTCTGTGTGGGAAGCATAAATGTGACGTATGTTGCATACAAGATCTTTTTTTAGGAGTTTTCATACTGGCTGAGCATTGGGCTGCCCTGGGCAGGACATCACGTCTATGAAGAATACTGCAACAGGGAAGAGAAGGACATCTACTGTTATGGTAAAATAGAACTGTACTTTCTATTGGAAAAATCAGCTTATCACACTTGACCCTTGCCCTCTTACCCTCACAGATAAAATCCTTCAACTCTTTATTAATTATTGTCCACAACTTCTCCTATGGTTGGTAAAAATAAGCCTAACCTGTATAAAAAACTAAAGGGACTAAAAATATTTTCACTGCTTGTATCTTGCCATTCATATCCATAAACAAGACCTTCCAGTTTCTAACTTTAGTATTATTTTTGTTTAATCTCTTCCCATATATACTTAGCTGCCATAACAGAATCCTTTTTAACCCATACAACTGCTGAACCAATTCATGTGTGGGTACACAGTTTACAGTTAAAGCCTTTCTTTTCTCTGCATTAATTTTATATCCCAAAAAAAATGAAAGCATTTCAGAATGTTCCACAACACTAAGATGTCCTTTTGTGGCTTTATCAGGTACAAAATAATATTGTCTGCAAATAAAGTCTGCTTTTCCTGATTACCATGCCAATTAATTCCTTGACTTTCTCACTCCCTCATTTTCTTTGCCATTGGCTCCAAATATAACGCAAATAGCAATGGAGAAAGAGGCCATCCCTGCCTAATTCTTCTATGCTGATACAACATAAACAAGAACAATTTTTACCTCTAAACCCTCATATATCCTCCTAATTAACCTATTATATCAAGGAATGCAAATGCTTCCATTGTTCTACTTATAAAATCTAAGTTTACGCCTTCAAATGCTTTCTCTGCATCAAGAATCGCCATCAATATTATTTTCTTACATTCTGCTTCCATATGCATATCATTGCTCCATTAATGTCATATGTTTGCATCCCTTCCACAAAACCACATTGATTCATATCTATCATTTTTTTGTAACACCATATTCATTCTTTTAGCTATTATACACATAAACACTTTAAAAACCTGGATACTTTCCTGAAGATTGATTATATGTCACCATTTTTATCTCATGTCTTCCTATCTCAATGTTTGTTAAGCCTCATCTACCTCTGACTTTGGTAAACTTATTCCATAAATATTTACTTGTGTACTTTTTCCCTGCTTTATATGTTTATAAAATTACAGAAATATCTCTAACACCTATACCAGATCGGTGCTAATAATGGTTTAATTAGAGTAATATTTTTAAATAAAGAAAGTCCTAGGCATACAAATCCATTGTCGGTAATTCCTTTTACTATCGCGCTAGTTTAACAGCTTGCAGGCGTGGTTTGTTGACGGAGGAGTCTGTCATTAGTGTTTGTCAATCACTGAAACCACGCCCCATTCCCCGCAAAAACAGTCGGGTGGTACTTTTTTAAAGAAGTTCACTTACTGAAAAGGGAAAAGTCAGCCAGTGTTACATTTTTGAAACATTGACCTTGTGTGCGTTCCTCTTTAAGAAAAGCCCCAAACCACCTTACCTCTGACGTAAATAGGCCCGCCCAGTTAGCTGTTCGTTGCAAGGCTGTAAGTCAGGGGCTGGACAGTAATACGTTATGACGTTTCATCTCGGTGTGTGCGTGTTTTTTTTTTTTTTTTTTTTTTTTTTTTTTTTTTTAAATTCCGTACCATGACGTCTGGTACCGAGGAAGTAAAAGGAGAAGAGGCGGTGTCTATCAATTATATTGCTAAACTGTCAGAGTTTGCGGATAAGCATATTTCTTTTGTTCGGGTATGACAGTACAGACGAAAGAAATGTATATTTGTTTAGTATAAGGATATGTCTTTTGTCGTTTATGTCATTCAGCAGAAAAGGGTTAAATATGCTGTTTTTATGTATTTTACAAATGTAAACTGCTGAGTTAAGACATTTATGAGTGCAATGACGACATTTAATTTTGTACTCACAATCTCGTATAGTTGCTTCCCGTCCTGCTTTACTTTTAAAATGTTTACATTTCGTGAGATGTTGCAGTCATGTGCTTAACGTATGCAATTTTCATCTGATCTTTTAAAACAGATTACCACCTGTCCCACTTTGCAGGGATAGTCCCTCCGGACAGTTGTGTCCTGACAAAAAAATTGTAAAAATGGCAAATGTCCTGAGATTTTAGGACAGAAGTATTTCCTGTATTTTATGTAATAGTTGCATAAAACAGTTATTCTGTAACTAAAATATCTAAATGTTATAAGAAACCGAATAAGCAACTAAAATGCTACAAGAGTAAGCTTTTATTTAGGCAAAAAAATTAAGTTTTATCCTTTGTACTGACAGTGGGTATGTGTCGGCCTGTAAAATCTGATGTTTGTACCAAAAATGTCCCACTTTGGCCATTTGAAAAGGTGGCAACCCAGATCTCTTTCTAAGGTTATTTTAGATGCGTATTCCTATTTCCAAGCAAGTTAAATACAGATGTGTTTGGCACACAGTAGCTTAGCCAGTTGAAGAAAAACCCTGGCGTCACTAAGCCACGGTGTTTCCGAGAGATATTATGACTCATTAGAGTACATGTATACATGTGACTGATACCTTTATTCTGCTGAAAATGAAATTACATTAACGTTTAGCCAAAACAACAATAATCACAGTATTTGTCTTAAACATTTCATCAAAACGTTTAATTATGCTCGTATTATTTATGAAACAGTTTTATTAAAAATGCTGTTTGTGCTTTCTTTCAACTGTGAGCAGTTGAGAGCTGTTCTGATGGGAATTTGCCGTGAATAAAGTGTGCTTCCAGTATTGCTTACTGTATTTTAAGTGGTGGTAAGCTTTTAGTAACTTCCATAGATCAGTCACTTGCATGATTTTAGATTGTATGTGTCATATTTATTTACAGTTGTTGACCTAAAATGCCCAGCTGGCAGAAAGTAACTTAACATACATGTAACCTCACATCGTTTATAAAATAATGAAGAGAATTAGAAAAGCATTAATTGTCAGAACCTGTTCGAAAACAAACTGGGCATCCTGAGGCAATATAGAAACTGCCTCATGTACACCCAACAACCCTCTCCTCTTACCTCCCAACACTCAGACTTGTGAGAGATGCACTTATATCCAAACTGGAAGCCATGCACTCTCCAGCCAAGACTGGAAGAGCTGGTCAAGAGAAGGTCAACACTTGCACCACACCACATGGAACACACAGTCCTCCAGAACACATACCAGCACTGCCTTTACAAAAAACACACACCCACTTTCGTGGATGCTCTCAATAAAAATCTACCTAAACAGCAGAGACCTCCAAGGCAGAAACCCACTTGACCACCACAACACTAATCACAAGACACATAACTCTCCTAAACAGGGTGCCACTAAACCAAAGCCCCTAAGGCAAAACAGCATGCCCAACACACTAGTCATAGGTGACTTGATAGTGAGGCACACTGATGTCCCACTCACTAGGTTGAATAAGGAGAAAGTAACAGCTGCCTGTCAAGTGCCAGGATCCGCCACATAACACATGCATTCAGGTCCCTCAACAACAGATACAAATATGACTCAGTCATTGTACATGTGGGTGTGAATGACCTGAGATGTACCTCCTTGGACTATGTGAAAAGAGACCTGGAGAAGTTCTGAGATTATGTAGCCCAGGCGGGTATGACTCTAGCCCTGAGCAGCATCCTACCGTCACCCAGAATGATACCACAGTACAAGCAGAAAATGATCGATTTCAGTAACTGGCTAAGTTTCTGGTGTCACGGGATCCAGTATCTGTCTGCCTGGGATGACATGGTTGACAGACCTTGATGCTTTGCTAGAAATGGCCTGCATCTGTCACCCCTGGGGTTCTCAAAACTTGCAAAGGCTCTTGCCACCCTTATAGTGCCTTTTTTAGGCTTTGTTCCAAAGACCAAATTACCACAATAACAGCTACAAAAAATGCAATTTGAGGGTCATGCTTCTCAATGCTAGAAGTCTAAATCTCAAAATGCACTCATTCGAAACACTCCTTAAAATGGAGAACATCGACATTTGTGCTGTAACAGAGACCTGGTTCAAGGCAGCAGAAATCACCCCTACACTACCAGGCTAGAACTACACCTTTCGGCCCCAGAACTTGGACTGAAGCTCCAATGGCGGTGGTGTTTCCATATTCATAAAGGATGCGCACATCTCTAGACTGGTAGCTCAACGTAATGCATTAGAGATACTTCAGGGATAGCTAACACTGGGTAAGACAGCGATTCAGGTTGTAGCGTGCTATAGGTCCCCAACCATGTCACAAGACTCACACTCCACGTTCCTAAGCACCCTGGAGAATATTAGGGTCTAACCTAACACTCATACTAGGCGACTTCAACTACTCCTCCATTAACTGGGAAAATTACTCATGTAGTAATACACTTGCCCAATGTTTCCTGGAGTGCATTAATTCCAATGCCCTGGACCAACTCGTTCTTACCCCCACTAGAGATAGCAACATCCTTGACCTTGTCATTACTAACATGGGTGACAGTTGCTCTACACCAATAGTCAGCTCCTCCCTGGTTAGATCCGACCACAAACTAATCACCTTGGAAATCTACATCCCTCCCATCCCCCCCTGCAAAGGTAACCACCATAAAAACCCTCTCCTAAGCCAACTTTGGGCTCCTAAAACAGAGGTGGCTAACTTCACGGCACCCATGCAAATGGGAAATAATTGCATGACTGCTGAATCATACCCCAATGCACTGTATGAACATGTACACAAATGCGTGGATCTCGCCATACTCAATAGAACCAAGACGCTCTCCTCCAAAAAAAGGAAGCAAATCTGGTGGTCCCCTGCCACAAATAAAGTCTACAACTGAAGGAGGAAACTGATGCAGAATAAGGTGAAGTCCCAAGACTGGAAAAACTCCCTAATTGGCCTCAACAAAAAAGTTGAGATCCTTCATCAAATCCTGTAAAGCTAGCTATGAAAACAGAATTGCAGCAGATAGTAAAGACAACCACAAGGTCTTCTATAGTTAAGTAAACAATCTCCACGGCAATATCCAGATTTGCTCTGAGCTACTGCACAATGGTACCTCCTATACCAAGCCAACAGATATTGCCAATATACTGGCTGACAGATTCAGTGCCACCTGTACCCCTCTCCCCACCCAAAAGACCAATCACAATACCAGTAGATTGCCAGGCAACCAGTATTACTGCTGCACAGGTTAAAACAGCACTGTCATGACCAAGAATACAGCTTCTATGGGACTTGACAATATCCCTGGCTGTGCTCTACATGAACTACAGAGTGAACTGACACCTCACCTGTGTGCCCTGTTCCACTGCAGCCTCCCCTCAGGCTTTATCCCTACCGAATGGCGCACTGCTACATTCATCCCTCTGCATAAAGGAGGAGTGACTACAGACCCTGGGAACTATCGCCCCATTAGCCTGATGATGAGTCTGATATGCAAAGCTATGGAACACATCATCATGGACCTAATAAACAAGGATATATGGAATCTCCAAACTCTGGATCCCACACAGTTTGGTTTTGTGAAGTGTAGATCATGCCTGCTCAACCTGGTCGACTTCTTTGAGTCAGTCACCAGAGCAGTGGATGAAGGCAAGGTGGTTCATACAGCTTACCTTGATCTGGCCAAGGCCTTTGATACCATTTCCCACTCAGGAATCATAGAAAAACTCACTAAGCTAGGCATCAACCCCTATATCACTAGGTGGGTTGCAAACTGGCTCACAGATAGAGAACCCACAGTGTGAAAGTAGCTGACTCAAAGTCAGACTGCCGACTAGTCATGAGTGGAGTCCCACAGGGTTCGGTCCTCTCCTGTTTGGTATCTATTTCTCTGAAGTCCATGCAACATGAAGGGACTCTAGCTGACAAAGTTCGCAGACGATTGCAAGTTGGGAGGTATTATTAACTCCCAAAGTGATGTTGACATCCTACAGAATGGCCTCACTGAGACCAACAACTGGTGTCAGAACCACGGCCTTAAGCTCATTGCCAAAAATGTGTTGTTATCCCCTTTGGGAAAAACCTGGTTCCCATGAATTACCACGTTGATGGTAGTCCACTGAACGCAGAAGGCATTATAAGAGATCTGGGAACACAGGTTGACAGCAACCTCCCTTTTGATCACCACATTGCCACTGTGGTCAGAAAGTCTTTTTATGTGGCACATCTCATTACTAAGGATTTTGTATCCAGGAAGAAAGAGGTCATTGTCTCCCTCTACTCTTCCCTCATTAGGCCAATCATTGAGTACAGTGCCCCATGTGGCATGTACCTCACTAGACACCTGCAACAACTGGAGAGGCCACAAAAGTACCTCACAGAGATGATCCCAGGCCTAAAACACTTGTCCTGTGTGGATAGACTAAAAAAAAACTCCCAACTATTCTGTCTCATATCGTCTACTTAGAGGCGATCTCTGCTTGACCCAGCTCTGTTAGAAATGCTACATCTAAAGAAATCCCAATTCCTCTGCACCACACGCTCCATAGACCTCAACCTCATTAACACAATCAATAGAACGTACTAGAGGGGCAGGTTCTTAACCCAGAGACTGCTCATGCTATGGAATAGACTGCCCATACATGTCAAGCAGAGCACCTCGCTGTCCTTTTTCAAGAGAAATCTTGATGAGTGGATGGGAAATAGAAAATTCACCCCGGGGATAACTCCAGTGGCTCTACTCGACAGAGGCACTGGGAACTAAGGTCAGGTGGCACGATGCCAGGGTAATCCTGTGGCTAGGCTTGTAAAGGCCCCAGGGCCATTAGCCTAGTACACACCTATGATCCTATGAACTCCCAAAAATACAACAGCAAAAGTGTGCACATATAGCTAAAAAACACTGGAATGATAGCTGTCAAAAATACATTTTAATTTATACAGAACCTATTAATTTGTAGTATCCACTGGCACACATTAGGGCTTCATTTTCACTGCTACAAAACAAGCAACCTTAATACAATAAGCAGATTATTTTACACTCCTCTTCTCTGCTCACAATTACAGTCTATCACTCAAAATGTATTTATATCTTTTAGGGATTCCCAAATCCTACCAAACCCTAACAAGTTTAAATTGGTGCTGTTTAGTTCAAAGAATAACTACTCCCCAAGGAAAATAAAACTCCATTTACCATCAAGTCCTTCAACAATCCAAAAGTAGAATCCCCCCCCACACACACACACATGTGCACACTAAACTCCTTGGTGTCTTTATCAATAGTACCCTGAAATTTGATGACCCCATCATGCATGCCATCAATAAAACTCATAAAAAAAAGAGAACTCCTGTGTAGAACAAAAGCTTTCCTCCGAGAAACATTGTTACAGAGATTAAGTTTTATGAACTGTGCTGTATGCAGTGCCCATCTACATCAACCTTCAGTCTGCCCAACTCAAAAAAAAACTAGAGCAGCATTGCAATAAAATTATTAAATTTGCAATTTTTTACCAATATGTCATATCATTGCACTGCCATACAACAATTACAGTTGCTAAAACTACCAAACCGCTTGCGTTTAGGCAGACAGAATAGCTTAAAAGTCATGTGTCAGCCTGATAAGGATTGTGCTGAATGTATTTGCACACATGTAGTGTGCATTTATTGGATTATTGTAACTGTTTTGTAGAACTTATGGTCAGTCATTGGGACATATGTTACGTGTACACCCTCCCATGCTTGCTAACACTATGATGTAATTCCAACATATATTACATTTACTAGGGCAATGCTAACTCTGTGAACTGTTCAGTATTTCCCACTGTGGCTACTGGCATTTATTGAATAAACTGTCTGAATATTTGTTGTTATCCTGTAGGTAGTGCCTGGCCGCAAGTGTGAATTAATGTTGTGCTCATTTACCTGACATGTACCTTACCTCATAATACTATAGTATATCCTAACCTTCCACATTCTCCACTCACATGCACCCACAGCTTTCCTCAAGACAATACTTTGCTTAAATTAATTTTTTACTGTTGTCTACCTACAAAAAGACTTTGTTACATCTCTTTTTTGTCTCTTTTTTTCATACAGCTCTAGCTCTACTTCACTCGTAGCTGCCCCCCCCCCCCCCGTGAAGAATTTCTGATAATTATCCTGCAAACAACTGAGGGCAAAAGGAATCACTACTGGGAGTTTTACTGTCTGAAATAGTTTTATCTGTAGGTCTGCTTCACTCTTAGATGCCCCCCCTCCCAAATGAAGAATTTCTGAAAATTATTCTGCAAACAGCTGAAGGCAAAGGGACTCACTACTGGGAATTTTTGTAGGTGTATTCCCAGTTAACTAATTTTTGCATCCAGTTCTTAGTGCTTTTACTTAATTTTATTATATTGGGTTAGCGTGCACACTTACAAGGTCTCCCCCTCCTTTTCTCAATCCCTGCCATTGAAATTAACTGCCACTAGCTGGCAGCAGAACACCACTAAACAGCTGAATCTTAGCCCAGATTAGCAGCTCATCTTGTAAGCAAAACAGTGCTCTACAGTTATTTAAATTCTCCAGTATTACTGTCTACTGTAAAGTCACCCAAGTCCCTTCAAAGCAGTTATTTTTTCCATTCACTGTGAATAAATAGTGGAACACAGTAACTGGCATTATCCCTGCCATTAAACTACAATGCTGCTTACCTTCATGACTTAGACTTTTGATACTTTTTTCCCCAGCTCTTACCTCCTAGGTAGGGCTGTAGATCAGGTTTCACTACCATCCCCACACTGAATGCACTGACAGCAGCATTAGTCAGTAACATTACCTCCCCTTTCTCTCCCTTGTGCACATCAAGCTATCATCCCTACTTCAACCTACCTTACTGATACCTTGCAAGTCGAGTCGGGCCTTCCCGCTCCGTTCCCCCTTGCTTCGCTCTTGCTCACTTCACTCCCCTACCCTACCCCCATTTCCACCCACCCACATATCAATTACATATATACTTAGCCATAGCCCACCCAGTTTCAAGCAACCAATCAACACACACCCCATTCTAAGCCCATTCCGCACTCAAACACTGAATCTACATAAGCCTCACACTGTTAACCTATCCCACCTACCTCAGTTAACAAACACCTTTTTCAACTGTAGTACAACCAGCTTCAACTCATCACTCCCAACCCTTTCTCTCCCACATCCCATTCTGATACTTCTTTATTCACCAAACATTCACCAATGTCACTAATACACTTCACTATATTACCACTTCTTTTTTGTCACTGTCTCATACTACTTCTACACCTTACACTGTTAAATCATACTCATAGAGTACCAAAACTCACCTCTTGTACAGCTATCCAGCTTCCTAAACACAACTCCTATTCCACAATATCTCCTAGTCTTTATTCCATTAACACATTATTATTCCTCAAACATACAATCCTGTCACATACACAGCTAACTCTACAAACTACACTCTTCATAACTCAATTTAACTCTAAGTATAAACTGCTTCAACAACACCACTCAAACAGTACATCCACACTTCCTCAATGTGGAGACATCCACCCCAACCCAGGACCCACTCCAACTAACTTCCCACCTCCCAAATCTCATAAATCCCTAAAGCTCACTACCATTAATATACAAAGTGTCAGAAACAAAATTCCAGAATTTCAAGACTGGATAGCAAATTCCAGACCTAACATAATTGCCGTAACCGAGACATGGCTAAAACCATATATAAAAGACACAGAGTTCCTCCCTCCAAGTTTCTCCTGCCTAAGGTCTGATAGACCCCACAAGAAAGGGGTTGGAGTTGCTCTTCTTTATCCTAACTCTTTCACCATCATTCCTTACCCAAACTCTATTCCCCAATTATCTGCAGCTGAACTCATCATTGCACATCTAAAACTAAATGATTTCAAACTTCTGTGCCTGATAGCCATTTACATCCCACCCGGCAACAATGTTTCTGTCTTAGAAGAAATATTAGCCTGGACCTCAAGTAATATCCACAGTGAAACTATAATCCTAGGGGGTGTCAACATAAATTGGCTAGACCATACAAATCCTTCTCGAAATGCTTCCATCAACCTCTTTAACTTCACTCAGCTCATTACTATCATAACCAGGCCTAGCAGTAACACTAACAAAGGCACCTTACTTGACTGGGTCTTAGTGTCCGATCCCAACAAAATTACATCTGCAGGAGCTCTACACTCTACCCTGCAATATCAGTGACCATCTGCCTGCCTATATAACATGTGCCATCTCCTCAACCTTACATGAGCACCAGTACAGACCCTCTAGACGGCTAACTAACTTCAGCCCCATATGCTTCAGTGAAACATTAAGCAAAATCAATTGGGGCATTCTAAAGTATTTGCCTCTAGATGAAGCAGTTGAATTTTTCAATTCAACTTTCCTCATTATACTCAATAGAATGCCCCCCCCCCCTCCGGAATAAGAGAATCAAAGCAAATCACGCAATTTGGCTTTCTAGAGACATAAAAAAACTTATGAATACCAGAGACCGAGCATGGAAAAAATGGCATAATAGTAAAAACCCCATAGATCCCCAGCATTTCAAACAACTCTGCAGTCAAGTAAAGCGTCTAGTTATTAATGATAAAAACAGTACTACTTCCATCTCCAAAACAAACACAAATATAACCCAAAACAGTTCTGGAATTCAGTCTCCACTCTATTAAACCCTGGCACCAAAAGCAATCCTTGTCCAAACCCTGACAAAGCCCCTGCTGAACTAGCTACCCTTTTCAACTCCTACTTCATAGACAGTATATCCAAACTTGCTTCCACCTTTCTTACAGTTACTCACAACAGCACCCCCACTACTACAAACTATACCGCAGAAAAGCCTTCCCACCAGTCTTTCTCCTTCTCTCACGTTCCCACTTCCACTGTTTCTAAACTCCTGCTGAAACTCAAACCCGGTAGCACCGCCCCAGACAGTTTGCCCCCAGAATACCTTCAAATGTCTGCCAAATCCATCAGCTACCCCATAAGCATTCTCATAAATAGATCTATCCAAGAAGCCCATGTACCATCCATTTGGAAGAAAGCTTATATCATACCATTACATAAAGGCGGTAATAATTCAGACATCTCAGATTTCCGCCCTATAGCCATTCTAGCTCCTATTTCTAAAATAATAGAAAAATGTATTCAAATTCAACTCATGGACTACCTATCCCAAAATCAGCTACTTTCCACAACTCGGCATGGATTCCGCCCTGGCCATAGTATTACAGCTGCTCTCCTATCCTTCCTAGACACTGTTAACCACAGCTGCAATGATGGTAAACTTGTCTCTGCACTCTTTCTTGATCTCTCTAAAGCTTTTGACACCATCTCCCATCCTCTCCTCCTTTCTAAGCTCTCACACCTTGGTTTGTCCACACCTATCCTTAACTGGTTCACCAGTTACCTCACAAACAGACAACAGTCCACCAAATGGTTGCATTCTTTCTCTCCTTTTCTCATTACTTCTACTGGAGTTCCCAAAGGATCCATCTTAGGCCCCCTCCTGTTCAGTATTTTTATTAATGACTTTCACTCCACTCTCACTCATGCATCTGTAGTTCAATATGCGGATTATTCTACTATTATCTGCTCTGGTAACTCTGAAACCGAACTTCTGACCATTACCCAGAATGCTTTCTCTATTACCAAAACCTGGATGACAAATAATCACCTCGCCCTCAACCCAAATAAAACAAAACTCTTGCTCTTTATGCCCCAAAAAAGTACCACCATTAATAAACCTGATTTCATCATTTTCTCCTCCAACAAGACTGCCTTAGAGGTAGTTTCCCATACTAAGTTACTTGGCATAACTTAACCTTTGACCAACACATCCACAACACTATCAAAAAAACACACCAAAAACTTGGTACCCTCAACCGATATAAACACTTTTTAAACTATACCAGAAAAACACTTGCCCAAACTTTTCTCTTACCTTCTCTCCTCTATGGTGCCCCCATTCTGACAAACATCCAATCGTCATTAAAAATAAAATGGAGAGCTGCTACAATAAAATTGCTAAATTCATTACTAGAGCAAAATATGCCTCCCACCACTGTCACTCATTACAATCCCTGAGCTGGCTAGAACTCCCACAATACCTAACTTACATACAACTAGCCACAGCACACACATTCATCTATAATTCCTCCAAATGCTCAGCCCTGGCTTTACTTCTGACTCCTTATCAACCAAAATGTTCACTAAGATCTGAAAATCATTCACTTATCCAAGTTGAGACCTAAACTCCCTGTAGGCCAATACCTTTACTCTTTCACTGTAGCTAAATTCTGGAATGCCCTTCCACATTCTCTACGGACTATAAATAATGCCCCGTCATTCAAAAGAAATCACTCTACCAAAATCTCTCCTCTCATTGGCTATGCCCTTGCACCATCCCCAATTCCTCAGTTACCTGATTACTAACCTGACTCATCTCTCAGATACCCACACTCTTCTTCACTCCCCCTATTGTGCACTCACGCTTAATCACAACACAGTGTGCCTCTCCCTGCCTCACATGGTGTGTAAAAATTGTGTAAGTGCAGATTATCATTATCTGTCTGATCTATCGAATACCTGCCAAGCACCTGAGTCTTCCACAAAATGTTGTTATACATTGTCTATGTTACTGTGTCACTTCTGAATCCTATATTATTCTATTGTATATTGATAAATGCTGTTATTACTCTTGTATATTGTTAAATGCTGTTATTAACTCTCTAAATAATCTCTTTATTATGTACATTTTGTGGAGCTTTTCTCCCCAGGCATCCACTGAAAATGGGCTCATTTCAGCCCAGTGAACTTTCCTGGTTAACAAAAGCAAATAAATAAATAATAATACCCTCTTGCAGATGGTACTCCTCAGGCAAATACCTCAACTTCAAAGTTAAGGGCATAACCTGTTCACAGAATTCCAGTAATTCTGATGGAGATGCACTGTATTCCAACTTTGTATCCAAATTATGGAGTGATATTTCCGCAGCTCTCAGACAAAGTAATGACTTTAACAGCTTCAAGACATCTTAAATCTCTCCTGTAACCATGTTCAGCAAACCATCATAATACTGTGTTGTAAAAACTATGGCAAACTATCCTCTGTCTCTCTACTCTTAGAACTGCTGTAACAAAACTCATTTAAATGTCTTTTCAGCTGTACTGTTCTATTATTAAATGTCCAAAGTGAGTTGTATTTAACTTTCTTTACTTACGCATATTCTGAATGTTTCTCGTGCTTTTTCTTTTGCTCACTACCTCATTTATGATAGTGAACTGGATTTTTCTGACCATTAGCTACAGTTGTACGTTTTGAGCATCCTATGAACTGATGTTCTTAAGTATGTTTGTAATTAGAATGTCATGTAGTTACTCATGTAAACATAGTGTATTAAATACTTAAGAAATGTTGGTGCTTTTCTTCTTGGGCCATTGCCGAAAAGGGCATTGAGCTCTGTCAGATTTCCTGGACAACAAATACAAATAAATAAATGTTGAAGGAAGATTAGTAAATACTAGGCAGAAAGAATCTTAGTATTAGAATGCTTTAACATAAGTACAATTTTCTTGTAATTTTGTTTGAGGTAGAAATTGGCCTACAGTGTGAACAGATGTTATAGAAATTATTGGGTAGGTGAAACGTTTTCTATAGAACTATGAAGTTTATAAACTAATAGTATGCTCTGGCTTGTACTTTTATATTATATATGGTAGTTCTGTTTTGTACCAGAGTATGCAGAGAACATGGAATCTTAAACATACTTTGAGTTTATATTACTTAAGTTACTTGCAGCTACAATGTGACCATCTGAGACCCTTAGAGTATGAGGACTGGTACTCTTTGTAGTGGTGTGGGACAGTGATGGGCAAAATGAAGATGTGAGAAGTTTGTAGGGAAGACAGAGCTGTGAAATTGCAATAGTGGTTGAACTCTAACCAACTGAGTTGGTGGCGTCTATATTATCTTGTCGAAAGATGACAATATTGAACGGCATAAACATCGAAAATGTCGTACATCAAAACTGTTCTTGTGGGGGGCTCACCCCCCCCTCTAATACCAACTCCGAGATTGCACTACAGTGAGAAAAGAGCAAATTTTCTCATCCCCATTGTACCTTGATCCCGCAACATCACTTTCGATGTACGGCATTTACGACATTATAGCCCTTCGATATTTTCAACATGCGATAAGGTGAACTAGACCCGAATTTAATACTTTGCCATGCTCACTGTTATTCTTTGCACCAACTCGGGTCTACTTTACCTTATCGCATGTTGAAAATATCGAACGGCTATAATGTCGTAAATGCCGTACATCGAAAGTGTTGTTGCGGGATCATGGTACAGTGGGGATGAGAAAATTTGCTCTTTTGTCACTGTAGTGCAATCTCGAAGTTGGTTTATATAATTAGCAGGGGTGTGGGGGCGCAGCCCCCCACAAGAACAGTTTCGATATACGACATTTTCGATGTTTATGCCGTTCCATATTGTCATCTTTTGACAAGATAATATAGACGCTTAAATACAAATAACCCATTTCCCTTCTAGGAAACATACAGCTGAATGCACCCCCTGGCGCATGCAACCTACTCCCTTGGTTTATATCACTGTGCAAAAACATCCTTGCTACACTTCTATAGATTTATAACCTCTGCTGATTTCAAAATACAATGCCAGACATATGGAAAACTGCTCTGGTTAAACCTCTTCCCAAACAGCCTGAGCTAGTAAAGACTTTCACTTATGCCATATTTCCCTCCTCCCTACAATTGGGAAAATATTTGAAAAACTAATCTACAACCAGCGGTCCACTTACATCCAACAGTACCACCTCCTTACGTGTGATATGTGAACAGCATGGATTCTGGACTGTCTGGAGCACAATGACAGCACTATGGTCATTTACAGATGTGATAGTTCTCAACATGGATAAAGTAAACCTTTCAGGAGCTGCACTTATTGACTTTACCAAAGGTTTTGATCTGATTGATAACTTCCTGCTCCTTCCAAGAAATTGGTGTTTGTTCCAATACAGTCACCTGGTACCAACATTTCTTAACAAATAAGTATTTCAGTGTCAAATTAGGCCCATCCCTATCACTGCCAGCACCCTTTACCAGAGGAGTGCCCCAGGAATCTATACTTGCTCCTCTTTTCTTTTCAGTCTTTATTAACTATTTTTTTCTTTTCAGTCTTTATTAACTATTTCCATCTTCCTAGCCTTCATATTACTGTTTATGCAGACGTCATAGGTATTCTTTGATCTAGCCCCTCACATGCAACTATTCAAACCCAGCTTCAGTCTGACCTTCACTCCCTTAATTCTTGGTTAAACAACCATTAGCTACTCCTAAACCCTTCTAAAACAGCAAGTATGACATTTGGAACCTCACAGAAGCTGAAAAAGACTCCAAAAATATCAGCATCACAGATCTCAATGGTTGCCCAATAAAAACAACCACATAATTTAAATATTTAGGTTTTTGGTGTAGACCAGTCACTTAACTTCCATAGCCACATTGAAACCATCAGGAAAAATATCAGTTCTCTTTTATTTTCGTCCTGGAAAGTATCTCCCTATCTCTCTGTACCAACTACAGATGTAATAGGCAAAGGAATCCTCCTTGCTCAAATTGAATAAGGGCTCCCCATCATAGCCACAGCTTCTAAAAAAATGTTATCCACTCTACAGTTCATTGAAAACAAAATCTTCTGATTCACACTGTGTCACCCTCTCCAACACCAAATGGCTACCAGTCTATTACAGAGTTGAGCTACTCCTAGGGTTTCTTGTTTTCAAACTACTTCATCCAGTTACCTTTCCACCACTTGCAGCCAAATTCCATAATAAAACCACTCTGTGCAACTTCCGGAACCTCTCCCAGTTAACTCCCTCACTCCAGCCACCCCAAACTAAACTATACAGACCATTCCTTCTCCATTCTTGCACCCAAACTGTGGCAATCCCTCCTCTTCACCTTAAAGAAGTGTCCTTTTTCCCCACCTTCAGGGCTCAACTCAAAAGACAGCTTTATCAAAAGTCTGACTGTGAGTGCTTTTCCACTAGACAAATAACCTAATTCCCTCCTCTCCTGCACAACTTCCACTTTGATCCTGTGTTCTCAGCTGCTGCTTCTCTCATATTTGTTACTAAAATTAATTCACATTTGATTTTCTAGTCTGCTAATATTATTTACAGATTGTATCAAGTGTCTGTGGGATTATCTGTCTTCTGTGATTACGAATTTGTTCTGTTTTCTTTTTGTGAATCTCTTTACCCGGGCCATGCCTGCAAATGAACTGTAGTGATCAGTGTACTAACCTGGTAAACACTAAAGTAAAAAGTTCTACTGCGGTGACTTGTAGCATATCTAGCTGTTCCTTTTTCAGTTTATGTAGTAAGGATGGAAAGATATTGGTAAGAAGATGAGATGAGTATATTCAGAAGATATGTTATTGCTGTGACAGTCCTTACATTATCTGTGAGAAATGTATTGGTTTTGTATACGTTTCATTTTGGTTTTAATGTTTTTAATATGCAGGTCAAATTTTAGTTTTAATCAGGATTTGCACACATTTTGAAAGATAGTTACTTTTCAATCCTGATTTTAGCAAGTGAGGTTATTGTAAATTTATCTTCATTAGATAAGTAATTGCCACATAGGCCCAGTGAAGAGGAGTTGTCAGATGGTAGAATGGGCATTGATTAGGGAATGAAAGTCAGAGATGTGATTTTTAAAGGTATTTTTATGTAGACCCGTATTATTGCATTTGGAGTGAATGAAAGTAGTTCTGAAGTTTTGAGCCTTCGTTTGCAGAGACTTTTTTGATAGTGCATTAGCTGAATCATTTACGTAATGTATACATTTTGACTACCCAGAATGACTAGACATTAATTTGTATTCAGTTTGAATAAGGGAGGGTCAAGGACAGAGGCCTATGGGATATGTACTGTGAGATTGGATGAAATGTGAAATTCCACCTCATTGCTAGTGTTTTGCTGTGTTCTTAAATAGAGAACCAGTGCACATTGCTAAGTGTGAAGCATACGTTTTTCAGAATAGGTACACGTGTGAATGAATAACAGTACTCATTACTTTGCAGAAGTCCAGAACTATTGCAGCAACATATTTGCCTGACTTAAGGTAATCTTGGATGTATTTTGCTGGAAACCAAATAGCAGTATTATAGTAAGGGTAGTATTTGTGCTGTGAACTACAAATTGAATTTGTATCAATAAAAAATTTCAGCATGTGTTTTTTATATATTTAAGAATTTTGGAAAGATGGGAGGTAATTATCATTGAAAATTTTTGCTGGACCGACCTTAATGGAGAGGGACAAGATGACTGGAGAAAAGTCAGTGCACTACTTTCCAAATGTGGCAGTATAGTGGGTTGTATGAATTATTACTTAATCAGTCTAACACGTATTTTTGGGAAATTGAGAAAGTGGTATTAAAATTAATTTCCTCAGATCTTGTGGTCAACAGTGCCATTGCTTGGTGTGGCTTTCTAGATGGACACTGTTGTCTCAAATTTATTACAGATCTTTAGTTTTGTAATTGAAGCAGTTGATCAAAGTATTGTTGTAGATGCAATTTATTTAGCTTTAATGAAGGTTGTTGATAGCATCCCTCATGATGCATTTGCTTATCAGTTAAAAAATTAGTACCAGCTCTTTTTTCTAACTGGATCATTAAGTATTTTAATTCACATTTCAGTGTATTTGTGATATCACTGCCCATTTATAAGCCTATAATTCATAGCAAGTATGTTATCGATTCTAAGGACAGCTTTCCAGTTGCCAACATTAAGGATCACAATATTTTAAAAAAAGTAACTTGATAAGTTGGTAACCTGCTCAAATAGCTAAAATATTGTGCTTAATAGAAAGGATGGAGTGCTACTCTTTCATACGTCTAACAGTGAGTACCAAAGTGCCTGTTGTATTGAAGTCAATATTCTTTGTTAAGGATTGGGGTATGGTAATAAATAGTTTGTGAGTTTATGCATAATGAATTTAACATTAAGAACTATTTCTAACAGGTTAACAGAGGTCTTGCTTCCTTTGTATGTGGTTTTGATCAGGTCCCATATTGAGAACAGGTTTTCGTTTTGTCTGTACGCACTGGCTGATTATGAGAACTTCAAACAAATTCAACAAATCTTTGCCTGTAAAACTGTTTGCTTCAAAGATCTTCCCTGTGTAATCAGGTTGACATCACCTAGGTTATCCTTAATCTTTTACAGTCTGAAAATGGGTGACCTAATCAATGCTTATAATGTTTTCTTGACTACATCTTGGCAACCAGTCTTAATTTGTCACCATTAACTCCTAGGATAAATACCCAAAACTGCATGTTGTATCTACAGGTGAGTACTACAAAATCTATGCACTTGAATAGATTGTTTCCAATACAGAAAAAAAATACGTGTAGTAATTAGTCAAGCAGTGATGTTCCAAGAGTTTAAATCACTCTTGGGTAACTATGCAGATCTTGACAGGTTTAAACTGTATTATGTAAGCCATAAACTCCATGAAGACCCTTCTTAAGGGTCTTGAGTTTGTATATAAAACACTGAGCACTGAACAGCAAGTGATGACTTCCTTGGGTTCAGCACTTTGCCTTCTTTTATGGATTTTTTGATAGAGTAGTGACAGGATCAGCAGTTAAGTATGTTATGATTTTAAGGTTGCCAGAGGAAGATTATCTAGTACAGGAAATAAATGTTTGACTTTATTCATTAATTCTGAATTGTATTGGTGCCAATGTTTTTTTATAGAGAATGGGATGAAAGTATTGACCGTTTTGGTAGGTGGATTGGAAACAAGATTCATATCAGAATCATAAAAGTGGTTACAGTGTGTTCATTTATCATGGAATCACTACAGTGAGGGAAGAGGGATGGAGTATGACTGTAGCCATGGTGAAAAAAGTAGTTTAAAATTATCCACAGTTTGGGGGGATTTTTGTTTCACATGCTGCTGCCTTTGGGAGAGAAAACATGAGTATTTGCTGTTTCGAATGGCATTCTTTATTTCATTTTGTACAAAAATTGCAGAATTCTGAGTTGAGATTAATTTTGTGATTTCCTTTACCCAGAGGCATCGGGTTCCTATTATAACCTTGAACGCATGAAATGTCGAACGTCATATGGTCAACGCCATATGATCAACATTTCAAGTGTTCGAAGGTTAAGCATAATGGCGCCGTTCAGTTCAGAATGGGAGAATTTCCCTTTTCTGCACTGAAGTGCAATCTTGGAGTTGGTATATTTAAGTAGGGGGGGTGCAAGGGGGCTTGCCCCCCTACCTGCACCGTTAAGGTAAGTTTTTTTTGTTTTGTTTTGTTTTTTGTTATATATTCGAACTCTCAAACTTCGATCATATGTTGTCGAACATATGGGATTCAAAGTTTTGAAAGTTCGATTATATAATATAGACCCGAGACATCACAGCTACTGATAATTTTCTTAGTTTCTACCACAGTCTACAAATGATAAATGTTTGTATATTCTTAAGAGTTACAAACTTATTGATAGGGTTGAAGAATACTAAACTGAAGTGGGAAGCCATTTTATTATTATTTTACATTTGTTGACCGGGCTAGTCCAACTGGATATATGTCCATTTTCAGTAGAGGCCCGGGGAGAAAAGCTCCACAAATCACAGTATTATTTATAGTAAATGACATTTTACAAATGCAGGTACATAACAGATTTTTACCATTCCTTGTGATTCTGCTTACAGAATCTTAGTACATATCAGCTATGGTTAGTCATACAAAAAAATATCTAATAACACTTTTAAACTGTTAAATCACACTCTCTTTATTGTTAATAGAAAAGTAACTAGCTTATACAGGTATGGTGATTAGTAACCAGAGATAAGTGAGGTAGTTAGTCACAGGGGCATAACCACTGCGATTTAAAGTATGGCTTCAGTTTGCTTTTAAATAGGGTTATTGAAGAAAGGGAGGTTAGGTCACTGGGGAGGGATGTCCAAGTTTTACCCACAGTATTAGAGAACAGGGAATCACCAGCCAAATTGTTAGTTTTACTTATTTGTGCAAGTAGTTTATTTGATGAGCATAGGGTCTTGAGGTTATTATAGGGGGTGATAAGGTTTGTAAGTATAGGTGTGTTAGTAGGTTGATAATAGGATTTTGTGGGCAACTGTTAGTTGGTTAAATAGTAGTAGATTTGGCAACTCTAACCATCCTAGTTGTTGAAGATTGTTACACTGATGGGTTCTGTTGTTATAGGAGATAGCCAGCTTGTTCAAGTTGCTTTTACATAGTTTAGTATATATATATATATATATATATATATATATATATATATATATATATATATATATGAGGCATAAAGCAGGGTAGAGATTAAGTGGGTACAGGCAATAGTGATCCTGGCTAGTGGGATCAGAAAGGTTTGATCCTGAAGAGGGAACCCAATTTTTTGTTGACTGTTTTTATAGTACTGTTAATATGGGAATCATAGGTAAGGTTGTTGTTTGCTAGTACCCCAAGTAGTTTTGTAGTAGTATCAGGAGATATGATAGTACCATTGCTTGATGTAACATTAAAATTAAGTGGGGGGGCTACGGGTAGGATTGAATAGTAGCAGTTTTGTTTTTTTGGGGTTCAAGATGAGACATCGGTGTAGTAGCTATTTTTCGACTGTATTAAACACGTTTTGGGTTAGGGACTGCAGGCCTGCTGGAGAAGTGGCTGAGCATATTAACGTGGAATTATCCTCATACTGGATACAGATAGCTTGAGCTATAACAGAATGTAGGTCATTTATAAAAATAGAAAATAGGAGAGGACCTAATATGGAGCCATGAGGGACATCAAGGGCAATTGGGAGGTGGGAAGATAAGTTATTCTCCCTTGGTACAGCCTGCTGCCTATTGATTAAGTAGGATTGGAACCATTGTATAGCCAGTGTGTCTAGTGACAGGTTTTTTAGTATGTTTATGAGTACGGTGTGGTTAACCATATCAAAGGCTTTTGATAGCTGGATAAAGAGGGCAGAGGATAGAGTGTCGTTATTGTGATTTTTGTTAATACAGTCAGAGAAGGATAAAAGAGCAGAGATGGTGCTATGGAATGGTCTGAAACCATGTTGACAGTTAGCTAGAAAGTTGTTTTCTAATAGGTAGTTTAACAGTTGTTTATGAATGCATTTCTCCATGATTTTTGTTAGTGGAGATAATATGGCTATAGGTCTATAGTTTGATAATTCATTAGAGTTTCCTCCTTTATACAGGGGGATAATATGTGAAATTTTCCAGATTGTTGGGATAGTTCCTTCAGTAATGCTTCTATTAATCAGGATGGATATGGGGTAGGCTATGGCTTTTGCAGGTTTTTGCAGGTATTCTGCAGGTATTCTGCAGGTAGTAGGTCTGCAGAGAGGGTGGTAGGTTTAAGTTTTTGAATTAGTGTGCAGACAAGGGATGTAGAAACAGGTTGAAAGTGAAATGATGGGGATGGGTTAGAGATGGAGGCAGTTGAAGATGAGGTGTCAGGGGATAGCTGATTGGCTAGAGATTGAATGGTCTCTGTAAAGAAAGTGTTAAAGGTATTGGCTATTTGCTTGGGACTATTGTGATCAGAGCCTGAAGGGGTAGGTGTGACTGAACGGCCTGGGTGTAGGAGTTTATTGATGCCTGACCATAATTTTTGTGGTCTGTTTTGGTGGCTTTGTTGGAGCTGAAAGCAAAAGTTTTGTTTGTCCAACAGTATGGCTTTTTTGTTTCATTTCTTAGCTGTCTAAACTTTAACTGATAAGCAGGGCTTTTAGTAGTACGCCAGCTGGCCCAGAGTTTGTTTCTAAGGAGTATTTTTTGTTTGGTAGCTTTAGAGTATGGGTCTGGTTTTATCCTAGTTCTAATTGTACAGTTCTATATGTGCATGGTAGTCTAGAATGGCTAAGAATTTAGAATTAAAGTATTTTACTGCTTCTTCTAAGGGTAGGTGTTTCAAGGGTGACCAATCACATGCCTTAAGTTCTTTTTGAAAGCTGTCAGGGTTAAAATCGTTGTTGGTTCTTATTGTCGTGTAGGTGGTCGGGTTTAGAATGTCACTCATATCTGATTAAGAAAGTGAGTGAATGGTCACTCATATCTTCAGGGAGGGTCCCTACTTTGTAAGTTTGGTGATGACTATTTATGAGAATCCAATCGAGGGTGCTTTCTTTGTTATTAAGTTTATTGGTCCTTGAGAGGGATGTAATGGTCTGAGTAAAGCCGTGTAGGTTAATATGAGTAGAAGGTTGTTCAGAGGTACAGCTCTTCCAGTTGATATTAAAGTCACCAAGTACTGTGGTTTCTTGTGGGTAGGTCGTGGGAAGCCAACTAAGGATATCCTCTAGGGTAACCACGAAAAGGTAGCGTATCAGGATCCAACTAAGAACAACACAAAACAAGTATATCCAAACACGCTGATCCAGAACACTAGGACTTCGCAAAGTAGTTAGTCAAATTAATCCATTATAAATAGTGTTTTATTATAAAATCACAGATTTTGCTCTTTCATCAACTCTGAATGTTGACTTCATCAGAATACTTAAAACCATCCAATAATCCTTTTTATACTGTTGAATTTTGGCGCCAAGAAGTCTGAACCAATCTCCATTCAGTAATACATTTAAAGACATATCTTATGCTAATTTTACTAAACTTCACATTCAATGCTTAAATAATTCAGCCAACATCATTATAAAATAATAAATGAATATGATACTTGAATATGCTTCACAATATCAACAATCCAATAATGCAAAAGAATAATATGTGTAAAAAGCATATACCAAATTTCTATGTTATCTAATATGCTCATATTCATAGTTTAGCAAGTAATATAGGTTTGATGGGTATACTGTCGTTCAAGCCAGGGAAGTTAGTGGCATCTAAAAGTAATTGCCACTTAACATAAAAGCAATACTAGGAGAAAAAGAAGTTATCTCCCCTTGGGTTAATGTACACCTGTTCCAAAATGCAAACTTTAGATTATGACATTCTCCGTTGTTAGCAATATGCCTAAATAGAGTCCTTTCTTTTTATACAATATAAGTGATCATATATTCTGTTCTTAAACAGCCTTTTGGTCTTCCCTATATAATATCCAGGACATAACATACATTTCGCTAGATAAATAATATATTTGGTGTTGCAGTTACCTGGTTTGAAATTGATAGTAGTTCTATTCACATTCTCCAAAATCAAATTTTCAATTTCTAATATGTAACTACAATAACGGCAATTTCCACACTAGCGTGTGTATCCTACCTTATTCAATTTTCTCATACTATCATAATTCATCTCCAAGTTACTTTTGATATTCCTGTCCATTTTATATACAAATGTTGGTGTGTCTTCTATCAAATGTCAAATATCCTCATCCTTTAAAATATTCCAATTATCCTTTAATAGACGCTTAACCTTATCTACGCAAGGGTCATATTTCATTACACATGCTCTGCTGAATTTAGAAACACTGTTAGAATTTGAATTGGTCACCATCTGTACAATCCCCTTACCTAATATAGGTTTATATTTGTTGTTCCATTCTTTGATGACAAACTGTGCAACATCTTCTATTAAGCCCTTCGGATAACGTCTCTCCATAAATAAGGAACTAATAAATTGTATTTCCTGAACCATATATGCATAACAAGAAGTCATCCTGGCTGCTCTTATACACTGTCCCTTGAAGATGTTGCATTTGAGCTTCTTAGGATGGTTACTAGTATATTCTATATAACTATTACTGAAAGTTTCCTTCCTTAAATTTTAGATTTAAACCCTATAGGGGTGTTTGAAATTAGGGTATCCAAATAAGCTATACTCTCAGTCTGAACATTGTGTGTAAAATTAAGGTAAGAGCTAGTGCCATTTAAATAACTTATGAAGGCTTCCACAAGATCGGGGGGGCCGTCCCATAAAATGAAGATATCATCAAAAAATCTTGTATATAATTTGATATACTTCAAATATTGACTGTTACGTACATGATCTTCCTCCCAATCTATCATCACCAGATTGGCAAAAATAGGGGAGCAAGCTGCACCCATGGCAACTCCCCTGGTTTGTTTGTAATATTCTCCCTCATAAAAGATAAAATTACTGTCCAAGATAATAGACATACACTCAACTATCAAATTTATTTGATCACCTCCTAGCTTTGCATATTTTGTGATAATCCTATGAAAACTTTCCAGTCCTTCCAGTTGGGTATACAGGAAAAAAGGTCAACAACATCTATTGTGATAAAAATAAGATCTTTCTTCCATATCTCAACTGTAATTCAACCCAAAAAGTCCCATGAATCCTTTAAAACATGGGGTACATAATCATAAATGTGTTTTAACCATCTGTCTATGGCAGTGCCTATAGTAAATGTTTTGGACTGGCTACCAGATATTATCAGTCTAAATGGAGTATTATTTAAGTTTTAGTGGACCTTAGGAATACCCACTATAGTAGCTAATTTAGGAAAGTCCACCTTCATGAACTTATGCTCTTCCAAAGTAATTCTGTTATCTAACAGGTATTCCTCAAGGTACATATAAGTGTGTCTGTATGAGATATTAATTTTTTAAGAGAAACAGTCTCATAGTTTCTAGTGTGTTGTAAAATCTCATACATCTTATTAATATACTCATAAGTATCATATATCACAATTCCTCCACCATTGTCCGGTTTCATAATTCTGATATTGCCATCCTGTTTAAGTTGTTTTAACATAGCCAGTTCAGCTCGTGTCAAATTATTTCTTGGTTTACTACTAGAGCTGTCCTGCCAAAGCTTATACAATTCCTTAGTTACCACTTTCTCATATGTATCTATGTTGGGATGAGCTGGTGGTACAAATTAACTTTTCTTCACTAACATATTAGGTGTTGCAGTAGTTTTTATCTTTAAAGAAAATTGCCAAATTTAATTTTCTGAGAAATAACTTTAACTCTGTAAGTGTGTCCACAATATCAAATCTGGATGTTGGTATGCATTTCATACCTCTTGAGAAAAGTTTAATATGCTCTTTTTCTATTTTTAAATTTGTGTAGTTATACACATTAAACTTATCCATACTACTAATGACAACATTCTCTAAAGCTCTACCAAACAACCAACGAAAAGGTCTAAAAAGACCGAAGATGAAGAAAACAACAACAAGGATTCCACGTAGAAGGTTTATTCTTAAAACAAGACTTAGCGCCTCGGCTACCACAGCCTTCAGTGAGTACAAAATAGTAACACAAAACCACTCCCTTATATATCACTAGAGGTTAATTAATCAGTCAATTAATCAATATAACATTTAAAGAGACTCCACTTCATAAATAAAAAAGAAAAGAAACATAATTATACAAAAACATAAATTACAATAAATATTTCCAAATAATTTCCATATTTAAACCATTCGGTGATAATGTATTGTATTTTAATATAAAAATAGATTCTTTATACAATAACATATTTTTTAATAACTTTATGATCACCTTTTTTAACAAAAATCTGCTCTAAAATGGTTGCCTGTAATAAATCTGCATTAGTGTTATGAAATTCTAAGAAATGTGATGCAACTGAATTTTCTATTACCCCCCTCCTAATATCACAAACATGTTCCTGCAATCCAACCCTAAATTTTCTCTTAGTTTCTCCAATGTAAAAAAGATTACATGGACATTTAAGAAAATAAATAACCCCTTCAGTGTAACAAGAAAATGATTTAATTGGTGCAAATATTTTATTATTTATTTTATCAAATGTTAATTTTATCAAAGGGCACACAGTACAAGTAAATCAAGGTACAGTACCAAAAGTATTTAATGAAAGTTTTAACTTGTCATTAGGGCATATATAATATGCTCTCACTAACATATCATATAAACTTTGACCCCTTTTGTAAGCAATTGTAGGATTAGCAGGAAGTAATTTACCCAGAACTCTATCTCTTCTTAAAAATTTCCAATAATATTTCACTATGTTCCAGATCTTGTTACTCAATAAATTATATGTGGTGACAAAATAAATATCATCTGTTTGTACTTTATTATATTTTTAGGTATATTAGTCTGGCTAGTATGACCCTCTATAGTTGTAATAAACTTATTTATAGAATCCATCAGGCATTGAATTGAATAGCCTCTATGTAAAAAAATATCAACAAGTTTACAAATCTATTTTACTAAATCTTGATAGTCATTACATAACCTAGACAGCCTTACAATTTCTCCATAAGGTAAGGATTCAATGGTATGAGGAGGATGACAACTAGTTCCAAACAAATATTGATTCCCATCGATAAACTTTTGATGAACCGAAGTAAATATCGGTTCATCTACTTTCCCCACTAAAGTGATATCTAAAAAAATTTACTTTTGGCCCTACTTGCAAGCCATCAAACTTAATATCACAGTTGTTATTATTGAGTTCAAGTACAAAATTAGATACTAAGTCAAAATCTCCCTGACACAAAAAAATCAAATCATCAATATATCTAAAGTATAACACCGCATGATTCTGTACAAAATTATTAGTATAGATATAATCTAATTCAAATTTCGCCATGAGAATATTTGCATACATGGGGGCAAAAGGTGCCCCCATGGCAGTACCCTTGATTTGATGGTAAATATTTTCATTAAAGCTAAAACAATTATTAGACAAACAGAACTCAGTTAAATCCAAAACATAATGAGAAACAGGGCTATCACCCAAAAAATAGTGTAAAGCTCGAATACCATCCCGATGATTAATATTAGTATATAAACTCACCACATCTAAACAGATCCAGGAAATATCTTGAGTCCAATGTACATGTGAAAATTTCTGGATAAAATCATAAGAGTTCTGAATATATGAATCCAATTTTTGTACATATGGCAATAAGTGTTTATGTATCACTTCTCCTACATTTTGTAAAAAATAGTTAGTAGCCGCCACAATAGGGCGACCAGGAGGACTATAAAGGCTCTTATGCAGTTTGGGAAGACAATAAAAAGTAGCCAATGAACAGTTATCTATATTAAATTTAGTATCTAAGGCTTTTTTATCAAAATAGCCCAAACGAACACCTTTTTCCATCAAAATAGCAAATTGTGCTATTGATTTCATATAATCTTTATGAGTACAGATTTGATACGTAGAACTATCCTTCAAATGTTTCATACACATATCATAATACTGAGTATAAAAAGCTCTCGTATGGAACCACACGCTGTTAATATACAGTAATCCACACAAGAAGATACGTTCAAGCTCGACTAAATAGCAAAATAAATCCACCGGATATAATAAAACCAACAAATGTTGTTTATTGCACGAAACCAAATTCAACTGTTAAGCGCTTTCACTAGGCTCAGCTAGCTTCATCAGAACAGTTGGAATAATTAATTACACAGCTTTTAAATATAAAAAGGCGCCAAAATATAAAGCCTTACTTAAAGTGATATACCATGAGATCAACTTGTACATATAAATGATAAACTTTCCATAAAATACACTTTAGTAATGTCTTTGTGTAACTGTTAAATAAGTTAAAATGTAGCAAGAAATTTTTTACTACAAATGACATATGTAAATAATTAATATTACAATAAAACTATTTTATATATTAATATATATTCTGAGATGTTATAAGTTTTATACTGTGGGAATGATGTACTTCCCTACCTTAACATCAACAAGGGCTTGATGGTAAAATAGTCATTTATGCCTGGCAATCTAGTTGCATCAGTTAAAACTTGCCAAAAAGCTCTCTATAGGCCAATACATTTTTAATATTGCCACCTCTAGGATCACACTTAACAGCCTCTATTATGGCAAATTGAAATTTATGATCTTCTCCTTTTTCCATAATGTGTCTCGCTAATGCATTTTTGAATCCTTGTTTTTTATGCAATATAAGTGTGAGTAAATCCGCTGTCTTAATAATCTTTCTGTCTTACCCACATAATATGGGACAGGCCATACATATAGCGATATACACAACCATTCTAGTTTTGCAGTTACCTTTAACAGGGTATATCCTAGATCTGTTTTCATTTTCTAAAGTAATTGGACTCTTCATACATATACTAAAACATTGTTTACAAGTGCCACATCTCGAAGTATGTGCACTATCATTATGTTTAGTCTTATAGCCTAATTCAAGAATTCTCTTAATATTCAAACCCATTTTGTTCACAAATTTGGGTTCAGTTCCCAATATATCAGCCATTTCTTTGTCTTTAGTTATTAAGTACCAATTTTTTGCAATAATGTCCTTAATATAATTACTGTAAGGACCAAATTCTACTATACATGCTCTAGTGTATGTAACATTTACCATTTGTTTTACAGATACTTCTATGGCTTGATGCTCTGAAATTTCCAAATTAACTGATAGATTTGGTATGTTATTAGAACCAAGTAATGGTTTGTATTTGATTCCCCATTGGCTAATAACATATGCTGAAATATCCACCATCATGTCATTGTCATATCCTCTGTCAAAAAATAGGGATGTGATGTAATCTATTTCCTTGACCATGTCAATGTACTTTGAACACATTCTAACAGCCCTCACACATTGTCCTTTGTATATATTTCTCTTTACTTTCCTGGGGTGAAAACTGTTGAAGTCCACGTAGGAATTGGTGAAAGTGTCTTTCCTGTATATCGTGGACTTCAAACCTACAATGTCTCTTGAGATCAATGTGTCAAGGTACGGAACACCATATTCATTTACCACTGAGGTAAATTTCAAAAAATTACTACTGTTGTTAATGTAGTTAATGAATGTAGAATAGGTGTCCGTATCTCCATTCCAAAGAATGTATATATCATCAAGAAATCTTGAATAATATACAATATGTTCATCATGTGTACCATCCAATACATTCTGTTCTTCCCATTCTAGCATGACCAGGTTGGCGAATATGGGAGCACAAGCTGCTCCCATTGCCACCCCCCTGGTCTGCCTGAATATTTCTCCCTCATGGAAAATAAAGTTGTTCTCTAACACAATGCTCATAAGTTCTGCCAATAGCTGTATTCTGTCCCATGTCATATTGGTATGTTTTCTAAGGCTGTAGGTGAATGCCTCAATACCTTCTTCCATGGGGATTGAACTGAATAGATCTACCACATCAATTGTACTGAACAATATGCCCTGATGGTATTTGTGTAAGGGATAATTCTTTAAAAATTCCCATGAGTCTTTTACAAGATGCTTCACTTCCTTGTATATGGGTTTTAAAAGCGTGTCTAATACCTCTCCTATTGGAAATGTTTTGGATCTACTTCCAGATATTATAGGACGTAAACGTGGATTATCTGGATTTTTATGTACCTTGGGTATCCCTATGATGGTTGCTAAAACTGGGTGTTCAACTGTCATATAATTATACATTTCTTCCGTTATTCGATTTTCCAACAGATATTCTTCAAGGTACATATCAATCCTGCTATAAGCTATATTAACTTCATTAATGGATGACACCGTATAGTTTCCTGAATGATGTAATATATCTAAGATGTTAGCATTGTATGTGAGGGTATCAAACAAAACTATACACCCTCCCTTGTCAGGTTTCATAATACGTATTTTCGTGTCTGTCCGTAAATCCTGAAGTACTTGTCTTTCTTCTATGGACAAATTGTATCTGGTTGGAAATTTCTTTCTATTTTTATACAATTTGTAAATTTCATTCGTGACCACTTGGTCGTAGATCTGTACATTAGGGTTGCTCATTGGTATAAAATTACTCTTCTTTTTCAACCCTAATGACTCAGAAACATTAGTTGGGTTATTCTTATGATGATTATTATTATCAAACATAAGGGCTAGATTCAATTTCCTGGTGTATTGCTTGAATTCTAAAATGTTATCTACAAGATCAAATTTGGGAGTTGGAATAAAGTTAAAGTCTTTAGATAAAAGGTCGAAATGTGTTGTCTCCAATATAATACTGCTAAAATTATAAATTTTAAAACTTTTATATTCACTAACAGTTTTATTGGTGACGATTCCGATCTGATGAAATGTGTTACATTCATTATCATCCATTATATCTACCATTTCTTTTTCCATTTCCCTCCCTTTTTCCAATGCCCCTGATTCCTCTCCCAAGGTGTGTGAAAAAACTTCTCACTATTAACATCATTATGTATATCTACCCCTTGTTGAGGGTAATCTGACATGTCCATATCCTGTCTTGTATAATTCCATTTGTAACACATATTCCTTCTGTACTGGTCTTTGTCTCTATTTAGTTTTCTATGCTTACGTTCAAATGCATTCCTTGCTCTATTTTCAGCAATCGAAAACTGTTTATTAAATAAGTTCTCCCACTGAGAAAAGGCTAAATCATGTGTAATAAGATGATTCAAGTTTTCAATCTCTAATAATAATTTACTTAATTTAGCATCATTGTGTGTGATAAGAAGTTTCATATACTGAAAACCAAAACTGTCAAACAAGGCATTAAATTCAGTTTCAACTTCTACATTGATGTCAATCCCTAAAGGAAGTTTAAAATGCCTTATACCCATGGGTACTATTTGCAATGATAGACAGTGATTTAAATATGCATTGTCTAATTTCAAAGCGTTGATGCTATTTAACTTTTAACCAAACAAATAAATTATATCCTTCAAAGTTCCTTTGTCTTTGATACTACAGTCTGGTTTAGTGCCCCAATGACTGTGATCAAAAAAACATTCTTGTCCCAAAAAGTCTTTCAAATTGTGTTGTTTATTTACTGGCAAATTCGGTCGATTAGTTTCTTTGTCTTGTTTATTAACACCAGAGACATGCATATGTCCGAGTATATTGTGACTGTTTCGGTTTGGTACCTATACGTTTCGCTTCTTCCGTCAAATTGCCAAATGAGAAATCAAAAGTAAACTCTGATACAGCAGTTTTATCATAGTCATTCAAGCCGTTGTTAATCGGTAAATCTATCATACCACTAGGCAGTACGTTAATACCCTGTCCATTAGGTATACCGGGAGACGAGGTATCCGGTATACACGTAGTACTTTTCATTGCAGACGCCGGTATTGGCGTTCTGTCATCTAATATAACTTGTTTAGTCACAGTACCTGTAGTGTGAGAATTAGATGTCTCCTTCGATAATAAGACAATACCGGGGATCTTGCTGAATAGTTCCAAGACTTTGGCTACTTCACCCCTTAACGCCGAAACCTCCGCTCTGAGGTCCGATAAGTCACTTCCGTGTACAGGGGATACACCAACCATAGGGCTGTGAGACGAATCCATAAGGCAACACCAGAACAAAAAGCTCTCGTATGGAACCACACGCTGTTAATATACAGTAATCCACACAAGAAGATACGTTCAAGCTCGACTAAATAGCAAAATAAATCCACCGGATATAATAAAACCAACAAATGTTGTTTATTGCACGAAACCAAATTCAACTGTTAAGCGCTTTCACTAGGCTCAGCTAGCTTCATCAGAACAGTTGGAATAATTAATTACACAGCTTTTAAATATAAAAGGCCAAAATATAAAGCCTTACTTAAAGTGATATACCATGAGATCAACTTGTACATATAAATGATAAACTTTCCATAAAATACACTTTAGTAATGTCTTTGTGTAACTGTTAAATAAGTTAAAATGTAGCAAGAAATTTTTTTACTACAAATGACATATGTAAATAATTAATATTACAATAAAACTATTTTATATATTAATATATATTCTGAGATGTTATAAGTTTTATACTGTGGGAATGATGTACTTCCCTACCTTAACATCAACAAGGGCTTGATGGTAAAATAGTCATTTATGCCTGGCAATCTAGTTGCATCAGTTAAAACTTGCCAAAAAAGCTCTCTATAGGCCAATACATTTTTAATATTGCCACCTCTAGGATCACACTTAACAGCCTCTATTATGGCAAATTGAAATTTATGATCTTCTCCTTTTTCCATTATGTGTCTCGCTAATGCATTTTTGAATCCTTGTTTTTTATGCAATATAAGTGTGAGTAAATCCGCTGTCTTAATAATCTTTCTGTCTTACCCACATAATATGCGGGACAGGCCATACATATAGCGATATACACAACCATTCTAGTTTTGCAGTTACCTTTAACAGGGTATATCCTAGATCTGTTTTCATTTTCTAAAGTAATTGGACTCTTCATACATATACTAAAACATTGTTTACAAGTGCCACATCTCGAAGTATGTGCACTATCATTATGTTTAGTCTTATAGCCTAATTCAAGAATTCTCTTAATATTCAAACCCATTTTGTTCACAAATTTGGGTTCAGTTCCCAATATATCAGCCATTTCTTTGTCTTTAGTTATTAAGTACCAATTTTTGCAATAATGTCCTTAATATAATTACTGTAAGGACCAAATTCTACTATACATGCTCTAGTGTATGTAACATTTACCATTTGTTTTACAGATACTTCTATGGCTTGATGCTCTGAAATTTCCAAATTAACTGATAGATTTGGTATGTTATTAGAACCAAGTAATGGTTTGTATTTGATTCCCCATTGGCTAATAACATATGCTGAAATATCCACCATCATGTCATTGTCATATCCTCTGTCAAAAATAGGGATGTGATGTAATCTATTTCCTTGACCATGTCAATGTACTTTGAACACATTCTAACAGCCCTCACACATTGTCCTTTGTATATATTTCTCTTTACTTTCCTGGGGTGAAAACTGTTGAAGTCCACGTAGGAATTGGTGAAAGTGTCTTTCCTGTATATCGTGGACTTCAAACCTACAATGTCTCTTGAGATCAATGTGTCAAGGTACGGAACACCATATTCATTTACCACTGAGGTAAATTTCAAAAAATTACTACTGTTGTTAATGTAGTTAATGAATGTAGAATAGGTGTCCGTATCTCCATTCCAAAGAATGTATATATCATCAAGAAATCTTGAATAATATACAATATGTTCATCATGTGTACCATCCAATACATTCTGTTCTTCCCATTCTAGCATGACCAGGTTGGCGAATATGGGAGCACAAGCTGCTCCCATTGCCACCCCCCTGGTCTGCCTGAATATTTCTCCCTCATGGAAAATAAAGTTGTTCTCTAACACAATGCTCATAAGTTCTGCCAATAGCTGTATTCTGTCCCATGTCATATTGGTATGTTTTCTAAGGCTGTAGGTGAATGCCTCAATACCTTCTTCCATGGGGATTGAACTGAATAGATCTACCACATCAATTGTACTGAACAATATGCCCTGATGGTATTTGTGTAAGGGATAATTCTTTAAAAATTCCCATGAGTCTTTTACAAGATGCTTCACTTCCTTGTATATGGGTTTTAAAAGCGTGTCTAATACCTCTCCTATTGGAAATGTTTTGGATCTACTTCCAGATATTATAGGACGTAAAGGTGGATTATCTGGATTTTTATGTACCTTGGGTATCCCTATGATGGTTGCTAAAACTGGGTGTTCAACTGTCATATAATTATACATTTCTTCCGTTATTCGATTTTCCAACAGATATTCTTCAAGGTACATATCAATCCTGCTATAAGCTATATTAACTTCATTAATGGATGACACCGTATAGTTTCCTGAATGATGTAATATATCTAAGATGTTAGCATTGTATGTGAGGGTATCAAACAAAACTATACCCCTCCCTTGTCAGGTTTCATAATACGTATTTTCGTGTCTGTCCGTAAATCCTGAAGTACTTGTCTTTCTTCTATGGACAAATTGTATCTGGTTGGAAATTTCTTTCTATTTTTATACAATTTGTAAATTTCATTCGTGACCACTTGGTCGTAGATCTGTACATTAGGGTTGCTCATTGGTATAAAATTACTCTTCTTTTTCAACCCTAATGACTCAGAAACATTAGTTGGGTTATTCTTATGATGATTATTGTTATCAAACATAAGGGCTAGATTCAATTTCCTGGTGTATTGCTTGAATTCTAAAATGTTATCTACAAGATCAAATTTGGGAGTTGGAATAAAGTTAAAGCCTTTAGATAAAAGGTCGAAATGTGTTGTCTCCAATATAATACTGCTAAAATTATAAATTTTAAAACTTTTATATTCACTAACAGTTTTATTGGTGACGATTCCGATCTGATGAAATGTGTTACATTCATTATCATCCATTATATCTACCATTTCTTTTTCCATTTCCCTCCCTTTTTCCAATGCCCCTGATTCCTCTCCCAAGGTGTGTGAAAAAACTTCTCACTATTAACATCATTATGTATATCTACCCCTTGTTGAGGGTAATCTGACATGTCCATATCCTGTCTTGTATAATTCCATTTGTAACACATATTCCTTCTGTACTGGTCTTTGTCTCTATTTAGTTTTCTATGCTTACGTTCAAATGCATTCCTTGCTCTATTTTCAGCAATCGAAAACTGTTTATTAAATAAGTTCTCCCACTGAGAAAAGGCTAAATCATGTGTAATAAGATGATTCAAGTTTTCAATCTCTAATAATAATTTACTTAATTTAGCATCATTGTGTGTGATAAGAAGTTTCATATACTGAAAACCAAAACTGTCAAACAAGGCATTAAATTCAGTTTCAACTTCTACATTGATGTCAATCCCTAAAGGAAGTTTAAAAAACCTTATACCCATGGGTACTATTTGCAATGATAGACAGTGATTTAAATATGCATTGTCTAATTTTAAAGCGTTGATGCTATTTAACTTTTTACCAAACAAATAAATTATATCCTTCAAAGTTCCTTTGTCTTTGATACTACAGTCTGGTTTAGTGCCCCAATGACTGTGATCAAATAAACATTCTTGTCCCAAAAAGTCTTTCAAATTGTGTTGTTTATTTACTGGCAAATTCGGTCGATTAGTTTCTTTGTCTTGTTTATTAACACCAGAGACATGCGCATATGTCCGAGTATATTGTGACTGTTTCGGTTTGGTACCTATACGTTTCGCTTCTTCCGTCAAATTGCCAAATGAGAAATCAAAAGTAAACTCTGATACAGCAGTTTTATCATAGTCATTCAAGCCGTTGTTAATCGGTAAATCTATCATACCACTAGGCAGTACGTTAATACCCTGTCCATTAGGTATACCGGGAGACGAGGTATCCGGTATACACGTAGTACTTTTCATTGCAGACGCCGGTATTGGCGTTCTGTCATCTAATATAACTTGTTTAGTCACAGTACCTGTAGTGTGAGAATTAGATGTCTCCTTCGATAATAAGACAATACCGGGATCTTGCTGAATAGTTCCAAGACTTTGGCTACTTCACCCTTAACGCCGAAACCTCCGCTCTGAGGTCCGATAAGTCACTTCCGTGTACAGGGATACACCAACCATAGAGCTGTGAGACGAATCCATAAGGCAACACCAGAACAAAAAGCTCTCGTATGGAACCACACGCTGTTAATATACAGTAATCCACACAAGAAGATACGTTCAAGCTCGACTAAATAGCAAAATAAATCCACGGATATAATAAAACCAACAAATGTTGTTTATTGCACGAAACCAAATTCAACTGTTAAGCGCTTTCACTAGGCTCAGCTAGCTTCATCAGAACAGTTGGAATAATTAATTACACAGCTTTTAAATATAAAAAGGCGCCAAAATATAAAGCCTTACTTAAAGTGATATACCATGAGATCAACTTGTACATATAAATGATAAACTTTCCATAAAATACACTTTAGTAATGTCTTTGTGTAACTGTTAAATAAGTTAAAATGTAGCAAGAATTTTTTTTACTACAAATGACATATGTAAATAATTAATATTACAATAAAACTATTTTATATATTAATATATATTCTGAGATGTTATAAGTTTTATACTGTGGGAATGATGTACTTCCCTACCTTAACATCAACAAGGGCTTGATGGTAAAATAGTCATTTATGCCTGGCAATCTAGTTGCATCAGTTAAAACTTGCCAAAAAAGCTCTCTATAGGCCAATACATTTTTAATATTGCCACCTCTAGGATCACACTTAACAGCCTCTATTATGGCAAATTGAAATTTATGATCTTCTCCTTTTTCCATAATGTGTCTCGCTAATGCATTTTTTGAATCCTTGTTTTTTATGCAATATAAGTGTGAGTAAATCCGCTGTCTTAATAATCTTTCTGTCTTACCCACATAATATGCGGGACAGGCCATACATATAGCGATATACACAACCATTCTAGTTTTGCAGTTACCTTTAACAGGGTATATCCTAGATCTGTTTTCATTTTCTAAAGTAATTGGACTCTTCATACATATACTAAAACATTGTTTACAAGTGCCACATCTCGAAGTATGTGCACTATCATTATGTTTAGTCTTATAGCCTAATTCAAGAATTCTCTTAATATTCAAACCCATTTTGTTCACAAATTTGGGTTCAGTTCCCAATATATCAGCCATTTCTTTGTCTTTAGTTATTAAGTACCAATTTTTTGCAATAATGTCCTTAATATAATTACTGTAAGGACCAAATTCTACTATACATGCTCTAGTGTATGTAACATTTACCATTTGTTTTACAGATACTTCTATGGCTTGATGCTCTGAAATTTCCAAATTAACTGATAGATTTGGTATGTTATTAGAACCAAGTAATGGTTTGTATTTGATTCCCCATTGGCTAATAACATATGCTGAAATATCCACCATCATGTCATTGTCATATCCTCTGTCAAAAATAGGGATGTGATGTAATCTATTTCCTTGACCATGTCAATGTACTTTGAACACATTCTAACAGCCCTCACACATTGTCCTTTGTATATATTTCTCTTTACTTTCCTGGGGTGAAAACTGTTGAAGTCCACGAGGAATTGGTGAAAGTGTCTTTCCTGTATATCGTGGACTTCAAACCTACAATGTCTCTTGAGATCAATGTGTCAAGGTACGGAACACCATATTCATTTACCACTGAGGTAAATTTCAAAAAATTACTACTGTTGTTAATGTAGTTAATGAATGTAGAATAGGTGTCCGTATCTCCATTCCAAAGAATGTATATATCATCAAGAAATCTTGAATAATATACAATATGTTCATCATGTGTACCATCCAATACATTCTGTTCTTCCCATTCTAGCATGACCAGGTTGGCGAATATGGGAGCACAAGCTGCTCCCATTGCCACCCCCCTGGTCTGCCTGAATATTTCTCCCTCATGGAAAATAAAGTTGTTCTCTAACACAATGCTCATAAGTTCTGCCAATAGCTGTATTCTGTCCCATGTCATATTGGTATGTTTTCTAAGGCTGTAGGTGAATGCCTCAATACCTTCTTCCATGGGGATTGAACTGAATAGATCTACCACATCAATTGTACTGAACAATATGCCCTGATGGTATTTGTGTAAGGGATAATTCTTTAAAAATTCCCATGAGTCTTTTACAAGATGCTTCACTTCCTTGTATATGGGTTTTAAAAGCGTGTCTAATACCTCTCCTATTGGAAATGTTTTGGATCTACTTCCAGATATTATAGGACGTAAAGGTGGATTATCTGGATTTTTATGTACCTTGGGTATCCCTATGATGGTTGCTAAAACTGGGTGTTCAACTGTCATATAATTATACATTTCTTCCGTTATTCGATTTTCCAACAGATATTCTTCAAGGTACATATCAATCCTGCTATAAGCTATATTAACTTCATTAATGGATGACACCGTATAGTTTCCTGAATGATGTAATATATCTAAGATGTTAGCATTGTATGTGAGGGTATCAAACAAAACTATACCCCCTCCCTTGTCAGGTTTCATAATACGTATTTTCGTGTCTGTCCGTAAATCCTGAAGTACTTGTCTTTCTTCTATGGACAAATTGTATCTGGTTGGAAATTTCTTTCTATTTTTATACAATTTGTAAATTTCATTCGTGACCACTTGGTCGTAGATCTGTACATTAGGGTTGCTCATTGGTATAAAATTACTCTTCTTTTTCAACCCTAATGACTCAGAAACATTAGTTGGGTTATTCTTATGATGATTATTGTTATCAAACATAAGGGCTAGATTCAATTTCCTGGTGTATTGCTTGAATTCTAAAATGTTATCTACAAGATCAAATTTGGGAGTTGGAATAAAGTTAAAGCCTTTAGATAAAAGGTCGAAATGTGTTGTCTCCAATATAATACTGCTAAAATTATAAATTTTAAAACTTTTATATTCACTAACAGTTTTATTGGTGACGATTCCGATCTGATGAAATGTGTTACATTCATTATCATCCATTATATCTACCATTTCTTTTCCATTTCCTCCCTTTTTCCAATGCCCTGATTCCTCTCCCAAGGTGTGTGAAAAAACTTCTCACTATTAACATCATTATGTATATCTACCCTTGTTGAGGGTAATCTGACATGTCCATATCCTGTCTTGTATAATTCCATTTGTAACACATATTCCTTCTGTACTGGTCTTTGTCTCTATTTAGTTTTCTATGCTTACGTTCAAATGCATTCCTTGCTCTATTTTCAGCAATCGAAAACTGTTTATTAAATAAGTTCTCCCACTGAGAAAAGGCTAAATCATGTGTAATAAGATGATTCAAGTTTTCAATCTCTAATAATAATTTACTTAATTTAGCATCATTGTGTGTGATAAGAAGTTTCATATACTGAAAACCAAAACTGTCAAACAAGGCATTAAATTCAGTTTCAACTTCTACATTGATGTCAATCCCTAAAGGAAGTTTAAAAAACCTTATACCCATGGGTACTATTTGCAATGATAGACAGTGATTTAAATATGCATTGTCTAATTTTAAAGCGTTGATGCTATTTAACTTTTTACCAAACAAATAAATTATATCCTTCAAAGTTCCTTTGTCTTTGATACTACAGTCTGGTTTAGTGCCCCAATGACTGTGATCAAATAAACATTCTTGTCCCAAAAAGTCTTTCAAATTGTGTTGTTTATTTACTGGCAAATTCGGTCGATTAGTTTCTTTGTCTTGTTTATTAACACCAGAGACATGCGCATATGTCCGAGTATATTGTGACTGTTTCGGTTTGGTACCTATACGTTTCGCTTCTTCCGTCAAATTGCCAAATGAGAAATCAAAAGTAAACTCTGATACAGCAGTTTTATCATAGTCATTCAAGCCGTTGTTAATCGGTAAATCTATCATACCACTAGGCAGTACGTTAATACCCTGTCCATTAGGTATACCGGGAGACGAGGTATCCGGTATACACGTAGTACTTTTCATTGCAGACGCCGGTATTGGCGTTCTGTCATCTAATATAACTTGTTTAGTCACAGTACCTGTAGTGTGAGAATTAGATGTCTCCTTCGATAATAAGACAATACCGGGGATCTTGCTGAATAGTTCCAAGACTTTGGCTACTTCACCCCTTAACGCCGAAACCTCCGCTCTGAGGTCCGATAAGTCACTTCCGTGTACAGGGGATACACCAACCATAGAGCTGTGAGACGAATCCATAAGGCAACACCAGAACAAAA
Source organism: Protopterus annectens (assembly GCF_019279795.1). Lineage (NCBI taxonomy): Eukaryota > Metazoa > Chordata > Ceratodontiformes > Protopteridae > Protopterus > Protopterus annectens. The sequence goes on from NC_056734.1 coordinate 758,587,591, forward strand.
AGCTCTCGTATGGAACCACACGCTGTTAATATACAGTAATCCACACAAGAAGATACGTTCAAGCTCGACTAAATAGCAAAATAAATCCACCGGATATAATAAAACCAACAAATGTTGTTTATTGCACGAAACCAAATTCAACTGTTAAGCGCTTTCACTAGGCTCAGCTAGCTTCATCAGAACAGTTGGAATAATTAATTACACAGCTTTTAAATATAAAAAGGCGCCAAAATATAAAGCCTTACTTAAAGTGATATACCATGAGATCAACTTGTACATATAAATGATAAACTTTCCATAAAATACACTTTAGTAATGTCTTTGTGTAACTGTTAAATAAGTTAAAATGTAGCAAGAAATTTTTTTACTACAAATGACATATGTAAATAATTAATATTACAATAAAACTATTTTATATATTAATATATATTCTGAGATGTTATAAGTTTTATACTGTGGGAATGATGTACTTCCCTACCTTAACATCAACAAGGGCTTGATGGTAAAATAGTCATTTATGCCTGGCAATCTAGTTGCATCAGTTAAAACTTGCCAAAAAAGCTCTCTATAGGCCAATACATTTTTAATATTGCCACCTCTAGGATCACACTTAACAGCCTCTATTATGGCAAATTGAAATTTATGATCTTCTCCTTTTTCCATAATGTGTCTCGCTAATGCATTTTTGAATCCTTGTTTTTTATGCAATATAAGTGTGAGTAAATCCGCTGTCTTAATAATCTTTCTGTCTTACCCACATAATATGCGGGACAGGCCATACATATAGCGATATACACAACCATTCTAGTTTTGCAGTTACCTTTAACAGGGTATATCCTAGATCTGTTTTCATTTTCTAAAGTAATTGGACTCTTCATACATATACTAAAACATTGTTTACAAGTGCCACATCTCAAGTATGTGCACTATCATTATGTTTAGTCTTATAGCCTAATTCAAGAATTCTCTTAATATTCAAACCCATTTTGTTCACAAATTTGGGTTCAGTTCCCAATATATCAGCCATTTCTTTGTCTTTAGTTATTAAGTACCAATTTTTTGCAATAATGTCCTTAATATAATTACTGTAAGGACCAAATTCTACTATACATGCTCTAGTGTATGTAACATTTACCATTTGTTTTACAGATACTTCTATGGCTTGATGCTCTGAAATTTCCAAATTAACTGATAGATTTGGTATGTTATTAGAACCAAGTAATGGTTTGTATTTGATTCCCCATTGGCTAATAACATATGCTGAAATATCCACCATCATGTCATTGTCATATCCTCTGTCAAAAAATAGGGATGTGATGTAATCTATTTCCTTGACCATGTCAATGTACTTTGAACACATTCTAACAGCCCTCACACATTGTCCTTTGTATATATTTCTCTTTACTTTCCTGGGGTGAAAACTGTTGAAGTCCACGTAGGAATTGGTGAAAGTGTCTTTCCTGTATATCGTGGACTTCAAACCTACAATGTCTCTTGAGATCAATGTGTCAAGGTACGGAACACCATATTCATTTACCACTGAGGTAAATTTCAAAAAATTACTACTGTTGTTAATGTAGTTAATGAATGTAGAATAGGTGTCCGTATCTCCATTCCAAAGAATGTATATATCATCAAGAAATCTTGAATAATATACAATATGTTCATCATGTGTACCATCCAATACATTCTGTTCTTCCCATTCTAGCATGACCAGGTTGGCGAATATGGGAGCACAAGCTGCTCCCATTGCCACCCCTGGTCTGCCTGAATATTTCTCCCTCATGGAAAATAAAGTTGTTCTCTAACACAATGCTCATAAGTTCTGCCAATAGCTGTATTCTGTCCCATGTCATATTGGTATGTTTTCTAAGGCTGTAGGTGAATGCCTCAATACCTTCTTCCATGGGGATTGAACTGAATAGATCTACCACATCAATTGTACTGAACAATATGCCCTGATGGTATTTGTGTAAGGGATAATTCTTTAAAAATTCCCATGAGTCTTTTACAAGATGCTTCACTTCCTTGTATATGGGTTTTAAAAGCGTGTCTAATACCTCTCCTATTGGAAATGTTTTGGATCTACTTCCAGATATTATAGGTCGTAAAGGTGGATTATCTGGATTTTTATGTACCTTGGGTATCCCTATGATGGTTGCTAAAACTGGGTGTTCAACTGTCATATAATTATACATTTCTTCCGTTATTGATTTTCCAACAGATATTCTTCAAGGTACATATCAATCCTGCTATAAGCTATATTAACTTCATTAATGGATGACACCGTATAGTTTCCTGAATGATGTAATATATCTAAGATGTTAGCATTGTATGTGAGGGTATCAAACAAAACTATACCCCCTCCCTTGTCAGGTTTCATATCGTATTTTCGTGTCTGTCCGTAAATCCTGAAGTACTTGTCTTTCTTCTATGGACAAATTGTATCTGGTTGGAAATTTCTTTCTATTTTTATACAATTTGTAAATTTCATTCGTGACCACTTGGTCGTAGATCTGTACATTAGGGTTGCTCATTGGTATAAAATTACTCTTCTTTTTCAACCCTAATGACTCAGAAACATTAGTTGGGTTATTCTTATGATGATTATTGTTATCAAACATAAGGGCTAGATTCAATTTCCTGGTGTATTGCTTGAATTCTAAAATGTTATCTACAAGATCAAATTTGGGAGTTGGAATAAAGTTAAAGCCTTTAGATAAAAGGTCGAAATGTGTTGTCTCCAATATAATACTGCTAAAATTATAAATTTTAAAACTTTTATATTCACTAACAGTTTTATTGGTGACGATTCCGATCTGATGAAATGTGTTACATTCATTATCATCCATTATATCTACCATTTCTTTTTCCATTTCCCTCCCTTTTTCCAATGCCCCTGATTCCTCTCCCAAGGTGTGTGAAAAAACTTCTCACTATTAACATCATTATGTATATCTACCCCTTGTTGAGGGTAATCTGACATGTCCATATCCTGTCTTGTATAATTCCATTTGTAACACATATTCCTTCTGTACTGGTCTTTGTCTCTATTTAGTTTTCTATGCTTACGTTCAAATGCATTCCTTGCTCTATTTTCAGCAATCGAAAACTGTTTATTAAATAAGTTCTCCCACTGAGAAAAGGCTAAATCATGTGTAATAAGATGATTCAAGTTTTCAATCTCTAATAATAATTTACTTAATTTAGCATCATTGTGTGTGATAAGAAGTTTCATATACTGAAAACCAAAACTGTCAAACAAGGCATTAAATTCAGTTTCAACTTCTACATTGATGTCAATCCCTAAAGGAAGTTTAAAAAACCTTATACCCATGGGTACTATTTGCAATGATAGACAGTGATTTAAATATGCATTGTCTAATTTTAAAGCGTTGATGCTATTTAACTTTTTACCAAACAAATAAATTATATCCTTCAAAGTTCCTTTGTCTTTGATACTACAGTCTGGTTTAGTGCCCCAATGACTGTGATCAAATAAACATTCTTGTCCCAAAAAGTCTTTCAAATTGTGTTGTTTATTTACTGGCAAATTCGGTCGATTAGTTTCTTTGTCTTGTTTATTAACACCAGAGACATGCGCATATGTCCGAGTATATTGTGACTGTTTCGGTTTGGTACCTATACGTTTCGCTTCTTCCGTCAAATTGCCAAATGAGAAATCAAAAGTAAACTCTGATACAGCAGTTTTATCATAGTCATTCAAGCCGTTGTTAATCGGTAAATCTATCATACCACTAGGCAGTACGTTAATACCCTGTCCATTAGGTATACCGGGAGACGAGGTATCCGGTATACACGTAGTACTTTTCATTGCAGACGCCGGTATTGGCGTTCTGTCATCTAATATAACTTGTTTAGTCACAGTACCTGTAGTGTGAGAATTAGATGTCTCCTTCGATAATAAGACAATACCGGGGATCTTGCTGAATAGTTCCAAGACTTTGGCTACTTCACCCCTTAACGCCGAAACCTCCGCTCTGAGGTCCGATAAGTCACTTCCGTGTACAGGGGATACACCAACCATAGAGCTGTGAGACGAATCCATAAGGCAACACCAGAACAAAAAGCTCTCGTATGGAACCACACGCTGTTAATATACAGTAATCCACACAAGAAGATACGTTCAAGCTCGACTAAATAGCAAAATAAATCCACGGATATAATAAAACCAACAAATGTTGTTTATTGCACGAAACCAAATTCAACTGTTAAGCGCTTTCACTAGGCTCAGCTAGCTTCATCAGAACAGTTGGAATAATTAATTACACAGCTTTTAAATATAAAAAGGCGCCAAAATATAAAGCCTTACTTAAAGTGATATACCATGAGATCAACTTGTACATATAAATGATAAACTTTCCATAAAATACACTTTAGTAATGTCTTTGTGTAACTGTTAAATAAGTTAAAATGTAGCAAGAAATTTTTACTACAAATGACATATGTAAATAATTAATATTACAATAAAACTATTTTATATATTAATATATATTCTGAGATGTTATAAGTTTTATACTGTGGGAATGATGTACTTCCCTACCTTAACATCAACAAGGGCTTGATGGTAAAATAGTCATTTATGCCTGGCAATCTAGTTGCATCAGTTAAAACTTGCCAAAAAAGCTCTCTATAGGCCAATACATTTTTAATATTGCCACCTCTAGGATCACACTTAACAGCCTCTATTATGGCAAATTGAAATTTATGATCTTCTCCTTTTTCCATAATGTGTCTCGCTAATGCATTTTTTGAATCCTTGTTTTTTATGCAATATAAGTGTGAGTAAATCCGCTGTCTTAATAATCTTTCTGTCTTACCCACATAGTATGCGGTACAGGCCATACATATAGCGATATACACAACCATTCTAGTTTTGCAGTTACCTTTAACAGGGTATATCCTAGATCTGTTTTCATTTTCTAAAGTAATTGGACTCTTCATACATATACTAAAACATTGTTTACAAGTGCCACATCTCGAAGTATGTGCACTATCATTATGTTTAGTCTTATAGCCTAATTCAAGAATTCTCTTAATATTCAAACCCATTTTGTTCACAAATTTGGGTTCAGTTCCCAATATATCAGCCATTTCTTTGTCTTTAGTTATTAAGTACCAATTTTTTGCAATAATGTCCTTAATATAATTACTGTAAGGACCAAATTCTACTATACATGCTCTAGTGTATGTAACATTTACCATTTGTTTTACAGATACTTCTATGGCTTGATGCTCTGAAATTTCCAAATTAACTGATAGTCCTGGTGTATTGCTTGAATTCTAAAATGTTATCTACAAGATCAAATTTGGGAGTTGGAATAAAGTTAAAGCCTTTAGATAAAAGGTCGAAATGTGTTGTCTCCAATATAATACTGCTAAAATTATAAATTTTAAAACTTTTATATTCACTAACAGTTTTATTGGTTACCTCAGTGGTAAATGAATATGGTGTTCCGTACCTTGACACATTGATCTCAAGAGACATTGTAGGTTTGAAGTCCACGATATACAGGAAAGACACTTTCACCAATTCCTACGTGGACTTCAACAGTTTTCACCCCAGGAAAGTAAAGAGAAATATATACAAAGGACAATGTGTGAGGGCTGTTAGAATGTGTTCAAAGTACATTGACATGGTCAAGGAAATAGATTACATCACATCCCTATTTTTTGACAGAGGATATGACAATGACATGATGGTGGATATTTCAGCATATGTTATTAGCCAATGGGGAATCAAATACAAACCATTACTTGGTTCTAATAACATACCAAATCTATCAGTTAATTTGGAAATTTCAGAGCATCAAGCCATAGAAGTATCTGTAAAACAAATGGTAAATGTTACATACACTAGAGCATGTATAGTAGAATTTGGTCCTTACAGTAATTATATTAAGGACATTATTGCAAAAAATTGGTACTTAATAACTAAAGACAAAGAAATGGCTGATATATTGGGAACTGAACCCAAATTTGTGAACAAAATGGGTTTGAATATTAAGAGAATTCTTGAATTAGGCTATAAGACTAAACATAATGATAGTGCACATACTTCGAGATGTGGCACTTGTAAACAATGTTTTAGTATATGTATGAAGAGTCCAATTACTTTAGAAAATGAAAACAGATCTAGGATATACCCTGTTAAAGGTAACTGCAAAACTAGAATGGTTGTGTATATCGCTATATGTATGGCCTGTCCCGCATATTATGTGGGTAAGACAGAAAGATTATTAAGACAGCGGATTTACTCACACTTATATTGCATAAAAAACAAGGATTCAAAAAATGCATTAGCGAGACACATTATGGAAAAAGGAGAAGATCATAAATTTCAATTTGCCATAATAGAGGCTGTTAAGTGTGATCCTAGAGGTGGCAATATTAAAATGTATTGGCCTATAGAGAGCTTTTTTGGCAAGTTTTAACTGATGCAACTAGATTGCCAGGCATAAATGACTATTTTACCATCAAGCCCTTGTTGATGTTAAGGTAGGGAAGTACATCATTCCCACAGTATAAAACTTATAACATCTCAGAATATATATTAATATATAAAATAGTTTTATTGTAATATTAATTATTTACATATGTCATTTGTAGTAAAAAATTTCTTGCTACATTTTAACTTATTTAACAGTTACACAAAGACATTACTAAAGTGTATTTTATGGAAAGTTTATCATTTATATGTACAAGTTGATCTCATGGTATATCACTTTAAGTAAGGCTTTATATTTTGGCGCCTTTTTATATTTAAAAGCTGTGTAATTAATTATTCCAACTGTTCTGATGAAGCTAGCTGAGCCTAGTGAAAGCGCTTAACAGTTGAATTTGGTTTCGTGCAATAAACAACATTTGTTGGTTTTATTATATCCGGTGGATTTATTTTGCTATTTAGTCGAGCTTGAACGTATCTTCTTGTGTGGATTACTGTATATTAACAGCGTGTGGTTCCATACGAGCTTTTTGTTCTGGTGTTGCCTTATGGATTCGTCTCACAGCTCTATGGTTGGTGTATCCCCTGTACACGGAAGTGACTTATCGGACCTCAGAGCGGAGGTTTCGCGGGGTGAAGTAGCCAAAGTCTTGGAACTATTCAGCAAGATCCCGGTATTGTCTTATTATCGAAGGAGACATCTAATTCTCACACTACAGGTACTGTGACTAAACAAATTAAATTAGATGACAGAACGCCAATACCGCGCCTGCAATGAAAAGTACTACGTGTATACCGGATACCTCGCCTCGGTATACCTAATGGACAGGGTATTAACGCACTGCCTAGTGGTATGATAGATTTACCGATTAACAACGGCTTGAATGACTATGATAAAACTGCTGTATCAGAGTTTACTTTTGATTTCTCATTTGGCAATTTGACGGAAGAAGCTAAACGATAGGTACCAAACCGAAACAGTCACAATATACTCGGACATATGCATGTCTCTGGTGTTAATAAACAAGACAAAGAAACTAATCGACCGAATTTGCCAGTAAATAAACAACACAATTTGAAAGACTTTTGGGACAAGAATGTTTATTTGATCACAGTCATTGGGGCACTAAACCAGACTGTAGTATCAAAGACAAAGGAACTTTGAAGGATATAATTTATTTGTTTGGTAAAAGTTAAATAGCATCAACGCTTTAAAATTAGACAATGCATATTTAAATCACTGTCTATCATTGCAAATAGTACCCATGGGTATAAGGTTTTTTAAACTTCCTTTAGGGATTGACATCAATGTAGAAGTTGAAACTGAATTTAATGCCTTGTTTGACAGTTTTGGTTTTCAGTATATGAAACTTCTTATCACACACAATGATGCTAAATTAAGTAAATTATTATTAGAGATTGAAAACTTGAATCATCTTATTACACATGATTTAGCCTTTTCTCAGTGGGAGAACTTATTTAATAAACAGTTTTCGATTGCTGAAAATAGAGCAAGGAATGCATTTGAACGTAAGCATAGAAAACTAAATAGAGACAAAGACCAGTACAGAAGGAATATGTGTTACAAATGGAATTATACAAGACAGGATATGGACATGTCAGATTACCCTCAACAAGGGGTAGATATACATAATGATGTTAATAGTGAGAAGTTTTTTCACACACCTTGGGAGAGGAATCAGGGCATTGGAAAAAGGGAGGAAATGGAAAAGAAATGGTAGATATAATGGATGATAATGAATGTAACACATTTCATCAGATCGGAATCGTCACCAATAAAACTGTTAGTGAATATAAAAGTTTTAAAATTTATAATTTTAGCAGTATTATATTGGAGACAAGACATTTCACCTTTTATCTAAAGGCTTTAACTTTATTCCAACTCCCAAATTTGATCTTGTAGATAACATTTTAGAATTCAAGCAATACACCAGGAAATTGAATCTAGCCCTTATGTTTGATAACAATAATCATCATAAGAATAACCCAACTAATGTTTCTGAGTCATTAGGGTTGAAAAAGAAGAGTAATTTTATACCAATGAGCAACCCTAATGTACAGATCTACGACCAAGTGGTCACGAATGAAATTTACAAATTGTATAAAAATAGAAAGAAATTTCCAACCAGATACAATTTGTCCATAGAAGAAAGACAAGTACTTCAGGATTTACGGACAGACAAAAATTATTATGAAACCTGACAAGGGAGGGGCTATAGTTTTGTTTGATACCCTCACATACAATGCTAACATCTTAGATATATTACATCATTCAGGAAACTATACGGTGTCATCCATTAATGAAGTTAATATAGCTTATAGCAGGATTGATATGTACCTTGAAGAATATCTGTTGGAAAATCGAATAACGGAAGAAATGTATAATTATATGACAGTTGAACACCCAGTTTTAGCAACCATCATAGGGATACCCAAGGTACATAAAAATCCAGATAATCCACCTTCGCCCTATAATATCTGGAAGAAGATCCAAAACATTTCCAATAGGAGAGGTATTAGACACGCTTTTAAAACCCATATACAAGGAAGTGAAGCATCTTGTAAAAGACTCATGGGAATTTTAAAGAATTATCCCTTACACAAATACCATCAGGGCATATTGTTCAGTACAATTGATGTGGTAGATCTATTCAGTTCAATCCCCATGGAAGAAGGTATTGAGGCATTCACCTACAGCCTTAGAAAACATACCAATATGACATGGGACAGAATACAGCTATTGGCAGAACTTATGAGCATTGTGTTAGAGAACAACTTTATTTTCCATGAGGGAGAAATATTCAGGCAGACCAGGGGGGTGGCAATGGGAGCAGCTTGTGCTCCCATATTCGCCAACCTGGTCATGCTAGAATGGGAAGAACAGAATGTATTGGATGGTACACATGATGAACATATTGTATATTATTCAAGATTTCTTGATGATATATACATTCTTTGGAATGGAGATACGGACACCTATTCTACATTCATTAACTACATTAACAACAGTAGTAATTTTTTGAAATTTACCTCAGTGGTAAATGAATATGGTGTTCCACCTTGACACATTGATCTCAAGAGACATTGTAGGTTTGAAGTCCACGATATACAGGAAAGACACTTTCACCAATTCCTCGTGGACTTCAACAGTTTTCACCCCAGGAAAGTAAAGAGAAATATATACAAAGGACAATGTGTGAGGGCTGTTAGAATGTGTTCAAAGTACATTGACATGGTCAAGGAAATAGATTACATCACATCCCTATTTTTTGACAGAGGATATGACAATGACATGATGGTGGATATTTCAGCATATGTTATTAGCCAATGGGGAATCAAATACAAACCATTACTTGGTTCTAATAACATACCAAATCTATCAGTTAATTTGGAAATTTCAGAGCATCAAGCCATAGAAGTATCTGTAAAACAAATGGTAAATGTTACATACACTAGAGCATGTATAGTAGAATTTGGTCCTTACAGTAATTATATTAAGGACATTATTGCAAAAAATTGGTACTTAATAACTAAAGACAAAGAAATGGCTGATATATTGGGAACTGAACCCAAATTTGTGAACAAAATGGGTTTGAATATTAAGAGAATTCTTGAATTAGGCTATAAGACTAAACATAATGATAGTGCACATACTTCGAGATGTGGCACTTGTAAACAATGTTTTAGTATATGTATGAAGAGTCCAATTACTTTAGAAAATGAAAACAGATCTAGGATATACCCTGTTAAAGGTAACTGCAAAACTAGAATGGTTGTGTATATCGCTATATGTATGGCCTGTCCCGCATATTATGTGGGTAAGACAGAAAGATTATTAAGACAGCGGATTTACTCACACTTATATTGCATAAAAAACAAGGATTCAAAAAATGCATTAGCGAGACACATTATGGAAAAAGGAGAAGATCATAAATTTCAATTTGCCATAATAGAGGCTGTTAAGTGTGATCCTAGAGGTGGCAATATTAAAAATGTATTGGCCTATAGAGAGCTTTTTTGGCAAGTTTTAACTGATGCAACTAGATTGCCAGGCATAAATGACTATTTTACCATCAAGCCCTTGTTGATGTTAAGGTAGGGAAGTACATCATTCCCACAGTATAAAACTTATAACATCTCAGAATATATATTAATATATAAAATAGTTTTATTGTAATATTAATTATTTACATATGTCATTTGTAGTAAAAAAATTTCTTGCTACATTTTAACTTATTTAACAGTTACACAAAGACATTACTAAAGTGTATTTTATGGAAAGTTTATCATTTATATGTACAAGTTGATCTCATGGTATATCACTTTAAGTAAGGCTTTATATTTTGGCGCCTTTTTATATTTAAAAGCTGTGTAATTAATTATTCCAACTGTTCTGATGAAGCTAGCTGAGCCTAGTGAAAGCGCTTAACAGTTGAATTTGGTTTCGTGCAATAAACAACATTTGTTGGTTTTATTATATCCGGTGGATTTATTTTGCTATTTAGTCGAGCTTGAACGTATCTTCTTGTGTGGATTACTGTATATAATACTGAGTATAGTGTAACAACACAATCTTATTCCCCTTATCAGAAGGTTTAATAATCAAATCATTCCTATTCATAAGATTCTTTAGCGCAAGCCATTCACACTTTGTCATATTAAAGGAACAAAAACTTTTTTCAAAAGAATTTACCAAGTGTTGTAAAGAAAACTGTAACATTTCAGAAAATTGAATAATAGTATTATTAGTGTATGGAGGAATACATTTACTCTGATACTTAATACCATCTGTATCCAAAAGAGTTTAAGCATTAGCTATTTGAAAATCAAACTCGTCAGAAATACAAGAAAAAAAGCTATCGTTACTAGCATCACTTTCCAAGCTGCATATTTCATTATAATTATACCCACAGCCATAGTACTGAGAAAAATAAAATTTTAAATGTAACTTCCTGATAAATCTAAATATTTCTTGTTGTGTAACATAATTTCTTGGAACAACTGTAGGGACAAATTTCAGCCCCAGCTTTAAAACAGAAAATTCTATTTCTGTTAATGAAAGACCAGACAAGTTAACAACATTAGAAACATGAGAAGAAGAAATAAAGCGACTATTAGTTCCATCTTGTACGTTTGGAAGTTTGTTTAAATTGTACTTCACCCGTTGGAGAGCAGCTATTAATTCCTTTTTTCTTACTGCCTCGTTGGTTACTCTCTGCACGGGTTTGAAAGCGCTGTTTGTGAGCCTGTGGATTTTGAGCCTCTGGTAATGGCGGAAATTCTGAAAACTCTCCTTCAGAATCAGTAGTGAAACCTCCTCCTTCAGAGGAAGCAAAAGAGATGGACAGCTGTTTCTTGTTACGTTTATTATTCTTTCTCATTGATGTAGAACGGAAATTAGTGTTCCACAAAAAAGCCCGCCCATTATTGTAGTCCCGAATATCTCTCTTGATTTTAGTAGATTTAAAATCTACCTGTTCATTTTCAAATTTGTTTAATTTCTCTTTCAAGTTCTTAAAGATGTCACCAACTTTTTGTTCACCTATATCGGCAAGTAAATCTATATGCATTTCTTGAAGCTTACTTTGTAATTTATTCTGAAGCAAACGCACTCTCTCTATTAATATATTCACCCATTTCATAGCACAAGAATGAGCTGCAGCAACCCATCTATCTTTAAAAACATTATCAGCAGGATCCGTAGGATCAAATGGTGTTGCTGGATTCTTAAATGCTCTAAGCCCCCTAGGGGCAATGTCAAGTTCAGTGTATCTATTTAAGCCCAACAGGTTAAAGTGACATCGCGTTTCACGAAAAATAAGCTTTTCAAACTCATTCACAGCATCTTGAATTTTCTTAGGAAACATACCTGATGCGGAGCTTCCCAAATCCCCAAAGGGATTCAGAAATTTCTGTTGTCTCTCTTCCATAAAGCGAAAATTAGTAGATAAAAGAGTGAGAGTAGTCACCACGATCAATGTTGATATAAATCACAGTTCACAGATTCCAATCGAAAAATCACCATAAAAAGTCCAAAACATTTTATTGCAAAAGAAGAATGAGCGCTTTCGCGTAGTGCTAGCTACGCTTCATCAGATACAGTTACAAAAAAGTACCTCACATTTAAATACAAGACATTTTGGCGGGCTCATCAATCCATTAGTCTAATTACACATTGATTATTAGCAGCATCTTCAGTACATTTCAATACACTGCAAGTAATTCCAACATAAACTGTGTAACCCTTCCTTGCAACTCACAACTAAAACAAAAGCTTCCCGCTTTGCATAAATAGAAGAATACTCATTCTTAAATATAAACAGAAACACAATTAAAAGTTTCGTGATTGTTACAGAATCTAATACAAAACGGAACCATGTACCTTGATACTTAAAACCATAACAACATACCGACATAAGAACAATAGTCCACTATCTCATAAACATTTCAAGAAACAAATGTTAAAACAAACCCTATTTGGCGTGAACAAGCGGCGATCTCCATAATAATCCTTCAAACATGAAATTATCCAAGTAAAGACGTAAGCCTAAAGCTATCCAAAACGTCATCACTAGGTGTCGCTAACTCACTGGCCCTAGTTTCAGGCATCTGGGTGCGCATCTAACTACATCATGTTCCTTGACACTAGTACATGTCTACTATTCATTATGACATAACTAACCAACTCTCATACCCTGGAAGCTGTAGCGTAAAACCATGATCGTATTGGTAATGAAAAGTGTCACAGTAAACCCAATCGCTAACATATTGGTGTGCCATCATAATAAAATTGACCAAAAGGAGCAATATACAAAAATTATATAGAAGCGTGCAGAACAACAAAACAGATTAGGCTAAAACTACAGATGTAGGTATCGATTCTGGACATGCCGGGGTACACATCCCTAAATAGTCCACAATATGATGGATCAAGTAGTAACAAATTCCTTAGTGTACACTACATAAACATCTGTCTAAATGTATACTGAAACCAAGATAGATAAACACAATATAAATCCTCAAAATATACTAAAATAATATATACTCATGAAATCAATGAATTAAAGGATATAAATATACACACAAGGGAGAAAAAAACTGTATGTATGAATATACATCTCTGTAGCAAAAGACAATAATGTCCACTAATTGAGTAAAACAATTCCTTGTGCATGGTGAGACCAACAGATTCACTACAATTATAAAATTACTACATCCTAATCATAAAACTTAAACAGGGCTATAGGTAAACAAAATAACAAAAGGACAAAATGACAAAAGACTCATTCTTGTAAACATAGTATGCGACTGAGCAGCAATCATTCTGTTCAAATCTTGTGTGCATACCCATCTGTTTATGTTACTACTATCTATCAACCAACACAGGTTTGATGGAGACAAAATTGTTCAACCCTGGTGGTAAATGCGCTGCTAGCTTCAAAATCCAACATAACTCAGCCTTAGCTAGGGCATTCTCGTTATCACCTCCTCTCTTGTTCACTGACAATATTTGTAATACTCTGAAAGTAAAGAAGTGTGTATGGCATGCTTTCACATGTCTAGCTAACGCATTAGTTTCATCCTGCCTACGGATATCGTATAGATGGTCATAAATACGATCCCTTAGCCTCCTTTTGTCAAACCTACATAGAAGGCCGTACAAAGGGAGCATGTGGCTAAATATATCACATTCTTTGTGTTGCAATTAGCATAGTGATTTGGTTGAAACATATAGTCCATGTGTGGATGTTGGTACATCTGTACCTTAGTAAGGTTATTACATCTAGGGCATTGGCGACAAGGATACATGCCTTTTTTTACAATATCTCCTAGAATCAAGTTGTTAGAATGTTTCACATTGGTAACATGTTGGTCATTACACAGTAGTGTCTTGAGGTTATCACTATTCTTGTAGCAAAACCTAGGTGTAGCACCTACAATCTCTCTGACCTGTTGATTTACAGTAAGGACATAAAGCGAAAATTGCCATGAGGTGGCCTAAAGCTATTCCCGTCCTCTGTAGTACCAGAAGCAACAGGTAAAACAGTAGTAACCACAGCAGAAGATGAAACCGATGGAACAGCTGTTACAGCGGGTGAAGTAACAAAAGCAGCATTCGCTGACCCATTAAATCCAAAAACAGTCAAAGAAGTCACAGTAGGTACACCAGATGCACCTGACACCAAAAATTGGTCCAAAGTCTTTTTCACAGAATTACCCGATGCACCTTGAATTCCCAAACAGCCAGGAACCGGAGGGGTAACAGTACCAAAGAGAGCAGAACTGGAGTCATCACAAAAAACTCTAGGGAGTTCTAACATGGAATCCATGACAAACCAGAATACCAAACAACCAACGAAAATGTCTAAAAAGACCGAAGATGAAGAAAACAACAACAAGGATTCCACGTAGAAGGTTTATTCTTAAAACAAGACTTAGCGCCTCAGCTACCACAGCCTTCAAAGAGTACAAAATAGTAACACAAAACCACTCCCTTATATATCACGAAGTTAATGAATCAGTCAATTAATCAATATAACATTTAAAGAGACTCTACTTCATAAATAAAAAAGAAAAGAAACATAATTATACAAAAACATAAATTACAATAAATATATCCAATTAATTTCCATATTTAAACCATTCGGTGATAATGTATGTATTTTAATATAAAATAGATATTTATACAATAACATATGTTTTATTCTCTAAAGCTGTCTCTGTTATCTTGTTAGCATCTACCTTTTCTGAACATTGCTTAACTATTTGTGCTTTGGGTAGTCTGTAAAATTCCTTTCCCCTTTGTCTTTGTACCAATTTTGCTTCCAAGGAGGGTGTTGCTATTTGTTTGGACCCCCATAAAACTTTGCCTTGTCATCCTGCCTATTGTACATTTGGCCTCTACTGGGTCCCTTTTCTTGCCTGTTGTGAATTTCATCATCATAAGCGTTAGGACCTGTTTTCCTTACATATATAAACCTTATTAGAACTAAACTGTTTCAAATCCCGTTCTGTTTTCTTATTTTTCCTTTTGAAAATGTTTTCAGACTTTGTTTCAGTGTTCTTTAACTGTTTAGTATATAATGTTTCCCACTGTGGAAATATTAAATCACTTGTGATAGCTGTATTCAGTGCTTCAGTTTCAACTAATAAATGACATAGTTTTTGTTGTTATATTTTATAAGCATTTTGATATACTCAAACCCAAAATTGTTAAACATTTCAAAATCAGTTTTTACTTTATCCGTTCAATCAATACCCATGGGAACCTTACAAAAACGTAACCCCACTGATATAATTTTTAACTCTAAACATTTCTTAAGATATGCGTTGTCTAATTGCACTCTTTTAACAGTTCCAAGCTTTTTACCCAGTTTGTAAATCTTATCCTTCAGAGTTCCCATATCCTGTATCCTGTATCCTGTACCTGTATCCGTACCCTGGCCCAGAAATCAAGGAGCCTCAATCCTCACCACTAACACCAGGGAGGTCATCTCCTAGAGTTGGAAAGGATGACTAATACACACAGTAAAGTACAATTTCCCTTAAGTGCACACAGGGATCACAGTCAGTCTGGGGCTGGCTGCTCCCTTGCTCACCAGGTTCCCAATAAGACTCCCCACTGGCACAGCTATAGGGTCCAGGTCTCATCCTAACTGGGCAAGCTAGAACCTCCAGTACCCTCTCTGTCCAACCAGCACTTCGTGTCCCTGCCCAAGTAGTTGACACAACACACACACACTTTGAGATAAGTATTTATACAACTTCACAGGCACTCCTGGGAAAGGCTGACACAGATTCTCCAGCTGTGCCCCTTTACCCAGACTATACGGTAGTAATAGTCTAGTTTGAAGCATCCACCTGCACAACAAATTATTTGCTGTAGTCTGGACTGGCTAACACAGGGGGTTCTCCCAACGCTTCCTTAAACTTCTGAAATGCCATCTCACATGCTGGGGTCCACACTACCTTATCTGGCCTGTTCTTCCTTATCTGGTCTGTGAGGGGAGCAGCTATGGTACTATAATTGGGAACAACCTTTCTGTAGTACCCTGCTGTCCCCAAGAATGCCCTCACCTGCTTTTTGGTAACAGGTGCAGGCCATGCCTGAATAGCTTCCACTTTGGCAGGTTCTGGCCTTATCTTACCACTCTCCACTATATGTCCTAGGTAGGAGACCTCTGCCATACCCACTTGATATTTGCTCGGCTTAATGGTCAACCCTGCCCTATGTAGTCTGCCCAGCACCTCCCTGATATGCTGAAGGTGCTCTTCCCAGGAATGGCTGTAGATAGCAATATCATCCATGTAAGCAAGGGCAAACCCTCCTGCTCCTGCTAAGATATGATCTACTAACCTCTGGAAAGTCGCTGGGGCATTCTTCATCCCAAAGGGCATCTTTGTGAACTCATACAAGCCAGAAGGAGTCACAAAGGCTGACTTCCCTTTAGCACTGGGAGTCAAGGGCACCTGCCAGTAACCCTTGGTAAGATCAATGGTTGTAAGATACTTAGCCCCACCCAGCTGCTCTAGGGCTTCATCTGTCCTAGGCATGGGGTAAGCATCTGACTCTGTGTGACTATTTAATTTCCTGTAATCCACACAGAACATGTTGCTGCCATCCTTCTTTGGCACCAACGCCACTGGTGAGGCCCAGGGACTGTTGGACTCTTGAATCACCCCTAGTTGCAACATCTCCTGTATCTCCTCCCTCAGATTCTGTTTGACTCTCTCAGGCACCCTATAAGGGGCCTGCCTAATAGGCCTTTGGGGTCCTGTATCCACCTATTGCTGCACCAGGTGGGTGCTCCCTGGAATCCTGGTGAACATGCCCCGCAACTCCTGCAACACTGCTCGGATTTGTCAAACCTGGGTAGGAGATAGCTGCTGGGACATTGCTACCCCTTCCACCGAGGTGCCAGCCCGAGCCTCACTGAGGAGATCAGTCCCCAGATCTCCCTCAGACTCCTCCTGCAATCCACTGCAAATGCTCAGCACAAGGGCCTCCCTATCACGGTAAGGTTTCATCATATTAACATGGTGCAATTTGTGCCCCTGCCGTCTGCCTAGCACTTCCACCATGTAGTTAACCTTTCTTACCACCTTGTAGGGTCCCTCCCAAGCTGATTGCAACTTGTTGTGTCTGACAGGAATGAGAACCATCACCTGCTGCCCTACAGCATACTCTCTAGCTCGAGCATTCCTGTCATACCACACCTTTTTCTGTTGTTGGGCTTCTGCCAGGTTCTCCTGGGCCAGGTCCATGAGTTCCCTGAGCCTTGTCCTGAGGTTCAGTACATATGCCACAACAGACTCCTTGTGAGACTCACACTCACCTTCCCACTCATCTCGAATTAAATCTAGAGGTCCCCTCACCCTATGCCCATACAGCAACTCAAAGGGTGAAAAACCTGTGGATTCCTGGGGTACCTCTCTGTAAGCAAACAACAGATGGGGCAAATATTTGTCCCAATCCCTCTTAAACTGATCTGCAAATACCTGTAGCATGGACTTGATTGTAGAGTTTAACCTCTCAACAAGACCATTAGTCTGGGGATGGTAGGGGGTGGTCTTCATGTGCTTCACCCCACAGGACTACCACAGACAAGCCAGCAGGTCTGACATAAAATTGGCACCTCTGTCAGGCAATATTTCCTTTGAGAAACCTACCTTGCTGAAAATCTCTAGAGAAGCATTTGCCACCTTCTCTGCCTCAATGGAGGACAAAGCCACTGCCTCAGGGTATTGTGTAGCATAATTTACAATCACTAGGATATACTTTTTCCCTGTGGAACTTGGGGTACTCAGAGGACATACAATATCCATAGCTATCCTCTGAAATGGCTCATCAATCACAGGCAAAGGCATCAAAGGAGCTCTCACCTTGTCTCCTGCCTTGCCTCCCTTTTGGCACTGCTCACAGGTCCTGCAGTACTCTGTAACATCTCTGGAAATTCCAGGCCAATAAAAGTTTTGCATAATATGCCTCTTTGTACGTTTTATGCCCATATGACCTGCAAAGGGAATATCATGGGCTATGGCTAGAAGCGCCAGATGGTAAGCTCCAGGCACTACCAACTGCTGTACTCTCTCACCTTCTAACCCCCCCCCCCTCAGGGGTCCACTCTCTGTACAGTAACCCTTTGTTCCAGTATAAAGATTATCCCTTCCCTTGAGAATCAGGTGCCTCTCTAGCTACCTGCCTCAGGCCTTGCAATGTAGGGTTTAAGAGCTGAGCCTGTCTCAAGTCTCTCCTTGTAACCCTTCCCAGCTCCCCTTCCACTGGAAGTCTGGCATCCTCTGACAGCGGTGCCTCACTGTCAGCCTGGGTGCTACTACTCACCTCTACTTTTGCAGTTACCCTTTTCCAAGGGAACATCAGTACCCACAAGCAGCTGTGGCTCACATTCAGTCTCACTGCTACAGTGTAGCTCACTCCCTGAAGTAACCACCTTGGCAGTCCTGGCTGCAAGTATGCAGTCTGTCTGGGTCTCCCCCAGGCTACCAGACCCACATGCTTGTCTCCTAGCCTCAGTGCATTTAACTGCATAAGTACATGGTACTGCCTCATCCAAATCCTTCCCTTTCAGGACATCTGCAGGATGGTAGTTCCATATCCCTGTTGTCTCAAGGCAACCTACTATTGGCATTTTGTCTTTCCCACTTACTGGCTCTCTCACCTTTGGTTCCCCACCTTGCCTCCGTGGACATCTGTATGCCACATGGCCCCACTGGTTGCATTCAAAACATTTAACCCTAGCTCCTGGACATATACCTGGACTAGTGGCTTCCCCTGCTACTGGCAGATTCTGTTGGGGCAGTCTGTGCTGCCCACCATGGGTGCCTTTAGTCCAATGAGCAGTACTGGGGGTCCCTTTCCTGTGCAGGGCTGCCCTGCTTGCTAGTTATAGGTCTCCCTTCTTCCCCAACTCTTCTGAAGTAGCACACTGTCTGTCAGCTAACCAGATCCTCATGTCCTCAGGCAAAGTGCTAAGGGCTTGTTCCCTTACCAAAATGTCTGCCAGCCTTTCAGAAGTGGTGACCTGACATCCACTCACCCAGCTATGAAAATAAGTGCTCAGTTCAACAACATATTCACATGCATTTTCATCTGCCTTGCATCTATGCTCACAAAACTTTTTCCTATGCATTTCGGGTGTTAGCTTAAAACATTCTAACAAATGTATTTTTACAGCAGTATAATCAAAACAGTCAGTGTCATGCATTTTTGCTAAAGAAGTTACAGCTTTACCATGGAGTAAGGGGGTCAGGAACCGTACCCAGAGCCTTTGGTCAACTTCATACTGTTTACATACCCGCTCAAACATATGAATGAAGCTATCAAAATTATCCCTGTCTTTAAACTGTGGAAGAAATTTACTGACCTTTTGTGCTTCTGGGGTCCGGTTACTCCCTTCCCCATTACCTCCATGACTCTGGCGAAGAGTCAGCATTTCCCTCTCATGCTTTCTCTGCCGTTCCTGTTCATCAGCTTCTTGGCTCCTCATTCTCTCGGCTGCTTCTAGTTCCATACGCCTGGTCTGCAACTCAAGTCTCTTCAGCTCCAGCTGGATTTTTAAGTCCACTGCAGAAAAGTTGAGCTGTCCATTCTCCGAGGATATTGTATCTCCACTGTCAGTCTGATTATCCTCCAGGCTGCTGTTTTCTGATGCAGCGGTAACCAAGACTGCAATCAAGTCTGCCTTAGTTTTCCATGCACCAGCCCCCTAGCCTGGCACATCACTGCCAGCTGGCTCCTTGTCAGCTTTCCATACTTTTCTGCTGACATGCTGCCTGCTCACCCTGGCTAACACTAAGCTAACAAAAGAAATAAACAATTGTGATCTGAAATCTTGGTATACACTGCGTGGCTGTTTTAGAGTACAAATCACATTCGGAGATCACTGTACATAAGCTGCAGGAATTCGCTCAACCCCACACCATTACAAGCCAATTAGTATGTTAAGTAGATCCCACCACTGCCAAACACTTATGACAACCGTATCCTGGCCCAGCAATCAAGGAGCCTCAGTCCTCACCACTAACACCAGGGAGGTCGTCTCCTAGAGGAGGAAAGGATGACTAATACACACAGTAAAGTAAAATTTCCCTTAAGTGCACACAGAGATCACAGTCAGTCTGGGGCTGGCTGCTCCCTTGCTCACCAGGTTCCCAATAAGACTCTCCACTGGCACAGCTATAGGGTCCAGGTCTCAGCCTAACTGGGCAAGCTAGAACCTCCAGTACCCTCTCTGTCCAACCAGCTCTTCGTGTCCCTGCCCAAGTAGTTGACACAACACACACACACTTTGAGATAAGTATTTATACAACTTCACAGACACTCCTGGGAAAGGCTGACACAGATTCTCCAGCTGTGCCCCTTTACCCAGACTGTACAGTAGTAATTACTGCCACCACCCAGTTAATAATATCAGCTACTAAAAGGCCCTTAAAAGGGTGTCCAATTATTACTGTGCAATGTTAATATCCAATGGTAATGTGACTATAAAGTCTAAGGCTTATTGGAAGGGCGTAGACAGTAAACTCTATAAATATATAATGTACTCTAAAGCATACTTCATCTCTACACAAAGCAGCCACAGGTAGAAGGTTTTAAAAATATTTAATAATAAATAATTAAAACATAAGACAAATCTACTACACCACAGAGATATTTAAGAGTTCACAGATCACACAGAAACTTAAAATAATACAGTAGGACAGGTCTGGTTTCAAAGAAAAATACCTAATTAATCTTTACTAGCTTCAACTATTCCTACAAGATATCACAGTGCTACAAACATACATGTGAGCATAAGCAGAGTGCTGATAAGTTAGATGTCCAGATCAAAATGCTTCCAGGTCTCTTGTGAGAAATAGAATTTAAACATTACTAACAAACATGTCTCTAAGGCTTTCCCAAAATTACATAATTTTTGACACTTAGGTTTTCCCAGTATTCATATTGCATCATCTTAACACCTGGTCTGAGTTCTCAGGCCACAAACTGCAATATTTAGCAATCTAACACCTGCACAGAAACTTTCAACAATACAAGACATTTCACATGTATATGCTAACAGAAACTAAAGCAATAAAAGCACCTTCCACATCTAAATTCTAATCATAAACTTTAGCCTTAAAACAATGGGCATGAAATCTTCATCCAGCCGCCATCGGGTTGAATTCTAACATGAAAGGATACAACATGCTTCACTGGGCCAGTTGAGTGCAATGCTGTCACATATTTTGCAGTTCCACATTTCACAGTGTGTTTTCTTACATTTAAAAACATAAGCCTGTATTTTACATTTATTTATACAGTTGATAGAATTATATATTAAATTCTATTTGACTAGGCTGGCAGCCTTCGCCCATCTCTCCCCAGTCGTCACACCCCTCTCTCATGAAAAAATAAAATTTAAAGTCCTTTCTCAATAATGCAACCATTGAAGTCATTTTTCTTAGCAAACTATTAGGGGTGAAAGTGAATGATAATCTTACATTCGACCTGCATATACAAAATTTCATAAGAAGAACTCATAAAAAACTAGGGATGCTTTACAGAGCCCAACATTTTCTCACTGACACAACTAAAACTACACTTGCCACTACTTATCTCCTCCCCACTCTTCTTTATGGTGCTCTCATCCTTACTAACCTCTAGGCTTAACAAAAATTAAAACTTGAACAATGCTATAATAAAGTCGCTAAATTTGCAGTACATACCTCTTTCAGAACCCATCACCGTATAGCACTGAAAAGCCTTAATTGGTTAGAACTGCCACATCAACTAACGTATACAAAACTTCTTACCACCTATAAAATTATCCAGCATCCAGCTGTCTGTCCGGCACTAAAAAACATTCTGCATAACTATGTTCCCAGTCAGTAAATGCGATCCAGTGACCAAAAACTCTTTCTGTCTACAAACCTAACAATCTGCTGGGCATTGTCTATACTCATTTAAGGTTGATAAGGCCTGGAACTCCTTACCTGTATCTATCAGGTCTATACCCTCCCTCTCATCTTTCAAAACCTCTCTGAAAGACTTTCTAGCTAAAATGCGGCTCTGTTCTTGCTCAAAACCAAGATAACCTATACCCCTAAATGCGAACAAATACCTTTTCATTCCTTAAACCTCCTTACTCTCCCTTCTCCACTTACTTCCTTACTGCTATCTAATTCTCTTCACTGACTTTCTCTCTAAATATACCATGCCTGTTTTCCCTCACTTCATATTGCAGTTCCTCTTTGTATTAGACTAACTTAGCTGTAATTTCTTTACAAACTGTCTAAAATGTTTCTAAATATTAAATGATTGTCATATACCTTGTATCAATTTTTAAGCAGTGTTTTTATATTGTGTCTAATTTGTTATGAATATTTAAACTGCATATATTTTTTGTTTTATTTTTGAAGACTGTAAAATTATTATTGTTAAAATGTTTTGTAATAATTTAGAGGTTTTTCTCCACGGGCCTCCTCTGAAAAAGAGCTTCTACCCAGTTGCACTTTCCTGGTAATCAAATGTCAGTAAATAAAACAATAGATAAATAACACAAATAATACATGGGAAAGAGGACACCCCTGCCAGGTTCCACTGTTCAAACAGAATTTATCAGAGCGAAACCCCCACCTCCGCATTTTTGCCTCTGATCCCTCATATGTCCTCCTAATTAATCTTATTATTGTATTAGGGAATGCAGATGCTTCCATTGCCATATTCATAAAATTCCTGTTTAGTCTATTGAATGCTTTCTCTGCATCAAGAGCCACCAACAACAGTGCTATTTTCTTACATTCTGCTTCCTTTTGGATCGTCATTGTTCTTAACCACACTGATCCATATCTATCAATTTTGGCATCCACTTTGCCATTCTTTTAGCCATTATAGACATAAACATTTTATAGTCAAGCGCTTACCAGTTGGATTTTATGTAATAAAGTCATTTGTGTTTTTAGCCGTTCGTTTTTTATTATTTTATAATCAAAATGGGCCTATATGAAGCTGGATCTGTAGGGTTTGTACCATCTTTAGGTATTACAGCCACCACATCTTTCTTCTAGGATGTTGGTGCTTCTCCTTTTAAAATACTGTCAAAGAAAACCTTCCAGATCTTTATCACTTTCCTCCCTTCCAAACTTCCACAGGAATACCATCTATTCCTGAAAACTTTCATATAGATTGGTTATACATCACCATTTTTATCTCATCTCCTCCTACCCTAACTGTTAATAATCGATTCTCATCTACCTTTAACCTTGGCATATTTAATTCTTGCATAAATATTTTCATTTGTACTTCTTCATGATTTCCACGTGTTGCTTTATACAGATTTTCATAAAATTTCGAAAATATTTCTAATAATTCTACAATATCTCTGGTACTTGTTATAGACTTCCTAAGCTTGGCAGCAATGCTTTCTGCATTCTGTTGCCTGAGCCATTGTACTAAAAGCTTTTATGATCTGTAGTTATTATCAAAAAACAGCTGCTTAACAGCAGTTTGTCTAAGCTCATACATATCGTCTAGCTAGACCCTTTATTTTCTCTTTAGCACTCTGCGGTTGCACCTCTTATTATTATTCTGTGAGATTCCCCCTAGTCTGCAGTTCTTTAACTTTGTCAGTTCCTTTAAACAATTCTAGTTACTTCTTAACCATATCAACATTTCTTTTATTTCTACCCTATTTTTAATTTCCATTATAATTTTATAATACTCCCTAGCTATGTTTTCTGAAGAAATTTCTATCTTCCCTAATAGCTCCTGAATAATTTCCACTACCCATTCTGTAAACTTGGCTCTGTTTAACAGGTAAGTGGGGAAGCACCAGTGTGTCATTTTTATTTTATTACTCTGCATGTTTTATTTTTATTATTGGCACATGATCTGAAATAGTTAT
This sequence comes from Protopterus annectens, assembly GCF_019279795.1. Lineage (NCBI taxonomy): Eukaryota > Metazoa > Chordata > Ceratodontiformes > Protopteridae > Protopterus > Protopterus annectens. The sequence continues at coordinate 758,611,984 of NC_056734.1, forward strand.
TGGGTGCATATCAAAACTGTCAGTTAAATGCCCATGATCCCATGAAATATGTTTTCTGTCAAGCCTAGCCCAGATTTTTACCTTGGGGAATAATATTTAAATTCTTTCTGATGATCTACTACTGCATTGACATCTTCCGTACAAAATATTTTCATAAATTTCTTTAAGAATCTATCCTCTTCTGTTATATTTTTCCCTTGGAGGCCCCCCCCCCCGATACATCAATCCCTCCAGGTAAACGCGACAGTGTTCCACTGTATTTTATGTTCTGAAGAAGTCTTGGAGGGATGAAAGTGCTTAACATTAATATCACAGAATTTCCGTCATCTCATTATTATTAATATTATTATTATTTTTTTTTTATTAATTTGAATTTTCTCTGCATATACAGCCTCACTGTTGAAAATTAAATCCCATTCCCCACCTATAAGTAGTATTCCCTGCATAAAGCTGATTATTTCTTGCAGAATTTTCTTAAACTCCTTTTCAGCAATTTTAGATGGAATATAAATAAATGCCAGAGTAATCCTCCTCACATGCTAGTAACCCCTTACTGCTACAAATCTAGCATTATTAGCATTTTGTCCCTTCTTCTATCACTTTTGGAGCTCCTCTAGCAATTAATATTAGTACTTCCCCTTTCCTGTGACCCAGATATTTGGTTGAATAACCATACTCTAATGCTTAGTTCTTTCCAAATGTGTTTCCTATAACATAACTATTTGCACTCTGCATTTCTTAGTATAGTTTACTACTATTTTTTATATATGCCTTTGAGAACATTCACATTCAAAGATAATATGGAAAGTGTTGACATTATGATAAGAAGTTATTATTCCCACCTGTTATGCATAACAGCTTTTTGTAAATGTTAGATCTGAAGTAGGATATTCATTTGTCTGCAACCTGTGGGTTATGGATCCGATATCGGATCCGAACCGGCATGGTTTTCCAGCTATGGATCCAAGCTCTCAGCTCCTCCCCTCACCCATAATGCCCTGCTCTACCCTCATGACCTCAGATCTTGTTTGCCGCGCTGGTAACTGGATGTGGGTACATAGCTCTCAGCTAAGTGAACTCTTTTCTTGTTTAAAAATAGAAAATTTTTTGATTCTTTGACTAAATTTGTGTGAAAGTATTAGGTTTCCCTTTAATATAGAGTAATTTGAGTTTATTTTAAGTTAAAGTAAATTATTTTTATTCCCTCCCCTCGCTGTTCCGTAGAGTGTGTGTGTAGGCCTGTGTGTTTTTTGTTGTTTAAGTTACTTTCTGTAACTTTAGGTATTATAGATTATGGCTGACCAGCCTAAATCTATATTTTCGAAATGCTCCGAGTGTGGCCATAAGCTCTCACCGGCTGATGGCCACACTCGGTGTGTTAAGTGTCTTGGGGTTGAACACCTCACATCTGGTTGTTCCATTTGTGCAGGGTTCAACCCCAGGGCACTGAGGGAGCGGAGGTCCAAGCTGGTCTTGGCGGGTCTTTTACCGCCAGACTCGGCTCCGCCTCCGCTCGGGACTACTGTGCCTGCAGTTGTTCCCCTGTGGCACCCCTCCTGCTCCTGGGACTCAAACTCCCGCTTCTGGAGAGGAGAGGGATGCTGCAAAAAAGGACCGGAGGGAGAAGCACCACAAGCGGCGGGCCGAGACCTCTGTTTCGGCCCGCCAGCCAAGCGGCTTCTCCCGGCTCCGTTGTCAGTTCGGTCTCCTCCTTCGGCTCCGGTCCCTGTGTGCTTTTCACCGGGTCCTGAGGAGGAGGAGACCCGATCTCCATCGAGGCTATCGAGGAGGCACTCCAGGCCTACCTCGGTAGCCTCTTCGAGATCTACCCATAGCCTTTCTGATGCTGATCTGGACCGGATGATGAGAAGGTTCATCCAGGCCCAGATGCAGATGGGAGTGCTCTTGCATCCCCTCGGGGAGCTCAACACCCTTTTTTAAGCCTATTGCTCCTTCTCCGACCCGCTATCCGGGTTCGGAGCAACTGGAGCCGAGCAGCTTTGGAGCCGGGGGAAGGTCGGAGCCGATAGTACTTGGTACCGGATCCGACCCTGCCTCGAGTGCGCCGGACCCGATCTCGGAGCCTGGATCCGAGCCGGATCCGGGGATCAGTGCTCCTTCGGCGCCGCCTGTGTCAGAGCGCACTGTCCCTTCGGATCCGAGTGCTTCGGCGCCGGCTCCGATCCACTCTTCGGATCCGAGGGGGAGCCGATTGTCGGATCCTTTGGTCGAGGTCGGCTCCCTTCGCCTTTGATGTAGTGGAGAGGGCTCTGTTGAGGGTCTCCGGACCCCGGCACTTGCTTCGGCTCCGTCCCGCTCCCTCTGCACTGGGCCAGGCTTCCACCATCCGGCCCCTGGGACAGCCCGTTTCTGTGCCCCAAGTTGCTCCTATGGAGCAAATTGCTGCTGAGGACTCCTCTGACAGCCCCCAGAGGAGGCCCTCGCAAGCATAATGCAAAAGGAGGCACATTGACTCCCCGAGTCTCTCACAGAAGACACGGACTTGGAGGAAGGGGAAGGCTCCCCACGGTCACCCCCCGAGGATGTCTCCTTTGGAGACATCATGGAAATGCTCCGTATTAGGGGGGGGTGGTCTGCCCCCAAGTCTTCCTCGGACGAGTCCGTGTTCTTGGAGGCATTTGAAACGGGCCCGTCTACCTCTTGGGTGTCCCCTGCCGACCCCCTGGTGGACCTTATTACCACCAGGGCGTGGAAGGAACCGGACACCGTGGAGCCAATTCCCAAAAGACCAGATAGGATCCTTAGTCCGCCCTCTGACAGGACCCATTGGAGTAAGGGGCCTCCTGTAGATGCCATGTTGATGGCGGCGGCCACAAAGAGGGAACTGGCTCAGGAGAGTCCCTCAGTCCACCCACCGAGCAAGGAGTCTCGGATGATGGACCGCTTGGGGAAGCGGATGTTCAGTTCGGCGACCTTCTCGGTAAGGGCGCTGAACTATTTGGCACATGTTATTCGGATGCAGCGAGATCTTATTAAGGAATACGCTGCATCCCCCCCTGAGTCCATTTCGGAGGAGGACAGAGTTCTGCACTCCACCAAAATGGCCACTCTTAGGTCAGTTACAAATACTTCTATGCGGCTACTCTCCCATGCAACGGAGGGCGCTAGAGCTGCGGGGACAGGACTGGTCACTAGACGTCAGGCCTGGCTCCGTCACTGCGATTTTTCTGAGCCCTTCAAGGCGTCTTTTGCGAACGCCCCCTTTGATGGTTCTGCTCTGTTTGGCAAGACCGTTCGCGAGACGTTGACCCAGAGCGAGAAGGACGGGAAGACGCTGTCTGCCGTCGGAATCCGCTTCTCTGCACCCCAGAGGCCCTATTCTAGGAACCAAAAGGGTCAGAAGAAGATGTGGTTCCGGAAGTCGCAGCAGTCCCAGCCTGCTCCGGACAACCAGTCCTTCCGTGGCAGAGGAGGACAAGGAGGACGCCGCCCTAGAGGCAGAGGGGCTCCCAGAAATTTCGGGTCCAGGGAACCTTTCTCTGAACGGCCCGCGCAGCAACCCTGAGGGGTTGCCCGACTGCTGTACTCTGGAGGCAGTCGGGGGACGTTTTTCGGGGCACCTAGCGGCATGGGAGTCCATAACATCGGACCGCTGGGTTCTCCAAATCATATCCAGGGGATATCGCATTCCTTTCCTTCACCTTCCAAAGTTGAAGTCCCTCCCAGACGTCCCACCCGGTCAATGGGAGGCCGCTTTGGCAGAAATTGGCCATCTGCTAAAGAAAAGAGCCATCCAGCCCGTTCCCCCAGACCAGATCGGATCAGGGTTCTACTCCAGATTCTTTTAGTGCCAAAAGACGGGGAACTAAGACCAATCCTAGACCTCTCTCTCTTGAATCTGGCAGTCCCCAAAGAAAAATTCCGAATGGTCACTCTGCAATCTATTCTCCCCCTTCTGGGAGAAAATCACTGGATGTGCTCGATAGATCTCAAGGACGCGTACTACCACATCCTGATGGACAGGCGCTCCAGGAGGTTTCTCCGCTTCGGCTGGGAGCCAGTCACTACCAGTTCGGGTCCTTCCCTTTGGTCTCACCACAGCCCCAGGGTGTTCACCAAAGTACTAGCAGTGGTAGAGGCCCACCTGAGGCTTCAGCGGGTGCAGGTCTTTCCCTACCTGGACGACTGGCTCCTTACCGCCCCAACAAGGCATCTACTTCTCTTGGCGAGACTCCTTTCTCCATCTTGCTCCATTTCTGGGCATCACAATAAATACAAAAAGTCCAACCTGGCCCACACAGCTCTTAGATTCCATAGGGGCCAGACTAGACACAAGGAGTTTACGAGCCTCCCTTACTGCGGACAGAGTTCTAAATCTGCAGCTCCAGGTGCGGGCCAGTCTCCATTCAAGTTCTGTTCCAGCGGAGTTGGTCCTGAGGGCTCTAGGGTCCATGGCTTCGGCTATAGCACTTCTTCCTCTTGCCAGGCTCAATATGCATTCTGCAGTGGGCGCTCTTAGTACAGTGGTCATACCTTGCTCTCCCATGCATCATCCCATAGCGATCAGCAAGGCTTGCAAGCGGTCCCTCTTGTGGTGGCTCCATTCCCGGATCTCCACGAGGGTCGCCCATTTTGTGCTTCTCCCCTCTCGCCACGGTGACCACGGACGCCTCCCGCCTCGGGTGGGGGCACTTTGGGCGGACAGTCCAAGGCACGTGGAACGATTCAGAGACCTTACTGCATATCAATGTTCTAGAGATGAGAGCAGTGCTCTTAGCGTTGCTAGCACTTCAGGACTTTCTTCCCTTGGGAACAATTGCGATTCAATCGGACAACATGTCTGTTGTCTGGTACATCAACAAGCAAGGGGGAACAAGGTCTTACCCTCTTTGTCGGGAGGCCATGAGAGTTTGGGAATGGGCAATCTCCACCAACCGCTTTCTCTTAGCAACGCACATTCCGGGTCGGTCCAACATCCTAGCGGACAAGCTCAGTCGCACCATTCTGACCCCTTACGAGTGGTCTCTCAATTGTCAAGTAGCGGAACGCATATTCGCACGGTGGGGAACCCCTTCTTGCGATCTTTTTGCTTCTCCCTCAAACACCAAGTGCGACAGTTTTTCGCTCTAATACCTCCTCCGGAGGTACCCCAAGAGACGCTCTGGTGCATGCTTGGCCACCCGGTCTTCTGTATGCCTATCCACCCTTGCCTCTGATGCTGCAAGTTCTTCAGAAAGCCTCTCGGTGGGTTGCAGAATGATTCTCATTGCTCCATTCTGGCCTCGACAGATCTGGTTCCCCTTCCTAAGGTCTCACTCGGTGAATCCTCCTTGGATTCTAGATCCCATCCCGGATCTGATATCCCATCCATCCTGCATTCCTCCTCCGAACCTGGACAACCTGAAGCTGACCGCTTGGCTGCTCCAGTTCCACTCTTGATAAGGACTCGGTATTTCTTCACCGGTAAAGGCTATTTTGGTGGCGGCTCATAAACCATCCACTAGAAAGGTTTACCGAAGCAAATGGAAACGTTTCTCTGTGTGGGCGGAGCGGCAAGGCCTGAATCCCTTCACGGTTCCTCTCCCTGTAGTGCTTGATTTTCTAACCTCTCTTTAATGATGGTGCCAGCAGTTCCACAGTCAAAGTTCAACTGGCGGCAATTTCTCACTATCACATTGGTCAAGATTCTAATCCTCTTATGTCAGCCAAATTGTGTAAAACATTTCTTAAAGGTACTTTTCTTCTCAGGCCCCCTATAAAACAAGCAGTTCCTCCTTGGGACCTTTCTTTGGTCCTACAGGCCTTGACCGCTCCCCCTTTCGAGCCCGCGGCTACGGTGGATCTTAAGTTCTTGTCCTACAAGACAGCCTTTTTGGTAGCCATTACATCAGCCAAGAGAGTTTCTGAACTTCAAGCTTTATCAGCTAAACCTCCTTACTTGGTATTTCATCCGGACCGTGTCTCCCTCAGGACCAATCCGTCCTTCCTTCCTAAAATCGCTTCTGAAGCAAACATCAATCAATCCATTAACCTCCCTGTTTTCTTCCCTAAATATGAAAACAAAGGTGAATATAAGCTACATTCACTAGATGTTCACAGGCAACTTAGATTTTATCTCAACAGGACAGCTGGTCATAGGCAATCCGACCAGCTGTTTATTTCCTTTGCAAAATTCAATTTGGGCAAGCCAATTTCTAAAGTTTCTCTGTCCCGCTGGATTTCACAGTGCATTTTATTGGCTTATCAAGCGTCAGGAAGGCCCGGAGCGGGGGATGTTCATGCCCATTCAACCCGGTCAGTATCTACCTCGGCAGCCTTCAAGGCTAGGATCCCTCTAGATGATATTTGTGCAGCAGCCACGTGGGCTTCATCTCATACATTTATTTCCCACTATAAGTTGGATCTTGCATCTAGGGGTAGAGCATCCTTTGGCTCCGGTGCTCCGGAATATCCTTCCATGATGGCCGCCCAAGATTCAGGTAGCTGGGGACTCTGTCCCACAGGTTGCAGACAAATGAATATCCTACTTCAGATTTAGAAGTTATGTACTCACCATAACGTTCCATCTGAGTAGGTGTATTCATTTGTCTGCAACCATCCCGCCCTCCTATCCCCCTGGCCTTTCAGTTTCCTGCATATTCTTTGTTACCCTTTTTAGGGTATTCTTGCTTTGGCAAACTCGATCTGAGGTCATGAGGGTAGAGCAGGGCATTATGGGTGAGGGGAGGAGCTGAGAGCTTGGATCCATAGCTGGAAAACCATGCCGGTTCGGATCCGATATCGGATCCATAACCCACAGGTTGCAGACAAATGAATACACCTACTCAGATGGAACGTTATGGTGAGTACATAACTTCTAATTTCGGCTTACGTGTTACATGCATACACTAATGTTTGGCAGATTGATCTTTTATGCAGTAGTTTCCTGTTGCCTCCATTTGAGCCTATGTCACATCTTACAAGACCTTTTGTTTTAATGAAAACCTTCAAAAGAACAAACACCCCCATATAACCTATTAGCGTAATACAAACAGGCAAAACTGTGTACATCTTCAAATAATGTTTAACCCTCCTAATAGGAACAATTATCCCAGCTTGACAGTTATATTTACAGGTTTTAATTGACCTATAATTGTTATCCATGCTAAGATACATGGTACAGCATGTGCTTCTACTTACACTAAGTGATGTGTGTATTTGTGTTATATTCCTCTCCAAGATAGGTTCATAGGTTCATAGATTAGTACTAAGCTAACTGCCCTTGCGAGCCATTTTAAGCCTAGCCAGTTATCCCTTGTGAGACTCGAACCCTGCACCTTGTGTTTGTAAGGCAAACACTTTAACCATTAGGCCACCCTCCCAACCCTAAAGCATGTTCATCTGCAGAGGCAGCTGGAAACACACACACACACACACACACACACACACACACACACACACACACACACACACACACACACAGGGAAGGGCCGGGAGTCGAACCTACGCCTACCTACATGAACTCACTACAGCATGAAGCATTTACAGAACGCGCTACCGAGTAGAAAACAACACGAGTTCTTTCAGAAAACATTACCTTTTAGCCACTAGAAAAAAGTATTCTGTTTGTTGTTATCTTATCAGATTGTCTGCAAAGAAACATGAGAAGCAGATACACAGTTGCCTTCAGCTTCAAGCTTCTGATGTTGCACTGTGAACATTTATTTGCTAAAGGAAAACTTTTCATTACATTCATTGTTCTTTTATTTGCTTGCATCCACTTAAAGCATATTGTTAGCTCAAACTATGGGCCTTAATCGAGTCATTCTCAAAAGTAAAAAGAGTCATATCAATTTTACTTATATCATCGCTGTATACTTTTGCAACCCATTTCTCACCTCAGCAATTTAAGATTACAGCCTGTTATTTTAAACATGCTTTTGTTCAGACTTTCCTCTCTTTTTAAATTGCAGTGTCTGCATTTCTTAAACCTAAAAAAAAAAACAGAAAGAAAGAAAGAGGGGGAGGGGAAGGGGTACCTGTTTACTTTTAGTATCACTATAACACACAAAAATAAGTAAAATAACTGAAAATGCTTTATAATATAATATGCAGTATATGTCAAGTTTTATAAAAAATACTGTTAAGAACAAGCATTATTGTATTTACCATTACCTCTTTCCTTCCCCTTCCCTTACTCTTAATGTTCTTCCAAACTTTAATGACATGAAGTAGGCATATGCTTTGGAGTTCCTACAAGTTTAACAAAGTCAAAAAAGTTCACTATTTCCAGGTTTCTTGTTCCACCATATTTCACAATTCTAATTGATGCGGTGTAATCCCACTTTTATTCATTCATTTCTGAGTTGCTGGTTTTCTTCGTGTCGACCCACATCTCCCAGCTCTAGTCTCTGGTTCATTTCCATTGTACTCCTGATTCTTCTAGTAAACTCCTCTGCTTTTCTTTCTCTCTCATGCATTTCCCTTTGGAACATTGGAAGAGGTTTCACTGGCAAAGTCCCTCTGTGAGCTTTATTACAGAAGAATAAGTAGCAGAGTTCCCTTCTGTTTGATAGCTCACTTTTTTGTTGGACATAATTTTGTATTTCCTCCTTAGCATGTTCTGCATCAAAAAATGACTTTGATCTCCCAGGAATAAAATATTCTGAAGAGAGCTGGCTACAGCAGCTTGAATCTCACACCTGTCACTTACCATTCACTGATTGCTGTAATAAATTTACTCCTGTTCTGCCTGGTGTACAGTGAGTAATCATTTTCTACAAACACTCTATTGTCTCCAATTTTTTATACTTGATTCTAACAAAACTGTGGCAGAACAAAAAACTGTTTTTGCTGGTAGGATTGTATCTTTACTAGTAGAGGTCTTGGCTGATTTCCTGTGGCTAGGTTTGGAGCATACATGCAATATGGCCTTTCAGTTAACAACTCTTGTTGTAGAATACAGTCAAGTTGCTTATTTGCGTTTTTATAACATTAATACAGACTGATAATCTAAAACACACACAAAAAACAAGACACAATGTGTGGACTCAGCAGGAGTGTGGACTCAGCAGGAAAAACACACCTCTTCAGCCAGCTCAGTAGCTAATGCATAGAGAACCAAAAACACCGAATGTCACACTGCAACAGTTTATTCTTAGAACATAACAAATCTTAGATACTAAGCGCTTTCGTCCCCATAAAATAAACAGGACTTCATCAGAGTATCAATAAAATCTAGTTCTCCATATTTAAGTAGAAAAGCCTGTGAAGGTTGCTGTGTTACCAATGGGCTGTTCTTCTTAAATATGTTTTGAATCATATAAAATTGTATTTAAATACAAAACAGTTGGTGCAGTGGTGGTGCTGCGGTAGCGTTGTCGCCTCTCAGTTAGAGTGTCTTCTGTGTGGCGACATGCGTGAATGGGCTTCCTTCGTTGAAGGTTGTACGCTGGGCCCGGCAAGCCAGCACGTAAAACTCTACTGCCAATCATTAGTGGACCGGAGTTCCGCTGTGGTGACCCCTAACCGGGAAAAGCCGAAAGACACAAACAAAACAGTTTAAAAACTGTTCAGACAAATTTATGAAAGAAATAAACCATCTGATTGTTAAACTGAAACTTAGATCATGTAAAATAAATAATCAGGGTTGAAACTTTTAGGGATTTAAAGCCTTCAGTTTCAAAAAACATGCAATAGAGACTCCTTGACTCCTTCATTTAAACCATAAACTCCGTTGGCATTTGTTCTTATTTGCCACTCAGAAACTTAAGCTTGAGTGCAGTGAATCCAAGGTCCCATCCCTGCATTGTCAAAATTGACAGCATCAGTTACAAAAAACTTAAAAAAAATGCCACTGATTGTCACTGATATGTTTCCATAAACTAATCTTAAGATAGGGTTTATGAACATTTAAGGGACATTAAGAATAGTGCTAGGTCTTTTTTGATGTAATGCCGTGGCCCGGCATGGATTGGTACTGTGTGTTGGAGGTCTTAAGGGAGGTGAAGCTGCACCAAATGTGAGATATTGGCCTACACACAATGAACCGATACATTCCTCTCTCAGTCTTTGGGACAGTTGTTCTTTCTTTGCTTGGCTGTTTAGGAGCCAAGATTTGGCTTGTAGATTATGCAGTGCTTTGATAGATAAATTAGAATGGGAATTTTCTCAGGTCGACCCCAAGAAGACAACTCAGATAATCTCCTTCCAAATAAATCGTGACGGTAGCCAGTCAGCCTTCAAGGTTCCATATGCTAGGTCAGAGTCTCACCTGACAGAACTCTTGGAAAAAATCTGTGAGAAGATGAAGGAATATGGAGAGAAGATAGATTCACATACCCAAAGAAAGAATTACTTCTGTGTACTTATTCGTGATGGCACAAAAATGTATCTGTCTGGAACCAAATTTAATGAGGAAGTTACTGCAGAACTCAAGTTTGCTTATGAGAGCATAGCCGAAGAGTATGAAGATGAGCTGATTGTTTTCTTTTCTCATGAGGCTGACAACATGAAAGACAAGCTTTGCAATAAACATACAGATCTGCGTGACCATGTTCTCCGTATACCTCATGATGAACTGTGAACCACATTACAGTTGCCTGCACGGAATGAATCAGCATATTGAGCCCTGGGTTACAAGCAGATCTTGTGACTCTGACAGCAGTTCTTTAACAGACTTTCTCTTTTATAAAGCTGAGACCTGCAAACTTGAACTGTGGTAGTTTAACAAGTGACCAAACATTAATGTTGCTGGAGTTGCAGTCATCTTGTCTCTCCCACCTTGTCCTTTTTGTACCATCAGATTAACATTTCTGTAGAATGTTTTTTTTAGGACCATGCTACTCTGTACTGATGTGTTTAATGGCATTGTTTATGCACATTTTTCTTTCTAGTTAGATTTGTGGTAGAGGTTTAAACAAAGTGCATGTTGTTAATTAAGAAAATACCAAACAATTGAAAATATAGTGAAACATATTATTGCATGGAATTGGAGCATTAATGAAGGATTGTTTTTATAACTTCAGAGTGGTGTCTCCTTTCATCTGGTGCCTGCAAGTGCCCTTTTTCAGTTGTAATGATTATAAAGTGTTTGTCTTCACTAGTTAAAACAATGTCCAAGGTGTTGGCAAAATTGATAGGTATGGATCAGTGTGGTTTTGTGGAGGGGAGGCAAACGTTTGACAACATTAATAGAACTATGATGATCCAGAGGGAAACAGACTATAAGAAAATACCCCTGTTTTTGGCAGGTCTTGATGCAAAGAAAGCATTTGACAGAGTAAATTGGGATTTTATGCGTAGGGCATTGGAAAGATTTGCATTCCTTGATACAATAATAAGATTAATTAGAAGAATATATGAAAGATCAGAGGCAAGAATTAAAATGGAAGGGTTCTTCTCAGATAAGCTGTGTTTGAACAAAGAAATCAGGCAGGGGTGTCCTCTTTCCCATTTGTTATTTGCTTTATATTTAGAGCCAATGGCAAAGAAAAGAGTCAGAAATTCAAGGATATAATTGGTATGTTAATAAAGAAAAGATGGCTTTATTTGAGATATTATTTTTTATTTGATAAATCCAGAAAAGGACATCTCAGTGTTGTAGAATATTTTGAGACAGCTTTTTGGCATATGAAATTAATTAATGAAGATAAAACATAGGTTATAGCTGCAAATTATGTACCCAAACACGAATTGGTCAAGCAATACCCATATTTATGGGAACATGATAAAATTACGTATTTAGGAGTATGGATTAAAAAGGCTTCTGTTATGGTAGCTAAGGATATGTGGGAAGAGACTAAAAAAGAAGTTATGTACTCACCATAATGTTTCATCTTTGTTGTCCATTTTCATTTATCCTTGACATGTGGGTTTGGTTCCGACCCTCAGAACTAACTCGGCAGTCACTGTAGCTCATTCTGACTAAAAACTCTCAAGCGTCACCTCTACCCTTAATGCCTGTTAAAAAAGCCTTAATGAAGCCATATCTGCTATACCTTACCATAAGAAATAAGTGCATTATCTGTTTCACCAAAGAGTCTTCAAAGGCCAGGGGATGGAGGGAGAGGAGTGAAGGATAAGTGAAAATGGACAACGCAGATGATACGTTATGGTGAGTACATAACTTCTTTATCTGATAGTGTCAATTTTCATTTTATCCTTGACATGTGGGTCAGAGTTCCCAGCTACTTTAGACCTTGGGAGGACTCATGGAAGAATATTTCTGAGCACCATTTTACCAAAGAATGCTCTTTCCCTAGAGACCAAATCCAATTTGTAATGAGTAATAAAGGTATGGGAAGAAGCCCAAGGAGCTGCTGGACAGATGTCATCAGTTGAAGCTTTAGACTGGAAAACTGCTGAAGTGGCGACAGATCTTGTAGAATGTGCTTTAACAGGTAAGGCAATTTTTCTTCTGTCATAGATAAAGGAAGTACAATCCTTGAGCCATCTGGCTAAGGTCATCTTGCTGACTGGTTTGCCAAACCTAGAACTTGAAAAGGAGACAAATAGTTGGTCAGATTTTCTCACGTCTTTTGTCCTATAAAGGTAAAAGTGTAATTGTCTGTGAATATCTAGCAAATGCAGACAGTATTCACCTCTGTTTGAAAAATTTGTAAAGAATACCAGTAAATTAATCAGCTGGTTGATATTAGACTCTGACAGTACTTTAGGCAGTGAAGTGGAATTTGTTCATAAGGAAACCATCCTTATGAAATATCAAGTAAGGTGGTTTACATGATAAAGCCTGAATTTCAGAAATCCTTTAGCAGAGATTATTGCCACCAAAAATAATGTTTTCTTGACAAAAAATTCAGATCACAGTCTGCAGATGGTTTGAAAGGAGAATGTACAATAGTTTGCAATGCTAGGCTTAGGTTCCAAGGTGGGGTAGGATCCTTGACACAGGGTTTCAGCAAAAGTGTCCCTTTTAAAAATACCTTACAGAGTCTATGAGAAGCTAAGGGATGTTTTTCCAAACCGTCATGGAAATTTGAAATTGCTGCCAGCTATATTCTGATTGTGGAATGAGAAGCTCCTGCATTGAAAAGAGAGGCTACGAACTCTAAAATATTATCATAGAGGAGGAAAAGGGATCAGTATCCCTTTCATCTGGCCAAATGGTAAATCTTTTCCATTTACTATTATATAATTTCTGTGTGGAAGGTTTATGATAAGCTAGGAGAATTTGAAAAGTAAAGATGCCTGCCCACTAGTGGAATTGGAGGAACCATGCTGTCAGTTTGAGGTTTAGAATGTATGGGTGACCTAGCTCGTCTGGAGCTGGGTCCAGAGTCCAAGGTGGTTAAATCAGATAAGGCCAAAGAAAGGGGAGCCACATCTGTCAAGGCCAAAAAGGAGCAATGAGGATTACTTTGCTGTTCAACCTGAGGGCTTTCTGTAAGAATTTTGGGATTAGAGGTATTGAGGGAAAGCCATACAGGAGTCTTTGGGCCAAGTGTGGAGAAGAGCATCTCTTGGTGACTTCCCCTGAGGGGGAATCAGGCCAAAGTAGTTTCTACCCTTGTTGTTTAGGGGAAAGACAAACTGGTAGCAGCAAGGCTGGTCCCAGTGATGGAAGATCTGTTATATCACTTTTGGATTGAGAGACTGCTTGTGAGGCTGGAGAATACATCTGCTCAGCTTGTCTGCTTTCACATTGGAACTCCCCGGAATGTGCGTTGTTATCAGAAAGCGGTTGGAAGAGATTGCTCACTGCCACACTCTGAGTGTTTCTCAGCAAAGGGGATAAGATTTGGTTCTTCCTTGTTTGTTGATATACCAAACCACTGACATATTGTCAGTTTGAATCACAATTGTTCCCAGAGGAAGAGCAGCTTGAACGGCTTGCAAAGCTAAAGGCACTGCTCTTAGCTTCAGAACATTAATATGCAAGTTGTCCTCTGTAGGGGGTGCCTTGGACAGTCTTACCCAGAAAATGCCACCCCACCCCATTTGGGAGGTGTCCGTGATCAGTATGGCCATCGGCTCTAGAAGGACAAAGGGATGACCTAGGAGAATTTCTTTGGAGTGAATCCACCAAGCTAGATCCTTTCTGCAAAGATTGGTGATCAGAATCTGGTCCGACATGGGTTGATGTAGTATAGACTGTTGAGAAGCCAGCAACCATTGCAGAATTCTCATGTGATATCTGGCTAGGAGAACTAGAGTAATTGTCGCTGCCTTAGAAGCTATGGCCTATAAAATTAGGCGAGCAGGAATCTTCCTTCTGTGTATAATTTTTTTCACTTGGGATGTGATTTTTTTGAAGTCTCACTGGGGAAAGGGAAGCTATGGTTGTTGTTATATTCAGCAGTGCCCGTATAAACTCCAAACTCTGGGTTGGAGACAGTTGAAATGTTTCTTGGTTGATAGTTATTCCTAAGTATGCACAGATCTGGAGAACATAATCCCTTGCTTCTGTCAGTCGATGACTGGTCGAAGCGGTCTTGAGGCAGTCGTCCAAGTAAGGAAACACCCAGAATCCTTGCAGTCTCATGTGAGCTGCTAGTGCTGCCATGTATTTGAACATCCTGGTGGCTGTGCTGAAACCAAAGGGCAGTGCCCTGAATTGGTAATGACTGGCTCCCAACCAGAAGCAGAGAAACTTTCTGGAGTGCTTGTCCATTTTTATATGGTAATACGCATCCTGAAGATCTGTCGGGCACATCCAGTCGTCCTTTCTTAAAAATGGAAGAATGGACTGTACCGTGACCATCCGGAATTTCCTTTGTCGAAATGATTTGTTCAACACACTGAGATCCAGAATTGGTCTCCAGTCCCCTGTCTTTTTTGGCACTAAAAAAAATCTTCAGTAAATTCTGGATCCTCTCTGCTCTGGTAGGACTTCTTGGATGGCTCTCTTGTCTAGCAGTTTTTGAAATTTTAGAACTGATAGTTCTGTCTGACTAGATGGAATATTGGGGATTTTTTTGCATACGGTGGGGGGGGGGGTCGGAAAAGGGTATGGTATAACCTCTGGATATGATCTGTTACACCCAAGAATCTGTTATGTTCAGCCAGGTGTTTTGGTGCAAGGATAAGCATCCCCTGACTGCCTCCAAAGAAAGACAATCAGGCCTCCTTTCAGAAACACTGAAAGGGCTTACTCAGGAAGGAGTCCCCGAAGCCCTGGTTCTGAAGACCACCTTTGCTGTGTAGGCAGCGTCTTCCATTGTGGTCCCCCCCCCTTGCTCCTGGGGGAACTGCCTCCACGTGTGTCTTGGAAAGGCCCTTAGGAGTTTTTGAACCACATCTTTGTACTGATTGGAAAACTTCCTAGAAGAAGATCTTTGGAGGGTGGAAAAATGTATGCCCATAGAAAAAGGGTCTTACCATTCTTCTCACACCTGGATAAAATTTCTCTTACTTTTGGGCCAACCAGAAATGATTCGTCAAAAGATGCATTGATGAATGAAGACTTAAATGGTTCCTCAAAGTCACATAGGTGTATCCAGGCATGTCTTCTTATGACTACGTCTGATCCTGCCACTCTGGAGGTACCTTCAGCTGCATGACCAATGAGCCTATGGAAAAGTTGGACACAGACTACAGGGTGGCGAACTGGGAAGCAACCTTCTCTTGGACTCTCTCAGTAATAGATCCTGCCAGAGTGTCTGACAACTCCTTGATCAGATCCCTTTGAAGTTTGGTGAAATGTGCCAGGAAATTCAAAGACCTTAAGGCGAAGATCAATGAAGCGTACACTCACTTCCCAAATCTATCCATTGCCTGAGACTGTTGGGTGGATGGATAGATGAACTCTCCTCAGTGAGTTCCTTTTCCATGGTAGCCGTTACAACCATGACGTCTATTGCAAAACCTTTAGCTCAAAATTGCTTATCCTTAGGTGGAGATAAAATTTTGTCCAGTATCTTAGGGATGGGTTCAGTGGTGTCTGGAACCTTCCACACCAGCTGAGAAATCAACTGGATGATTTTGTCAGCAGATGGTGTCACCCAAGAGGTAAACGGGAGAGCACTGAAAGCCTGCAGGTAAATTGATTCCTCCAAGGAAGGTTTTTGGGACTTCTAGTCACCCCTCTGTTTCAAAATTTCCTAGGAAGTCTCCAAAGGAGACATCTTCAGTGGATGACCTTGGGGACCTTTTCCTTCATCAAAATCAGTGTCTTCTGTGATCAGTTCCTGTGGGGAATCTTAAGTGCTTCCTCTTGCACTTCATCATCTGAGGAACCTCCTCAGGGGGATAATTTGGGGAGGTATCAGAAGAAGGTAAAACCTGTATTTGAGAATCCTGAGGTTATGGTGCTTCCTGTCCCAGTGGAGAGACAGGTCAAATAACTAGGGCATGAGGAGGGCATCTGTTTCGAGGAGGAAGAGGCCAACTGAGTCACTGTAAGAGAGAGAGCCCTCTCCATTGCCTCTAAGGCTGGCCCCCTCGAAGAGGGAATGGAGCCCAGAAGCAAGATAGATTTTCTCAGAACTGAGGTCACTCCTCTCTCGAAGATACAGCCCCCGAGACAGAGGCCGGAGTTGAACTGAACTGTGCCAATGCTGTAAGGTGCAAGGACGGCTCCAAAAAAATTGGAGTTGACTCCTGTCCCTTGGAGCTGACAGTACAGATGCGGCCCCAGGAGGTGTCTGGCTCTGAAATAACTGAAGAACTCAATGCAATAACCAGTTCTGAAGAGAGAGGGATCTCCAGAACCGATACCATCGGCACCAGATGACTCAAAGCTGTAAACTCTGAAGACTCGGAGGAGGTCAGAGAAGGAGTAGTTACATGGGTGAATGAAGGTTCAGCTCCTGAACCCATAGAAGCCGGAGCCGAAGGGAGTCCTGTGAAAACTCTCACCCACAAACTTTTATTCACCAGCTTCTCCTCATTGAATTCTGTAAGGTTTTTGGTGGAATGGACTGACGGCAGAGAGGGTGATTTTTGGTCTCTGAAGAAAGACCTTGGGTAACTCGCCCACAACAGAGTCAATAGATGGGGAGTAACAAGTCCTGGGTAGAGTTTCTTTTTGTTCAATGTCTGTAGTCTCCACTGAAGTAGTCGGTGTCAATGCAGATGCAGAAGGCGAGTCTTGTTGTGCCAAAGCCATTGGCATCAAGGGTTTTGACTTCTGAATAAAGGTCGGAGACGGACACTTTACTGGTACTGAAATCTTAGCATAAAAGTCCTTCATCTCTGAGGGACTTTTTATTAGCTGAGGATCTAGGTTTCTTTGCTGTCGGTGCTGAAGGGGAGGATGGTGCCGTAAAACTCCTCTTTTTGCCCTCCTCCAAAGAGGATGATGAGGAAGGAGAAGAAATATCCGTTGTCCATAGCAGATATAGCCTCTCTAAAGGTGGATGGAATCAAGCCTTTTAAAACCAGCTTATTCCTCTCAACAAGAGTCCTATGGCTAAAACCATGGGAGGTACTGCAGTCCTCCTGTAAATGCACAGGACCCAAACAGTATACACATGAAAGATGTAGGTTTGAAAGAGGAATCTTATGGCAGCATTTCTGGCATTTTTTGAAGACAGAAGGGGCCTTAGATTTCTCAGTCATAATAAAATGTAGGCTGTCAGTACACATTGACACACACACAACACCCACGCGAAGGAGAGAGTGGCAAAACTCTCAACTAGAAAGGGCAGAAAGATGGTACTTTTTTTTGTAGTGAAAAACAAGAAGGAAAGAAAGAAAGAAACCAGCAACGATGATGGTTAAGAAGTAAGCTATCAGCAATGATAGCAGAAAATACACTGGAGCATACTGAAAGGGAGACAGTAATACTAAATAAAGTGTAGAGAAAACAGCAAAAGAGAATAAACACTCAAAGAGAGAAGAAGTAATGGCCAAATCAGTTCTGAGGGTTGAACCAAACCCACATGTCAAGTATAAAAGGAAAATTGAAAACATCAGATCAAAAGATAATACAAAGACTGTGAAACTGGAAAGAAACTCTTACATATGGATATGGATAGTAAGATACATGCAGTGAAAATGTTTTTAGTCCCTTTATTCTTGTATATGAGTCGGACATACTTTTATCAACCAGAGGAGAAGTTGTGGACAATAGTTAATAAAGAATTGAAGGAATTTGTCTGGGGGTAAGAGTTAAGTGGGATATGTTGATCCTTCCAATAGAGCCAGGTGGTTTAGGTTTACCTGGTTTGAAGTGATATTTTACAGCTGTACAGTTAAGGCTCTAATGTATAACACAAGCAGAATGTTTTAATTTAGAGTGGAAAGGGATGATGATGAAGCAAGCGGAAAGTTCAAGAGATAGAGAGAGAGTGGGATTTTGGATGCAGATCCTTAAGGAGAATAATAACAGCCATACAGAATATTATATTCATGAAGCAGCAGAAAGTAGTCTAAGAACCAAGCCAGTACGGGAATGGAAAAAAAAGATTTTGCCAATAGGAATGACTGCAAGTAGGGGTACAGAAAATAGGCAAGAGGGGGCTGGACTTTAGTGGAGAAACCTGATAAAGGAACCAAGATATTGGGAGTAAATAACTCAAGAAGAAAAAGTAATAAAATGGGTTGAGGCTGAGAATATATTTGGATTGCAGGTTAGAAACTGCATTTTTTACCAGGACTTGATCTCAGAGTACAGGCAACGACAAAGGGATAGAGGAATTTTAAGTGACAAGCCCTCATATATATTGCATGGTAAATATAAGAATATATCAACAGCGGTTAGAAAAGATTGGGAAGAGAGACTGGAAAAGCAATTTACGATAAAACAATGGGAGGACATATATGTGCCCTACCAAGTATGCAACCAAGTCAAGAAAGTTTAGGATCTTTGCTTGAAATTGTTTGCATAGGTATTTTTATACTACAAGCAGACTTCAAAGATTTTTTTTTCAGGTATAAAGCAAATGTTGCAGGTGTGATGGAGAAAAAAGAGGTAACTAGGAGCATATGTTTTGGGAGTGTAATGAGTTGGCAGATTTAAAAAAATTCCTACAGAGTACTGTATCATAAATTTTGGGTGCTCAAATGGTTGTAAGCAAGGAAATGATTCTTTTGAGCAGGAATACAGGATCTGACTTGTCTATGCATGGTAAGGCTTTAAGTTTAATTCTGTTGGCTGCCAAAAAAGCAATTAGTAGAAAATAGAAATCAAAGTCTACACCAACTGTTTTTGAGGTACTGAATGTTATAAAATAGATTAAAGATCTGGAAGAGGGATCTTTAGAAAAAAGAGGGATCAAATTGTATATAAGTAAATGGAAATTATGAAAACAATACAATGTTCATGAGGAGGACTGAGGTTTAATAAGACAGGAATTCAGCAAATGTTTGTGATGTTGGACCAGTGATAGTAGCAAAGAAATATATGTGGTATATGTCATATTTAAATGGAAAATGTTAAAATGGTTTGTTTTCTTTTCTGTTGATGTATGTTTGCTTATGTTTTAAGTTATCCTTTATTTAAAGGTGTTTTAAAAAAACAGAAAGCCTTTGATAGGTTTGGGAAGAAGTTTATACTTTTCCACCATAACCTTCAGAATAGTTAATTGCTGACTTACTTATTTCAAAGACTAAAACATCATCTTTAAATTCTTTAATATCTTCTGTATTTCAAGTTTCTTGCCTAGTTACATAATTAATTTACCAGAGGATGTCAAAGCTGAGCTCCTGAATGCTCCCCTTGACAAAGATATATTATTTGGTCTTTCCTCTGTTAACATAATTAAAAGATTTGAAGAAAGGTGAAAATTAATCCTGTGGTTTACCCAGATTTTTCATCCTTCTCCCCCACAAGCCAAAATATAATAGAAGCTTTCCTTATAGTTTAGGTCCCTTTTATAAGAAGTAGGATAAACAATCCCAGCCAAATAACATTTCAGAAAGCAATGGCAAGGAGGTTAAACAAAGAGTAGAGGGTCCTTCCAAAATTAAGTACAGTCTAAAGAAAGGAAACCGACTATATGCATCTTCATAGTCTTCTCCATTCCACCCTGGCAGTCTAGTAAAGCTTTCCCAAAGTCTGGGTCTTCACTTTCCTCTGTGGCACCATATAACGTCTGACACCCGATTTTCTAAAAATCTTTCAAAAAGGCTACTACTTACAGTGAGATTTCCTTCCTCCTTTTCAAAGAATTCCTCTGCATCCATCCAGTCATACTTCCCTATTTCCCCCTTTCCTAGATCAAATGGTATTTCAAGGAGTTATGGTACCTACTCCCCCAAATCAAATAGGGAAATTATGTTTTCAAGAATCTTTAAAGTTCCAAAGAAAAAAGGATCCCTTCATAGAAATGTATTTTCTGAACCTTTCCCATATTTAGACGAATGCCTTATTTTTGAAGATTTTTATACAAGTTGTTGAGAATCCCTGTCTTGGTTTAAAAAATTCTAAGTCTGAGATTTCATTGAACAGAGAAATCTCTAATTTCATTTCACAAGATAATATTTATGGGATGTAATGGATATATTCATTATGGTAGCTTTTCATTCTCAGGACAAAGTGGAACTTTACAAGAAACAGTTTGATACTTTCCAGCCAGACTCTGGCATCTGTCATGGAATATGTCAGGATTCTAGGTTGCATGGCTCCAATAGTTCTCATGATTACTTGGACAAGACTACACATGAGGAAAATTCAGTGGTTCATCAAAACAGTTTGGACCCACCAACATTACCCCCTGTCATTTCAGATCCCACTGTTGAGGTTTGTAAACAGAGATCTACTCTGTTGGATAAATCAGTTGTCGTTCAAATCAGGTCTTCCTTTTTTCCTTCCATTTCCTACTTAGTCTGTAACCACAGATGCCTCAGACTTTACTTGGCAAGCTGTATACAAGGGGTGAAAGTTCAGGCTGTATAGAACAAGCAGGATAAATTAAAACACATGACTGTCAAATGATGACACTAATAAATGTTCTCAAATCTCAAAAAAACATCTTTGGATTCTAGGCTCTCTACTAATAATAACAGGCAGCACCATGGTGATGTGGTACATAGACTTGGGAATCTAGATCCCGCTCCCTTTGCAGACTAGCTATGATAGCCTGGAAACTACCTACTCAGTATTATATGATCCTCCAGGCTTCTTACATCTGTCCTAGGACACTGCTATAGCAGACAAGCTTTGCAGAGCCATGACAGATCCCCATGAATAGAAGTTGCATCCTGGGTCTTCCAGGAAATGATCCAGCCATTTACCTCCCTTCACAATAGACAGTAAAAGAAATTCTGCTCCTGGACTCCTTAACTGGAAGGCAGATGCCTTTTCATTCCCATGAACAGATATGCTCCTGTATACCTTTCTACCCTGTCCTGTGATAACCATGGTTCTTGTTGAGATTCTGAAGCACATCTCCAAAAATGGTACTTGCAACTCCCTTTTGGCCCAGGCAGTTGTGGTTCTCCCTTCTTTTCAAAATGGACAAGGGTAATTACCAAAAGCTTCCTCACAGGATGGACTTGTCACACATGATAGAAGTTGTTTTAACTCACTGCCTGAATGATAGAATAGTAATACACTTTAGGCACCTGTTTTCTGAGGATGTGCAGCAGGTATCACAGGAGACCAAATCATCTGATACTAGAAAACCATATTTGGCTAAGTGGAAAAGATTTTGTCCTTCTTTATCACTGTTGCAATATTATTTGATATTCTGCTGAAGGTGGCATAATGTCTGACCACTATACCAAAGCCTTTACATCTTCCCAGCATTGTACATCAGACTCATGTCCTATTCGCAAGGTGTAAGGTGCATGTGTGATGTAGGGATGTCTAATCCCCACTCTGAATGCTTCTGAAATCGATCTGTACTCCATTCATCAAGCTGCTTCTTCTACTGAGTCTAATCCAAATGAGTACCCTGTTGCGGCCCCTTTCTTTTCACTTTTCCTTCTTATAGTTTGTGTTCCTGTCATCCAGGAAGAAGAAATGTAAGTGTGGGAGGCAGATTCACCATAAAGACAGACATGAGAAGTGTTTTTTTTTTTTTTCTGGTGCTAAGCATGATGATACTGTGTGTGACATCTGTCAGGTCTTTGTCCCCAAGACACTCTGCAGTTGTTTGTCCTTCCTTTCTATTTATCTTGAAATCCAGTATCTGAAATTACTGACCCAGGGTACCATGGTGGAATCCACCCATCCTGAGGTTTAATCACCTGCTAAGAAAAAAGCTAAAAGACCATATACTGAATCAGCTGCTGTCCAGGTTCCACTGGATTCCTGTCTCTGGTTGGATGAATAACTCGAAGGCCAGCTGGTGATGATACCGGTTTCCTCTGCCACGACCCAGTTGGAGGCCAACATGGAGTTGCTTACTCGCATGTCTGCTGAGGCTGTGCATACATCTGGTACAGACATGGGGGGGGGGTGTCTGACTTGCTTGATTCAGACAGTAAGACTTTTGCTCTCTCTTTACTGAGTTCTGCATCTCAGGTAGTCTGACATTCCATTAAATGCAACTATGATGCAGCTGATGCTTCCACTGGAGCAGCTGCATCTGGTTCTGTCATGAGAAGATATTTCTGGTTGCTCCTGCAGGATTTTTCTGAAGACATTAAGGCCAAACATTTAGATTTTCCCTTGGATAACTATAATCTTTTTGGCACTGCTGCTGCAGAATTGTTTAAAACCGTGCAGGATAAGGGCAAGGTTATACAGGACCTCAAAATATTTTTGTTTCTTCTGTACCCAAGTTCCAGAGGAACTGTCCATCAAAATCATCTTTTCTCTGTAGACAGCCTAGACAGTTTGCCAGAGGTAAAAGGGTTTCTAAGTGGATTTTCCTGGATAAACCCAGAGTTCAAAGGGCCAGAAACCCTCTTTTACTAATAAATCTGCCTCTAACTGACATCCAGCCTCTCCTACCCCTCTGTCAGATTCCCCTATCCATCAGAATAGCCCTTTCCTTTCCTGTTTGGTAACAGATAACCACAGACACCTGAGTTTTTGCCATCATCCAGCATGGTTATTTTGTGGCTTAGAAGTTAATTTCCCCATTTTCTGGTTTCCTTCAACCTCCCCCTTGGCAGCTTCCTCATTTTCTCTAGTCCTGTGGGATTTTGTAGAACAGGGAACCATACAACCTGTTCCCTTAGCTCAACAGGGAACTGGTTTTATTCCAGAATGTCTCTAGTTCCCAAGAAGAGTGGTTGTGGAGGCCTGTCTTATCTCAACACCTTTTTCAAGGTGCCTTCCTTCAGGATGTTTTCTGTTCAGACTCTTCCATCTTTTGCTTCCCCGGACTTTTTGTTAGTCTCCCTGGATTTGAAGGGCACTTACCTTCATATTCTTTTTCATAGTCTTTTCAGGAAATATTTGCATTTCTCTGTTTCTTCCTCTGACTGTATCAGTTTTCTAATTTGCCTGTAATCTGTCTGCAGCTCCAAAGGTATATTTACCAAATATCTGGCCCCGGTGGTAGCTTTCTGCAGACTTCAGGGAATCCAAATATTCCTTTATCTGGATGACCTTCTAATTCAAGCCCCTTCTCAGCAACTCTTATTACAGAATCTATACTTCACTATGCTTCTTCTACTCTTAATATCAAAAAGTCGGTGTTGACTCCTCAGGACCAAGTGTTTTTGGGTTGCAGGGTTTAGACCATTCTAGTGTTGGCTTCACTTCTGCCTCCCAAGGTCCTTGCCTTGACAACTTATTTTGTCGCTTCTTCCTTTTCCAATTCTTTCTGCAAGGGAATTCCCAGGGGTTCATGGGATCTGCCATTCCTATGGCTTTTTCCATACTCCCCATGAGGAAACTTCAGTGGTATCCCAAGGCTGTTTGTCTTCAGCACTGTCACCTTCTGGAGTTTAAAGTCCATCTTTACCCTGTCTCAGAGTCAGACTCTGCTGGTGGATTCAGCAGATCTCCCTAAATTCCAGCCTGCATTTTCAGGTTCCTTTTCCTACTCAAAGCTATACATGGATGCTTCTGATTGAGGTTGGGGAGCTTCTTCCAACAACCTGATGGTTCAGGGTCTCTGGTCCTATCAGTAGATGTCAGACGACAACAATATGAAGGAGATTAGGTTCATAGGAGATTACTAAGCTAACGGCTCAAGAGCCCTTGCAGGTCTAGCCAATTTTACCCAATTTTCTATCTCTGTGGGAAAGGTAACAAGGGTTGGCAAGCAGGGCTTTGACTATTTTTACAGACTGCCTCCACCTATAAGGAACATGGGCACCACCCCAGGAGTGAATTTGTGATTTCTATTCTTTGGTCCAGATTATGCTTGAAGATGGTCAGGGATGGGCTGTGCTTCACATGAATGGGAGGGTGTATATTACAAGACCGAAGAAGCATTCTTTTGAATGCATCTTGGTCGAACTTAAAAGGCTGAAAACGCAACATATCGAAGCGGCTGTTAAGTGAATTCTTTCCCTGGAAAAGAATTTGCTTGGCCGCTTCAGTACTTTGCTGTTTTTGGCACTGTAGTGCGGTCTCGAAGTTGGTATATTTAAGTAGGGGGGCGCAGCATTAATGTAATGTTTGAAATTTATTTATTTTTTTGTTGGAACAGCGATTTTTTTCCTTTGGAAAAAAATCACTGTTCTGACACTTTGACATTGTAAGCTTTTGCTTACATAGGGTCGATTAATCACCATTTGCTTTTTTAAGCATTCGGTGATCTAACGTGGACCTGAATAGGAAACCTGTTCCAGAGGAGGGGCAATCTTTGGGGCACGTATCTATCTCTCCAGCATGATCTATTCATGCCAGAGGTCAGGTTTAGATCTTTGGAGTGGGTAACCCTTGTGTAGTTAGTTTTGCGAATAAGCAGCATTTCCATCAGTGTTGGGTCATAGACTTCCTTGTAGGTCAGGCACAGATCACCCGTCAGTAATAGGTAGGAAACTAAATACAGTGATAGGGCTTTTAATTTGTCTGCATATTACAGGTTGGTTATACCCTGTATTTTTTGGGGAGAAACCTCTGAGGATGTACCACTTGTTGCAGGTGCCTGGCAAGATACATGCCAAAGGGTGCATTGTATTCAGTTATTGGTCTGATGAGGGCCAAGTACAGTGGTACTATGACATTCTTAGATCTGGATGCCATGCCCTTACTTATAAGCTGAACCACATAGAAGGATTTCCTCAACACTGCGGACACTTGGTGGTCAAAGTTCAGATTACTGTCTGAGTACCCAGATCTCTCACCACTGGGTTCACTGTTGGGGGGGGGGGTGCTATCAGTGTTGTAATTTGCAGGGGTATTTGATTTCCCAAAGGGTATTTTTATGTACTTTACAATTAGTTTGAGGCCATGGCTCTGACACCAATCATTAGTCTGCGTCAGACCTTTTCTGTAAGATATCAACATCATTTGGGGAGTCAGTGATTGCCTCCATCTTGCAGTCATCAGCAAACTTGGTCAGATAAAGGCCATCTACATTTGCCTTGACGTCTGAGGACTGTTTGTAAGCTTCTGAGCAGTGCTAAAAAGTCTGCTCTTCAATTTTTCCTTTAGATCTGCTAGTTCTCTCCTCTCCTGCATTTTTACTAGCTTATTAGTCTAGCACTTTACCAGACGTCTTGTAGCACTTATTGTAGCACACAAAAGTGCTACTAGCACTAAACATTCTGCAAGAAAACAGCTCCAGTACTTATTATTAATACCCACTCCTCCAGGCATGTCTAAAGGTCAGTTCCCTGTGCTTTTTCCTATTAATCTGGTGAACTTGGGCATCCTGAGGCAATGTAGCAAATGCCTCATGTACAATGACAACCCTCACCTCTTGCCTCCCAACACTCAGACTTACGAGAGATGCACTTGTATATCCAACTTGGAAGCCACACACACTCCAGCCAAGACCGGAATAGCTGGTTAAGAGGAGAGGGTCAACACTTGCACCACACCACATGGAACACATGGCCCTCCAGAACACACACCAGCACTACCTTCACATAAAAACACAAACCACACACCCACCTTCATGGAGGCTCTCAATAAAAATCTACCCAAACCGCAGAGGCCTCCAAGGCAGAAACACACTCGACCACCAAAACACAACACTAAACATGAGACACATAATTCTCCTAAACAGTGTGCTACTCAACCAAAGCCCCTAAGACAAAACAGCATGCCCAACACACTAGTCATAGGTGATTCGATATTGAGGCACACTGATGTCCCACTCACTGGGTTGAATAAGGAGAAAGTAACAGTCAGCTGCCTGTCAGGTGCCAGGATCTGCTACATAACGCACGAACTCAGGACTCAAGTCCCTCAACAACAGGTACAAATATGACTGTGTCATTGTACATGTGGGTATGAATGACCTGAGACGTACCTCCGTGGACTACATGAAATGAGACATGGAGGAGCTCTCGGATTATGTAGCCCAGGCGGGTATCACCATAGCCCTGAGCAGCATCCTACCATCACCCAGAATTATACCACAGTACAAGCAGAAAATGATTGATTTCAACAGTTGGCTAAGTTTCTGGTGTTATTCCAAGAGGATCCAGTATCTCTCTGCCCCGGGATGACATGATTGACAGACCCCGATGCTCTGCCAGAGATGGCCTGCATCTGTCACCCCTGGGCTTCCGGATACTGGCCAACTCTTGCCACCCCTATAGTGCCTTTTTTAAGCTGTGTTCCAAAGACCAAATTATCACCGTAACAACTACAAACAAATGCAACCTGAGGGTCATGCTGCTCAATGTTAGAAGTCTAAATCTGAAAATGCACTCGCTCGAAGCACTCCTTAAAATGGAGAACATTGACATGTGTGCTGTAACAGAGACATAGTTCAAAGCAGCAGAAAGCACCCCTGCACTACCAGGCTATAACTCATTCCACACTTTTGGGCCCCAAAACTTGGACTGAAGCTCCAAAGGTGGTGGTGTTTCCATATTCATAAAGGATGTGCACATCTCCAGACTGGTAGTCCAACATAACGCATCAGAGATACTTCAAGTGCAGCTAACATTGGATAAGACAGCGACTCAGGTCATAGCTTGCTATAGGTCCCCAACCATGTTGCAAGACTCGCACTCCATGTTCTTAAGCACCCTGGAGAATATTAAGGTCCAACCTAACACTGTCATACTAGGCGACTTCAACTGCCCCTCCATTAACTGGGAAAACTACTCATGTACCAATACACTTGCCCAACATTTCCTGGAATTCATTATTTCCAATGCCCTGGACCAGCTCGTTCTTACCCCCACTAGAGGCAGCAACATCCTTGACCTACCAATAGTTAAACTCCTCCCTGGGTAGATCCAACCACAAGCTAATCACCTTGGAAATCCACATCCCCCTCCCCCCACAAAGGTAACCACCATGAAAAACTTCTCCACAGCTAACTTCACGGCACCCATGCAAATGGAGAATATTTGCATGACCGCCAAATCATACACCAATGCACTGTATGAACATGTACACAAATGCATGGATCTCACCATACCCAATAGAACCCAGATGCTCTCCTCCAAAAAAAAGAAGCCAATCTGGTGGTCCGCTGCCATAACCAAACTCTACAACAGAAGGAAGAAACTGATGCAGAATAAGGTGAAGTCCCAAGACTGGAAAAACGCCCTAATCAGTCTCAACAAAAAAGTGAGATCCTTCATCAAATTCTCTAAAGCTAGCTATGAAAACAGAATTGCAGCAGATAGTAAATGCAACCACAAGGCCTTCTATAGTTATGTAAAGAATCTCAATGGCAATACCCAGATTTGCTCTGAGCTACTGCACAATGGTACCTCCTATACCGAGCCAACCGATATTGCCAATATACTGGCCGACAGATTCAGTGCCAACTTTACCCCCCAAAAGGACCAATCACAATACCAATAGATTGTCAGGCACCCAGTATTACTGCTGCACAGGTTAAAACAGCCAAGGCCAAGAATACAGCTTCTGTGGGACCTGACCATATCCCTGGCTGTGTTCTACATGAACTACTAAGTGAACTGGCACCACAGCTGTGTGCCCTGTTCAATTACAGCCTCACTTCAGGCTTTGTCCCTACGGAATGGCACACTGTTACAATCATCCCTCTGCACAAAGGAGGAGTGACTTCAGACCCTGGGAACTATCACCCCATTAGCCTGACGAGTCTGATATGCAAAGCTATTGAATGCATCATCATGGACCTAAGAAACAAGAATATATGGAATCTCCAAACTCTGGATCCCACAATGCTTGGTTTTGTGAAGGGTTGATCATGCCTGCTCAATCTGGTTGACTTCGTTGAGTCAGTCACCAGAGGTGTGGATGAAGGCAAAGTGGTTCATACAGCCTACCTTGATCTAGCCAAGGCCTTTGATACCATCCCTCACTCAGGAATCATAGAAAAACTCACTAAGCTAGGCATTAACCCCTGTATCACTAGGTGGTTGCAAACTGGCTCACAGATAGGACCCACAGTGTGAAAGTAGCTGACTCCAAATCAGACTGCCGACCAGTCACGAGTGGAGTCCCACAGGGTTTGGTCCTGGGTCCTCTCCTATTTGGTATCTACTTCTCTGATGTCCAGACCAACATGAAACTCTGGCTGACAAAGTTCGCAGACGATTGCAAGTTGGGAGCTATTGTTAACTCCCCAAGTGATGTTGACATCGTCCAGAAAGGCCTCACTGAGACCAACCACTGGTGTCAGAACCATGGCCTTAAAAAAGTTCAATGCCAAAAAAATGTGTTATCCCCTTTGGGAAAAACTCAGTTCTGATGAATTACCACATCGATGATAGTCCACTGAACACAGAAGGCGTTATAAGAGATCTGGGAACAGAGATTGACAGCAACCTCTCTTTTGACCACCACATTGCCACTGTGGTCAGAAAGTCCTTCTGTGTGGCACATCTCATTACTAAGGGTTTTGCTTCCAGGAAGAAAGAGGTCATTGTCTCCCTCTACTCTTCCCTCATTAGGCCAATCATCGAGTACAATGCTCCATTTGGCATGTACCTCACTAGACACCTGCGACAACTGGCAATGCAGCAAAAGTAACTCACAAAGATGATCCTAGGCCTTAAACAGTTGTCCTATATTGACAGACTCAAAAAAACTCCAACTATTCTCTATCTCATATCTCCTACTTAGAGGCAATCTCTGCTTGACTTACAAAGCCATGTCTGACCCAGCTCTGTTTGAAATGCTACATCTAAACAAATCCCAATCCTTCTGCACCACACGCTCCAGAGACCTCAACCTCATCACCACAATCAACAGAACATGCTGGAGGGACAGGTTCATAACCCAGAGACTCCCCATGCTATGGAATAGACTTCCCATACATGTCAAACAGAGCACCTCACTGGCCCTCTTCAGGAGAAATCTTGATGAGTGGATGGGAAATAGAAAATTCACCGTAGGGATCACTCCAGTGGCTCTACTCGATAGAGGCACTGGGAACTAATGTCGGGTGGCACAATGCCATGGTAATCCTATGGGCTAGGCTTGTAAAGGCTCCAGGTCCATTAGCCAAGTACACACCTATGAACCTTTCTCAAACAGGAGGTGGCCCAGCACTGAGCCCTGTGGTACTCCACTGGTGGTTGACCTCTTGCTGGATTTAGATTCTCCCATTCTAACAGCATGTGTCTTACCTGTGAGCCATGTGGCTATCCATCTGGTGACATATAGGTTTATACCCAATTCCGTGAGTTTATCTATAATACTCAAGTGGGATATTGTATCAAATGCCTTGGCCAGATCAAGATAGGTGGTATGCCCTGTCTTATCCTCATCAATGGCCTTGGTGACCTTCTCAAAGAAGTCCACCAGAATGAGCAGGCAGGACCTGCCTTTCACAAAGCTGAACTGGATTGGATCTAGAATCTGAAGATTTCTTGTGTCTTTGTTAATCAGGTCCATGATTATCCTTTCCTTAGCCTTGCATATGACTCCAGTCAGACTTATGGATCAGTTGTTTCCTGGGTCAGTTGATGGTCCCCCCTTGTACAGAGGGATGACTGTTGCTGTCCTGCACTGTACTGAGACAAAGCCTGTCTGGAGACTCTGGTTAAATAGAAATCCGAGTGAGTTTGCCTGAGTTATGTTTCAAGCTATTTAATAGGCACCCTGGAATTCCATCAGGGTCCATTGATGCCACATTTCTACCTTTAGAGAGTGCAGTGATGACCCATTATTTTGTGATAACAGGCAAAAGAATTGTAGGGGGTATTCCATGGGGAGTAACCAGAGTTGATGAGGGGGTAGAATTTGAGCTGGTTTGCAATTACTTCAGACTGAGTATAGGTAGTGCCATCTATAACCAGTTCAGCACATTGTTGAGTGTTTCCCTTAAGGTTTTGGACATAACTAAAAATGCATTGTGGTTATCCTTTGCTTGGAAGGGTAGTTTAGTTTTGTATTTAGCTTTTGAAGACTTGGCTAGTTCCCTGATTTGCCTGTTGAGACTAGTGAGGGAACTTTTTTCTGTGTTGTACGTCCTCACACTTCTAACAGGAATTTCTTTCTTCTGTTGTGTAGTCTATTTATGCCAGAGGTTCACCAGTGTGGCTTGTTTTTCCAGCTAGACCTGGATTTAGTTCATAGATTGATACACTATTACTAGGCTAATGACCAAGTGGGGTGGGGATTCTAAGCTTAGACAAATTTTCCTGATAGAATAATGATGTCTTGCATCCAAATAGAATATTGAGGGCCAGGCATTTATAAGCTACAGCTGTCCATAAGTGATATGGCTGCCAGGCCCTATGTAAATTTCCTATTCCCCATCCACTGGTCTAGGTTGCTCTTAAACTGGGTACATGGATGGGAAGCCTGTTCGGTCAGGTACTATAGTTATACATGGCACTCCTGTATACTTCTGAATAAGCGTCCATGTTTCGAGGTTGAGGGATATTTAAAATTACTTATGCGATCACTTAATAAAAGGTAATCTGCCTTAGAAAAATTCTTTAGCGTTTTAGGGCTTGATGGGGGTTCTACCATTACTTTTATTTCAAAGGAGATCGATTTATGATTCAGTCTTACCAGTAAGGACATTACACGGGGGGTGGGGGGGCAACACTTCCCCATGTTTGTGAGTATTATGTCAAGGATATTTGAGCCCCTAGTGGGAGCGCAGACCAGCTGTTCCAAAGTATTTGCATGGACAAAGTCAAGGAATCTCTGAGCCTGCATGTTAGTGGTTGTATATGTTTCCCAGTTTATGGAAGGGTAGTTAAAATCGCGCAAGAGTAGTGTGTTGGGCTGAATGATAAGTGATTCTAGTATCTTCACACATGTGGAGTGGTTTTCATGGTTCTTGGTTGTGGACCAGTAACTAGCGATGATATGGTGGGGGATTTTGTCTATGGTCTGATGGACATGGAGTATCTCAAGCAAGGCATCCTGCTTGACCAATCTAGAGGTGTGATTGTCTTTTTTATGTAAATGGAAACACATTTTCCTTTGATTTTTTCCTTTTCAGGGGGTGGTCTGAATGTGTTTGAGGCATAGTAGCCTTGCAGCACTGGGATGCTTTCCACAGCCTTGAACCACATCTCTGTAACTGCACAAACATCAGCATTCTCCAGGGCAAGTACAGCTTCCAATGAGTTCACTTTCTTGTTAAGACTGCTAACACTGAGCAGTATTACCTTCAGCTTGCCATTAGAAGAATTTGTTAGGTTGTTAGGTCTGTTAGTTTGGCACTGCCTAAAAAAAGCACTATGGGGGTGGCTAATGCCTTGGCCAGTATTCAAAAGCCTATAGGCAAAGCAGTGTGGTCTTTCGATGATGATGTGCCAGAATAACAAATACCGGATCCCCTTGGAATGACACCAGTAGCTAAGCCAGTTATTGAAGTCAATCATTTTCTGTTTCTATTGTGGTATCATTCTTGGGGAGGGTGGAATGCTGCTCACTGTGAGGCTCATACCAGTCTGCGCCACATTTTCAGAGAGGTCCATCATGTCTCTCTCTTCATATATTCTAGAGAGGTACGTCTCTGGTCATTCACACCCACATGGACTATGACTGAGTCATACTGGTGCTTGTGGTTGAGTGACCTGAGTGCCTGCATGGTCTGGAAAATCGTGGCACCTGACAGGCAACTGACTGTAACCCTCTCTGTATCCAACCTGATGAGGGGGGCATCCATTGTCGCATGATGGAGTGTTGGCAGTATACATGAGACAATTTCTACATTGCCTCAGGATGTCCGTGTCCACCAGGCTGGCCACAGAGATAGCAGAAAAGTGCCTATCCATGGTTTCATGTTTGTTACTATGGGATTAGCCAGGGAGAAGAATGGGCAGATGTAACTGGACTGGGATGATAGCACACAGACGAAGAACGGGTGCTATACTCTGTGTGAACTGCAGCTATCCAACAAAGCAGTGCTGTTCTACACTCAACTCAGATGCTCCTAGAGCAGCAGAGGGATTGGGGAAAGTTGCAGAGATAGTTATTTCAGGTACATTTTAACCTGATAGTGTTTTCATCTATACAGGGCACTGCTAACCTCCACTCCATGGAGAGCAGCCTAGCACAAACACTGGCTTATATAGAAACAGAAAAACAAATTTTACAACAGCAGTGCTTACAGACCAATAAGGAAGAGACACAACAAGCTTTCAGCCAGCAGCCCCCAACTTGGATAGGTTTGCTACAGCACACTTCTGCCACAAGAGTGCAGTCAGAAAACCCTCTTAATGTAAAAATGCTGGTTTTAGAGCTCAAGTGCAGGGAAATCACACAATCTAGGTACTACTGTCTTGTAAAACTAGCAGACACAATGTAATTAAGTATTACAGCATGAGTGTAGACAGTTCAGCTTGGAAACTCTACTAAACTGTGAGAAATGTAACAATTAATATAGGATTCTTATGAAAACATAGTAAAAAAATCAGAAGTGCAAAATATTTATTCTCATTCTTTTAGCAGTGGATGACTTTAGATGCAGCAGATTCTGTGTAACTCACAGGCAAAGTAGCCAAACCAAGAGCAGCTCTGAAGAATTGAGCACAAACCACGCAAACACTGGGCTTATATAGAATCAGACAAACAAGTTTTACAACAGCAAGGCCTGTGGACCAATCAAGAAAACACACAATAAGCTTTCAGCCAGCAGCCACCAACTCAGGTTTGCTACAGCACCCTTCTGCTACAGTCAGAAAACCTTCTTAATGTAAAAATTCTGGTTTTAGAGCTCAAGTGCAGGGAAACCACACAATGTGCAATTGAAGTACTACAGCAACAGTAGAAACAGTTTAGCTTTCAAACTCTACTAAAGTGTGAGAAATTTAACAATTAGTACAGAATTCATATGAAATACAGTAAAAAATAATCAGCAGAAGTGCGAAATGATACATACTTTCATTCTTTTACCAGCAAATGGCTTTAGATGTAGAAGATTCTCTGTACCTCTTCAGCTAAGAGCAGTTCTGAGCTGAAGGCTGTAATCCTAGCTCTTCAGGCCTTTTATTCCCTTTGGTTTCCAGGTCTTCTAAAGGTTTTTACAGACAATACTGCAGTCATGTGGTACATCGGGGTGGGGGGGGGGGCAAAATCTTATCTTCTTTGCAGGCTGGCCTTCAGGCCTGGGATTTTGCAATACATCACACTTGATTCTTCAGGCAGTTAAAATCTTCAGAGCACAACCTAGTGGAAGACTCTCGGAGCAGGAGCAGGACCCATCCTCACGAATGACTGCCTGACATAGAAGTGTTTTTGGACATTGCCCATTGGTGGGGTACTGCTAAAGGAGATCTTGCTTGCATCCCCCCTAAACAGACCACTTCTGGGTTCTGTTCAAGAGTTCCAAGGATGCCATGTCTTTCTCTGATGCTCCTGTATGCCTATCCCCCTTTTCCTTTGCTCCCCAGGGTCTTGCACAAGACCATATGGGACACTCCCAAAATCTTGCTGGTGATTCCCCTTTGGATCAGAAAGCACTGGCTCACCCTTCTCTCTCACCTAGCGAGGGACAGTCATCATATGTTATCTCGCAGGATGGATCTTCTCTCACAAGACAAGGGGGTCTGTCATTCACCCTCACTTGTCCACACCAACTGACACTGAGTGATCTTTTCTCAGGATGTGTTTCAGGTTTTGCAGGAGACATGAAAACCCATTGCTAGAAAATCCCATGTGGCTAAGTAGAAGAGATTTTTTGCTTGGTGTCTCAAGTATGACCAGGACACTTTTTTTCTGGGGGGGGGGGATTCCTGGGACCTTTCTTACTGGTCTAAATTGCTCAATTTTAGTTTGGTGTCTGTCTGTCTTTGAGTCCACCTTTGGTTTCTAGTATTGAAATAAAACAATTCCTAAAAGAAGTTCTTAAATTTGGGCCCCCAGGGAAACCTGTTCTTCTTCTTCTTGGAACCTTAATTTTGTTCTTGAAAAATTGACATATAGTATCCTTTTGAGCCCGCCTTTTTTTTACCTTGCAGCATTGTACTTGGAAGACATTATTGTTGGTGGCCCTTACTTCTGCCAAGAGGGTTTCTGAACTCCAGGTTCTCATGGCAGTTCCTCCTGTTTTGTTTTTTTCACAAGGACATATTGTCTTCTCACACTAATCCTCGTTTTATGCCCAAGATGGTTAATAATTTCTCCTTGAATCAGTCTTTTCATCTTCAGTCCTTTTTTCCTTCACCACAATATGCTAGTGAGAAGGTACTACACACCATGGATTTACACAGGCAGCTCAGATATTACTTGAATAAGACAAAGTGCATTAGAAAATCTGAGCAACTTTTTGTTTCCTTTCATGCCAGGAAATTGGATTTGGCAGTGTTTAAGCAAACCATTTTCTCACATGAATTTCTAAGGGTATATCCTTTTGTTAACTGTTTTCATGGCAAGCAGCTTTCTTCTTTGGTTCATGCTCATTCTGCTAGGGCAGTAGCCTCTTTTGGTGCTTTTTTTCAAGGGTCTGGATACTTGATCCATCTCAGACGATTCTTTTTGGTCTTTTGTTCACACTTTTATCAGGCATTCTAAGTTGGATGTCATTTTCAGGGCCAATGCAGGGTTTGCAAGGGCTGTCCTTCATGGGTTCTTGGAGGACTCTTTTGTGCCTTCTTTCTCCAATACTTTACAGTAGCTTTTTATACTCTCTCAAGTGTAAAGAATATTGCAACAATGATAAGGAGTACAGTTGTGTAAGATCTTACCTTAACAGTAAATGTTCTACTTCTTTCTGTTGCCCTACTACTGGCAGTGGGGTTTCCTTCGGTTTCCCTTCCTGGATGGGCAAGTTATTGTTTCTCTGGGATTGCTGTGGTTCTTCTGGGGCACTTCATTTCTAAGGATTAGGCATCCGTATATCACATATGTACCCTACGCCTTGGGTGTAGGATTTGCATCTGATGTACAACACTGGGAATGTGTAAAGGCTTTGGTGAACTAGCCAGATGTTAGACTATCCTCAAAAGGATATCTCAAGTATAAAGAATACTACAGCAGCAAGAATTAGGACATCTACTGTTATGGTAAGATCGTATACAACTGTACTTTCTGTTTTGTGCCAACATAAGAATCAAGCTTGTTTAAGGCCCAAGCACCTCTGGCTCTACAGTATTTGTGTTAGTTATTATCCTTTGGCTTTTCTTACACTTTTGTCAAGATTCACCTCTTGGCCATCTTTGCTTGCTTGCCCACGTATCCTCCCTTTCTTCCCACCCTCAAGTGGAACAGTTTTCAAAAGGGGTTTTCCATATCTGTCCATACAGAAAACCGGTGGCTTCTTTATTCTAGAAAAAAATAATCATTTTCCTTTTGAATCTGCTGTTGATGCCGATTTTAAGTACTTCTCTTGGAAGGCAGTGTTACTTATTGTTCTGAGTTATGCAGGAAGAATATCTATGAAAAATGAGATAGGGTTGAATCACCGTAAGAGCCTGTAACTGAAAGATTAGATAACTTTGAGAGCAAACCCTTCATCTATGCCTAAGTGGTTTCAGAGTTTACCTTCAGCCAGGCTGTTCATTTCCCTATTTTCTATTCAAAATTCAAAATAAAAAAATAATGAAGAGGGCATTCTACACAATACGGATGTCCTTAGGCAACTCAGATACTACATTGACAGGATAAAAACCTTCAGGAATTCTACTGTTTATTTCTTATGAAGGTAAGAAAAAGGTATAATCGGTGTAAAAACAGAAAATTTCTAAATGATTGTCTCATGCTGTTGTTTTTGGTATTCTCACCATAACGAGACACTTCAAGGGAAGACCAGGACCAACTCTACCAGGGCTTTGGCTACTTCTTTGGCTTTTTGGAAAGAGGTGTCTCTAGAAGCATACTAGAGCCAACACCTTGGTCATCTATGAATACCTGTATCAAGTATTGCAATCTGGCTTTTTTCTCTAGCTTCATTACAAGCTTTGGTCGGACTATTCTCCAGGGGTTTCTGGGCACTGATCCTTCTTCCTCCCCTTTCATTCTAATCTTTGTATTTTGTCCCATATAGCTTAGACTACTTCATCAGTGATCTTATTATGAGCATAGATAAGTTGTGTAAGTAAACTTACCGTAATAGTAGATGCTTGAATACATTGCTGTTGCAACAGGAACACACTCCCTCCACTTTTTGATATGGTTTACACCAGGGTGTGGATATTTTTCTTTTCCTTACTCCTAGCACATATGTAGCCGACAGAGGCTAGCCTCATTTGCTCTGAGGCAAGAAGGCTCTAAATGTTTGGCATCCTAACCACTGACTTCATACCATTCTCCTTGGGCTTTAGAGTGGTTAGGGTGCATGGAAGTGCCCTAAAACTTTGGAATCTCTCCAGTTGTCCAGTCCTTGTAAAGGTATGTCCCAGTTATCTTAGGGCACTCTAGTGATCTATATGAATATCTATTTTTATGGTAAGTTAAAATGGATGATTACACCTATCTTGAAGTCATTTGGTTATCCATAGGTCAGGCTTTATGTTACAGAATTTAGAAATATATGTACTAAAAAGAGGTGCCCTAGTACTGAGCCCTGTGATACTCCATTTCGTTATTTTTATTTATTTTTTAATTATTTATTTAGTTACTTTCTGAAGTGGCATCTGTTACCTTAAATGTATGAGATCTATTCTTCAGCAAGTTTAAAATGCATATTGCCAGATTGTTTAAAATACCAGCATGGGGTGCAGCGTCACAGGCCTTGATCAGATCCAGATATGCTTTTTGAATGAATGGTCATTGCTTATTCCTCTGTAACATTCTCAGAGAAGTTTACCAGGTTGAGTAGACATGATCTGCCCTTGACAAAACCCAAACTGAAGAGGATCCAGTTGCATGAGATTTTTTGATATTGCAGTTTGAGGTGAAATATGATAAGTTTCTTGGTCTTGCAAATTAGGCTTTTTTGGCTGATAATTCTGTAAATTTCAGGGTCTGTGGTAGATCTCCTTTTATGCAAGGACACCACTACAGCTGTTTTCCAAATCGCAGGGACATGTCCTGTGGTTAGAATGAAATTAAACAAATGCAAGATGGAGTCACTAAGATCATACCTGGCACTATTAATTAGGCATCCAGGTAAATTTTCTGGGCTCATGGATATGGTGTTTTTAGGTTTTAGAGCATACAGCTGGTATATATTCCATGGTGATCTTAGCGATTGAGTGGGACTTGAGGATTTGTGGAATTTCAGTGATTGTCTCTAGCGTAAAATTAGCATCATATCTGTTTTCAAGGATGTTAGTAATGTTTTTAGGGTCAAAGTAGGTAATGCAATTTTGGATTAGTTCCACAAATTACAATCTGTTATTTCACAGGTTCCTAATGAAACTAAAGAAGGATTTGTTTTCTGCTGTCATTTTTAGTGCTTGTTCAGCATTAGTCCTTGTGATGGTCATTTTTAGTTCCTTGTTGACCATTTTAATTAGGTTTTCAACATGGATAGATTTGTTATGGGACTATAGAATTTTTTTCTTTTGTTATAACATTTTTTTTTTAAATTCTCATTATAGTTGGCTGTAGCCATTAAAATAAGCCCTTCTCCTTACACATGTGTGCCAACCCTAACCCTGCACATTATGTTGCTAAAACCACTTTCCCTAACAGTACAGTTAATAAAGACAAAAGGACACAGTATGCAAATAACACCATCACCCTGTGCAATACTAGGTATAGTGAAATTTCAGAAGTGCTTTTACAGGACAATTGTCAACTCAGGGTTCTTGCATCTGTAGAAGTTAATGCCAAACATTCTGAAGGGAAATTACTGTAGTAGACCTTGATGATTTATGTATGAAACATTTAGAGAGATACTTTGTAGTTAGGTTAGATAGTAGCTAATCAATTAGTATTTATTAACAAGAAAGAATTAGCTTTGTTAAGAATGATGAATAGAGAGGATTCACCTAAATGGCTATTACCTGGCTACTACTAGTGCTGGCCTCCCCACAACTTCATACTGCTGAGATTCAATGTTTATTTGTATTTCTCTCATCAGAAGTAAAAACAGTAGCATTAATCCCAAGATGAGAAATACACTATAGGCTCAGTGGTGATCAGCAGACTTGTTTCATATGATGCAAGGGTCTGTAGGCTAGTTGTTGCCTTTCCTTGGTAGATGCCTTGAAGAGCAACCAGATCAGTGAGGAAGGACCCACATAGACACTTACTGCCCAGTCAGAGACGGTGAGGAATCAGTGATCCACTACTCCTTCTCTCACCAGGAGCAAAACAGAAGCACTAATCCTAAGATGAGAAGCAGGTCACAGGTTATTTGGTTATTAGCAGGAAACCACCAATATTCAGTACCAATTCACAAACAAAACCAGTGTATCCAAACAGGAATTTATTGCACAAAAAATGCTGACTAAAAATCACTTTTTTACTCCTCTCTCAACTCCTCGGCAGAATGCCCTTAACAGAGTATAACATCACCTTGCAACATCTCCACTTATCTACAAAAAACTCTTAATTAAAACAATTAATTACAACACCCACTTCCAATTAAGTCCTTTGTTTAACCCCTTAGGGTGCAAAGTTTCAAACTTTAAAATAAAAAGTGCTTCTTTCTGTTGCAGTTTAGTTTTTAAACATGTTCCTAAACTACAATTAACTTTTTCTATAATAGTACCCTTTAACCTTTTCCCATCACTATTATGATACATTTTAAAATGTAGCCCTAATGGGCTTTCCACCTTCTCATTTTTAATATTTCTCAAATGCTCTAAAAATCTCACACAGAAACTCTGTTTAGTTTCCCCTATATAAAATAATGTACATTCACATTTGAGCACATATACAATTCCTTCTGTCATACAACTATAAGTGTCACACAAAAAGTACTTCTGTCCATTAATACATTCAAAAGTGCGTACTGTGTGACTGCGGATTCACTTTACATGCTCGAAATTCTGAAATATCGAATTTCAGAATCTTGAGCCCATAAAGTGGAAATTCTAAAAGATCGAAAACCCAGAAGCACGAAATTCAAAATCTCGCATTTCGGAGATGTTGAATTAGCGGTTTTGGTGTTGTGCTGTGTTCATGGATTCAGGTAAGTGTTTATGTTTTAAGGGTTTTGGGTAGGGGCTGTAGTGTGTATTAGTGTGTTTTGTTACTGTGATGTGTGTGTGCAAGGGGAACGTAGCTTGTGGTGGTGTTTTGTATGTTTGTGCATGTAGTGCAACCTTGGAGTTAGTATATTTAAGTGGGGGGGTGGGGGAGGCGCACCCCCTCCACATGGAGGCTGCATGGGGGCTTGCCCTCCTGCTTGTATGTAGGATAGGGTTGTGTGTTTGTGTGTAGGGAGGAAGGTGTGCATGTATGTGTGTGTGTGTATTATAGAAGTCGTGATCTTGAATTTCGCTTCTGGGTTTTTGATCTTTTAGGATTTCCACTTTAAAGGGCTCAAGATTCTGAAATTCGATATTTCAGAATTTCGAGCATGTAAAGTGAATCTGTGACTGCATATGGCACAATGTCCATAGGCTTTAAAACCCATATCCTGAATAGGCTTTCTAAGCCTTTCTATTAGAAATTTAAACTGGGCATGTACCAACATATCTTTAATACTTCTGCCCCGTCTGTGTGACACAATTGGCCTTTGAGGCAGTAGTTCTCCCAACAATGGATCTTGCATCAAAAAATTCCAATAGAACATGACTATTTTTACAAGTTGTTCCGTGAAAATTCCATATGTAGCCACAAAAAATATTTTATTCACCAAATTATTACTTCCATTCCTATCTGGTTTACCCTTATATTCATGTACTGCATTGTATCGGTTTCCTTGCGGTAATCTATTTTTTGCTAACTGTATACATTCAACACTGTAACCCCTATTTCTAAACTTATAACATGTACTCAATACTTCTTCCTCAATTTTATTCCTATCACTAGTTAATTTAAAAATGCTTAGCAGCTCATTGTAATGCAGTGCATTTATTAGATGAGGTGGATGGGAACTAGATCCATCCAAAAAATTATTTACTCCTTCAAATTTACGATGTACAGAAGTAACTATATTCCCCCTTTCTACAGCAAGATTGACATCCAAGAACACTACACTTTCTCCGCATTGTACACCATCAAAACGTATTCCGAAATTATTTCAATCTGGTTACACTAGACTTCCCACCTTCACACAGAAAAATTAGATCATCTATATATCGATGGTATTCTACTACATAATTTCTAAATAAATCCATTCTGTATAAAAATTGTGCTTCAAAAAGTCCCATAAACAAATTTGCATACATAGGATGGTTATTAGCAGTCTTTTCCCAGATGATGTAGGGATATGTAGGCTTGTTGTAGCCTTTACCTGGTAGAAGTCTTAAATAGCAACAAGATCAGTCAGGAATTCCCCTTGCAGAGACTTGCTGCCCAGTCAGAGGCAGTCAAGAGTCAATATCTCTCTGCTCCTTCTCTCACCCGGAGCAAAACATTAGTTCAAATTCCAGACCTTTGAAGCACTTATTAGGTTTTCCAGTGATCAGCAGACTTCAGGAAATCATGACCACCTACTCCTTCTCTCACCAGGAGAAAAACAGAAGCCCATATCCCAGGATGACTACTGAAGGCAGAATGTGGGCTCTCCAGTGATTGGTGGTCTTGGATCAGATGTTGCAGAATTTAAAGATAAGATGGAAACAAAATGGGTTAATATCCTCGGTGTGCAGTAAGCAGTTTTGAAGATATGAAAAAGGGGTAACTCGAATTTTAGCAGTCTAAGGAGAGAGCCACTAATTTTAAAGGAGCAAGCTGGATTGGATGGGGATAGGCACTCAGTATACTAGCTGCATGAAATACAGTGACAAGGCAAATACATTTAAATAGCTTGAGGGGGAGTAACTTCA
The DNA here is from genome assembly GCF_019279795.1 of Protopterus annectens. Taxonomy (NCBI): domain Eukaryota; kingdom Metazoa; phylum Chordata; order Ceratodontiformes; family Protopteridae; genus Protopterus; species Protopterus annectens. The sequence goes on from NC_056734.1 coordinate 758,653,090, forward strand.
TAAAAAGATAACTTTTTTTATATCTTTATTGGATTATCACTTAAGACACAGGCAAACTTAAATTTATATTAAAGAAAAGAAACCATGTTAATATATTCACGGCTATACATATTATACATCATATGCATTTTTATACAATTATCATCAGTCCAACATTACATAAATTGATCAATTCCTGCCTTCCCTTAAACCTCATCCTCCTCCAAAACATTTTTTCTGCATGTATTATTCTCACAATTTTCATTTTTTTCTGTGCAATTTACTACAACATTTTCTAAAGCCCTACATCCTGTTCTTGTATCTCTGTTGCAATATTCACTACTTCAAGTATGGATGGTTTAAATTTTAATTTCCATTTTCTAGTAATTGCTTTTTTGGCAGCGACCGGAATTAAACATTACAAGCCCTATGCAATTCAGATGCTGTATACCAGCTTAAAAAATTTCCTTAAGTTACATTCTTTTGCTCACCCAGTATTCCTGACAGAGTACCGTGCACTTTGCATTTCTTAGTATAATTCAGTATTCGTACCTTTTTGTCTATACTTGTGAGGTCATTCACATTCCAAAATAATATGCTTAGCATAGCCATTATAAGAAGTTATTATTTCCAACTATTATGTATGATAACTTTTTAAAATATCTATCTACAGCTTTGTGTTACATGCACCTACTAATGCTTGGCAGGCTGGACTTTAGTTATACAGTTGTTTCTTGTCATCTCCAGTTTAACCTATGTCACATTTTACAGAACATTTTGCTGTGAAGTTGTTCAATCTCGCCGTTTGTTCTTTACACGTGGGTTCGGCCGCTTTCCAAGCTCAGTATCTTTGAGTAGCTCGAGGCACAGTCCCTATCCCATGATGCTCTCCTACCAACCCCAGATCTAGTTTGCCACTGCAACAGATCGCACGATCTTCGGAGGAAGCTCGGGCTAGTAACCTTTTTTTATTCTTAAAAGATTTTAAAATTACTTATTTAGACTGTCAGGGATCTGATATTTGTGAGACTTCTCATATTTCTTGTAATTGTTGTTCAGTGAGTTAACTGGATATTATATTTTTGTCTTTCTAATTCAGAGCGGTTGCTCCTAGGCCTTTAGCCTTTCTTGAGTTGCATTTACTTGACAGGGCTCTGTCAAATTTAATTCCATATCCCCTTTTTTTCATAGAATTGTTGTATCTGAACACTTTTTGTGTCACATTATTCTTGTAGGCATTGCAGTTCAGGGATCTGAACTTTCTAAGGAGTTCTTAGTGGTTTTTCAACTTTATTGATATTGTTATCAGGGATCTGATATTTGTGTGTATTTTCCTTATATAATGTCTGAGAAACAAAAATCGGGATTTAAAAGGTGTGACTGTGGACAGAAGATGTCCATCACCGATAACCACATTTCTTGTGTGTACTGCTTGGGTCCACTACATTTACAAGAAGATTGCTCTATCTGACATTCCTTCAGTGGCAGGGTTTTATTAGAGAGGCGAAGGAAATTGGTGGACAGAGGGCTGTTAAAGCCAGATTTTCAAGAAGCATTAGACAAGACTGACCAGACCTCCAAGTCCTTGAAGGGGTCAAAGTCTTCTAAGGTGTCATCGGAGCACAAGTCTTCTGTTCCGAGCACCTCTGGGAAGACTCGGTCACCGGCTTCGCAGCCTTCAGAGCCATGCACTGAAATCTTACCTCGGAGCCAAATCATAGTGTTGGAGCCGGTGTCGGAAGTTTTAAAGTCCCAGATCCTTAAGTCAGTGGCTTCTTTGGCTCCTTCGACCCGTTCTTCCGGTACCCTTTCTGACATCGATGTGGACTGCGTGGTGCAGAGACTTTTGGTGAACCCGGCCCTGGCCAAATTGCTTTCAGCTTCGACCCAGCTGGCTTCCATGCCTACAACCCCCCCACCATGATGTCTGCTCCTCCTCCGAGGCCAGTTGAGCCTTCGGAGCTGGAAAGAGAGGATTTGATAGTGGTGGAACCCTCGGAGCCAAGGCATGTTCCAGTGCCCTCGGCCCCGTCGACCTTGACTTTTTCGGTTCCATTCGAAGAGTCTTAGAGTTGACACTCTCTCGCTGGTTCCGGGGGAGAGAGTAGAACTGATGCTTTGGTTCCGACTCTCCCTGTCGGGGCTTTGGCACAGATGAGCTCGGTTCCATCCTCTGGTTCAGAGTCCGTGGTCTCGGCCCCTGGGAGGTTGCCATCTTCTTCGGAACCGGCGGACTCCTTGGGTCGGGAAACCGGTTTCTTCGATGTCATGAGGAGGGTCATGTTTGCTAAGACCTGTACCTCTTCAGATCTTTCCTCTTCCTCCCCTAAAGGGCCGTGCTCTGTCCCTACACCACAGGTCCCTACCAAGCGTCGAGACCCAGAGCCTCAGGTAACCCCATTGGTTGACCCATGCTTGACTGAGACTTCACCAGACTCCCCCACTGATGAAGTCCCCAGAAAAAGACTGTGCAAGAGGAGGCATTTAGATTCCCCTCAGGAATCCTTAACATCAGACACCGACTTAGAGGAATCAGAAGGGTCCCCACGGTCCTCCTCTGAGGATGTCTCATTTGCAGACATCCTGGAAATGTTAAGGCAGAGGGGTGAGTGGCAGTCCCTTACCCCTACTGAGGATGAGTCGGTGCTCCTGAAGGCCTTTGGGTCTCAACCTTCCACCTCCTGGGTTACTCTGCCCTTTGACGAATTAATGGACTTGGTCGCTCGAAGGGCATGGGAGTCTCCTGATTCCATGGAACTGGTCCCTCAGAGGCCCAACAAATTTATCACCTCCCCTCAAGACAGTTCTTTTCTTACGAAGGGAGTCCCCGTTGATGCCATGGTGGTGGCGGTGGCCACCAAGAAAGATGTCAGAAACCTCTACTTCTGTTCATCCTCCTAATAAAGACTCTAGGACTATGGACAGATACAGGAAACACATCTTTAGTTCTGCGACATTTGCAATGAGATCGCTCAACTATTTGACCCACTTTACCCATCTTCAACGAGATCTCCTCAAAGAGCTTGGAGATACTCTACAGGGCAAAACAGATGATGCTGTTTCTGAGAAAGTAACGGCACAGCTTAACACCCTTAATTCTATTGTGAACTCGTTCATGCGGCTCATTTCTTATGCAGCCGATGGATCGAGCCGGGAAGCAGGTTCAGCGATAGCTCTGCAGAGACAATCCTGGATGTGCTTATGCTCCTTTGCGGAAGCCTTCAAGTCTTCCTTTGTTAATACCCCATTTGATGGCTCTTCCTGGTTTCGGCCTAAAGTCAAGGAGACACTCACTAGGTGTGAGCAGGAAGGAAAGACTCTATCTGCTGTAGGAGTCCATTTTTCCACCCCCACTAGACCATACCCCAAAGGGCAGAAAGGTGGAAAAATGTGGTTGCGAAAGCCCCAAGGAGCTTTCCAGAACACACGTAGTGAACCCCCTCCAGGGGCAGAGGAGGAGGAGGTATAATGGTAGACGCCGCCCAGGCGGCAGAGGGGGTCTGCAGAACCAGGGTGATAGGGAGCAGTTCCTTGGCAAACCCTATCAGCACTTCTGAGAGGAGGCCCGACCGTCTTGCTCTGGAGGCAGTCGGGGGTCGCTTAGCTTTATACCCAGATGCCTGGCTAGGAATTGCATCAGATTCTTGGGTAAAAAGCATAATTACCAGAGGTTACATCATTCCCTTTTCAGAATCCACTTCTATTCGTACAAGAATCCCAGACGTTCCACCCAGTCTGCGGAATCTAGCAACCATAGAAATTCAAAGGCTGCTAGAAAAAGAGTCATCCAGCCAGTCCCAGCGGATCAGATGGGATCCGGAACTTACTCCAGGTTCTTTTTAGTTCCAAAGAAAACAAGGGACTGGAGGCCCATCTTAGACTCAGCAAACTAAACACCTCTGTCAAAAAGGAAAAGTTCTGGATGGTCACGCTTCATTCGATACTTCCGTTTCTCAAAATGGGCGATTGGATGTGCTCTATAGATCTCAAGGATGCGTACTACCACACCAAAATGGCCAGGCCATCCAGAGATCACTTGCGTTTCCGTCTGGGGGCAGTCACTACCAATTCCGAGCTCTGCCCTTTGGTCTCATCACAGCCCCCAGAGTGTTCACCAAATGTATGGCAGTGGTCATGGCTCACCTGAGACGTTTAGGATTCCGGGTGTTTCCAAATCTGGATGACTGGCTCCTCACTGCCACCACCAGGCATCAACTAATTCGCGCCAGAGATTACACTATCAACATGTGTTCCAGGTTGGGCATAACCTTAAATTTCGAAAAATCTGCTTTATTGCCATCGCAGCATATTTCCTTTATAGGAGCAGATCTAGACACCACCACCTCCCTCGTCAGATTGCCTCAAGAAAGTGTAATATCTTTGCGAAGTCAATTGTCCCATTTGTTAATGGAAAGGAGAGTTCCGGCATTCCAGGTTCTGAAGCTGTTAGGCACCATGGCAGCTGCACTCATAGCGGTTCCTCTGGGATGAATGCACATGAGGGTACTCTAGTGGTTGTTATTCACACAATGGTCTTATCAACAGCTTCCAATTTCACACAAGATTCTTCTGACAAATGCTTGCAAAAAGGACCTTCTTTGGTGGTTGAACAGCCACCAAGTTACTGTAGGTCGCCCATTTGTACTTCCCCCTCCCACAGCCACAGTGACCATGGATGCTTCCCTGATATGGTGGGGGGGGGGGCTGCTTCAGGGAAGAACTATCCAAGGCACTTGGTCAGACATGGAATCTCATTTGCACATTAATGTCTTAGAGTTGAGAGCGGTGGTTCTAGCGTTGCAACACTTTCACGTCTCTCTACCTCGAGAGACGATTGCAATACAGACAGACAACATGTCGGTAGTCTGGTACATCAACCAGCAAGGGGGGGCCAAGTCTTACCCCTTATGCCGAGAGGCCCTGAGACTTTGGCAGAGGCTGTATCCACTGGGCGCTTTCTGATAGCAACGCACATACCCAGGTCATCCAACGTGATAGCGGACAAACTGAGCAGAGCCATTCTGTTACCTCACGAGTGGTCCCTCAAAGAACGAGTGGTGGAAAGGATATTCCGCAGATGGGGCCAGCCTTGCTGCAACCTTTTTGCATCCCCGATGAATGCCAAATGCAGAAGTTACTTTGCCCTGTACCCCCCACCGGGGAACAGCCCAAGGGACTCACTTGTACACGATTGGCCCTCGGGTCTCCTTTATGCCTTCCCTCCAATCCCCAGATTCTTACAGAAAGCCAAAAGCCTGGGAAGGACTGTTATTCTAATAGCCCCGTTTTGGCCTCGGCAGATATGGTTCCCCTTCCTACAGCAATACCAAGTGGAACAACCTTGGCCCACTGCCAGACCTTCTGACTCATTCATCGGGAATTCTTCATCCCTGTCTTGTCTCCCTCAAACTGACAGCTTGGCTGCTCCACTTCCCAACCTAGCCTGGTCACATGATTTGTCTCGAGTGGTTCAACATATTTTAGTTTCCTCTCACAAAGTCTCCACCAGGAAACTTTATAATAGCAAATGGAGACGATTTGTTCATTGGGCTTCTCAGCATGATATTGATCCCTATGTCGCCCCTATTCATAGTATTCTGAAATTCTCGACTTCGCTCTTTCACGATGGTGTGGCAGCTTCTACGATAAGGGTTCAATTGGCTGCCATATCTAACTTCCATGTGGGATGCAGTGGTTCAAATATTATGTCCCACAGGTTATGTAAAGCCTTTTTGAAAGGAACTCATCACCTTAGGCCACCTATCAGACATCCTGTTACTCCCTGGAATCTGAATTTGGTGCTATCTAAACTCATTCATCCACCTTTTGAGCCTGCATCATCTTGTCTTTTGAAGTTCCTTTCTTGGAAGACAATTTTCCTGGTGGCTATTACTTCGGCTCGTAGAGTTTCTGAACTACAAGCACTTTCTATCAGGCCTCCATATCTAGTCTTTTACCCCGACAGAGTGTCTTTAAGAACAAATCCAACCTTTCTTCCTAAGGTCTGCTCCAAGGCAAATTTGAACCAGTCTATTGACCTTCCTACCTTTTTCAGACATCATGCTAATAGAATGGAGTACATGTTACATAAGCTTGATGTTCACAGACAATTGAGGTTTTACTTGGACAGAACAAAAGAATTTAGGAAATCTGATCAATTATTCGTTTCCTATGCAGACAATAAGAAAGGTTTGTCGGTATCCAAAGTTACACTGTCCAAATGGATTTCTGATTCTATAAAATTTGTATATTCTTCAGCTAAACAACCTTTAGAACGTGAGGTGAAAGCTCATTCTACCAAGGCTGTTCCTACGTCTTTAGCCCACGCAGCCCGTCTACCTTTGGACATCATTTGTGCAGCTGCTACTTGGTCCAAACCTCATACATTTATCACTCATTACAAGTGGACAGGGCCTCCATGGACAGGGCTTCCTTTTGTTCAACCGTTCTCAGGAATATACTCCCGTGAGCCGCCCAGGATTAGGGTGCTTGGGACGCTACCCACGTGTAAAGAACAAATGGTGAGATTGAACAACTTCACATAAAGAAGTTATGTTCTTACCATAACGTTCCATGTGAGTTGTTCATCTCGCCTTTGTTCTTACACTCCCTCCCACCTTCCCCCTCCAGGTTATGGAAGAACAGGTATGACTGGTGGTCTGGTTGGTCTTGCTAGTGTCCTTCTTTCCAGTCAGATTATTGTTTAGCTATTGTAAATAGTTATGTACTATGTACATTGTTTGTAATTTGTTGCTTAGTGTGTTTTTTTTTTTCTTGCTGGTTCAGCAAACTAGATCTGGGATTGGTAGGAGAGCATCATGGGATAGGGACTGTGCCTCAAGCTCCTCAAAGATTTTGATTTTGGAAAGTGGCCGACCGGAGCCGATTCCCACGTGTAAAGAACAAAGGCAAGATGAACAACTCACATGGAACGTTATGGTAAGAACATAACTTCTTTTTTTAATGAAATCCTCAAATAAAAAACACCCCAAGACACTCCCACAACCTATTAACTTTAAAACAAGCACACAAAACTATGTATATATTCAAATAATGAAGTTTAACCCTCCTGATAGGAACAGTTATCTCAAATTGACAGTTGCATAAACAGGCATTAACTAATGTGGAAAAATACTGAAGTCAACATATTTTGTATTCTGTATTTAAAGGGTTAAGCAGAAAAATGTTCACTGCGTGCAAACTGAAATGTTCTGGAAAATGTTGATCACTGAGGAATGCAGGAGTTAATCTTAAACTGCTGATAAAGTTAATGGTGCAAGAATAACTGTGGTACTGGCTGGTAAAAACAAGTAATCAAACTATCAATTTTAATGAATGTTCTGTGTGCTACGTGTATGTACGTGCAGGAGGGTCTATATAAGGAGAACTCAAAGTACAAGTAGCCAGACTGCTGGCATATTACTATCATGTAGCAGATCTCCATGCATGTAAAAATAAAGCTGTTTTACTTGCTTACAAGAACTTGGTGTGATTCTTCCAGAATATGTTAGAAGAGTAAAATCTTTCGACATAACTGGCGCCCAACGTTAGGGCGGCCCCTGCACGGCGAATCGAACAAAGAGAGGCTGAAAACCTGCGAGGTGGAGAGAGATCAGGCTCTCCTCGAATGAAAGACCTCCAACTGAAACAGGTTGAAATTAGAGGCCAGTCACTCTTTCCAGATTCAATCCGTGAGGTGGCAGCAAAACAGGGCGGAGGAATCACAAAGGTAAGCAAAAAGAAAAGCTATTTTTTGTTGTTTCTGATTGGAATTTTTTGACTAAATTTTAAGGGACTAGTCAAGGGAGAAATTGAATTTTCTCAAAGTATAAGGGGTATATGTGAATAGATTCCATATACAAGAGATCTCAGGAACAGGAATAGTTTCTCGTAAGAGAAATGGGAACAGGAACCAGTTGCCAAAGGCGACAAAACTGAAGATGAAAAGTTTATGTTTGATTTACACCCAAAGAATGTAAAGTATTTAGATAAATGGAAAAAGGAACATGGGTTTAGTGGATGTTTAAATAAGTCAGAATGTCAAAATCTAGTAAGATTACTGCAAACAGGCAGGAAATAAGACAAGGAAGCAAAAGAAGGTAGGGATTCCCCAGGCACAGAAATGGCTGGAGGAAGCAAATAAAAAACATAAGGAACAAAATTTGAAAAAGGGTGTGGTAATTCAAGTGAAAAGATGTGTACTTTGTTCAAAAGGAAGATAATGAAACTTCCATAGTCAGTCGTAGTCACCAGAATCCCTCGGCCCCTCCCATCCAGTATCCAGACCCTGCACAGGTTATTGAGGTGCCCCGACCAGGACCCACCGCAATACCAGGCTTCGTGAGTGTCCCCCATGCCACGTATTATATTACAGAGAGAGCCTGCCAACACTCTTGACTTACGGCGGAAGTATTAGGAGAGAAGGGGACTGGAAAATTAAGGAGAAGGTAGATCAGGAAGGAGAGGAATACCCACTGATAGAAGTGGCAAATCCTCAAGCAGGCAGAAGGCGAGGGTCCTACCATATTGGTCTACCGACCGTGGACCCGTGATGATATCCGAAAGCGGTAGAGGGATTCCCCATCCAAAAGTAGATATGCGTAAATTCCATTACAGGCGTAGGGGCATGAGAATGAGTTATAGATTAAACGCTGTAGAATTTGAACAAGTAATAAGGCAAATCCTAGGACCTGATTGGCACCTTATTTGCGGAACTTGGGACCCCTGCTACCAGAGGAAGGGGAGCCTTGCCGTTTAACTCAAGTGTGTAGAACCAGAATAAAGACTCTCCTAGATAAAATAGAAGAACATTGGAAGCCCAAAGCAGATTGGACTTGCATTAATCAATGCGTTCAATCAGATGACGAAACCGTAGACAATTATCTACATCGTCTCACACAATGTTTTGATGCTCATAGTGGGTTGATTAAGGCAGAAAATCAGGCAAATGACTCGCCCTATGAACAGCAACTGAAAAATGCATTCCTAAAGGGCTGCAAGACAGCCATTGGTAACTTTATACAAAAGCATATGATCACACACAGGACAGCGTCTACAGCCCCTTATGGATTATGCTAGACATGCTGAGAAATACCTGAAGGAAAAAAAAAATAAAAAAGCCCAGACTTTTACAGTTAGTGAAGATGGAACTTTAATGTTAGTTCAAGGTTCCGCAAATCGCGGAAGAGGGCGTGGCAGGGGAAGAGGACGAGGACGGGGAGGCATAAGTCATTCTGAGGATTTCGAGGGTAGGCAAAAGAGGGGGGAGTGTTTTAAGTGCGGTAAGAAAGGACATTTCGCCAGAGATTGCAGAGGACCGGGGAAACCGATGGTTGCTTCCGATGGTACCGCATGACTATATGATGGTCAAAAAGACGTAGATGGAGGGTATGAGGAAGAAGAAGAAAGTGAGAATGGGGAAGTAGGTATAAGTGAAGACGATGGGTGGGGACAGGAAATGGCAGAAAATGAGAAATATCAAATGGTAAATCTAACAGCACTAGCATCAACTATGCAATTGGAATCCCAACCAGTGATCACATTGCAAGTTGAGGGCCGAGACATAGAATTTCTTTGTGACTCAGGGGCTTCTCGAGCGTTAGTCAGAAGTACTGCCATATCATCCGATGTTACCTCGGATGAATATGTGCTTGTAAAAGCAGCAAATGGTCGTATTTACAAAGAGCCATTGTCCAAACCTCTGTGGTTTACCGACCCAGAGACGAACCAAACCATACGGTTCCGAGTAATAATTTCAGAAATCTGCCCAGTACATTTACTAGGAAGGGATTTAATGCAAGTGTTCGGTATAGCAGCCGTCCCAACCTCCACGGGATGGTGGCAAGGAGAATAGAACTGAATAGTGCAATGCTATTAGAGGGGCAGGGAGATCTACATTACTGGTATAGTAATGATTTGATAGAGACAGGCCCCAGAGTGTAGTGACGGCTCTTACAAATTTGGCATTAAGCAAATACGGCATAACAAATCCGAAGGTGTCAGATCCATTACATTGCACAATGTATTACAGAAGATGTGCGGACCTGATTTAGAATCTGAAAAGAAATTTTTTAGTTTTAAAGTCACCAAACTAGTATTGCATAGCCATTTTTGGGACACACTAGGTAATTCTGCAGTCACATGTAGCCTTACAAGGGATATGCAGCTGCTGTATAAGAATGAATTAACCACACATATTTCAGTCACGGAGGGTAAAGGAATGTCATGGTACCTCGTGGGTAAGAAAATAACTGAATGGGTAGGATGGACACCAGAACAGTTGGCAGGTAAAGGCATTCAGGTTCAAAAACTTAACTGGGTTACACAAGCCAGACCGACCGTGCACCTCAGGGAAGACAAACCGATACAATCCCCTGGGACATTATGACTATGTCTCCTTACCCCCATGGAAGAATCTCAATTGCAGATGATTCCAAACTCATTATGGTCGCAGGGTCAGCACGATATCGGACTGATTAGAACGGCAGGACAGGTGAAGATTACACCCAAGTCAGAATTTAGACCTCATAAACGGCAGTATCCCTTGAGCAGAAAGGCAGAGGAGGGCATTTTACCGGTAATCACAGCACTTTTGAAAGCTGGAGTATTAATTCTGTGCACAGACTCACCGTGTAATACGCCCTTATTTCCAGTAAAAAGCGGATGGGACATGGAGGATGGTACAAGACTTACAGGCAATAAATGCGCGGTGGTACCTCGGGCCCCATAGTCCCGGATCCGTCTATTCTGCTGAACGATATCCTTCCAACGGATAACTACTTTTCTGTAATTGATATCAGTAATGCCTTTTCTCTATTCCCTTGCAGGAAGATAGTAGATTTTGGTTTGCATTTACGTTTATGGGCAAGCGTTATACCTATACCAGGTTACCGAGGGATACTGCGAAAGTCCGACCATCTTCTCACAAGAGATGTCCACCAATTTGGCTCAGTTCCAACCAGCCCAAGGGTGCCACCTACTGCTGTCGTGGATGATATCCTCCTGGCGCGACTACGGAAGAACTCTGTAAGTCCGAGACTATTCGACTACTACACTTTCTGGCACACGAAGGACATAAGGTAAATAAGTCTAAGTTACAATTTTGTAAATTAGAAGTACGTTACCTGGGTTATACTATCTCTGGGAAGGGCAGGCGATTAGATGACAGCAGAAAGAATGCTATTTTACAAGCCCCATGCCAACTACAAAAAAGAAATGATGTCCTTTTTAGGCATTACGAACTTCTGTCGTAGTTGGATTCCCAACTACGCCGAAGAAGTGCACCCGCTATCAGACTTAATTTTTGCAATACCGATGGCGGCAAAAGATTTGCTGCACTGGACAGACAAGGCAGTACAGGCATTTACTAGGATCAAGCAACTGATAGCTGGGTCAGCAACATTGGGGTTTCCAGATTACAGTAAGACCTTTATACAGACTGTAGATTGCAAGCAGGGATTTATGACATCTGTTTTAATGCAAATGTATGGAGATAAGTTAAGACCATTGGCATTTTACTCTAGCAAATTAGACTCAGTAGCACGAGCATTACCACACTGTGTGCAAGCAGTAATTGCAGCCGCTTTGGCGGTACAAGCGTCTGCCACGTTGGTATTGTTCCATGATCTTACGTTAAAAGTCCCGCACTCTGTAGCAGTCATCCTTCTGCAGGACAAGTTAACATTTCTGTCACCTAGCAGACATTTATCTTGTATGACTACGCTGTTATCGCAGCCACACATGACAATTGAGAGATGCACTACCTTAAATCCAGCGACATTGCTACCTGTTGCTGAAGACGGTATTCGCATGTATGCTTAGATCTCATACATTCTAAAGTTCTACCAAGACCGGATCTTAAAGATCAACCCTTACTACATGCGGACTGGACACTGTTTGTAGATGGGTCAGCACGCAAAACAGAAACAGGCACCACGCAGGTCGGGTATGCAGTTACTACTGCAACTCAGATAATAGAGGCAAGACCACTCCCCGGGAACTTATCCGCTCAAGCAGCGGAACTGATTGCTGTGACAAGGGCATGTCTCCTTTCAGAGGACAGGAATGTCACTATCTATACGGATAGTCAATATGCCTTCTACGGTGCATGTGTTTGCTCAGCAATGGAAAAATAGGGGGATGGTTACAACCTCGGGGAAAGACATTATGCACAAAGACCTAATCCTTGAATTACTACAAGCCGTCCAACGGCCACGGGGTTTGGCCATCTGTAAATGCGCTGCTCATACCCGTGCTAAGGACCCGGTATCACTTGGTAATGCCCTAGCAGACAAAGCAGCCAAAGAGGCAGCTATGTCCAGTACCTTTTCACTTGAAACCACACCTACAGAATTACAACCAACAGATAAATTTGATTTGCAAACCTTACAAGTCATGCAGGAACTTAACACAGTACAGGAAAAACAACGCTGGACTAGGTATGGTGTTAGGCAGAACAAAGGAATCTATGTGGGACCGGATAATAAATATGTTTTGCCTACTAATCTTTTTAGATATGCAGCACTAGTTGTGCATGGCCCTTCCCATCTGGGCCCTGCAGCTATGGTTAGAATTATCCACCTTACCTTTTGGACCAAGGGTTTCATTGCATATGCAAAACGTTTTTGTCTATCCTGCATAGTATGTGCTAAATACCACGCCGAAGGGGTCAGAGTTGCTCCGGCATCATTTCGAACACCCCTATCCTTTTCATACAATATGTATGGACTTCATCGAATTGACCCGCACAACTAAAGAAGTTTGTGTTAGTAATAGTAGATGCATTTACTAAGTGGGTTGAGGCTTTTCCGGTGACACATCCGGATGCTCAATCAGTGGCTAAAATTTTGGTCAATCACATCGTCCCGCACTTTGGACTTCCTACACGCATCTACTCTGACAACGGCACACATTTTGTCAATCAGATCATACAGAAACTGTCTACAGTTTTCCAAATTGAATTGAAACACCATTGTGCCTACCACCCACAGTCAGCAGGGTTGGTGGAACGCCATAACGGCATTCTAAAAGGCAAGTTGAGAAAACTCATGGCGAGACACATCAGTCTTGGATTACCTGTCTACCTCTAGCCCTCCTTTCCATGCAAGACAACTCCCACCTCAAAAGGAGTCACCCCATTTGAGTTGTTGTATGGGAGACCTTATTACGTCCTGCAGTGGCAAAACTTGTTGCCTGCGGAACGTGAGGGGGTGAGGAGATAGGTGAGTACATGAGGAAAATGCTGACCAATACTAACAGCTGTTTAACGAATGATTGTTTTCAGGTTCAAGAGACGACAAGATCACGGAAATCAGACCCGGCGAGTGGGTCTGGATCAAAATAATAAAACGCAAGAATTGGGCATCCCCCAAATGGGAGGGCCCCTACCAGGTGCTAATCGCAACTCCAACAGCAGTTCGGATTAAAGAAGGGTCCTCATGGATCCACCTAACGCATTGCAAAATCATAAAACATTTTAAGTTAAATAAAGACTTGAGTTCCCCTGAGGAACAAACAGACAGCAGCAATCATGAAGGACAATAATGAGAATAAGAGAAAATGGTTCTATTGCAATGTTTTATTGTTTATAACTATTGTGATTGTAATATTTCTGTTTTGGACATTTCTGTCTTTTAATGAAGCTAGCCATTCAAAAGAGACAAACACACCAGCTGGCATCCAAACTTTAATACATATCAAGCGATTAAATATGCATATGCATCCTCAATGAATGTCTCAAATTGTTGGGTATGTACTGCAATACCTACTGTACACAGTGGCTTAATGTTAGGGACAGCCCCTCTGGGAATAAATGATACTTGGAATAGTTTGTTGTTTGAAACCACAGAAGTACCACTGAGAGACAAGGTGGCGCTGCCTCTTCTGGGGCCAAAATGGAACAGTGTGTTTTCAAAAGATGGGGAAAGTTAAGGTGGGGCTGAGCCAATGTAATTTGACAATAGTTCATAATTGTACCCTAGAAGGGCAGTGTGAGACTAAGTTTGGAGCTATAAAGTAAGACATCAATGTAAATGATATTAGTTTTGTTGAAAAATGCTGTATGTATATGGCCTGTTATTTAAGGGGCTAAAGCCAAATGGGAGTTATGAATTTGCAACCAATATTACCATCAAAACAAATGATTGTTATTTTATTTGTGGTAGGAAAGCATATAAATGGTTACCATATGGCTGGTCAGGAAGTTGTTTTTTGGGATATCTGATACCAGCTATCAGGCACGCAAATGCGTTGCCTCAAGGTAAAATACGAAATGCACGTTCTCTTAATAAACCTATTAATCCCGTTGGTAACATTGATGCGTCATGGATTTATCACCATGACTTGGCACACGCCAGCAGCAAAGGACTCTCACATATGGACCTAGGCGATGATGTAATTGCTTGGGCTGGTATTTTGCCAGCATATGGGACAGTAAAATCCATCTGGGAACTGAGAAAACTGTCAAAACTGTTAGAGACTCTGAGTAATGCGACATTTTCAGCTAGAATTGGTGACGGACTAATTAACGGCGATGAGAACAGTAGTGTTGCAGAACCATATGGCTCGATTTCACCCTAGCGGCGAAAGGAGGTACTTGCGCTCTGATACACGAGGAGTGCTGCTCGTTCATCCCTGATAACGAGCACGCGATTCAGAGCCACCTTGAAATAATTCAACAAGTTTCTGAACTGACTAAACCTGGTCCAAACCCCTTGACTGACTTTTTCCAAAATCTGTTTGGAAACTGGGGTTCTGTGTTGATGAACATTTTAATTGCTGTATGTGTTGGTGCAATCATATTTTTGCTGCTTGGCTGCTGTTGCATACCATGTATCAAAATGATAATATCGAAGGTTATCTCTGCCAATGCTACAAAAGCATATTTCTCTGATTATGAGAAGGTATACAACGTATCTGGGATTGTGTAAAATAAACAGTATACAAAATGTTGTAAGGGGGGAAATGTGGAAAAATACTGAAGTCAACATATTTTGTATTCTGTATTTAAAGGGTTAAGCAGAAAAATGTTCACTGCGTGTAAACTGAAATGTTCTGGAAAATGTTGATCACTGAGGAATGCAGGAGTTAATCTTAAACTGCTGATAAAGTTAATGGTGCAAGAATAACTGTGGTACTGGCTGGTAAAAACAAGTAATCAAACTATCAATTTTAATGAATGTTCTGTGTGCTACGTGTATGTACGTGCAGGAGGGTCTATATAAGGAGAACTCAAAGTACAAGTAGCCAGACTGCTGGCATATTACTATCATGTAGCAGATCTCCATGCATGTAAAAATAAAGCTGTTTTACTTGCTTACAAGAACTTGGTGTGATTCTTCCAGAATATGTTAGAAGAGTAAAATCTTTCGACAACTAACCTGAAATTAAGGTTATCCATACTAAATTGCATGTTACAGCTTGTGCTCCTAGGACTGACATCAGGTTATCAGTAGTATAAAGTAAGGCAACCGACGCCATTACATCAGTCTTTCTTGCCGAGGAGCCCAAAGAAGAAACAGTTTGCACGAGTACCAGTTGGCCACTACCTGAGTTTCATTTTCCGAATTGAAGCTGAAGTCTTCTAAAGCTAAGTACCCCATTGGGGATCCTTTTTTCTTGCTCTAACCGATGTCAGAAAAAGTTAACAATTATCTTGCTTGTGGAAAGCAAATACCACACCGAAATTTTCATTCTTACTGTGTCACTTGCTTAGGCCCAGACCACTATGTCCCTCGCTGTAGTTTTTGTGCTTTGTTCAATGCCAGAATTATATGTAGTTGGGCCCTTATTATAGCTAGATATTTTCGCTCTCAGTCTTCGAATTCCGATATGGCTTCAGTAAGCCATCCGACAGCAGGTCTTCCGAAAAAACATAAGGATAAAGACAGACCACACAGGTCCAAACCCCAAACCTACCAACGACCCTTCTGTTAAGCTAGTCATCAGTTCTCCGGTCCTCAGTGAGGTGCCTTTGCAGCCCGTGATGCCCGCTTCTTTGGATTCGCAGGCTGGTACTGAGACCCTTTCGGAGTCCGGTATGCCGCAAAACTCTTTATCAACTAAGGATCCTGCTGATGTCTCTACCTTGGATGGGTCTGGAGCCGCTGAGCAGGCACCGGCTTCTGAGGAAATACTTCTCACTACCGATTCTCGACACAGACAGACTTCTTTCACGTCTACCGTTCTTTCGAAAAGTACCAAGTTTCTAAGGCCCAGGGTATGAACCACACCCAAGAAACCGACGACCCAATCTCAGGCACCTGCTTCCTTGCCTTAGTCTCAAATGCTTAAAATGGCGGAAGACCATATAAAGATGATCAGGGGAAGCCAAGCTACCCCTTCCAAAAGAAAAAGAGATTTGTCCTCAGCTGTTTTATCTGAACAGGAGTCTGATGACTCTGATGCGTCTGAATATGAAGACATGCAACCCCTCTCTGCTTATGAGGATTCTGATGCAGAGGAATCCGTTTCTTCAGCCTCTCCACTCGAGGACTTTTCCTTTGGGGAAACCCTATATACTTTAAGGGAGCATTTCCGATGAGAATGTCAGGACTACCCTCAGTCTAAAAAGCAACTCAGGGAATTCTTAGATCTTCCACATCACAGACCTTTGGCCATTCCTCCTGTCCTGGATGTTGTGGAAGATGTTTTCATGGAATCTAGTTTGACTCCTGACACCCTCCCTCCTTCTCCCAGGAAACCTAACAAGGTATTATAGAGTCCCTGACTCACACAAATTTCTTTTCAAAAATCCTACTGCTGACCCTGAGGTTATTTCTCAAGGCCCTAAAGGAATTAAAGCAACTTCTGCTAAGAATCCCACCCCCTCAGTTAGGGTTTACCAAGCATTAGATAGATGGGGTAAAAAGTATACACCTCTGCTACTATTGCTATTAGAACACTAAATTGTCAGTTCCATATGCTAAAATTTCAGCAACATACTATGGAACTCCTCAAACAAAAAATATCATATTTTCCTGCTTGTGCAGAAAATAAAGAGTTACAAGAGTTAATGCATTCTGCAAGTCAAGTAACTAAACACACCTTACACTGTGGTTTTGATGCCCTAGAAGCATCTTGCAGGGCAGCAGTCACTGGTTCTGTCCTTAGAAGGCATGCTTGGCTTAAGGAACATCCCTTGCCAGACCATGTCATATCTAAATTATTGGATGCACTCGTGCACAAAGACAACTTATGTGGCACCAAGACAGAGGAGGTCTTAAAAAGGTGGAAGAAAAAGCTAAATCTATGCAGACAGTTAAGGATTTCCTGCACGTCCAGCCACCCAGGTTCAGTAGGCATTGCCTCTCCAAGCACTGGTCCTTTCCTTCCCCCTCCAGGTCAGTTAAATCCAGACCCCGGGGAAGCAGACCCGCCAGACAACAGCCACAGGGAATGCTGAGATCAATGCAATGGAGTTCCTCCACTTCAAAACCAGGGAGTGCTAAGCCACCCCCTCATGGTAAGAACTCACAGTGACTCTCCACTTCCATCTGCCCACCTGCATTTGCCCCTAGGAGGAAAATTCTCCTTTCATGCCACCATTACCAACGACTGCTGGGTCCTCAACATAGTTTCCCAGGGATACAAATTTTCTTTCCCCACTCTATCAACCCCAAAAGGGTTCCCATATCTTCCTCCAAACCAGTGGGCAGAGGCCAAACAGTAAGTCATTTCCCCAGGTCTCTATGAGGGCAATAGAGCACATTCCTGCAGAACAGATAGGCCAAGATTTATACTCCAGGCGCTTCCTGGTACCCAGAAAAGAGGGCACCTGGCACCCCATCCTCGATCTATCCATTCTTCATAGGTTGGTACTAGGCTATCAGCCCTAGGGCCTATACAAGCCTAGCCATAACAATTCCCTGGCTATTTCTTCCCACATTATTTACTTTCCTGGACCCCTGTCTAGCAGGGCGACTGACGTGATCCCTGGGGTGAATTTCCTTTCTCCCATCCAATCGTCAAGGTTCCTCTTGAAGAGGTCCAAAGAGGCACTCTGCTTGACATGTATGGGCAATCTATTCCAGAGTCTGGGGAGTCTCTGGGTCAGGAACCTATCCCTCCAGCATGTTTTGTTTATTGTGATGACAAGGTTTAGATCCCTGGAGCGTGTAGCTCTGAGGGATTGGGATTTCTTTAAGTGTAGCATGTCCAACAGCTCTGGGTTTGACACGGCCTTGTATGTTAAGCAGAGATCGCCTCTGAGTAGGCAATATGCGACAGAGTATAGCTGGAGTTTTTTAAGGCGGTCAGCATAGGGCATCTGCTTTAGGCCTGTGATTCTTTTAGTGAGGTATTTCTGAGGCCTTTCCAGTTGTTGCAGATGTCTTGAGAGGTACATACCAAATGGGGCATTGTATTCTATAATGGGTCTAATGAGGGATGAGTACAGTGGGACAATGACCTCCTTTTTTCTGGATGAAAAGCCCTTCGTGATGAGGTGTGCCACATAGAAGGATTTCCTGACTGTTGTGGCGATGTGGTTATCGAAGGTGAGACCACTGTTCACCTGTGTCCCTAAGTCTCTTATCACACTTTCTGTGTTTAGTGTATTGCCACCTATATGGTAATTCATGGATACATGTTTTTCCCAAAGGGGATAACAATACATTTCTTGGCATTGAGCTTGAGCCCATGGCTCTGGCACCAAGCATCTGTTTCTGTAAGGCCCTTTTGTAGAGTATCCACATCATTTGGGGATTCAATAATGGCTCCCAGTTTGCAGTCCTCTGCAAACTTTGTTAGCCAGAGTCCCTTAGTGTTGACTTGTACTTCAGAGAAGTAGATGCCAAACAAGAGCGGCCCCAGGACTGAACCCTGAGGTACTCCACTTGTCACTTGTCTGGAGCTGGATTTGGAGTCTGCTACTTTTACAGTGTGGGTTCTATCAGTAAGTCATTTAGCAACCCATTGGGTGACATAGGGATTAATGCCCAACTTAGTAAGTTTATCTATGATTCCAGAGTGGGGGATGGTGTCAAAGGCCTTGGCAAGGTCTAGATAGGCTGTGTGGACCACCTTACCCTTGTCCATGGCTCTGGAGACTGATTCAAAGAAGTCAGTCAGGTTCAGGAGACAAGATCGGCCCTTCACAAACCCAAATTGGGTGGGGTCCAGTGTTTGAAGGTTGCCAATGTCTTTGTTTATAAGTTCCATGATAATACGCTCCATGGCCTTGCAGATAAGGCTTGTCAGACTGATGGGACGGTAGTTTCCGGGACCCAAGGTGGATCCCCCCTTGTGGATTGGGATAACTGTAGCTCTGCGCCACTCAGTGGGCACGAAACCTGAGGTGAGGCTATGATTAAACATGACACTTAGGTGAGGTGCCAGTTCATATTGTAGTTCATGTAGTACACAGCCGGGATGTCATCTGGTCCCATGGATGCTGTATTCTTGGCTTTAGAGAGTGCGTTTTGTACCTGTGTGGCAGTTATTACTGGAATTTGGCAATCTTCCGGTATTGAGATGGGCCATTTAGGGGGTGAGAGGGGGTGAAGTTGGCACTGAATCGATCTGCCAGGATATTGGCAATATCCTTCGGATCAGTATATTTAATGCCATTCTGTTTTAGCTCAGAGCAGATCTGAGCATTGCCATTTAGATTCTTGACATAGTTATAGAATGCTTTGTGGTTGTCTTTGGAATCTTTGGCAATTTTATTTTCGTAACTAGCTTTGGAGGATTTTATGAGGCATCTCAGTTTCTTACTGAGGCGAGTAAGGGAGTTTTTTGCATCCTGGGATTTTCCTCTTTTCTGCAAAAGTTTCTTCCTTTTGTTGTAAAGTTTGTTTATGGCAGGGGACCACCAGATTGGCTTCCTTTTTTGGATGAGAGAATTTTGGTTCTATTTGGGATGGCACGATTCATGCATGAGTGGATGTGCTTGTACAGTGCCTTAGTGTAGGATTCAGCAGTTGAACTTTCAGTTCCCGTCTGCATGGGTGTCATGAAGTTTGTCACTTCTGACTTGAGAAGCATGAAGTTCGCTTTGGAGAAGTTTTTTTATGGTGGTTTCTTTACTGGGGGGTGGGGGTGGGATGTGGATGTTAAGGGTGATTAGCTTATGGTCAGACCTGACTAATGAGGGGTTGACCATAGGTATGGAGCATTGATTTCCCATGTTGGTAATGACCAGGTCTAGGATATTGGAGCCCCTGGTGGGACTATGGATTAGTTGATCCAGGGCGTTGGAATTTATGAATTCCAAGAACCGTTGCGCAAAGGTGTTGGGACATGAGTAGTTTTCCCAGTTAATGGCAGGGTAGTTAAAATCCCCCAGTATTAGGGTGTTTGGTTCTATCATAATATTTTCCAATATGTTTAGAAAGGTGTAGTGAGAATCTTGGGGTGTGGTGGGGGATCTGTAGCAAGCTACAATTTGGATTGCAGTCTTACCTATTGTTAGTTGCACGTGGAGAATTTCAGACACATTGTGTTGGCCAACTAGCCTGGTGGTGTGAATATCCTTGGTGAATATTGACACTCCTCCACCTTTAGTGTTTCGGTCCTGGTCTGGTGGCCGAAAAGTGTGGTAAGAGTTGTAGCCTGGTATTGCAGGGGTGCTCTCTGGAGCCTTGAACCAGGTCTCAGTTACTGCACAGATGTCGATGTTCTCAATTTTTAGGAGTGCCTCGAGAGAGTACATTTTGAGGTTTAGACTTCTAGCATTGAGTAGCATTACCTTCAGATTTTGCATGCTTGTACCTGTTACGGTGGTGGTTTTGTACTTTGAAGTTTGCCTAAAAAAGGCACTATAGGGGTGGCAAGATCCTTAGCCAGTAACCTGAATCCCAGGGGCGACAGGTGCAGACCATCTCTGGCAAAGCATCGTGGTCTGTCAATCATGTCATCCCAGGCAGACAGATACTGGATCCCCTTTGAATGACACCATAAGCTTAGCCAATTGTTGAAGTCAATCATTTTATCCTTATATTGTGGTATCATTCTGGGAAGGCAGGATGCTACTCAGGGCTAGGGTCATACCTGCCTGGGCCACATGATCCGAGAGCTCTTCCATGTCTCTTTTCATGTAGTCCAGGGAGGTACGTCTCAAGTCATTCACTCCAACATGGACAATGACAGAGTCATATTTGTACTTGTTGTGGAGTGACTTGAGTGCATGCGTTATGTAGCGGATCCTGGCACCCGACAGGCAGCTGACTGTAATTTTCTCCTTATTCAACCTGGTGAGAGGGACATCAGTGTGCCGGACTATAGAGTCACCTATGACTAAAGTGTTAGGTACATTGTCTTGCCTTAGGGGCTGTTGCTGGGTGGCACACTGGTGTTGTGAACTATGTGACACATTGGTTGTGATTGGTGTTTGTTTGCGTTTCAGCTTCAGAGGTCTTTGTTGCTTGGGCAGGTTACAGTTAAGGGCCTCTGCATATGTGGATTTAGTGTTGCTATATGTGGGTGTTGGTGGTGCGGGTTTAGAAGGGCTATGTGTTGCTTGAGGTGTAGTGTGGGTGTTAACCTTCTCCTCTTGACTGTTTAGCACAATCTTGGGTGGAGAGAGCTTTGCTTCCATTTTGGCTATGTAAGTGCATCTCTCACAGGTTGTAGTGTTGGGTGGTAGGAGGAGAGGGTTGTCTGTGTACATGAGGCAATTGCTGCATTGTCCCAGTATGCCCAGATTCACCAGGTGGACAGAAGAAATCACTGGAAGCTGACCCTTGGACATGCCTGGTTTGGGGCTTTTTTTTTTTCTTTGTAAAGTATAGGAGCTGTTTCCTTAGCAAGGTACTTTGCAATTATAGGCTGTCTAGTGCCTACTATTAATTTCTCCTTGTTAACAAGGAGAGTTCAGTGTTTGTATGAGTTTAAGGCTTCCTAGTGCTTTCCAGCAGGTATTAGAGAAAGTGCTAGTCACAGGGATGCTTAAAGGTAAGATTGAAAAGAATGCAGTCTGCAGTGTGCACTAGAGAAGTTAGATGTGAAAGTAGGTAACTTGAGTTTTACCTGTTTAAAAAGTTAAGTTTAGTGGAGAGTTACTATTTTTAAAACAGCAAGATGGATTGAAAGGGGTGGTCACTTTTGTATTTTGGTACTATGAAATACTGTAGGATGGCCAATAAATTTAAATAATTGAAGGGGTGGGATTTCAAAAATGATGATTTTGTGATTACTCACATAAGCCAGTGAAAGTAGAGAGAAATGAGATATATGGTCAGATTAACATAAGAGGCGGGCAACTAGAAGACAGTGGTATTTAACAAGACAACTTAAATGGGTAGGAGGGCGGGAAAAAAAATCTGCCTGACTCAGAACAGAGAGAGCTGTGGTCTCTTTTGAAGTTTTAATATGCTGTTAAAACAGAATGCAAGCAAAACACAAGGTAAAGAAAACAAACTACAGTATTCAAAATATAGAAAGGCAATACAGTAATACAAAAAATAAAAGCAAACTAACCTTTCCTTCACAGCAAAGTGTAGCAGAGTCTGGATGAGCCTTTCTGGTTCTAAACACCTTCCTGGTGATACAAAAATTCAAAATGCTCACCCTCGAGCAACTACTACCTATGCTCTCCAAGAATGCTTGGTTAGCCACCCTAAACCTAAAAGAGGCCTACCTCTACATCCCAATCAGGGAATCATGCAGGAAATATCTATGTTTCAGGGCAGGATCTCTGCACTTTAAGTTCTCTGCGCTTCCCTTTCGCTTATCTACTGCTCCCAGAGTTTTCACAAAATGTCTGGCTCCCGCCACTGCTTTTTGTAGACAAAGAAATATTCAAATTTATCCATACGTAGATGATGGCCTAATTCAGGCAGACAGTCAGGAAAAGCTGCTTAAGTACCTGTCCTTTGTAAAATCCCTACTGACCTCCCTAGGGTACACTTTCAACAAAAAGAAATCCAAACTAGTACCCACCCAAAAGATTATATTCCTGGGAGCAAGCCTGGACACAGAATCCCAGATGGCATTCCTTACAGCAGAAAAGCAAACTTACCTGACAGCCTATTTCTCTCAACCAGCCACCAGACACAGTTATCTGCAAGGAAAATCCTGCAAGCACTGGGGTTCATGGCATCTTTCATTCTACTCATTCCATATGTCAGACTGCATATGAGGAAACTTCAATGGTAACTAAAAAGCCTTTGGTGTTAACACTCTCAAGACCTCGAAACTCTTATACCAATGATACTTTGCCTAAGGAAAGATTTTCTATGTTGGGCAGCAGCATGCTACCACAACAAGGGACTACCCTTCCTCCCGCCACCCCAGACCCTCACCACAGACACATCAGACTATGCCTGGGGTGCATACCTGGACGACAGGTGCATACAGGGCCAATGGAGCCCACATCAAATACATCTGCACATCAACCAAAAAGAGATGTTAGCTGTTCAGCACGCATTGACAGTTTTCAGGACCCTTCTCTCCCCAGGGGCTCTACTGATCAAAACAGACAACACCACTGTGATGTGGTATATCAACAAGCAGGGAGGGACTCACTCTTGCCCTCTATGCAGGCTCGCCATGACCATTTGGCACACAGCCTCAGCCATGCAACTACACCTGTTAGCACAATTCCTGCCAGGCTCTCTAAACTCTCTGGCAGACAACTTAAGCAGAAATCTTCTGGACCCACATGAGTGGCAGCTAGACCAAAGAACCTTCATCCTAATAACTCAGAAATGGGGCACTCCGAAGGTCGACCTCTTTGCTTCCCACTCCAACCATCAGCTCAGCAAGTTCTGCACCAGGGAGCTTCACTGCAGGGCCTGGAAAGTGGATGCCGTATTCTTCCAGTGGGCCAGCCTCTCAGTCTATGCTTTTCCCCCACTACCTGTCATTACCAGGGTACTGCTTAAAATAAGGGAGGAAAAACTGAGGACAATTCTAATTGCTCCAGACTGGCCTCGCCAGCACTGGTACCCACTGCGCAGCCTTTCCCCTCTGCCACCATGGCATCTCCCTCCTAACCCAGAGGGAAGGAGAATTCATGCATCCCCAGTTGCAGACCCTCAGTTTGGCAGCCTGGCTTATTCCCTGACCACTGAACAAGCTGCAAATCTCAGTAAACAGGTTCTAGATGTTATATGTGAGGCCAGACGCCCTAGCACTAGAAAGTCTTATGCTGACAAATGGAAAAGGTTCTGCACCTGGATCCAGGCTAAGGAGCCTATACAGCACAGCCCTCTCTACCTCATATCCTAGATTACCTAGCTGACCTGCTACACAGTGGTCTCTCCTTTTCCTCTATTAAAATTTATGCCTCTGCTCATTTCAACACTGAGCAGCCACTTTTCTCACACCCTCTCATCAAACAGTTCCTAAGAGGGGGTAGCAACTTGAGACCACCCAGAAGAGCACCTACCCCAGCTTGGGACCTAAACTTTGTGTTGGAAAAGCTCACCCTGCCCCCCCCCCCCTCATTGAACCAGCAGCTTCAGCAGAGTTAAAGTTTCATTCCTGGAAGACAGCCTTGCTTTTGGCCATCACTTCAGCCAGAAGAGTATCCTAGCTACAAGCACTCATGGCTGTAGAGCCCTTCATCATCTTCCATGCTGACAGGGTGTCCCTCAGGACTAACCCATCCTTCATGCAAAAAGTTGTGTCCAGTGTGGCTCTCAACCAATCCATTCATTTGCCCACCTTTTTCCCTAACCCACAAAACAAGGGAGGAAGGATACTACACTCTCTAGATGTGAACAGACAGCTCAGAATATATCTAGACAGGACTGAATCATTCAGAAAGACTGATTAATTGTTAGTCAGCTTTGCTGCAGGAGCAGAGGACAAAGCCATATCCAAACAAACCATTTCCAAATGGATAGCACACTGCATCCATTTCTGCTACAAGTAACATGGGAAACCTCCCCCTAAGGGGGTCAGGACTCACGCTACCAGAGCAGCCTCCACCTTTGCAGCTTGCCTCAGAGATCCTGGAGGCTGCAACATGGACATCTGTTCACACCTTCACCAAGCATTACCATCTGCCTATCTTCTCCAAATCCAGGGCAGGCTTTGCCACTGCAGTCTTGCAGGGCATCCTAGCCAGTACCTAGTCTTCTTGACTGCCTCCACCCTTTTCCTTAGCTTTGGGAATCAACCCAAATGTGATGACTGCAACAGTGAAACATGAAGAACATAGTACAGTTGTGTACACTTACCATAAATGTAGATGTTGGAGTGTATTCACTGTTGTAGTCCTAGTTTCCCTCCCTCCATTCCCCTCTTCTCTCTCTCCTTACAAGGAACTTTTTGGTATTTACTTTCTACTGGTGGGGATCTTCCACCATATCCTGGCTCCCACTTGGGGGCTCCTGACAGTTAGGACAAGAAAAACTGATGTAATGGTGTTGGCTGCCTTACTTTATACTACTGATGATCTGACATCAGTCCTGAAGTGACAGCAACCGACGCAGAAATACTAAGCCTCTGATATTTGGGCCGACTGAGGGGTACCCTGGCAGGGTTAACCCAAATGTGATGACTGCAACAGTGAATACACTCAAACATCTACATTTATGGTAAGTGTACACAACTGTACTTTCTAGTGAATGCATTAATGTATTTATTTACCAGACAAACAGTGGTCTCTTATGCACTTCCAGTAATTTCAAACTTTATTTATTTCTGTCAGTAAACAGCATCCAGATCTCTCGATTTATTGCCTGCCCCTGTATTTGGCATGTTTCCATGAAACCATAAGAGCAGAATGTACTTCTGTACTAACACTGAACATTAATTTACTCAAGGAAAACTATTGATGACAATTTTTTCTGTTATTTAAAAAAAAAAAATTTCCTTAAACAAAAATGTTACCATTCGATTAAACTGAGGGCATTAATCCTGATATTCATCTCTGCAAAAGTAAAAGTAAACATTTCAACTTTCTATTATGTCACATTATGTTATATTATATTACATTATATTCACTGCACTTTTACACCCCATCCCCCACCCCAACAGCCCAAGATTACAGTCTATTAACTCAAATATGCTTTTGTCCAGTCTTTCTTCTCTTTTTACATTGTAATGCTGACATTTCATAAAACTAAAAAAGAAAAAAAAAAAGGATTTGTTACTTTAGTATCTTCATCACACACAACACGAAAATGCTTTACTAAGTAACATGCAGATCTGACGTTTTCATTTTTCCACACAAATGGGGGTTCAGATCTGAACCTCTGATCTGACTCGGCCGCATACACTAGACTTCGGATCCTCCCTGTACCCATAATGCCCTATTCTGTCCCCGTCACCTCATATCTCATTTGCCACCATCGTGGTTAGACATAGATTCCACTCTCGAGTATTTGTAAAAAAGTTTTTTCCCCTTATTATTATTATTGGGTTATAAACCCGCAATGGTGGTGCTGCGTTAGCGTTGTCGCCTCACAGTTAGACGTTGCCCGTTCGATTCTCAGTTAGAGCGTCTTCTGTGTGGCGACATGCGTGAATGGGCATTCCTTCGTTGAAGGTTGTGCGTTAGGCCCGGCAAGCCAGCACGTAAAACTCTACTGCCAATCATTAGTGGACCGGAGTTCCGCTGTGGCGACCCCTAACTGGGAAAAGCCGAAAGACACAACAACATTATTATTGGGTTATAAAATTTCAGTAGTTCTTTCTCAAACTTTATAACTTTTCTTACAACCTTCCTCTTAGTTTTGGGATTTTTTGACATATATATATATATATATATATATATATATATATATATATATATATATATATATATATATATATATATATATATATATATATTAATCTTTTTCCACTAAGTTGTTAGTAGTCTTCCTGCCTGTTACCTAATTTGCAAGTTATCTTTTTTTAAATACCACTGTTGGTATTTTCTTCCTTTGTATTTGTATTTTAAGGTCTTCTGCTGGTAATTTCCCTTTCTGCCCTTTTCTAGTATAAAACAAACAAAATAAAATTGGTGTTGTTGTTGTTTTATTTTTGCTGTTCTTACAGGGGTTGTTTGCCTGTTGTATAGCTATATTAGACAAACCTATATGTTTTAAAAATGCACCTCTTGTGGGCATAAGATCCCCAGGTCAGATGCCCACAAGAAGTGTGTTTTACTGTTTAGGACAAGACCATTTCGGTACAGCCTGCACGGTTTGCTCTACTTTTAACCCCAGAACATTAGCTGATAGGCACAATAAGTTAATTCTTGAAGGACTACTACCAGCTTCTTCTGGGGCTCAAACGTCATCTAAATCAGCCAAGTCAATTTCTTCTGAAGCAAAAAAGAGGTCTCCCCTGAGGAGCTCTAGGGATTCCTCTGAGCCATTGGAGAAGAACTGTTAAAATTTTGGATCTGACTTCTTGGATCCTAAATAGTACTCAGATCCAACAGCATTGGCTCTGCTCATGATCTCTCCACTCCCTTGTACTTTTTCATTGGATCCCAGGCCCTTGGATCTGGGAGCTAGTTCTGCTAAAAGAAGCTGTACCTCGGAGTATACAGTTAAATCAGTATCTCCCCCCTTGCCAGTTCAGCTCTTCGAAACACTGAAGAAACATTCCAAGCCCTCTTCCACAGCATCTTCAAGGTCTTCCAGGGGTTTGTAAGAGCGGATGTGGATAGGATGATGCGGAAGCTTTTCAGGACTCTGATTGAGATGGGGTCTTGCCAGCTCCATCCCCTCCTGGATCCATGAGTGTATGTACAAAGTCCATATCGTCTCCCTCTCTGATCCAACCCATGGTTTGAGATTCCCAGGATTAGAGATCCCCAAGAAGTTTGGTGCCTGGTACGGGGAAGGTTTTTTCCTCAGCTTCGGTCTGCCTGACTGGGTCTGCTCTGATACCCTCGGATCAGAGAGGATCTCAGAGCTGAGATGTCGGTGCTGGATCCGAGGTGTTGCATTTGGCTCTGATTTTGTCAAATTCATCCCTCCCTCTGGGAGCTTCGGCCCTGGACAGCTTGGATCTGATTTTCCCTTTGAGGCTGAGATTCGGAGGTGTCCCCGAACTGCCTTCTTCGGAGGCCTTTGCTCCATGGAGGGTGAAAAGGGTTTCCCGTGGTCCTTCAGCTTTCAAGGTGGAAGAAAGGGCTTTTTCTCTCCATAGAGAGCCGTTGTCTCTTTTCTCTGATCCTGTCCCTCTTCCCTGTTTGGTTCCAAGCTCTGAGCCCATAAGACCTATTCCATAGGGACAGCCAGTTCCAGGAAGTTTCCAGGCAGTTCTTCTAGAGGAATTTCCCCTTTCTTCCGACACCACCCCCAAACATCCCACGGAGGAGGTCCCTCGGAAAAGGACATGTAAGAGGAGATGCACAGACTCTGAGATGGAGTCTCTCACAGAAGACACTGATTTTGATGAAGGAGCAGGATCTTTCAAATAGTCACCTGATGACATCTCCATTGGAGATATTCTCGAGATCCTCAAGCAGAAAGGTGATTGGTTGTCCCATTCTCCTTGTCCTGAAGAATCAGTATTACTGGAGGCTTTCTATTCTGGACCATGTATGTCTTGGGTGACCCCACCCCCCACCCCCAACAGATGAACTGATTATTTTGGTTTCTTGCCCGGCATGAAAGGAACCAGACACTTCCATCCCCAAGCACCAGGACAAATTTTTGGCTGCTCCTTCTGATAGACCCCACTTAAGCAAAGGAGTCCCAGTTGATGCAGTGGTAGTGGCAGTGGCAGCCACCAAGGAAGAGATGGCAGAGCAAAGCTCTTCTGTCTATCTGCTGAACAGAGTCCAGAGTGTTGGACAGATTTGGAAAGCGAGTTTTTGTCTCTGCTACATTCGTGCTGAGGTCTCTAAATTATCTGGCACATTTTACTACAGAAACATTTGACTAAGGAGTTATCAAATACTCTGTTGGAGTTCATGTCTGTTGAGGATTTCAAAAAGATTTCCTCTCAACCGGCCACTCTGCTGTCCATTTCAAATGCTTTGATGAGGTTCTTCTCCCATACAGTGGAAGGTACCTCATGAGCAGCCGGATTAGGAATAGCCATAAGGAGACGTGCTTGGATGTGGCTGTACAATTTTGCAGAGCCCTTTTAGATGTCCTTTGTTAATGCCTTATTTGATGACACTTCTTTGTTCGGGCCATCAGTTAAGGACACACTTAACCCAACAGTGAGCAAGAAGGAAAGACACTGTCTGCCATAGGAATCAAGTTTTCTACCCCTCAACGGATATTCTGAAGAAACCAATGAGGTGGTAAAAAGATGTGGTTCCATAAGTCTCAAAGACCTTTCCAGGATTTGTGCAGGAATAATTCCTCCAGAGGCAAAGGAGGAAGTTTTAACAGTAGACATCACTCTAGAGGCATAGGGGGCCCACAGAACCAGGGCTTTAGAGAATAATTTTCAAATAGGTCCTGACAGTGTTCCTGAAGTGCTGCCCAACTGTCCAACTCTGGAGGCAGTCTGGGGTCGATTCTGTTTGCATCTAGATACCTGGACAGATATCACAAAAGATTCTTGGTGCTAAGAATAACATCCGGAGGTTACTATGTACCATTTTCTCGTCTTCCTCATCCTCAAAGTAAGAAATTTCCCAATGTGCCACCCAGTCAGAGGAAGGATGCAACACAAGAAATACAAAATATTCTAGAGAAAAGAGTCATCCAAAAGGTTCCAACCAACCAGATAGAATTTGGAACTAGCTCTTGATTCTTTTTAGTTCCAAAGAAAACAGAGGACCTCAGACCCATTTTGGATCTAAGCAAGTTGAACCAGTTCATAAAGAAGGTGAAGTTCTTAATGGTCATGGTCCAGTCCATCCTGCTGTTTCTGCACAAGGATGATTAGATGTGCTATATAGATGTCCAAGATGTGTAGTATCAGGTCCCCTTCACATGATCGACTTTTCACAAGGTCGAAATTCATATGGCCGAGACCATATGATCGACTTTTGAAAAGCCGACCATGGGCATCCACTATCTCCATACAGTGCGGAATGGGAAAATTTCCTTTTTCCGCACTGCAGTGCAATGTTGGAGTTGGTATATTTAAGTTATGGGGGGTATGGGGGGCAGAGCCCCCATGCTAACAGTTTTTAGTTAAGTGTTCATTGTGTTTTTTGTGTTTACTTTACATGGTCAGCTTCCTGAAAGTTGATCATATGGTCTCGGCCATATGAAAGTCGACTTTGTGAAAAGTCGACCATGTAAAGTACACCCGTAGTATCACATAAAAATAGACAGGCAATCCAGGATACATCTACGCTTTCGGCTGGGAGCCAATCATTACCAATTCATAGCTCTGCTCTCTGGACTCACCACAGCCCCCAGGGTGTTTACCAAGTGCATGGCAGTAGTAGCAGCTCACTTGAGGCTCAGCAGATTCCAGGTGTTTCCATAGCTAGATGATTGGCTTCTCACCGCCCCATCCTAGCAACAACTTCTGCAAGCCAGGGACTATTTGCTTTATATTTGCAACACCTTGGGTATCTCAATAAATCTTGACAAATCAAAACTAGTTCCAGTACACAGCCTGGAATTCATAGGGACTCTTTTGAATACTACAACTCTTGATAGCTTCCTTACCTCACCACTGCATTACATCCTTAAGACATCAGACTATACTTTCTCACCGTTCTCCTCCAGCAGGATTAGTACTGCAAGCTCTGTGGTTGATGTCAGTTGCCATACTACTGGTTCCCTTAACATATTTCTTTATGCAAATTCTTCAGTGGACCTTAGCTGTACATTGGTCCATTCTTTTTCAACCTGTATCCTTTCCTATAAGACTCACTCCAATGTGCAAATGTTATATTCGTTGGTGGATTCAGTCAGACAATCTTTTTCTGGGTAGACCATTCGTTCTTCCACTCCCAGTTGCCACACTGGCCACGAACATTTCCCAACTGGGGTGGAAGACATTTCTTGGGAAGGGCTGTCCAAGGCATGTGGGCCCCTCTATAGACCAGCTTGCATATCAGTATTCTAGAAGACGAGTCCTTCTAGCAATGCTCTCCCTCTGGGGGCTATTGCAGTTCAGATGGACAACAGGTCAGTAGTCTGGTACCTCAACAAGCAAGGAGGAACTCAAACTTACCCCCTGTGCAGAGAGGCTATGAGAGTGTGGGAATGGGTGATCTCTTCAGATCGGTTTTTAATTGTGATGCACATCCCAGGGAAAAGCAACCTATCGACAGACAAGCTAAGTAGATCTATTCTGATGCTTCATGAGTGGTCCCTCAGTCAGTCTGTAGTGAATATGATCTTCAGCCAGTGGGGCCAACCTTGCTGTGAACAGTTTGACTCCCCCCTTAACAACAAGTAGCTCTGATCCCCCCCCCCCCCCCTTAGGGGGAGTTGCAGAGAGACGTCCTGTTCATAATTGGCCTCCAGGTCTGTTTTATACCTACCCTGCTCTTCCTCTGATTCCAAAATTCTTACAGAAGGCAAACAGGTGAAGAGCTCAGTTATCCTTATTGCCCTCATCTGGCCTCAGCAAGTATGGCTTCCCTTCTTACGGTCTCACTTGCGATCTCCTCCATGGATACTCGAACCTGCTGAGGATTTCTTGTCTCGCCCATCAGGAATTCAGCATCCCATCCTCCACGCCCTGAGACAGTCCAAGCTTTCTTCCCTAGTTTGTGATATTGTTTTAACCTCCCGGAAATCTTCTAAGAAGAAAGTCTACAGAAACAAATGGAAAAGATTTTCTATTTGGGCTTCTAGACAGAATATTGACCCTTTTTCAGCCTCAGTTTCTGCCATTCTTCACTTTCTGACAACTCTCTTTAAAAAAGGGGCCAGTTTCTCAGTAATTAAACTTCAGTTGGCAGCAATTTCAAATTTCCATTCAGGAAGTAAATCACTTTCTCTGGCTTCTTCCAGGTTGCGTAAGGCCTTCATTAAGGGCATCTTTGTTCTCAGACCCCATAATGGACCCTTCTCCATGTTGGGACCTTACTGTGGTCCTTCAAGGTTTAACTCGGAAGCTAATA
Organism: Protopterus annectens; assembly: GCF_019279795.1. Taxonomy (NCBI): domain Eukaryota; kingdom Metazoa; phylum Chordata; order Ceratodontiformes; family Protopteridae; genus Protopterus; species Protopterus annectens. The sequence continues at coordinate 758,684,951 of NC_056734.1, forward strand.
ATAACAAAAGTATCAAAATAATCGACTAATAATAACAAAAGTACAAAGTCACAGACTAATAATAACAGATGTAATGGGATCCTATCTCGCCTACATTCATAACTGATGGATTCGGAGCCGATCCATCGGCTCCAACTCGGCCACTATATACTAGAACGGAGTCTCTAATTGGCTGGGCTACCCCTTATCCCAGAATGCACCACGCCTGCTTCCCCAGATCTCGTTTGCCACTTTTCAAGCTAGACGTGGTCTCGACTTGGCTGGAGCTAAGTGGTTTTTTTGATTACTTTTTGGTCTTTTGACCTAGGGTTTTCTTCACAAATTTAACAAACAGCTGTTTTAACAGCTTTACGTGTGTGTGTGAACCTGTTTTTGGTTGTTGGTATTTTTTTCACTTACCGGGCAAGGCCCGTTTAAGTTAGAGGGCCCTTGCCCTTATTTGTGTGTGGGTGTGCTGATTTTGTCTCTACTGTACGTCCTGATTTATCGGGCTAAGCCCGTTTAAGTTAGAGGGCTTCTGCCCGTTTTGTGTTCTGTATCTCGGGCCAGTCCCGTTTTGAGTCAAAGGGCTCGTGCCCTACTTTAAGGTTTGCTTTTCGTTGTGGGAAATAGTTGTGTGATAGGATGTCGAAAGAGCAGAAGTCTAGTTTTAAAAAGTGCACCAAGTGCAACTACAAAATGTCTCTTGCTGATAGCCATGCTGTTTGCGTATATTGTTTAGGACCGAAACATTTGCAGGAAACATGTAGTGTTTGTCATGCTTTTTCCTCTAGGGTCCTTCAAGAACGAAAAAATAAATTGATCCTTAAGGGCCTTATTAAGCTCTCCTTTGAGGAAGCTTTGGCTTCTCCTTCCTCTCCAGCTTCTAAAAAGAAAAGGTCGTCGGCTCCGACCAGTCCGTCGGAATCGACTTCCAAGAAGCATAGGTCGACCTCTTCTTCCTCGGCTCCAATGGCTTCGGAGCCTCGGGTGGAAGGGTCTGCCTCGATACCTCTTTCCTCGGCTCCATTGGTGTCGGAGCCGCAGGTTGGGGGATCGAGAGGCGAATCATCTGCTTCGGCTCCTTTGGTCTCGGAGCCGTTGGAGGTGTGCAGCTCAGACTCCCCCCCCCCCCGGCCCCGATGCTTATTCATACGGTTCCGGATCCGGTGCCGATGGTGTTGGAGCCGGTCCCCTGGTCTATCGGAGCCGAGAGAGAAGTCGTCTCGGCCCCCATCTATTTCCTCTAAATCCTCCAGGTTGTCAGACTCAGATTTGGACAGGGTTATCCAGAGGCTTTTCCAGTCCCCGATTTTTGCAAAAATGGTCTCGGCTCCAGCCCACTCGGCTCCGGAGCCGATCCCCACTTTGACGCATCCGATTCCTCCTCCAACCTCCTTGGAGCCGTTGGAGTCGGTAATGGTAGAGCGGAGCAGAGTTGTCCAGTCGGAACAGAGACTCCCTCGGAGCTTCTCTGTTCCGACCATCATTCCTACCCTGTCCACGGCATCAGGGTTCGGTACCGGGACTTCCTCGGTCGGGGCCGAGGGGAACACTTTGGAACTGGTTGCTTCGGTGCCTAGTCTTCCCCTCGGAGCGTCGGCCGCAGGGATTCCCGTTACCGTCGTGGTCTCTCAGCCTGTGTCCTCCGTAGAGTCTGGAGGTCCTGCTTTTGAGGCCATGAGGAGTGCGCTGGCCATGTCCTTGCCGGCTCAGTAAGTCTCTACCTCACCGTCCCTAGACTTGGGAACTGGTGCTTCTGGTGTGCTTCATTCCCACGACAGTGGGGCCCCAGGGCCTGAGGATACCCCCTTGGGGGGGGTTCCCTTCTCCCAGGAGGTCCTTCTGAATCCGCTTCAGATGAACCTCCAAGAAAAAAATTGTGCAAGAGGAAGCACATTGACTCCCAGGATGAGTCTATCACATCAGATACTGACCTCGATGATGCGCAGGGGTCCCCAAAATCGTCCTCGGGTGACGTCTCATTCTCAGATATCCTCGAGATCCTGAGACAGAGAGGCGATTGGCAGTCCAAAACCCCTTCCGCAGAGGAGTCAGTCTTCCTCAAGGCCTTTGGGGCCCAGCCCTCCGCCTCCTGGGTGCCTCCACCCTTCGATGAATTACTAGATTTAGTTTCTCGAAGGGTGTGGGAACACCCTGACACTGTGGAACCGGTGCCTGCCAGGCCTAACAAGTTCCTCTCAGCCCCTCCTCAAAAGGAATTTTTGACTAAAGGAGTTGCAGTAGATGCGATGGTGGTGGCATCTGCCACTCAGCAGGATGTGGCAGAGGCTTCAACGTCTATTCACCCTCCTAATAAGGATTCCAGGAGCATGGATAGGTATGGGAAGCGTACCCTTTCTTCAGCGGCCTTTACCCTGCGGTCGCTGAATTATCTTTGTCATTTTACCAGGCTCCAAAGGGACCTCCTCAAAGAGTTAGGTGAGTCTCTTACGGGTAATCTTCCTGAGGTGTTAGCCCAAACTGTTGGCGCCCAGATGACTACCCTATCTTCGATAGTCAACTCGTCCATGAGGCTCATATCATATGCGGCCGAAGGCGAGTAGAGCAGCGGGAACAGGCGTGGCTCTTAGAAGACACGCCTGGTTACGCTTGTGTCCCTTTGCGGAGGCCTTTAAGTCTTCCTTTGCCAACGCCCCCTTTGATGGGTCCTCCCTGTTTGGACCCAAGGTGAAGGACACACTGACTCGGTGCGAGCAGGAGGGCAAGACCTTGACTGCCGTGGGGGCCCATTTTTCCGCTCCCTCTAGACCTTACCCCAAGGCCCAGAGAGGAGGGAAAATGTGGTTCAGGAAATCTCAAAGGTCTTTCCCTACTCCACCGAGTGATCCCCCCTCTAGAGGCGGGGGGGGGGTTCAGGAAGACGCCGCCCCAGAGGCGGCAGAGGCCCCCGTAACTCTGGAGGCTGCGATTCCTTTCGTGGTCCATCCTACGCTCACCGTCCCTGAGATGTGGCCCGACTGCGCATCTCGGGAGCCAGTCTGGGGTCGCTTTGCGGAACACCCGCAGGCTTGGGAATCTGTCACCAAGGATCAGTGGGTGCTCCGGACCATAACCGGAGGCTATCTCATCCCTTTCATCAAGAACCCCCCTCTTCCTATCAGGAAAATCCTGGATGTGCCACCCAGTCAGTGGGATCAAGCAGCGGTCGAGGTTTCAAAGCTGCTAAAAAAAGGAGTCATCCAGCCTGTCCCCGCCGACCAGATCGGATCAGGAACTTACTCAAGACTATTTTTGGTGCCAAAAAAGACAGGGGACTTAAGACCCATTTTGGACCTCAGATCATTGAATCGCTTTGTAAAAAAATCCAAATTCTGAATTGTCACCCTTCAGTCCATTCTCCCGTTATTGGAGAAGGATGTCTGGATGTGCTCCTTAGATCTCAAGGACGCTTACTATCACATTCTGATAAGTCAAGAGTCCAGGAGTCATTTATGCTTCCGCCTGGGAGCCAGTCATTTCCAGTTCCGAGCACTACCCTTTGGTCTCACCACAGCCCCCAGGGTGTTCACCAAGTGTCTGGCAGTAGTGACAGCTCACTTGAGAAGTCTAGGATTCTAAGTGTTTCCCTATCTAGACGACTGGCTCCTTACTGCCACCTCCAAGCATCTATTAGTTCGGGCGCTTATGACCACAGTCAGTTTGGGTCATTCACTAGGAATCACGTTCAATTGGGGAAAATCTGTGCTGCAGCCGTCTCAGTGTATTACTTGTATAGGCGCAGAGTTAGACACAAGAAGAATGCGGGCATTCTTGTCGGTAGAAAGGATTCAGGTCCTGCAGTCTCAGGTTCAAACCTTGTTACCCAGATCATGAGTTCAGGCCAGACTGATTCTGCAGTTATTGGGCACGATGGCCTCGACTGTTCTTCTAGTCCCCTTAGCCAGGCTGCACATGCGGGTGCTGCAATGGCTACTGTCGGTTCAATGGTCCTTTCAGGAACTCCCCTTGAACTATTTTGTCCAGATTACGGAAATTTGCCATCGGGACCTACGTTGGTGGCTGCTTCGGTCCAACCTGGACCAGGGGCGACCCTTTGTTCTTCAGCCTCCCGTCGCCACAGTGACCACGGACACCTCCCAGATAGGGTGGGGGGTCATTATCTGGACAGGTCTGTCCAAGGCACATGGCAGGTTCACGAAATGCACTTACATATCAATATCCTGGAAATGAGAGCGGTGCTGCTGGCGTTACAAGCACTTCATCATGCTCTTCCCTGGGGTACTATTGCAATTCTAGCCGACAACATGTCGGTAGTCTGGTACATAAACAAGCAAGGCGGAACCAGGTCCTACCCTCTTTGCCGAGAGGCCATGAGAGTGTGGTATTGGGCGATTGCTACCCAGCGTTTCCTAGTGGCAACGCACATTCCGGGGAAATCCAGTGTGATTGCAGACAGGCTAAGCAGGACTTTCCTGTTGCCCCACGAGTGGTCCCTCAACGACAGAATGGCTGCAAACATCTTCGCCAAGTGGGGTCTCCCTTGTTGCGACTTGTTCGCCAGCCCTCACAATGCGAAATGCAGGGAGTTCTTCACTCTGACTCCCTCTCAGGGGCAGATTCCCAGGGATGCCCTAGCTCACAGTTGGCCCCCCGGTCTACTTTATGCCTTCCCTCCGGTTCCCCTTCTCCCGAAGGTGATACAGAAGGCGATTTATCTAGGAAGCGACATGATTTTGATCGCTCCACACTGGCCTTGTCAGGTTTGGTTCCCCTTCCTTCTGAGGTATGCGGTGGAAGGCCCATGGTTTCTGGACCTGGTGCCCGACCTGTTAACTCATCAGTTGGGACAGTCTCACCCATCCCTCAGGTCCTTGAGGTTGGCCGCTTGGTTACTCCACTTCCAACCTTAGTCAGAGATAACTCTCTTTCTCCAGACGTCATCCACATTTTGTCCTCTTCTCACAAACCTTCCACTATTAAACTGTATTCCAGCAAATGGAAGAGGTTTACTCTTTGGGCCCAGCAATGAGGTATAAATCCCCTTACTGCCCCAGTACCTCAGGTTTTAAAATTCCTGGCTTCTTTGTTTTATTTGGGCTCTTCAGTTTCCACAATTAAAGTCCAACTGGCGGCTGTCTCTAATTTTCATGTCTCCTTTGAGCCTTCCTTAATGGCAAACAGGCTTTGCAAATCTTTCCTTAAAGGAGCGTGGCTCCTTCGGCCCCCAATAGCCCATCCTGTGCCCCCTTGGGACCTGAATATGGTTCTAGCTTCTTTAACTGCCCGCCCCTTTGAACCAGCAGCTACTTGTGATATAAAATTTCTATCTTGGAAAACCGCCTATTTGGTGGCAATAACCTCTGCCAAGCGGGTCTCAGAGCTTCAGGCTCTGTTCTAATCCTCCTTATTTGACCTTTCACAAAGACAGAGTGTCCCTCAAGTTAAATCCCTCTTTCTTGCCCAAGGTAGCATCCCCCTTATGCATTCAACAATCCTTGGAGCTCCCTGTGTTTTTCCCAAATTCTCCAATAGCGTAGAATATATTTTCCATCAGTTGGATGTTCACAGACAACTGCGTTTTTATTTAAGTAGGACCAATCAGACACGAAAGTCAGATCAGCTGTTTGTGTCCTTTGCGGAAAATAGGTTGGGTCAACCGGTGGCTAAAACCACCATAGCCAAATGGATTAAAGATTGCATCTCCTTCATTTATTCACGGTCCGGCAAAGAGCTACCCTTCCCAGTCAGGGCTCATTCTACCAGGGCAATGGCTACTTCTGTAGCATTCCACTCCAAATTATCGATAGATGATATCTGTGCGGCCGCTACCTGGACTTCTCCGTACACCTTCCTTTGGTTCCACAGTTCTCAGGAGTGTTTTCCAATGAGCCACCCAGGATTTAGGTGCTAGGGACGCTATCCCATCAGTTATGAATGTAGGCGAGATAGGATCCCATTACATCTTTTAGTTATGTACTTACCATAACTTCGGATGTATGGGATCCATCTCGCTACATTCATACTCCTCCCTCCTTCCCCCTTCCCATTGGATTTAGAGGGAATGTTGCTACTTACTGAGTTTTTCTCTTGCAGGACTTTAGTTTGTTACAGTTGCTGGTATGTCTCTGTGTCTGGATGTAGGTATGAAAGCGAACAAACAAGATCTGGGGAAGCAGGCATGGTGCATTCTGGGATAAGGGGTAGCCCAGCCAATTAGAGACTTCGTTCTAGTATATAGTGGCCGAGTCGGAGCCGATGGATCGGCTCCGAACCCATCAGTTATGAATGTAGGCGAGATGGATCCCATACATCCGAAGTTATGGTAAGTACATAACTAAAAGTTAACCCAGAAACCCTTTGAACCAGTAGACAAATGTGATCTGAATTTGTTTCATGGAAAACAATTTTCTTGGTAACTATAACTTCAGCAAAAAGAATTTCTGAGCTCCGGGCTCTATCTGCTAAGCACCCTTACATTGTCTTTCATAAAGACAGGGTTTCTCTGTGCACTAACCATTCCTTTCTACCTAAATTGGCATCAGAAAATATCAACCACTCCATACAGTTACTAGTCTTTTTTCCAGATTTTTCTAATAAAGGAGAATGACATGCTTTATCTCCTTGATGTGCACAGATGACTACGTTTTTATCTTCACAGAACAAAACAGTTCAGGAAGTAAGATCAGGTTTTTATCTTTTTCCCCTAATCAGCTGTTTCAAGCAGTATCTAAAGTTACTCGACTAAATGGATTATGGACTGCATTTCATTGGTTTATTCTCAAAAAGGACTATATTTACCAGTACTTCCTTGAGCTCATTCAACTCGGTCCATGGCTACTTCATCCACCTTATGGTTAAGGACCTTAATTGACAGCATTTGTACTGCACCTACTTGGTCAAAGACTCGTACATTTGTTACGCATTACAGGTTGGACATCTTATCCAGAAGCAGAGCTTCTTTTGGTTTGACAGTGCTCTGGCTTGTCCTCCTATGAGGGTCTTCTGAGGGCTACATAGTTGGGGACTTTACCCCATTTGTGAGGAAGAATGAAAAGGACAACATCAGATTTATAAGTTTTATACTCACCATAACTTGGCATCTGTATTGTTCATTTTCATTCTTCCTCACCTTCTGTCCAATTCATTCTCCGTCTCTGTTGCTCCTGGAAGTACCTATTAGACTGTGTTTGGAACCATTCATTCCAGTATTGAGCCCTGTCTTTTCTTTTGTCTAGTTTTATTTTTCTTGGACAAGTGGGAGATTAGGCAGTAAACTCAATCTGAGGTGATGGGGCAGAATAGTGCATTATGTGTAGAAGGAGGAACTCAAGAGCTGGATCTAAAGTCTAGTGTATGTGGCTGATTTGGATCTGAGGTTTGGATCTAAACCCCCATTTGTGAGGAAGAATGAAAATGGACAACACAGATGCCAGGTTATGGTGGGTACATAACTTATAATTTATATGAAATGATTTATAGAAACAATGTTAAGTACAATTTATTTTCTAAAGAAAGTTTTTATTAATAGTACAAGTTGAAACAATGTAAATCAAACAAATACTTTTAACAGTATTAAACTATATACAGTGTATACATATGCATACCATATTAGAGAAAAAGATAAAAATAAAAGGAACTTAATAGTTCTTGACAGATATTATAAAATGTCTAATTTTTTATTAGATTGGTTTAGAGTGTCTATTAGTTGTATAATTCTTAAACAAGAGTTGCACATCTCTGTGGATGAAGATCTTATTTTTTTAATTTCATCTTCTTTGGTCAGATCAGACTTGAGTAATAAGATGGATTCTTCACAGGTAGGAGAGGCAGTAGATTTTTATTTCTTAGTAATGATCTTCCATGCAATTGCTGGAATTGTCTATAGAAAATAGTACTGATTTTTAATCATTATCTTTGTATTAGGAGAGTTAAAAGAATAAGATCACATGTTAGTGAAAATATGTCTGCCCATATTGCTTGGAGGAAGGAATTAATGTTGTGCCAATAGTTACAAAGATTCTGACAATCATAAATTATATGTTTCCAGTCAACAATGCAATTTTCAAGCTAAATTGTTTTTATATACTTTTATAAAATTTGTGGAGTGCAAAATGCTGTATGTAAGGATTTCTGAGTAAATACTATGCAAGTTTGAACTATTGATGCTCCAGCATTTGAATTTAACATTATTAATTTATCATGTTAAGACAAACTTTCAAATCTTTCATGTAATACAAAAATTTCCAAAGATTACTATCCAAATGTTTGTATTGTAATTAGATTTCATATCATTCAGATTTTTTGTATTGTAATTAGATTTCATATCATTCAGATAAGATAGTTTTTCAAAATTAACCATGTTTTTTCTATCGAACCTATATAATTTATAAGATTTTGGATTTTATTGGGATTGTTTCATGAGACAGTCTTAATATTTTCTAATGTACAAGATCTTAAGGATTGTAATTCTATTCATTTAATAGGGTCTACACTGAACTCTGTTTTAATGTCTGAGATGGACTTGAGACATATATTATTAAAACAATGTAACCATCCACAAACACCATTTGCTCACTATATATGAAAATTTGAGTTATTACCTTTTAATAGAAGTCCTTTAGATATTTAAATGGGTATAAGTTAAACCCTTCTTTAATTTCTGTGCCTGAAAAAAATTGATGTTAAGTTGTCAAACTCGCCTTCATTCTTGCTGGATGGGTTCGGAGCCGATCCTCGGCTCTGACTCGGCACTTGCTAAGCTCGAGAACTCATTTTACCAGCTCGAGGCAACCCTATATCCCATGATGCAAGGCGTGACTACCTCAGATCTCGTTTGCCGCTTCGCGAAGAGGTCTCCTTTTTACCAGCTCAGGTAAAGTTTTCAATTTCTTCAGATTAGTCAGAGTTTTTCCCCTTATTTTCTATTTGTCCTTTATTGGGTATATTTTTTATACTTATACTTGTCACCTACCCTATATTCCCTTCCTTTAGGTTAGGATTTATTTCCTTCAGGCCTTAAGCCTCCCCCTCATTTAATTCCTGTCAGGTTGTGTGTGTGTGTTTTTTTTTGGGGATTAACTGTGTGACTGTTGTGTGTCTGTCTGTTTCTTGGACATTATTATGTCTAAAGAGGTAAAGGTCTCAGGCTTCAAGAAGTGTGACTCGTGCTGTCAGAAAATGTCTCTGACAGACGGTCACACTTCTTGTGTGTATTGCCTGGGGCCTTTACACCTGCAGGACTCCTGTGCCATTTGTCACTCCTTTAGCCAGAGAGTCCTGCAGGGACGAAGAAATAAATTAATTCATCGTGGCTTGTTAAAGCCTGAGGGTTCTCCGACCAAGGCTGGGTCGGTTAAACCCTCTAAGCCATCTAGAGCCCAGGCTGTAGTTTCTAAGCCTTCGGCTGTGGCTCCGACTCCTTCGGAGTCGAGATCGGCTCCGGCTGGAGATGATCTTTCTTCTTTGGAGATTGTTGTGTCGGCTCCGTCCGGCTCCGACACACAAAAACCTATTACTTTGTCGGCTCTGGCCAGAGCCGACGTGTCTTTATCCAGTATTGGAGCCGACAAATCTTCGGCTCCATCTGGAGCTGAGGGGTCGTCGGCTCCGATGGCTCCATCCAGGAAGAGATCTCGGTCTCCTTCCTTGGAGTCGATTCGTTCGGTACCGGGATCTCCTCTTTTGTCAGAGCGGAGCCATCGGAGCAGATCTTCAAGATCTTCCAGGCTATCAGATCACGATTTAGAGAGGGTGGTAAGCAGACTGTTGAAGTAACAGGCACTAGCCCAAATGCTCCATAGCCCGTCTCAACAGACGTCTGCTATTTCTCTTCCCCCCGAACTTCCTCCTCCGACTCTCCTTCAGAGTTCGGAGCCAGAGCTTCTCGGAACGGTGACCGTGGGTGCGCCGGAGCCAATACTTCCCCTTTCGGCTCCGACGTCTTCGGCTCCGATCTCCTCCATAAGACCTTCGTTGGAGGGATCCGGTCGTCGAGTCTCCCTTGTCAGCTCCGAGGGGGCGAGTGGCATCGGACCCTTGTCCGACCCTGCTCTCCCTCTTGGAGCGTCGGCATTGGTGAGCTCGGCACCGACATCGGCTTCGGAGCCTTCTCTTTCGGTGGGGCCGGGGATTCCTGTTTCTTCGGGGCGGGAGTTTTCTGGCCTCCCTGGGAGAGGAGCCTTCGAGGTGATGAGGAGTGTCCTAGCCCCTGAGCTAGGTCAACGGTCTATTCCTTTAGCTCCTCCATCTGCGGTGCCTGTTGATGTCTCTTGCCAGTCTCTTGCTCCCGGACCCAGAGATCCATCGCCCCAGGTTTCCCCATTGGGAATAACTTCCTCTTCCAAGGTTTCTCCTGATCCTGCAGCAGAACCCCCGCATAAGAGGATGTGTAAGAGGAAGCACACAGACTCCCCTGAGTCTACTACATCAGATACCGACTTAGATGAGTCGGAGGGTTCCCCACGGTCCCCCTCAGAGGATGTCTCCTTTTCAGACATCCTGGAACTCCTTAAGCAGAGGGGGAACTGGCCTTCCATTAACCCCTCCGAGGATGAGTCGGTATACCTGGAGGCTTTCGGATCTCGACCCTCCACCTCCTGGGTGTCTCCGCCTTTCGACCCACTCATGCAAGTAGTGGCTCGTGGGCGTGGCAGCCCCGGATTCTGTGGAACCAGTTCCTAGGAGGCCCTCCAAATTCATTACAGCCCCTGCAGACAAACAGTTTCTTTCTAAGGGCATTCCTTTTGATGCTATGGTGGTGGCGGCGGCCACCAAGAAGGAACTTGCTGATCCTTCGGTACCTGTCCATCCTCCTAATAAGGATTCTAGGACCATGGATAGGTACGGCAAGCGGATGTTTTCTTCAGCGACCTTTGCTATGCGTTCGCTGAACTACCTTTGTCACTTTACCAGACTTCAGAGAGACATTCTCAAAGAACTAGGTGAAGTGGTTCAGGATCCTTCGGCCACTGGGGCTCAGGAAAAGATTGCCTCACAGCTGGGAATCCTCAATTCTTTGACTAACTCCTCCATGCGGCTCATTTCTTATGCAGCCGATGGGGCGAGTAGGGCCGCAGGCACAGGAGTGGCACTTAGGCGTCAGGCCTGGATGCGGCTTTGTAATGTTGCAGACCCTTTTAAGGCGTCCTTCACCAGTACCCCCTTTGACGGTTCGGCTTTGTTCGGGCCTCAGGTGAAGGATACATTGACCAGGTGTGAGCAAGACTGCAAGACCCTTTCTGCCGTAGGAGTCCATTTCTCCACCCCTTCAAGACCCTATCCAAAGGGTCAGAAGGGAGGGAAAATGTGGTTCCGTAAATCTCAAGGAGTCACGCCGGACACACGTGGTCAGTTTACCCCCAGAGGCAGAGGGGGTAATAATAATAGGCGCCGCCCTAGGGGCAGAGGGGGTCCGCAGAATCAGGGTAGCAGGGAGACTCTCCCTGATAAACCCTTCCAGCATCCCTGAGGTGTTGCCCGACTGCCCACCCTTGGAGGCAGTCGGGGGAAGATTGTCGCTGTACCCAATAGCCTGGCGTTCCCTCTCTCAAGACAAATGGGTACAGTCGATCATATCCGAGGGCTACAATATCCCTTTCGAGAGGTATCCCGTTCCACATCATTCCCTTCCAGACGTCTGGCAAAACAGGAGGTATCAAAACTCCTAGCAAAAAGAGCCATCCAAATAGTGCCAGCAGACCAAGTAGGATCCGGCACCTACTCAAGATTCTTTTTGGTCCCCAAAAGGACAGGAGATTGGAGACCAATTTTAGACCTCAGCAGACTAAACAAGTTTGTCAAGAAGGCAAGTTTCCGGATGGTCACGCTTCAGTCCATTCTACCCTTTTTGGGCAAGGACAACTGGATGTGCTCAATAGACCTTCAGGATGCGTACTATCATATAAAGATTCACAGGCACTCCAGAAGGTTTCTCCGCTTTCGGCTGGGGTCCAGTCATTTTCAATTCAGAGCCCTGCCCTTTGGCCTCACTACAGCCCCCAGAGTGTTTACCAAATGCATGGCAGTGGTTACTGCTCGTCTGAGACGTCAAGGATTCCAGGTGTTTCCGTATCTAGACGACTGGCTCCTTTCCGCCACCACCAGGCATCAACTTCTCAAGGCCAGAGACCACACTCTGCAAACCTGCAAGCAATTGGGGATTTCAATAAATTTCGAAAAATCTTCTCTGTCGCCTTGCCAATCTATTACCTTTATAGGCGCAGAATTAGACACTGTCAGCATGTCAGCCAGACTCACAGAACGAAGAATTCTGGACATTCAGAAGTATGTTCGGATCATATTACTCAGCAAGATCATCAGAGCCAAATTTGTCCTGAAGGTTCTGGGTCTTATGGCTGCGGCCATTGTTCTTCTGCCATTAGCCCGCTTCCACATGAGTCTTCTGCAGCGGATGTTGTTCGCTCAGTGGTCATTCCAGCAACTCCCCATGAGTCACGAGATTTTTGTCACGCAGTCGTGCAAGAGTCATCTAACCTGGTGGATGTCTTCTCTGCTCCATCAGGGCCGACTGTTTCTTCCCCCAGTTCCGGTTGCCACAGTCACTACGGATGCCTCTCTGATCGGGTGGGGGGGGCATTATCAGGGCAGGATGGTCCATGGGACTTGGCAACCCATAGAATACCATCTGCACATAAATGTCCTAGAGATGAGAGCAGTGCTTTTAACGTTGCAAGCCCTCAACGACTTTCTTCCCTTAGGGACTATTGCAGTTCAGATGAACAACATGTCTGTAGTCTGGTATATCAACAAGCAGGGCGGCACCAGGTACTACCCACTGTGTCGAGAAGCTCTCAAACTTTGGCAATGGGCGATCTCCTCTCATCGGTTTCTGATAGCAACGCATATCCCCGGGAGATCCAACCTCTTAGCAGACAGACTGAGCAGAGCTATTCTCATGCCATACGAGTGGTCTCTCAAGCGATCGGTAGTGGACGAGATATTTCAGAAGTGGGGCTTCTCTTCCTGCGACCTTTTTGCTACACCCCAAAACAGCAAATGCCCGGACTTCTTCACCCTTTTTCCTCTACCAGGCCATTCCCCGAGAGACTCTCTAACCCAGGATTGGCCCTGGGGACTTCTGTATGCCTTTCCTCCTTTTCCACTGATACCACAAGTTATTCAGAAAGCTACCGTATTGAGAGCCAAGTTGATCCTCATTGCCGCTTACTGGCCTCGACAAATTTGGTTTCTGTCCCTGCATCGTCATCTCCTGGCGCAGCCTTGGCATCTGGACCCAGTTCCAGACCTTCTGACCCACCAGTCGGGTCAACCGCACCGGGCCATTCGTTCTCTCAACCTCACTGCTTGGTTGCTCCACTTTCTTCCTTAGCCAGGCTTCCTATGATCTTTAACCCTGTTAGGGATATCATAGTAGCTTCTCTTAAGTTCTCCACCAGAAAGATTTATGCTAGTAAGTGGAAACGCTTTTCTTTCTGGGCAAAGTCTAAACACTTAGATCTCTTTACTGCTCCAGTGCATTCAGTTCTGGATTTCTTAGCAGAGATTTTTCAATCAGGGTCTTCTGCTTCTACAGTTAAAGTCCAATTGGCAGCAATCTCTAATTTTCATGTTGGTTTAGCAGATCAAAACATAATGTCCCACAAACTTTGCAAAGCCTTTCTCAGAGGTATATTTCTCCTGAAGCCTCCAATCAGAGATTCCCCTCCGCAGTGGGATTTGAACTTAATGCTGGCATCCTTGATTCTACCCCCCTTCGAACCGGCTGCTACATGCTCCTTAAAGTTTCTTTCCTGGAAAACAATTTTCTTGGTGGCTGTTACTTCAGCTAGAAGGGTTTCTGAACTTCAGGCCCTTTGTGTCCGTTCCCCTTACTTGGTTTTTCACAAAGATAGGGTATCTTTAAGACCTAATCCATCTTTTTTGCCCAAAGTTGCTTCCCAGATGAATCTTAACCAAGCTATTGATTTGCCAGTTTTTTTCCCTAATTATTCAGACAAAGCTGAACAAAAACTTCATTACTTAGATGACCTTATCCAGATGGCTGTCTTCTATCATTTCTTATGTTTATCATCTTAGAGGCAAGCAACTGTCCTCAAAACCAAAAGCACATTCTACCAGGAGCCTATCCACATCCACAGCTTTTCAGGATAGGCTACCTATTGACACCATTTGTGCAGCAGCCACTTGGGCCACTCCTCACACCTTTGTCTCTCATTACAAATTGGACTTGGCCTCCAGGGACAGGGCTAGGTTTGGTTCCACAGTTCTCAAGAGTCTGTTCCATTGAGCCACCCAGGATAGAGGTGCTAGGGACGCGGTCCCATCCAGCAAGAATGAAGGCGAGTTTGACAACTTAACATTTAGAAGTTATGTACATACCATAACGTTCCATGTTAGTTGTCTTCTCTCGCCTTCTTTCTTGCGTCCCTCCCTCCTTCCCCCGGGCCTGGACTGATCTTGAGGTTGTTCCTTCCTTTTGTTGGGGGTGTTGTCACTCTTTCCAAGAGTTCACAGTAGGATGAGTCACTACTGTTAGTGGCCATTGGCCTAGTTTCTCCTACATTTAGTATCTTCTTCCTTGGGAGGAAGTATTTTTTGACAGGGTTTTTCTTTTAGCCACCAAACGAGATTTGAGGTAGTCACGCCTTGCATCATGGGATATAGGGTTGCCTCGAGCTGGTAAAATGAGTTCTCGAGCTTAGCAAGTGCCGAGTCGGAGCCGAGGATCGGCTCCGAACCCATCCAGCAAGAAAGAAGGCGAGAGAAGACAACTAACATGGAACGTTATGCTATGTACATAACTTCTAATTTCATTTCTTTCATTATTGAATTAACATAAAATGAATGAGTTGGAGAATAGATGTTATACAGATTATGATTACAAAAGACTGTTGAATAATTTTCTTTAGAAATGTTGAGGAATGTGTGATTTTCATTTTTTAGAGTGAAACATAATTTGATGTAAACATTTCCAGTTAGATTGATAGTTCTTAATAAATCACAACATTTGAACCATAAATTTGGATGCATTGACATACATTTTAACTCTGGAAATGTTATTCTCTCATTACTCCAGTCTCTTATGTGATGCTTTGAGGGTGTTCTAGGTTTTTTAAAAGGCAATACTATATATATATATATATATATATATATATATATATATATAGATATATATATATATATATATATATATATATATATATATATATATATAGATATATTATTGATTCCCTTTAATTGGGATTTAGTGGTGGGAAGAGCTGTAGTATAAATGATATATAGCATTTTAGGTAATAATATTGCTTTAATAAGTTGTAAGCTTTCTTCAAAAGAATAGATTTGCTTATTCTATTGCTGATTTAATTTGATAATTTCTTGAAAAGTTTTATTGAAATGTATATCCCTTATAGTTTCCCAAGATTCTTTTAATGTCATTCCTAAATAGCCTATTTTTCTGATACCTTACCAAAATAAGCTTCCATAAATTCTAATGTGATTGAGTTGTTAAAGAATAAATACCTGGTTTTATTATTGTTATTGAAATGTAGACCAGAAAGTTCTTTGAATAGTTCAGTAGTTTTAATTAATCCAGCAATAGAAGAATTCAAGTTAGATACTGTTTATAAAATATCAACGAATAGCATAATTTTTTATAAATATTCCTGTCCAATATGAATCTCTTTATATAAAATTGGATGTAATATTTATAGCTAAAACTCCAGTATCTAAAGCAAACAGAATAAGGGAGAGATGATGACCTTGTTGAGTGCTCCTTTTTATATCAAAGGATTTAGAAAGGAATGTGCCTGTTTTGACAAAAAACTTTGTCTTGATAAGTATTCTTAATTGAGTTAAATTCTTGAGAGAAAAACAAAATATTCTAATGTTTTAAAAAGGAAGCTCCAAGAGATTGTATCAAATGCTTTCTCAGTATCTTATATGAGATCTATGTTTATCAGCTCTAGTTCTTTGTTGCTGTTTTTGATTAAATCTACTGTTTTTGTATAAATGTAAGTAGAAATGTAACTACTCTGTATTTAGCTTCAACTTAGTATAATGCAATGTAAGCAAATTAAGCTTTTCTCTCCAGGCCTTCGCTTAAAATGGGTGTTACTCCGGTAAACAAAGATAAATAAATCTATAATTGTTATAACTTCTTTAACTCATTCACTCCAATGGAGCTAAAGGAGTTTGCACTGTAACTTCCAATGGGTGAAACCTAAGCTTTTTGATAAAATCAAATAATGTCATCACATTTCAAACAAATGTTCATATCTCTGGAACCATAGGGGTTATGAAAGAAGTATAAATGGCAAACTCCTCAGTACAAACTACTTTTATAGTGGTAGTAGAATTCTTTAGGTTCTAGATCTTACAACTGTATTTTATAAGTCACAGTAAACACAGTAACTGCTACGTTTGTAGTATTTTGTAAACAACTTACAATATTTTAGCAACCACTCAAGTTACACACATACTGTTAGCACCACTTTATTTATCTAGCTGTGAGCTTTCATACAAGGCTAAAGAGTTCTGTTTGTGTTACTTAGTTGTTGAGATATTTAGAAAAATATGAAAATTGTGTCTATATAAAGTAATATCATAAAAGCAACAGTTGATATATATTTACCTGCACTAGACAGAGGTCAAATATTAATGCAGTTGAGTTTGCCATTGTGTAAGCTTTAAGATGAAATCTTTTAAAACCTTGTACATAGCATGGTTTTGGAATTAGTGATGGAAATATAAATAAATAATATTTGATGCCTAGAGACATCACTAGGAGT
This sequence comes from Protopterus annectens, assembly GCF_019279795.1. Taxonomy (NCBI): domain Eukaryota; kingdom Metazoa; phylum Chordata; order Ceratodontiformes; family Protopteridae; genus Protopterus; species Protopterus annectens. The sequence goes on from NC_056734.1 coordinate 758,701,660, forward strand.
TAACTGCAGATATATCCAGATATGTCACTAGGATGTAATGAGTCAATATTGTCCTGAGCATGTCTTTTTTTTATTTATTTATTTATTTATTTTACATTTGTTGACCGGGCTAGTCCAGCTGGATTAATGTCCATTTTCAGTGGAGGCCCGGGGAGAAAAGCTCCTGAGGTTAGATACAATATTGGAAATACATAAGAAGACATAGTACAAGTGTGATTATACAAAGGTAAAAATGAACATACAAATATTATAGATTTTAATTTATTCAGAACAATCCTAGCAAAACAATATAATAAGGTATGAGATCATAAAGTATATAAAAGGTAGTATTGAACCATGGTAGATAATACACAAACTTTTTTTTTTTTTTTTGCTAAAAAGAGATATGTAATATTTACAATAAATAGGGGTAATATATCAGTTGAAGAAGAAGATAAAATCCAAGTGGATAAGAAAAGTTTATGATAGAGTTAAGGATGCCAACAGGCTAGTCTGGGTTGGTACAAGAGCAAAGCCAGAATTTGTTAAGATGTATTAAAAGTTGTTTTTTAAAGAGTGGAAGAGTATGCAAAGAGGACAGATCAGATGGAAGATTATTCCATACTTTACCTACTGAGTTAGAAAAAAGGCAGTTGCCTGCAGAGTTCATAGTTTTGGTAATATTAACAAGTAATTTGTCAGAGGAACGTAGTTGTTTCAGGTTGATATAGGAGTCAAGAGTTTGGAAAGAGCTGGTGTTTTAGAAGGTTGGTATAGAATTTTGTGTGCAATTAAGAGTTGTTGAAAAATAAGTTTATTAGGGAGTTCCAGCCAGTGTAGTTGTTGTAGGTTTAGACAGTGGTGAGCTCTAAATTGTGATGTGGTGGCAAAGCGGGCAATATTGTGGTAAGATGTAGTGAGTTTCTTAAGGTTGCTTTTAGATAGATTAGTGTAAATAGGAGATGCATACAAAAGGGTAGAAATAAGATGTGTTTGGGCTAGGGTTATCTTAGTTTCAGGTGTGAGGAAGGACTTTATTCTGTATAGGGATCCAATCTTTTTATTAAGGGCTTTTATTGTGTTGTTGATGTGACAATCAAAGTTAAGATAATTATCAATAGTAACACCAAGAAGTTTAGTTGAGGAGTCAGGAGAAATTATGGTGTTATCAGATGCAGTAATACAGAAGTTTAACAAAGTCGATTTACGGGTAGGTGAGAAGAGTAATAATTTAGTTTTTTTGGGGTTAAGGAGTAGACAGCGATTGGAGAACCACTGTTCAGCAGTTGAGAAGGCTGATTGTGTTTGAAACTGGAGTTCTGTTTGAGAAGAGGCAGTGCAAATTATAGTGGAATCATCTGCATATTGTATGCAGGTAGTATTAGGTATAGATGATTGAAGGTCATTAATAAAGATGGAAAATAAAAGTGGGCCTAGGATAGACCCTTGAGGAACTCCTAAAGAGATAGGGAGGAGAGCAGAGAGAATTTTTGCGGAGTACGGCTTGCTGGCGATTTACAAGATAGGAAGAAAACCAGGTTAGGGAAGAGGGCTCCAGGGCAATAGATTTTAGTGTGTGCAGAAGAAGTGTTTGATTTACCATATCAAAGGCTTTTGATAGGTCTATGAAGAGAGAAGATGTAAGATTATTGTTATTACGGTTTAGGTTTATTGTGTTGGTGAAGGAGAGAAGAGCTGTGGTAGTACTGTGAGCAGGTCTGAAACCATGCTGAGTGTCTGCCAGAAGGCTATTATTGAGGAGATGGTTGAGTAGTTGTTTATGTATGCATTTTTCCATGATTTTAGCTAAGGGGGATAAAAGTGCTATGGGACGATAGTTGGAGAAGTCGTAAGATTTGCCTCCTTTATGGAGGGGAATGATATGTGATACTTTCCAGATTGCTGGGACATTATTTTCTTTTATTGATCTGTTTATTAAGATAGAGACAGGGTAAGCAATGGCTTTTGGGAATAAAGCCTGTCTGATATTTGTTAATTATTCTGGGTATTAATGCCTTTAATCTTTCTGCTAAAATGGCCATATACATTTTGTGATCTATATATAATAGGGCTGTTGGCCTGTATAAAGAGCAAAAGGATGAGTCAGACTTACTTTTAGGAATAGGAGTTATTAATTACCATTTCCAAGATAGAGGAATTAGTGTTTTTGAATTAACTAGTTTTAGAGTATTGTGAAATAAATGTATGACTTTTTGTGGGAAAAACTTGTAGATTTCTGTAATCGGACCATCTGCTTCTGGACCTTTATTTGATTTGAGAATTTTTAATCTTTGTTTTATTTATTTTAAAGTTATGCCCTTTAGTAATTGTTTGTTTTCAAGGTTGGAAACTTGGGAAATGTCTATAATGAAAAGTATAACTTTTTTTAAGAATATATTATATTTTGTGTTTGGGATTGATGCACAGATGTATAGTAAAATTTGAATTCAGAAAGAATTTCTTCAAGGTCTGTTTTGGAACGTTTGTCTTTAGTACTTATAATATTTGTTAGATGTGATTTCCTTGAATGAATCTTGGAATGTCTCACAATTATATGAATACCCTTAGGAGTCATTGTGTAGATTTAACTTTTTAATTTTTCCAGAGCTATAGTAGCTTTGTGATTAAAAATATTTTGATATTGAAAATTTAGATCAGTAATTTTGGAAAGTAATGATTTGTTGCCTTTTTGAAATTCTGCTTTCAATTTCTGAATTTCTTATTGAATATCAATTAATTTTTGATTCCATTGTCTTATTTTTTATTATACCAAGATATACTTCTGACATAGATATATGCTTTAAAGGGATCGCAAACCATTAACAAGTTTTTTTCATTTAGATTTGATTCTTGAAAAAGATTGATTTACTAGTAAACCAGGGCTTAAAATCTTAAAGTTTAGTAAACTAGGCTGTAATTCTTATTATGATTATTTTTTATTTTTATTTTTCATAAACAGAGCATTGTGATCAGAGATTAGGCAATGTATTATTTTATATATCAAGATTTTGGATACTATATTTTAGTAATACATATTTTATCTATTCTGGGCTGTGTACCAAAATATATGAGTAGTGAGAGAAGTCTAGTATGTCAGAGGTCCGTACAGAGAAATTATCAATAATGTTAAGGGCATCTAACCAGTTACTTAAAACCTTTGCTGAAGCTGAGATTATTGGATCTCTTAAGGCACTGGATTCAAATTTACTCATAATACAGTTAAAATCCCCACCCAAATTTAAGTTACCTTTCATATTACCAGCGATGTAGTTTAAATGAAGTTTTGCTTTCTTAGCACCCATTCCTCAACCAATGTAAGTTAGCAAGTGTCCATACTCTTTTATCATATTCAAGGACAGTCATGTTAAATAAGCCATCTTGATCTTTTTTGAGTAATATTTTGGTAAATTCCTTTCTTTTCCCAAAGAGTCATAGTTCCTGTTTTACTTTTACTTTTAAAAGAGGATTGAGAAATGACTTCATAGTTAGGGAAATTGAATCTTTCTCTAGCTTCTGTTTTGATATGGGTTTCTTGTACCAATGCAGTTTGCGCTTTATTAGCAATTAAATATTTAATAAAATGTAACCTTTTTAATTAATTATTAAGACCATTTACATTAAGAGAAATAATATTCAGATTCATACTATGTTAATTAAAGAAATACTATTTTAGAGCTTAATATATAATGTGCAGTTGTCCTATCTCACCCTCATTCTTGACTGATGGGTTCGGAACTGATCCTCGGTTCCGACTCGGCCATTTTCTAAATCTCGAGGTCTTCAACTAGCTCATGGCTCTATCCCATTCCCCAGATCTTGTTTGCCACTGAAGCAATTCAAGTCATCAAGAGCTAGCTCTGGTTAAGTTCAAACTTTCTTTATTATTATTTTTGTTAAAAGTTGCTGAAAGTTAATAATCATAGTGTAATGAGGTTGCTATTAATTAATCACATATTTCTATGTTCTTATCCTTTGTCTTTGAAGCTTTTTGCTGATTTTTTCTAGTTGGCCATTTGTTGGGCCTTTAAAACCCTATCCCTTTACCTGGTTGTGGTATAGTTGTGCTACCTTAGAATTAGATTATAGCTGAGTTAGAAGGGTTTTAAAAAAAAATAATCATGTTTCAAGGATTAGAGAGAGAGAGTGTGTGTGTGTGTGTGTGTGTGTGTGTGTGTGTGTGTGTGTGTGTGTGTGTGTGTGTGTGTGTGTGCGCACGCATGTGCGCAAGCACCTTTTCACTTATTCTTCTCTTCAGTAGCCATTTTTTTGAGGTTCTACTGTGTGTTTGATAGTATTGTAGTTTGATACATATAAAGACTTTTAAACAACTTGTTTAAGTTCGAGTGTTGTTTATTGTTTATTTTTGTTCACTTTAATAGCATTGTTTCTTACAAGTATTTGATAGCCTGTTTAAGTTAGAAGGCTCTTGTACTGTGTTGTGTTTCTGATATTTTGTGTTCAGGATGGCGAGTAAATAAAATAAGGATAACAAGGAGACCAGGGTCTCAGAATTTAAAAGATGTCCAAAGTGCTCACAGAAGATGTCTATCACTGATGGGCACTCCAAATCTTTATACTGTTTAGGAGCCCTGCATTTGCAGGAAAGTTGTTCCATTTGCCATTCTTTCAGCTCTTGGGTGCTTCAAGAGGGAAAGAATAAATTGATATTAAGGGGGTTGTTAAAGTCTTCCTTTGCTGAGGATTTAGAGAAGATTCAAACTCCATTAAATAAGACTTCTTCGCCTTCTTCGTCCAAGTCTGAGAAAAGCTCTAAGAGACCAGATTCAGCTTCTTCAGATGGTTTGGAGCCTTCAAAAAAGATTCAAAAATTCTTGGAACCGACCACATTGACTCAGACTTTTACCTCGGCTCCATCTGTGTTGGAGCCGATGGTAATTCAAGCTAGGAGAAGATTAGCAGTTTAGATCCTGTGTTGCCTATGCAGCAATTCCCAATTTTACAATCTGTGGCATCACTGACGCCATCATCTCATTCTTCCAGAAGTCTTTCGGATTTGGACATGGATCATTTGGTGCAGAAGCTTTAAAGGACACCAGCTCTTTTGTCAGCACAAACCCAGTTGGCTTCAGATCCGACCAGACCAGTACTCCCTACTTCGATTCCTCTGACTCCTAATGTGGTCTCGGAGCTGGAGTGTGTGGAGCTGATAAGCTGGTGACCCTACGGTGCAGAAACCTTCTTTGGCTTCTTCAGTACCTACTGCTCAGACTACCTTGGTGCCGACCAGGGAGTCTGGGTGCTGACAGTATCCGGTCGGCTCCGGGAGGGGACAGCTAGACTGACAATTTATCGGTTCTGGCTTTACCTCTCAGAGCATTGGCTTGGATGAGTTTGGCCCTACTTCGGAGCCGTCCCTCATGGCTCCGGGGGGAGCTTCTGGTTCTTCAGAGCTCTCCTCGGGTCATGGAGGGGGTGCCTTCGCGGTCATGGGGAGAGCACTGCCCCCACGGACAATCCAGTGTTTCAGATCCTACCATTCCTTCCCCTAGAGTTTCAGGTCCATCTTCTGCACCACATGGCCCACAGCACAGAGATCCAGAACCTCATGACACCCCACAGGGCATACCTTTCTCTTTGGAAACCTCCGGAAGCCCCATCTGAGGAGGCACCACAAAAGAAGACATGTAAGAGGAATCATCTAGACTCCCCTGAGGAGTCAGTGACATCAGACACACAGACTTTGATGATTCAGAGGGGTCCCCATGGTTGCCTTCTGAAGATGTCTCTTTCGCAGACATCTTAGAAGTCCTTAAGCAGAAAGGCGGCTGGAAGGCCACTAACCCTTCTGATTCAGGTTACATATACATGAAGACTTTTGGTTCTCGACCTTTCACCTCTTGGGTGTCTCCGCCTTTTGATGAACTCTTGGACTTGGTTTGTCGGAAGGCGTGAGAGTCTCTGGATACTGTATGTCCCTAGGAGGCCTGACAGATTTATCACTGCACCACAGAGCAAATCTTTCTTGACCAAGGAGGTGCTAGTAGATGCTATGGTGGTGGCAGCGGCCACTATAAAGAGATGTCTGAGACATCCACAGCTGTCCATCCACCAAATAGAGTCACATGCGATGGACAGGTATGGGAAGCGCATGTTCTCATCAGCGACCTTTACTCTACGGTCCCTAAATTACCTAACTCAGTTTACAAGATTACAGAGAGATCTCCTAAAGGAGCTTGGAGATACTCTCCAGGGTAATGTAGCTGTGGGAGTCTCTGATAAAGTAACTTCTCAGCTCTCGACACTAAACTCTATAGTCAACTCTTCCATGAGGCTCATTTCGTATGCAGCCATTAGAGCAGGCAGATCAGCAGTACAGGAATTGCCCTTAGGAGACATTCCTGGATGCGCTTGTGTTTATTTGTGGAACCTTTCAAGTCATCCTTTATCAGTACCCCTTTTGATGGCTCATCCTTGTTTGGGCCCAAAGTAAAGGAAACACTGACTAGGTGTGAGCAGGAAGGAAAGACTCTCTGCCGTTGAAGTCTGTTTTTCCACACCTTCAAGACCATATCCTAAGGGTCAAAATGATGGAAAGATGTGGTTCCATACAACCTAGGGAGCCCGTGATGAACCCCCCCTCCAAGGGCAGAGGAGGGGGTAATAATGGAAGATGCCGGCCATGAGGCAGAGGGCATCTGCAGAATCAGGGTGACCGAGAGTCTTTCTTCAGTAAGCCCTTTCAGCGTTCCTGAAGGGAAACCTGACTGTTCTACTCTGGAGGCAGTCGGGGGGGGGGGGTCGCTTGTCTTTGTACCCAGACACCTGGCTAAAAATCACAAAGGACAAATGGGTGCAAAGGATCATATCCAGATGGTATGCTATCCTATTATCCAACCATCCCCACAACCTTGAGAAGAATTCCAGACATTCCACCGAGTCACAGGAATCAGACAACAACCGAAATTTAAAAATTGCCAGAAAAAAGAGTCATCCAACCAGTACCCGCAGACCAGATAGGATCTGGGTCTTACTCAAGATTCTTTTTAGTTCCAAAGAAAATGGGATACTGGAGACCAATATTGGATTTCAGCACATTAAACAAGTCAGTATAAAAGACAAAGTTCTGGATGGTCATGCTACAGTCAGTTCTTTCCTTTCTGGGAAAAGACGATTGGATGTGCTCTAAAGCCCTCCAGGTTGCGTACTACCACATAAAGATGGACAGGCCATCCAGGAGCCACTTGCATTTCTGGCTGGGAGACAGTCACTACCAATTCCGAGCACTGCCCTTTGGGCTCACTACAGCCCCCAGAGTGTTCACCAAATGTATGGCAGTGGTTACAACCCACCTGAGGCATGTAGAATTCTGGGTGTTTCCATACGTAGACGAATGGCTCCTTACTGCCACTACCAAGCAGCTACTACTACAGGCAATAGACAACACTTTGGCCCTATGTACTCAACTTGGGATCACAATCAACTACGAAAAATCTGCCTTATAGCCATTGCAGCATATCGCATTCATAGGCGCAGAATTAAACTCGGTAACTATGACTTTCACATGAACAAATACAATGTATTCACACCCAAATTCAAAACCTACTTTTGAGAACGAGAGTACAAGCAAGAACTGTTCTCAAAGTTTTAGGGACAATGGCAGCAACTGTCACCATACTCCCTTTAGCTCGCATGCACATGCGGATTCTGCAATGGCTTCTCTTTATCCAATAGTCAATGCAGGACTTACAAATGTCATACCAGATAATTCTGACAGAATCTTGCAAAAGGGACTTAGCCTGGTGGATAAACTTGGATCAAGTCACCATAGGCCGTCCTTTCACCCTACCTTCCCCATCAGCCACAGTGACCATGGATGCTTCCCAGATAGGGTGGGAGGGCATTATCAGGGAAAGACAGCCCAAGGCACTTGGCAAGAACATGAGTCTCACCTGCACATCAACGTACTGGAGATGAGAGCAGTGCTACTGGTGTTGCAGGCATTTCATCACTCTCTTCCTCCAGGCACAATTGCGACCCAGGCGGACACCATGTCAGTGGTATGGTACATAAACAAGCAAGGAGGAACCAAGTTTTATCCCCTTTGTCGAGAGGCCCTCAGAGTATGGCAATGGGCGACCTCTTCCCCAGCGGTTTCTTATAGCAGCGCATATCCTGGGGAAATCCAACGTGATAGTGGACAAGCTCAGCAGGACGATTCTAATGCCCCACGAGTGGTCCCTGAAACAAGATGTAGTGGAAATGATTTTTCTCAAATGGGGCCAGCCTTGCTGCGATCTCTTTGCCACCATCCATGAACACGAAATGCAGCAACTATTTTTCCCTGATCCCTCCACCGGGGGAGTTACCGAGGGACGCACTTGTGCACGATTGGCCCCTGGGTCTCCTTTATGCCTTCCTCCCCTTTCCACTGGTACCAAGAGTACTTCAGAAAGCCAGTTCACTGGGAAGGACATTAATCCTCATAGCACCTTACTGGCCTCGTCAAATTTGGTTCCCCTTCTTACAGCCTCATCTATAGGAAGAGCCATGGATCCTGGACCCAGTACCAGATCTCCTGACACATTCTTCAGGTGCTCTTCATCCTTCACTCTTAACCCTCAAGCTGACAGCTTGGCTGCTGTGATTCCCAAGATAGCCAGGTCACAGAATCTTTCATCTACAGTAAGACACATCTTGATCTCTTCTCACAAATCATCTACAAGAAAATTGTACCTCAGTAAACGGAGGAAATTTTCTGTCTGGGACACACAAAATAGTATTGACCCATATTCAGCATCCATTTCATCTATTCTTGAGTTCTTGACTAAACTTTTTTAATGAAGGAGCTGTGGCATCTACTTTCAGAGTTCAGTTAGCACTTATCTCAATTTTTCATATTGGTAATGAAGATTCAAGTGTAATGTCTCACTAAGGTTGCCACCCGTCCCGTTGTCAGTGAGACACTCATGGGTTAAGCCACCTTATACTGTTGCCCACTGTGTCAAGAAGTGGGACCTGAAAAGTCCCACTTTTGCGATCGCACTGAATTGCCGTGGAAAAGTCGCAATTACATCCGTTTTGTTTCACGGCAATTCAGTTAAGTCACCAACCCGGACCTGCAGGCAAAGCTGTTACCTGTTAGGTGCGGGTGCTTTAATTCATGCAACAATTGGCTGCAATTCACGAAAGGGGTGGGGATTGGGGCAGCAAAGATCACGGCTGTAGGAGCACTTGTTTTAAGCGCTTCTACAGCCGCTAAAAAAAGACCGCAATTTTTTTTTTTATATATAACAAGCGATCCATCCAGCCAGCCAGCCATCCTCCTCCATCCATCCAGCCAGCCAGCCAGCCAGCCAGCCAGCCAGCCAGCCAGCCATCCTCCTCCATCCAGCCAGCCAGCCAGCCAGCCAGCCATCCATCCTCCTCCTCCAGCCAGCCAGCCATGCAGCCAGCCATCCATACATTCATGCAGCCAGTCATCAATCCCTCAAGCCATCCATCCAGCAGCTACTCCCACCAACCAGCTAGCAACTCTAGCCAGTCATCCATCCAGGCCGCAGCCATTCATACAGCCAGCTGTCCATTCATGCAGCCAGCCATGCATCCATTCATTCAGCCATCCATCCAGTCATTCCTCCATCCAGCTGCTACTCCAGCAGCCATCCGTCATACCCATAACAGCATCTTCTTCACCACTCTGGTGGTGACGTCACGGTAGAGGGTGTGGCCAGTGTCATATTGGCCACACCCACATTTCCCACTTTGACCCGCTTAAAAGGTGGCAATCCTATGTCTCACAGGCTAGCAAAAGCCTTCCTAAGAGGTACAAACTTGCTAAGACCATATATCAGGCCACCCTTACCTCCATGGAATCTCAACTTCCTTTTGTCCAAAATAATTCTTCCCCCTTTTGAACCTGCATCATTGTGTGATTTAAAATATATAATCTGGAAAACTGCTTTTCTAGTAGCCATCACTTCAGCCAGAAGAGTATCAGAGTTGCAGGCCTTGTCCATTAAACCTCCGCAAATGTTGTTCCACAATGATAGACTATCATTACATATGAACCCATCCTTTTTGTCAAAGGTGTGCACAGAATTTAGCCTCAATCAATCAATTGAACTACCAGTATTCTTCCCCAGATACGGCAATAAGGCAGAATACAGGCTACACCAGTTGGATGTTCATAGACAACTGCATTTTTACCTACATAGAAAAAAAGACTTTAGAAAATTGGACCAACTTTTTGTATCCTATTCAGAAAATAAAAAAGGTCTTTCACTAGCTTTGTCAAACTGGCTGTCTCAATGAATTTTGTTTGTTATAATTCAGCACATAAAGAATTACCACAAGAAATCATAGGACATTCAACAAGGGCAGTAACTACTTCCTCTGCTTTCCATGCTAGGCTACCCATTGATACTATTTGTGCAGCAGCTACATGGACTAAGCCTCATGCCGTTATCACTCATTACAAAGTAGACATGGCCTCCAGTGACAGGGTCCTTTTTGGTTCCACTGTTCTGGAGAATGTACTCCCTTGAGCCACCAAAGAAGAAAGGTGTTATGGACGCTGTCCCATCAGCCAAGAAAGAGGGCGAAATAGGACAACTACACATAAAGAAGTTATGTACCTACCATAACGTTCCATGTGAGTTGTCCGTCTTACCCTTCATTCGTATGTCCCACCCACCTGACCCCCTGCCATGATTTCTGGAAGAATGAGAGGTGGTTCTACTCTTGGTAGCTGGTCTTTCACCCTCTTCTGAGTCTGGTAAAGAGTATTATTGGTGTAGATATCTCTCTCTGTATATATATATATATATATATATATATATATATATATATATATTTATAGAGAGAGAGAATTGTTACGTCAGCAAATGATCTGGGGAATGCCCTTTGGCATCAAGGGATAGGGATAGAGCCACGAGCTTGCTATAGACCTCGAGCTTTAGAAAACGGCTGAGTTGGAACCGAGGATCGGTTCTGAACCCATCAGTCAAGAATGAAGGGCGAGATGGACATCTCACATAGAACGTTATGATAGGTACATAACTTCTTTATATTGAATGTTATGTTTACATTGGGTGGTAGTTACTCACGAGTCTCTCCTAAGATTTCTAAATAAAGGTTGTAAATAAACATAAAAGTGGAAAGGAAATTTATAATTATACCATGACCTGCTATTAATATTCCAAAACGTGCACGCTGATTGGCCAGCGTGCACGTTGTAAATCGACTTATACTAATGGAAAAAGGTCTGGTTGCCCAGACTTTTTCCATTAGTATAATTCTCTTTTAAAACACTGTCTCGCTATGTTAAAAGAGTTTAACATAGCGACACAGGTTTAAAAAAAGCAATGAAGATCTCTGTTGCTTTTTTTAAAGCTGTCTCGCTATGTTAAACTCCTTTAACATAGCGACACAGTGTGTAAAAAGCAACGGAGATCTTGCTTTTTCCGTTGCTTTTTTTAAAACCTGTCTCGCTATGTTAAATGGGTTTAACATAGCGAGACAGCTTTAAAATAAGCAACGGAGATCTCCGTTGCTTATTTTAAAGCTGTCTCGCTATGTTAAACCCATTTAACATAGCGAGACAGGTTTTAAAAAACAACGGAGAAAGCAAGATCTCCATTGCTTTTACTGTTCGCTATGTTAAATGGGTTTAACATAGCAAGACAGCTTTAAAATAAGCAACGGACCGTTGCTTATTTTAAAGCTGTCTCGCTATGTTAAACCCATTTAACATAGCAACAGTAAAAGCAAAGGAGATCTTGCTTTCTCCGTTGCCACAGCTCTGATGTACTGTGTAGGCATGCAGTACATCAGAACTGCCGTGGATACCAGACAGCTGCGGAAGGGCAGCAAAGAGGCATTATACAATGCCATTATTTAAGAAAAGTAATTATTTCTTTTCTTAAATAATGTCATAGTATAATAGCAATAACCCACGCCTGGGTGTGGGTAATGCGGGATTTACCCATGGTTGTCTTTGTTTGGTCCCTCGGGCTTCACCCTCGGGACCAAACCACACCAACCGTGGGTAAATCCCGCATTACCCACACCCAGGCGTGGGTTATTGCTATAATATTTAACTTGTACCAGTTTTCCAACATGGTATGCAAATTGGAATTATATTTGTGATAGAAAAGAATAATAATTCTACTAAAAACAATTGTACAAAACAATTTTAAACCCCTGTTGGAAACTGTAGTGGTTCCAAGTTCAACTAGTTCAATTAGAGAGAAAACCAATTAAGCTATCACTTCAAGCACTCCTGTAATGAGCGATAAGAGAAAAATAATCCTCACAAGGTGTGACTGCAGACAGTTGTGTTTTAAGAAGAGGAGAAGGAATCAGAGGTGGATCTAGCCTCCTCTATGTTTACTAGAAGAAATTATTTAGTGTTTAAAGAGTAATTCTCACAAATGACATGCTGTTGTTTAGAGTGTAAATTACAATAACAGTACAAAGTACCTCCTAAGACTGATATGAGATGCTTTAGTGTGACACCTTTGTAGATGATTATTACTGTCTGAGTAGCTGAAAACACAATCTCAACACTATTTAAATGGTTGTCCATATTAAGGAAATAGTAATTATAATATGTTGATGTGGTTAAGATATATATAAGAATGCTAATTAGAATTTATAATTTGTAACAATATCATGCACGAGCTTTAATTTGTAATGGTTTGCACATCTCCAAAACACAATTAAACTGTTTATTTCTTTTCAGCATCTTTCCTTTTTTCTGATGATAGTTTTCCAAAGTTAGGAGTTTTAATTAATATAACCATCTCAAAACTGTTCCATTTATAAAATGTATGTGATTTTTTTCTCATTAAAAGACTGTTATTATATTTATAATGTTGAACCATATCTAATAGTATAGTGTTTCTCAAGCATGCCTTAAGAAGATGTGAAATATTTTAATATACTATATTTATAAGTGAGTGTTGTCTCATCCTCCTCAACCTCTTTTCCCATTTTGCACATGGGGTCGGGGTGTCACTTCAGAAGTGACAATTATCTTGAGCCAAGGTTTTACACCACTGGGTGGCTAGATTTTACATGAATAGCCATTACCAAATTTGATTGTGTTCTGTCCCATTTTTAATAGAAATTTGGACCATGCAGTTTTCAGCACTAATTCCTTGTCTAGATAAGAAAGAACTCTTACAACAGTGGATCTTAGAGAGGCATGAAGTTTCGTAAGAACAGGATCTGAAGTAGATTACTTCATTTGATCTTCAGCCTGTGGGTCTTCGGATCCGACACGGCCGCATTTTCCAGCTATGGCACTGAGCTCCATACTCCTCCCCTTACCCATAATGCCCCATGTCTCCCTTCTCCCCTCAGATCTCGTTTCCTGCCTGAGAGTGCACAAGCGTGGTCCGAGCTCCAGAGTATTTTTCAGCGTTTGTGAGAGTGTATTTTCCTATTTTTGCTTCCTATTAACTTTTCTTTCTCTTGAACTTTTCTGTACCTCCCAGGGTTTTTTTCATTTAGGTAGTAAAAAAAAAAAAAAGGCTTTCCTTCCTTTCCGTTCTACTTCTCTTTCTCTAATGAGCGCGTGTGTGTCTGGGCTGGCTGAAGGGATGGCAGATGCCCCGAAGCCCGGTTTCAGAAAGTAAGCTTTCCCCAGCGGATGCCCACACTCTGTGAATGGTCTGCTTGGGGGCTGAACACCACCAGTCCCCCTGCCCTATTTGCACTGGGTATAACCCAGGGCACTTAAGGACAGGCGGGACAAATTGATCCTTAAGGGCCTGTTGCCCTCTTCTTCTGGGATTACGGTCCCCTTTCCCCTGCTGGGAAAGCAGCGGTTGCTGCTCCATCTTCCTCTTTCCTGACCTCTGGGACTCACACTCCTACCAAGAGGTCTGGGGGAGGGGGATCAGGTCAAGAAGGACTGGCCTTGCAAGCGATTCCCCCGACCACTTATCGCAGGCCAGCCCACCACTGAAAGTGAAGCCTGTATCCAGGCCTGTGACTCCTAGGCTCAGGTCCCCTAGGTTTTCACCTGAGCCCAAGGAACTACAAAGCCGGTCTCCGGTCAGGTCTTCCCCCCACCCACCATCGGGACTCCTGTCCAATTTTGGCGGCATCCTCCCACTCCACTTGGAGACTTTCAGAAGTGGAGATGGACAAGATGATGCGGAGGTTTATCCGCACTCAGATACAGATGGGGGTCTTGCCGGAGCCTTCTCCCTCCAGTGCAGGTCCCTTCCAACCCTTATTCTGTCCTGTTACTACTTCTTTGATCTGACCCGTGGTTTCAGAGTCATTGGATCCAAGGACGATCGGAGTCAAGGGGTCAGAGCTGATGTTACCCTGTACCTCGACATCTGCCAGTGCCTTGAGTTTGTCAGATCTGACGGTATCGGATCCGAGCTCTCAGAGCCGGAACCTCGGAGTCGAATCCGAGGGGGTGGTTTCTGCTCCGGTTTGTCGTAGAGAATCATCCCTCTCAGCATCTTGGTTCCAGCAGGCTCTGCTCCAACTCCCCTGTCGGGGAAATGGGGAGTGGCTTCTGCCTTTTCTGCCCAGGAGGCACATTCCTCCCCTGCTTTTGGCGTGGTGGAGAGGGCTCTTGCCGGGTCGAGACCTCAGACTATCTCATCCTCTGAATCTGTCCAGACCTCCCTGGCTCTGTGTGTGGTTCTGGTCATCTTGCCCTCTCAGGGTCAGCCCATGCCCATAATGCCCCAGGTATTTCCGCCTTCAGAACAGCCCGTTTTTGCAAGGCCTCCCCTGACAGTCAAACTGAGGAGCCCCCCCCCCCCGCAAACATACATGTAAAAGGAGGCACTTGGACTCTCCACTAGAGTCCCTCACAGAGGACATGGATTTGGATGAAGGGGAAGGCTCCCCAAGGTCACCCCCCCCAAGGATGTCTACTTTGGGGACATCATGGATCATGGAGTTCCTCCGCCGGGGGGGGGGGGAGTGATCTGCCCCAAAGCCAACCTCAGACGAGTCCGTGTTTCTGGAGGCATTTGGCACAGGCCCATTTATCTTTTGAGTGTCCCCTCCTGCTGACCCACTTATGGAACTAATAACATCTAGGGCTTGGAAGGAGCCAGACACAATAGAGCCAATCCCTTAGCGGCCGGATAAGGTTTCGAGTCCCCTCTCGGACAAGCTTCATTGGCACAAGGGGTCCCATGTAGATGCTATGATGATGGCAGCAGCCACCAAGAAGGAGTTTGCTCAGGAGAGCTCCACGGTCCACCCTCCTGACCGAGAGTCGAGAGCATTGGATTGCTTTGGGAAGCAAGTTTATGCTTCGGTGCCCTTCTCTGTGAGGGTGCTGAACTATATGGCGCATGTTATTCGACTCCAGAGAGATCTTAAGGAAATCATGGAGTCGATCCCAGGGTCCATGTTGCCGGAGGATAGGAAGACGTTCGATGCACGAATGGCCACCCTAAAAGCAGTAGCCAGCAGGTCCATGCGTTTGTTCTCCCACGCCACAGCGGGAGCCGCATGGGCGGCAGGGACAGGCGTTGCCATCAGGCGTCATGCCTAGCTCTGCTTATGTCAAATTACAGAGCCCTTCAAGGCATCTTTTACCAACTCCCCTTACGACGGTTCTTCCCTGTTTGGGAAGACGGTCAGAGAAACTTTAGTCCAGAGCGAGAAGCACGGTAAGACACTGTCTGCAGTCAGGATCCACTTCTCTCTGCCTCAACGTTCCTTTTCCGGGAACCAGCGAGGCCCAAAGAAGATGTAGTTCTGCAAGTCTCGGGTGTTTTCCAGGAACACTCAGGACTCGCCTTCCCCCAGAGTCAAAGTGGGATTTGACAGGCGCCGCCTTAGAGGCAGAGGGGATCCTAAGAATTTCAGGTCCTGAGAACCCTTCTCAGATAAACCCTAAGGGGTTGCCTGACTGCTTTTCTCTGGAGGCAGTCAGGGGTTATCTATCGCTATACCCTTTAGCATGGGAGTCCATAACTACAGATCAATGGGTGTTGTGCATCATATCCAGAGGATATTCCGTTCCGCTCCATGAACCTTTCCCATCCAACAAAGCCCTCCCGGATGTCCCACCCGCACAGTGGGAGGAGGCAGCAGTACAAATAGATTCACTGCTAAGGAAAAGAGTCATCAAAATGGTCCCCCTATACCAGTCCGGATCCAGAGTTTATTCCAGGTTCTTTTTAGTGCCAAAAAAGACGGCGGACCTCAGACCAATTTTTGATCTGTCCAAATTGATCCTGTCTGTAACCAAGACAAAATTCCGGATGGTCACGATTCAGTCTATCCTGCCCTATCTGCAGGCCAGAGACTGGATGTGCTCAATAGATCTCCAGGATGTGTACTATCACATCAAGATGGACAGGTTCTCCTGGAGGTTCCTTCACTTCTGGCTGGGAGCCAATCATTATCAATTTTGAGCCCTTCTCCTTGGTCTGACCACAGCCCCCGGGTGTTCACCAATGTAATGGCGGTAGTAGCGGCTCACCTGTGGCTTCAGGGTATTCCGGTCTTTCCATACCTGGACGATTGCCTCTTTACTGCCCCTTCAGAGCATCTACTTTGTCAAGCCAGGGACTCCTTCCTTCGGCTAGCCAACAAGTTGGCCATCATGATCAACATGAACAAATCTGCTCTACTTCCGGTTTAGGTTTTCATTGGTGGCATGGCTGGACACATTACAAACGAGGGTGATCCTTATGTTAGACAGGATACACAATCTGAGATTGCACGTCTTACACATCCTTCAGACCCATTTACCAACAGCCGAGGCAGTGTTAAGAGCCGTGGCGGCCAAGATCAATATTCTTCCAATGGCGCGCCTTCATATGAGAGTGTTGCAGTGGACGCTTGCAATTCAGTGGTCCCTGTTAGATCTCCCCCTGTTATTTCCGGTGAGAATCTCAAGAGCGTGCAGGGACTCCCTTTGGTGGTGGATTCAGTCTCCAGACCCTCTCAAGGGTCGTCCGTTCCAACCTCCCTTTCCCAAGACCACGGTGACTACAGACGCCTCCCTATTGGGGGGGGGGGGCATTGCTCAGGAAGGGCAGTCCAAGGCAAGTGTTCCCCTTCCGAGACCTTTCTGCACATCAGTGTTCTAGAGATGACAGCAGTTCTCCTTGCATTGCAGGCCCTTTATACTCATCTTCCTGTAGGAACGATTGCAATTCAGATGGACAATATGTCAGTGGTCTGGTATATCAACAAGCAAGGGGGAACCAGATCTTATCCCCTGTGTCGAGAAGCCATGAGAGTGTGGGAATGGTGATCTCCACTGGCCGTTTTCTGGTGGCAATGCACATTCTGGGATGGTCCAGCATTCTAGCAGACAGACTCAGCAGATCTAACCTGATGCCTTACAAGTGGTCTCTGAACCCTTGAATAGCGGAACAGATCTTTCTAGAGTGGGGCCGTCCTTACTGCGATCTCTTTGCATCTCCTTCCAATGTGAAAAGCAGCGAGTTTTTCGCTCTGAACCCCCCCACTGGGGGAAACCCCCACAGATGCTCTATTTCATGCTTGGCCTCCTGGTCTTCTTTATGCATATCCTCCTCTTTCCCTGATGTCAAAGTCTCTGTAGAAATGCCGCAGGCTGGGGAGCACTGTGATCTCATCACCCCATTCTGGCCTTGACAGGTTTGGTTTCCCTTACTTAGGTCCCATCTAGTTGTTCCACCATGGACTTTGGATCTGGTTCCGGATCTTCTCTCGCATCCCTCGGGGATCCCACACCCAGATCTGGACAGTCTGAAGCTCACTGCTTGGCTGTTCCGGTTCCCATGACTATTAGGACTCCCAGTTTGTCATCCCCTGTTAAGTCTATTCTGGTAGCGGCTAACAAATCTTCTACTAGAAAAGTGTATCATAGTAAATGGAAACGTCTCTCAAAATGGGCCTCTCAGTGGTCCCTGGACCCTTTTATCGCTCCTCTTTCAGCAGTCTTAGATTTTCTGTCTAGCATTTTTCATCAGGGTGCCAGTTCCTCTGCAGTTTAAGTCCAACTGGCAGCCATTTCTAATTTTCACGTGGGGGTAAATATGTCTTCATTGACTTCCTCTAAACTTTGTAAGACTTTTCTTAAAGGTGCTTTTATTCTTAGACCCCCCAGTAAAGAATCCTATCCCACCGTGGGAACTTACCTTACTGTTGCAGCCGTTGGTTTCTCCCCCCTTTGACCCTGTGGCTTCAGTGGATTTGCAATTTCTGACTTGGAAAACTGCCTTCTTGGTCACCATCACATCTGCCAGAAGGGTGTCAGAGCTTCAGGGTCTTTCAATCAAAATGCCCTACATGATTTTTCATAAATATAGGGTGTCACTTCCCACCAACTCGTCTTTCCTCCCTAAAGTAGCTTCAGAAGCCAATATTAATCAGACCATTCATTTGCCAGTCTTTTTTCCTAACTTCCAGAACAAAGGGGAATATAGGTTACATTTATTGGATGTGCACAGACAATTGAGATTTACCTGCACAGGGCTAAACCCTTCCGAAAATCTGATCAACGTTTTGTGTCTTATGCCAAGCCCTTCTTTGGTAAACCAGTGGCAAAAGTGACAGTTGCTTGCTGGATCTCGCAATGCATTGGCCGAACCTATTTGGAGAGAGGCCTATCTTTGCCAGGATAGTGAAAGCTCATTCGACCCAATCTTTGGCTATGTCTGCGGCCTTTTGGTCCAGGGTATCTTTGGATGATATTTATTCGGCTGCCACTTGGTCCTCATCTTATACCTTTATTTTGCATTATGAATTAGACATTGTCTCTAGGAGTAGAGCATCCTTTGGCTCTGTGGTGCTCCGGAACATCCTTCTATGAGGGCCACCCAAGAGTTTGGTAGCTGGGGACTCTGTCCCACAGGTTAAAGATCAAATAAAGTAAACTACTTCAGATAAAAAAGTTATGTACTCCCCATAACATTCCATCTGAGTAGTTCTACTTCATTTGTCTTCAACCGCCCCCCCCCCTCCTTCCCCCTAACCTTATCATTCAGATGATGATATTTTTTCTTTCTTATCAGATGATTATTGTTGGGATCCTTGTTTCTGTCCAGGCTAAGGGAGTTTCCTATTGGCTATCCTGGTAATAAGGTGTCATTAGGTCAGGTGTCTGATACATGTTAGGCAGGAAACTTGATCTGAGGGGAGAAGGGAGACAGGGGGGCATTATGGGTAAGGGGAGGAGCATGGAACTCAGTGCCATAGCTGGAAAATGTGGCCATGTCAGATCTGATTCGGATCCGAAGACCCACAGGTTGAAGACAAATGAAGTAGAACTAAGGTGGAACGTTATGGTGAGTACATAACTTCTTTTTTCCCAATAGACCAATGGGTTATTTCTATTTCAAATGAGAAGCTTCTTGTAAGTTTAAAAGTTGTGGTATCCAAATGGTAAAAAAATAAATCATGTTTTCGCCTTCTGCTTTTTCAGGAACTTCAAAAATTCTCAGGTTGCATCTTCTCTCTCTAGTTTCCAAATCCTCAGTTTTATTTAATAGCAGTTTGTTTTGCTTTAATAAAAATTCTGTCTGGATTTCCTCCTCTTCGACTGTACCATCCATGTCATTTAATGCTATTTCCATTTCTTTGATTTTCAATCGTATTTCTTAGCATTTCAGTCTGGTTAAAGCTCTTTTCTTGAAGTTTGTCTAATTTTATCTGGAAACTGTGAGTCTTTAAGAATAGGTCTTGTAAAGAAGATAAAACATGTTGGAATTCTTTTTTTAGTCATCTCTCCTGAAGAGACTCTGTATGAACTAATTTCTCACTCACTCAGCAAGATGCACCAGAAGAATTTGACAGAAATATTTCTTCTTTGAGGCTAGTATTTTTGATCAATGTTTGACAGGGATGTTAACTTTAACATTTTAAAGTTTTAAGACCTAAAGTTTTTTTTTCTTTCTCAAAATTAAGATATCTGCAGAGCACACAAAAAGAGCTACTGCACTACCACCATCTTTGCTCCACCCAAGAACAAAAATTTTACTTGCAGTTACATTCTCTTTTTTTTCTCTTTTTGTTTTCTAGATGTCCTTCCAAATGTCAGTAGCCTGAAATGTGGTACATGCCTGTCTGCCCCCAACAGGTTTAACAAAGTAAACAAAAATCTCTATCAACCTCTTTTTCTTGTGAAGCCATATTTCACAAATGTGATTGATGCTTTACCCTCACATTTATTCAGTAATGTCACTGTTGCTAGTCTTACTGCACATCTCCATCTCTCTAACCTCAGACTCTGGTTCAAGTCCAAGGTACTCCCGATTCTTCTGGTCAACTACTGTGTTTTTTCCGTCTCTCAAGTATTTTCCTTTGGAACATTGAGAATTGTTTCACTGACAAGTTTCTTTATGAGCTTTAGTATCAAAAGAATGAGAAGCGGAGTCCCCTTTTGTTTGCTGGCTCACTTTTTTTGGACAAACATTTATATTTCCTCCTTAGCCTGTTCTGCATCAAAAAATGACTTTGATCCTCTGGGAAAAATATTCTGAAGACAGCTGGATACAACAGCTTGAATCTCACACCTGCTTCTTGACATTCCCTGATTGTTGGGATAAATTTGCTTGTCTTCTGCCTAGTGTCCAGTGAGTAAACATTTTCCACAAACACTACTGTCTCCAATTTTTAATATTTTGCCCTTCTGTCAAAGGTTTGTCAGGATCAACTCAATGCTGGTAAGATTGCATTTTTACTAATACAGATCTTGGCTGCTTTCTCATCAATAGTTTTGGAGCATAAACACAGTGTGTTCTTCCAGTTAACAAATCTTGCTGTGGAATATCAGTCGAGTTACTTAATTGTGCTTTCATAAAATCATTACTGTTTGTTTCTTCCGGTTTCTCTGCTACAGCAGGAAATGTCAGATTTTCTCTGTGTGATCTGTCCTCTATCATTTTTTAAAACGGTTCTTCTTGAGCAGTCTCATACTCAACCAGCCTTTTCTTCATTCCGACCTCTGATTTTTGCCACCTTATCAGTTCATCTAAATAGCTGTTTAAAACCTATTCCATTTTTCCAGCTTTCTGTTGTTTGGGTTTATATACTCCTTCAGTGTTTCATTTATTTCAGTCATCTAAGAGTACATTTAATTTTATTCCCTCTCAATTACTAGAAGTTATTTCTTGTACCAAATGTGGAGCTTGAACTGCTTTTTGCTGAACAGTTTCAGGATTCTTCTCAGTCAGTGTTTTCTCTTCACCTTTTCTGTTTGATTTTCTTTAAGGCTCTAAGTTTCTTCTTTGCTGGCATCCAGGCAGTGTACTTACTAGCCAGTAACTGAATTTTACTACAAGAGTCAGAATTACTGGCCCTTATTTATCCATTTCTTTTTTCACATTGGGAGAGCTGAAATTAAGTTGTTGATTAGTGTGCAGCCATCTTGGAAGGCCCCACAACATGATAACGTTGTGCCTACTGACAAAAGCCAATAAAAGAAAAAAAATGGATGGAATTATGCAGTCAGTTTAACGTAAGGGTAAACAACTAGAGCGACAGTGAGTTTAAGAACACAGCAACATCAGAGAGGGAGGGTGGAAAAAATAATTTCTGTGGTATTCACAAGAGACACAGCTTTGGTTTCTTTCCAAGTTTAAATGTGCAATTGAAAATAGAATGCAATTAAAACATAGTCTAATGAAAATACACCACAATTACAAAATGGAAGAAAGGAATAAAACAATACAAAATGCAAGAAAGCAATATAAGGAAAAAGACCTAAACCTTGTCACCACAATAAACAGGACACGCTGGAGGGACAGATTCCTGTTCCAGAGACTTCCTATACATCTGGAACAAACTACCCATCTATGTCAAGCAAAGTTCTTCATTAGCACTCTTCAAGAAAAATCTTGATGAGTGGTTGGGAAATAGGAAATACACGCCGGGGATCACTTCTGTGTCTCTGCTTGACAGTGACACAGGAAAATAACTTTCTTGGGTGGGGCAAGCCATGGAACCTTGTTGGCTAGGCTTACGTAGGCCCTTGGGCCGATAGCCTAGTACCTACCTATGAAACTAACCTTTCTGCAGTAGAGGTCTTTGGAAGAGTCTAATTGTGGTTTTCCAGTAAAGACTTGAAATGTATTATTTTATCACTTAAATACAAGGTGTAGTTCATAGCTCCTTCCTCAACTCACAGGGGATTAACCTTACGTCTCCCATTCTAATTTCTGTACATTTCGTGAGAATGTAGGAATGCAAATATAGCCAAATGCCATTATTAGATGGGATCATGCCATTTTGTCAGGTGCAGTGTTTCTGAGTCTTTTACTATTTGACTACAAACATCATTGTGTGGCATATTTAAGCAATAATGACGACGTGGTGTAGTATATTGAAGATTTGCCCACGGTTGGCATGGTTTAATCACGAGGGCGAGTGATTAAATAAAGCCAACTGTGGGTAAATTTCAATATACCACAATATACCACAACTACGGAGTAGGTTATTACTATTATACAATGACATTATTTAAGAAAAAAATACTTACTTTTTTTAAATAATGTCTTTGTATAACGGCGCATTACTGTTCTTCCGCTGGTTGTGGTACACTGCTTCCTTGTTTTGATGTACTGAGCATGTGTATGGGACTTGTGTTCCTATGCATACCCAGTACATCAATGCTTTGAAACGGAAGCAACGGAGAAAAGAAAGTCTCCGTTGCTCCTTTTTTTTTATTATTTATTAAAAAAAAAGTTTTGGGCACTTTATACCAATGGAAAAGGTCCGGGCAACCAGACCTTTTTCCGTTGGTATATTGTGGGATTTACAATGGGCACGCTGGCCAATCAGCGTGCACATTTTGGAATATTAATGAGGGATCATTGTATAATTGTCTTTCATGCAACTTCACATGTGACCTTTGTAGTATGGTACTTTGACAGTTGTAATTATGTTTGTGCATTGTAGTCTGTGGATGTTTACCTATGGGACGTTTGCTCCTGACTTTTGGTTTGTGAACTGCATGTGCAGTTAAAGTATTTTATTTTTTTTTTTATCATTAAGATGCTGCAGAGATGGAATTAGAACATTTTTTGGTTCTATGACTTCAGCATCAGAAATGCTCAAATGGTGACAGGGAGCAGTATATTTTTATGGTTGATATTTAATTTTTCTCCATGGTTATGTGGCAATAATGCAATCATGGCTTGACCCCTTACGAAATGCTTAGATCATTTTTTCTGTGGATATTAGAAACTGTGGTACTTCATTATCAGTTTCTTGATGTTAGTAGTATGATATTGTCATCCTTGGTGTTTGATCTGTTACAGACCCCATTAGCTTGGGATGTTCTTGAAATAGTCACCAGAAAAGGGGTTAAAGAAATGTTTTCCCCTTTCTGAAAGGTAGAGTGACTACAGAGTTGCTTATATTAAGTTGGTACAGGGAGCATAGGCTTGTCCAGAACCAAAAGCTTGGTAAGTAACTTTGACCTGCATCTCGGAGCAAGATACTCTGGCAGGCCAAAGCTCTTGTGCTGTAACTGATGGCATTTGTGCCTAATGGCTTTTCCTTTGTTTGCATACACCCACACTGTAAAAAGTTTTACTGTTTTCTACACTATTATGAGGATCTAAAAAAAAATCTTATTTCTGGTCAGATGTAATATTACTCAGATCTGAATGTGCTTTTAAGACTGGGATTTTGTCTTGCAAAGAATTTTAGTAAACAATGTGTTTCAGAAAGGAAGAAGCATATGATTTTGACAATAATATCTTTGTCATACTTATTTTTACAGAATATCAGTGTTGGACTGGCATTGGCTGGAGTAATTTTGTTAGCACGGAGCATTAAATTAGTAAGTAATGATGCTCAAGAAAACAGTTTTAAAATTACTGTTGTTTTAAACTGATTTATCTTTACATGTAGTTGCCTTAATGTAGTGTGAACTTTCAGAATGGTCTTATCTTAGAAGAATGTGTTTGGAATGGGAGCCTTAGCAGTTTTGTGGTCATTATTATCTATCCTTCTTGAGACTGGAGGAAACTTTTTAATTTTTTTTTTTTGCTAAACTTATAATGGTATGCAGGCTGATTGCCTATTGCTTATATGAACCTATTCAAGTGAAAATAATTAAATTAAATGGATTTTTTTCATTCTTTGAGACACCAGAACCCATTAGAGTACTCACAGTGTAAAAGGCAGAGAAACTTATGTTGATGGAGTGCCTGCCAATCACTGGATACATGCAGTCACTCACATGTGCTAGAGGCACTCGCATTGATAGTTTGAAAGATCATCAGTTCACCTGCAGTGCAGTGTTTGGATATGAGGGGAAACTGGAACACCTGGCAAAAGCATTCTGTGGAAATGCCTTTGAAGAGTTAACTGAAATGTACATGCATTGCAAAATCAACACACATAAATTAAACAAAAATGCATAGTAGTGTATGTGACAGAATGTGTGAGTGTACAATCAATAAGCAATAATGATATGAGAATGGTACAGTACATTTATATATTTATTTAAATTTGTTTATTGGGGTAGAACACTGATCAAACACTATTTACATAGAAAATGTACCAAACCAAATGTAGGTACTGTTACATAAATGGAGTAGAAAAGGGAGAACAGAATTAAAGTAGGATAGCTAGAAGTGCTGGTGATATGTGTAGTAGTAGCTAGATTAAGAAAGCCAATAAACACTTGTTAGATAAGTTAAATTAGTTAAGTAGTACATGTAGAGGTAAAGTGTGTTATATGCTTCATTCATAGTGTAAAACTGGTCTAATGTGCAAATAGTCATCTTCAGTCATACTGACATAAATATGTAATTATATATGCATGTATAGCCATGTTACTCATCTTGCATTAAATGTGGCAGTGAGAATACAAAGTCCTTTTTGAAAACACTACATCTATTTAAGGGTAGTAGGCTAAGTAGCAGGTGATGTCGTTAGTTCATCCTATCTAAGTGATTATCAGAGGGTTGCTTTATCAGAGACCGCATATGTAATCAAGGTAGTATGGAGAAAACAAGCTAGCTGCAGGGATACCATCTTGAGCATCTAAGACTAGAATAAAGTCGTGAGCAAGAAAAATAGATTGAGTTATTGGTGGGGCAAGTTTTAAAACTCAGATGCAGTAATTTAAGGAGTTAGATAATGATACATGTTTTACAGTTGCTGCTACTTGTTTCGAAGGACAGTTGATTACTTTGAATGGGAACCTGTAGTGTTTTGCATCCTCAAGGGGTCCAGGCGAAAAGACTGCCATCTGGAACAGTCTCCCAGTTGAAGTTGAAGAGAGCAAAATACTTTAGAACTGTATAAGACCACACTGAAAGAACATCTCACAAAGGGAGTCACTTGCCCTTGTTTCAAAGATAATGGTTAAAAAAGTAGTGCAGTTAAAACCAACATTGTCCCTTCTGTAATCAAAACTGAAAACATTTGTTTGCATTCATTTCCAAAGTGCAAACTAATCAATTTCTACTATGTTTACAGTAAATAGTGTATTCTTATACTGTGAATATCATTATAGTAAGTATATTCCTATACTGTAAATATTGTAAATTACCATTTTAATGTCAATATGTTGCTAATAGTTAACTGCTGTACAGATTATCACAGTGGTCTTTCAATGTGCCCTATTTTCTGTGCTATAATCATGTTGACGTGTTTTTTTCGATGTTCTTTGTATGTAACAATTGCTTAATTATTGTCTAGTGACCTGGATCATAGTTGAAAAGGCTCTTTCAACCATTCTACTTACCCAGTTATCCAAATAAATAAATAAATACACATTTGAAGACGTATTGGATTGGATTATATTTTGCAGCCTTGAATTGTTTGCTAAATAAAACAACCATGGTTTTGTCTGTTTCTTTGCAGTCTCTGGTCCCAAACCATCTATTTGCTGGAAGTATGTAGGCCAGCCTATTGTAGGTTGGGGAGTTCCATAGCAGGGTGGAATAATCAGTCTATATTGATTTATCATTTTTGCCCATCTGATTTATAAAAACGACTGGTCCAAATATAGAACTCTGTGCTGTGTGACACCTTCCTTTGTACTGCAGGTGAATAAACAGCTGCTCTGACACTTAACTGATGGATTTCATTGACTTTTTGTGCCCCCTAAACCAACATAGAGAATCATGCTGTCCTCCTCCAACTATAGACTTTCTTTGAGTAGTTAGTGAACAGTCAGGTTGAAGATCTTAGACAAGTAAAGGAATATTGCTGCTCTGCAAAGTTTCTAATTTAGACTGGAAATGCAGGTATCAGTCAGTCTGATTTTGGCACTTTTCCATGCTGTGACCATCTGTAAAGCAATGTTTTACTGGAAATAGGATGTTGTAGCATGGTATTAATTAATAAATTGAATATGTACAACTTTTCCATTACTTTGGTCAGTGGACTGAGAATGCTGATTTGCCTACACTATCTAGTCTTGCTGTGATCCTCACCTTTGTGGGTAAGAATAATCATGCTTCTTTTCCAAATGAGGTTAGCACCTTCCCGTATTCTTCCATTTGTAATGAGTGCAGGTAGGTAGGCAGCATGAGTAGAGGTATACTCTTAGTAAACACTAGAGGGAGTCTACGAGCAGACTCAGCTCCTTGACTCTTTCTTTTGACAAGTTGTTGTTGTGTCTTTTGGCTTTTCCCGGTTAGGGGTCGCCACAGCAAAACTCCAGTCCGCTAATGATTGGCAGTAGATTTTTACGTGCCGAGTTGCCGGCCCTGACGCACAACCTTCAACGAAGGTATGCCCATTCACACATGCCTCCACACAGAAGACGCTCCAGCTGAGAATCAAACAGGACACCGTCTTACTGTGAGGCGACAACACTACCGCAGCACCACCACCTAATTACATCACTATTAGTGGGCTGTAGAATAAAAGTTGAATGACCTTCCCTTTCCAAATTATTTATTTTTAATTGCACATTGTCACACACCATACCAGTAGGATTAACACAACTATAAACAGGCAAGTCAAAGTAACAAGATGATCTAGAAAGAGATAATTTCACTGTTATTTCAAAGTTAAAAAAATACCTTAAATCTCATGGCATACTTCTTGAAATGTGATACAGTAAACACCTTCTCAGTGTCTTTCTGTGTCAGAAGCTATGATCTTTGGAGATAAAAAAAAAATACAGATTATTTCCCCGGCACATTAATGATCCCACATGGTCTCCTAGTAAAACCACCCCATTCTTTAGTAACTGATTGATCTGAATTGATCATACCCTGTAGTTCAGATATTATATTGAAGAAACAAAGGCTAAAATCAGTGGGATACTAATATAAGATACAAAGATTTGCAACTCCTAGACCTTGAAGGTAGAAATGCTGTGTGACAGAGGTATCCTTGTAGCTCATCTTGAATATAGATCTTAATCCTCTGAAGAGAACCTGGGAGGCCACGGTGGTGCAGTGGTTAGCATTGCTGCCTCTCAGTAAGAGGTTCTCAGTTCGATCTTTGGCTGGGGTGCCTTCTGTGCGGAGTCTGCATGTCCTCCCTGTGGTCGCGTGAGTTTCCTCCGGGTGCTCCGGTTTCCTCCCACATCCCAATGACATGCTGTAGGTGGATTGGACACTCTACATTGGCCCTAGGTGAGAGTGTGTGCATGTGTGTGCCTTCTGTGGAAGGTTGGGTGCCGGGCTGGCAACTCAACACTGTAAAACTGCACTGCCAATCATGAGCGGACAGGTGATCCACTGTGGCGACCCCTAACCGGGAAAAGCTGAAAGAAGAAGAAGAAGATCCTCTGAAAAGAACCTCAGAACCCTCCAAATAACACCCCCCCCCGACGTATCAAGACAAAGTCTTACTAAAGCTTGTCTTTCAGACCAGCAGAGAATGTACCTTTTGCTAAGCTTATTATGTTTTTAGACTGCTATAAATTGATTCCTTCCATTTCTTTTATGGCAGGCTTTCCTTAAGGCAGTCAGTTTGCAGATTTTTCCGCTTTCCATACAGTGTCATTTACTTAGAAGACAATGACAGTAGTTTCACTGTGTTAGCACCAAAACTATGGAGTCCCTCCCACCAAGACTTAAGCCAGTTTACTATATGAAATTTCAGTCCCAGCTTAAACAGTTCCTTGCAAAAAAGCCCACTATAATTGCTTTAATCCCCCTAAAAACCCCTTTACATATGGGCACTACCAAATTATTTAACTCTCATCAGCACCAGTGTTTTTAGTATACTTAAGAAATATTATAACTTTTCAAACTTGTGTAATAAGTAATGCCATAATTAATGTCATGTATACAGGACTGTGTAGAGTGTTTCAAATTATTCTGTTTTGCAGTTCCTTTAAGCTGTTATATTCTGTGTCTCTTGTGTAAAATTGAGACACTTTTTTATGTTACTGGGTTCATAATGTTTTGTAATTAATTTATGATGTGCGTGCACCTGAGCAATTATAGATGTCTCTCCTTTGTTATCAGTTCATTACCATGGCTTACAAATTCTAATAAATATAATGCAGAAGTAAAGTGAAGTATTGCGAGAACATAGAAGTATGGGTACAGTTTTAATAACAATTGGTAAAACAAAAAAAAGAAATAGTAAACACTTTTCAGGAGTTTGGCTCACAAAGATTTCACCAGTTGGATACCCTTTAAATAATGCAATTTAAAAAAAAATCAAAGCAACACTAACCAGTTACAATGTGATCAAAGCATTCTCAGTATAACATACATGGATCAAAAATACAAGTTCTGTCAGTTAACTAGTGTGTATATGCTACAACATTCAATTTGTCTAGTGTTTTTTACACTGTGTGCACTGCACGATTGTTGAATATACATATTTTTAAACATAATTATTTGGTAATGAAGAAAAGTTCAAGTATCATCCCTCTTCTAAGTATAATAACTTCAGGTTTCTGTTTTGTGTTTTGGACTTTGCTGAAGATGTGCTGGAAGGAAACTTGAAGAGTCTTTCTTGATTACAAAGATGCCTGACAAACAGCACTAAAATCAGTGCTCCCCCAGTTAATGACCATTTGAATTTTCAAAAGTGTACTAAGAAAAAGAATACTCTGGCCAGCATGGTGGTGTAGTAGAATAAAGTCCTATCTATGGCCCAGGTGACCTGGGTTTGATTAACAGCTTGGGTGACTGAGGTGGTGACAATGAGGGATGGGCATGCCCATCCTGGAGGAGGGCATTTATCTAGGCATTCCATGCAGGGAGACATGGTTCATAGAGGGAAGGAGCCCGTATATGAAACAGGTGAACATAAGGGAGGGGAATACCAAGAGGTTGACCATAAATGGAAAAATTGCCCAGTGGAAGCAATGTGGATTGCTCTGTTTGCCCTTGGTTCAATTCCAGAGCTTTCACTGACAGGAGAAACAATCTGGTGTTGAAGGGCCTTCTTCCTTCTACTACTTTGTTTTATGCTTCCATAGCTTCCAACCACGTTGGATCAGACTACATCTAAATCAAAATTACCCTGAATCTGAACGCCTCCCCTCTTACCAGATTTTGTCACTTCTTGGCTCCCGCCATCCTTCTTGGAGGGATCTCCCTGGAGACATTCAAGACCTTTGTCCTTCACATCTTCCAGACGTTTATCTGAGGCTGACATGGATAGAAGCTCTGATCCAGATGGGAGTACTTCCAGTTCCGATTCCTACCATATCTACGAGCCAACTTTTGTGTACTTCTGCCTTGGTCTCTCTCACCAATCTGACCCATTTTTTTTGAGCCCTAGGATCCGAGACCCCTGGAGGTGTCCTCATTGGATTTGAAATGTGACTGTATAATACAGGTACGGAAGTTAGAGGAAAGGTAGGTGTGACTGCAGCTAACCCATATGCTTACAGGATTGTTTAAGAAAAGCTGCTCTTCAGTGTATTTGGAGTGGGGTGGGTCACCTTTTTGTAATTTAATTTTTTACACCATTGGCTAGCCTTAGTAATGCTGTAGGCCTGTATATATGTAAGCAGTAATTTTCTACAAGCTTGAAGCGCATAGTTTATTCTTCATCTGTAATCATAGAGCAGCAAGTCTGTCTGCAATGCATTCACCTCCCAAGTCCAGTTTACTCATCTGTGGTGCTTAACTGAAATTACACTCCTGGGAAGGTATTGTAAGTAAAGGCTAGCTCAAAATAGCATGTCCTTTTACAGTAGTGATTTAGAGGCTAGGGTGTTCTCTAGATACTAACTAGTGGACTGATGTTGTCATTTTATCACAAACATTATAAAGAAGAACTGGGGGATTTTACAACTAGATGATAGTATTAAAACATTAGTAGGTCCCTACCCCAGTTTTTCTTTTAAGAACACTAGATCATTAAAGAAAATGTTATGCTATGATAAACGGCATCAAAATAGAGTATTATCAGATAGGAAAGGCACATTCCCATGTCGGAGCTGCAATCAATGTAGGTATATATCTGGCAAGAATATTTTTTAACATCCTGATACAGGGGTGTTATATAATTTTGATCATTATGCAGATTGCAAGTCAAGGAATCTTGTATATTTGGCATTATGTATCAAATGCCGGGCATTCTATATAGGTATGGCAAGTAGGACCCTTAGGGAGAGAATCAGAGAACATCAGTATGCCATCAATAAAGAGAATGATAGGAATACCTTAGCTAGACATGTATTGTTGGAAGGCACTACCCATACATTTGAATTCCTGGCAATAGAACGAATTCAGACAACAATGAGATTAGGTAATGTAGCGAATTTCACTGAGAGGGAAGAATGCAAGTGGATTATTAGAATGCAAGCAGATGTAGGACATGGTCTTAATGAAAGGGTTAGTTTAAAACCCTTTCTTATTAATCGTCCTTTGAAGCATTGATGTTGAAATAAATATTATTACTATTATTATTATTATTTCTTTTTTATTGTTTTTTCTTTTAAGTTTAGAGTTTTTATGGCTTTTTTATGAACCTTGCTTCTATGTGTAAAAAAAGGGGGGTTCTTATGAGCTGCTTGAGGTGATTTTATTGGTAAAATGTGTCAGATGATATGTATTTAAGTAATTAATATGTACTGTTTCTTATTAAAGTATGAAGAAGCGTCCTGAGCAGACGTGAAAGCGCTTACTATCCATGGAATAAAAGTTTTTATTTTTCTGCTACATTCGTGACCACTTTGAATTTTGTTACTGGTTGGCTTCGATTGTTGTGGAGTACCTGTACCTTACACTTTGCAATTTGACTTTTCTCTGGGTCTTACAGGTACTTTACCCCACGAGATTTCTTTCTTCTCATTTTCATTTGTTCCTCAACCTGTGGGGTCAGATCTGACTCAGCCACTTTACAAGCTTAGGATTCAAAGCTCGAACTCCTCCTCTCCAAACCCATAATGCCTTATTCCTCCAGATTACTTCAGATCTCCTCGGCCGCTTGTCTGGAAAGCATTGAGGTTTCACTGGTCTGACAGCTCCTAACAAAAGTTTTTTGCTAGTTGTAAGTCAGCCTTGAGACATTTTTTTCTTGATTTGTTTCTATCCTCTCCTCCCATTTTTACCTATTACATCTTATATATAAAAAAAACATTTTTACCTATTACATCTTATATAAAAAAAAAAAAAAAAAAAAAAAGACTTTCTTGCAGTTTACTTCCATTTGGTTCCTTTCCTCCTCCTCCTTCTCTCTCTCTTTTCTCTCTAATGGGAAGGTAGATTTTTTTTTGGTTTGTCATGGCTGGTAATCCCAATAAACCCTTGGGTTTAAAAAAAAACACTTTCTGTGGGCACAAGATTCCCTTATCTGATGCCCACAAGGAGTGCATTTACTGTCTAGGCCCAGTGTACCTGGACAGTTCTTGTGACATTTATATGGGGTTTTATCTGCGGGTGCTGACAGACCACAGGAATAAGTTCGTTTTAAAAGACTTGCTTTCTTCTCCTGGTGCTTCTGTGCCTTCCACTTCAGGAGCTCAAACCCCTGTAAAGAAACCTAAGGAGGCCTGGGAAAATAGGAAACATTCCCCAGAGAGATCATCCTATTCCTCGAAGCTGCCAAAAAAGGCTCCAAAAACCCTGGATCGAAGACCTTTGGATTTGAAAGTGCTGGTCTCTCCTCCTTTGGCTCCTCATGCTCTTCCTGTTACTATGGGGCTAGGTGTCTCGGCGCAGAGATCCCTGTGCAGGAGGCCTCTCCCAAAAGATTGTTCAGGCCTCCTTCAGCTTCTTCTTCCATCAGGTCTTCTTGGAGTTTGTCCAAACATGAGGTGGATAGACTGATGAGACAATTTCTCAAGACACAGATCCAGATAGGGGTTTTGCCAGCTCTGTCCACTTCTGGAGCCGAGCAGACATTCTCCCTTCCATCATGTAACTCCTTCTCCAATCTGACCTCTTGCTTCGGAGTCATCGGATCTGATGGCTCTGAGAACTGAAATGTCGGATCCAGTACTTATTACTTCAAGTCCTACCATCTCCCTGATCTGCTCAGCTCTGACAGCCTCAGGGCCCAGTGCATCTCAGAGCTGAAGACTGGACGTCAAGTCTGGGGTGCTTACTTCAACTCTGAAGTTTTCGGAGCCTCAGCGTTCAACAGCTTGGTGCCTACTCCACTTTTGGAGCTGAGGATTGCAGGGGTTCTGGAGAAGTCTCTGCCAACAGCTTCGGCTCTTGAGGAATGACTTTCGGGTCCTCGTAGTCCATCTGCCTTCGAGGTGGTGTTGAGGGTCCTGTTCCACCCTAGGGGACTCCCAGTTCTTTCACTGTCGAATCTGATCCCCACCTCCATGGAATCTGTGACTGAGACCTCATATCTACTACTGGGACAGCCAGTCCAAGAAAGCCTCCAATCTTTTCCAACTGTGGAACCTCATATTTCTTCCAATACCTCCCTGGAGCATCCCACCAGGGAGGTCTCCCAGAAAAAGAAGCGTAAAAGGAGACACTTGGATTCCCCTCAGGAATTGGTCATGACTGACATTGACTTTGAGGAATGGGAGGGGTCCCCAAGATCTTCAGCTGATATTGTCTCCTTTGCAGACATCTTAGAGATCCTCTGTCAGAAAGGTAGATGGTCCTTCCAAACCCTAACCCAGAGGAGATGGTGCTTTTGGAGGCTTTTGGCACTGGTCAGTCTACTTCCTGGGTGTCCCCTCCCTGCAGATGCTCTTATCGATTTAGTATCTACCAAAGTATGGAATGAACCAGACACTGTACAGCCCATACCCAAATGGGTGGAAAAGATACTCAGTGCCCCCACAGACAGATTGCACTGGACCAAAGGGGTCCCATTAGATGCCATGGTTGTTGCAGCAGCCACCAGAAAGGAGCTGGCTCAAGACAGCTCCACTGTCCATCCACCTAACAGGGAGTCTAGGGCTTTGGGCAGATTTGGAAAGAGGATTTATGCTTTAGCCACATTTGCTTTACAAGTGCTAAACTACTTACCTCATTTTACCAGGCTACAGAGGGACTTAATCAAGGAACTCTCTAGCTTAGTCCCTGAGTCCATGTCTGATGAGGAACAGAAGATCTTTTCCTCCAGAATGGCCACTCTTCAGTTGAGATCCAACTGTCCATGAGGTTGATTTCCCACAGTGCAGATGGCACCTCAAGGGCCGCCGGTTCCGGCATTGTCATTAGGCATCATGCCTGGATGCAGTTCTGTGACTTTGCGGAACCTTTCAAGGTGTCATTTGTCAATGCACCCTTTGATAGTTCAGTCAAAGATACACTCTTCCCATAGCAAAAAAAGATGGAAAGACCTTGTCTGCCATTGGAATCTGTTTTTTTACCCCACAAAGATGTTTCACCAGGAATCAGTGTGGTGGTAAAAAACTGTGGTTCAAGAAGTTTCAGGGTCCTTTTCAGGAATCTCAAGGAGACTTTTCCCCAAGGGGCAGAGGGGGAAATGGTTGTAGTGGTAGATGCCATCCCTGTGGCAAAGGGGGGGGGGGGTCCACAAAATCAAGGGTCTCAAGATTCTTTTTCGGACAGACCTTTCAACACCCCTGAGAGGTTGCCCAGCTGCCCTTTTTTGGAGGCAGTTGGGGGGAGCTTATCCTTGCACCCAGAAGCCTGAATAGCCATCACAAATGGCTGATGGGTGCAAAGGATCGTATCCAGAGGATACTCCATTCCCTTTTTAAATCCCCCCCAAACCAGAGACTTACCTCCGTGATGTGCCACCCAATCAGAGGGAGGTAGAAGCTGTAGAAATTACAAAGCTGCTCCAAAAAAAGTCATCCAGGAAGTCCCTCCCAACCAAGTTGGATCAGGCATCTACTCAAGGTTCTTTTTAGTACCAAAGAGGACAGGGTACCCAAAGCCAATTTCGAATCTGACATCTCTGAACAAATCAGTGAAAAACTCGAAATTCAGGATGGTCATGATCCAATCCATCCTACCTCTTCTGAAGATGGACGACTGGATGTGCTCGATAGACCTGAAGGATGCGTACTATCTTATCAAAATGGACAGGCACTCCATATGGTATCTTTGCTTCAGGCTGGGAGCCAGCAGTTACCAATTCAGAGTGCTCCTATTTGGTCTCACCACAGCTCCCAGGGTGTTCACCAAATGCATGGTAGTAGTTGCAGCTCATCTCAGACTGCAGGGATTCCACATGTTTCCTTATCTGGACAACTGTTCCTAACTGCTTCAGTCAAGCATCTACTCATTCAAACTAGGGGATATCTCTTGCAGCTAGCTGCCACTCTCGGTATCATCGTCAGCATGCAAACATCACAGTTACTACCTGTCCAACTGATACACTTTACTGGAGCACACTTGGGCACAACCAAAACTATAGCCTACCTACCTCCATACAGAGTTTCGACCCTGAGGCTGGATATCTTGCAGAGCCTAGCTATTCCGGCCCCTCCAGCAAAATGAGTGCCCAGGGCATTAGGCTTGATGGTTGCCATGATAACTGTATTACCTACAGCATGCTTACACATGAGAATCCTACCGTGAACATTATCAGTCTAGTGGTCTTTATGCCATCACCCACTGAAGCAGCTGATCAAGCTATCACGTGTATGCAAAAATTCTCTCCTTTGGTGACCTCACTCCTCAGAAGTCAACCAAGGATGCCACTTTGTTCTTCCCCCAACAAATGCCATGCTGAATATAGATGCCTCCCAGATGGGGCAGGGGGCATTTTCTGGGTCGGACTGTACAAGGCATATGGACTTCTCAGGAGACCAACTTGCATATCATCATCCTAGAGATATGAGCGGTCCTTCTAGTGTTGCAAACACTACACAGCTTTCTTCCTCTAGGGTCTGTTGCGATCCAGATGGACAATATGTGTATAGTGTGGTATATCAAAAAGGAAGGAGGAACCAGATCTTACCCTTTTTGTAGAGAAACAGTGAGAGTGTGGCAATCAGCGATACCTGCCAACTGCTTTCTAACTGCAGTGCACATTTCAGGGGAGTAAAACATTCTAGCAGACAGGCTCAGTAGAGTTTTATTGATGCTTCAGGAGTGGTCTGTGAATCAGTCAGTGGCAAACATGATCTTCCTCAAATGGTGTCAACCTTGCTGCGATCTCTTTGCTTACACCCTCAACAACAAATGCAGGATGTTCTTTGCCTTGAACCACCCTCAGGGACAGTCACCAAGAGATGCTGTAGTCTTTATGCATTCCCTCCTTTACCACCGATTCCTAAATTTCTTCAGAAAGCGCACTGATTTTGGCCTCTGCAAGTCTGGTCCATCTTCCTTTGGTCTCACCTGATTTGCCCTCCCTGGACACTGGATCCACTTCCAGATCTACTGTCCCATCCCTCAGGGCAGATTCACCAAGACCTTCAAGGCCTAAAATTGACCGCCTGGTTTCTGCAATTCCAATGATGGCTAGACATTCCAGGGTTCCATCCCCAGTCCAAAAGATTCTGATTTCCTCCACAAAATAGCTACCAGAAAAATCTACAAGAGCAAATGGAAAAGATTCTCCATCTGGATTCAACAGAAGTTAGTAGATCTTTTACGGCTCCTATTCCAGTAGTATTTTATTTCTTGGCTTTCCTCTTCCAAAATGGGGCCAGCTATTCCACTGTAAAAGTTCAATTGGCAGCTAGTTCAAATTTTCACATTGGAGAGAACTCTTCCTCTCTAGCTTTGTCAAAATTATGCAAGGCCTTTCTCACAGGTACCTTTTTACTTCGTCCCTAATCAAAGATCCAACTCCTCCTTGGCACCTAACTTTGATTTTACAGGCATTACTTCTTCTCCTTTTTGAATCTGCAGATAATGTAGATTTGAA
Source organism: Protopterus annectens (assembly GCF_019279795.1). Classification (NCBI taxonomy): domain Eukaryota; kingdom Metazoa; phylum Chordata; order Ceratodontiformes; family Protopteridae; genus Protopterus; species Protopterus annectens. Next base: position 758,737,741 of record NC_056734.1, read on the forward strand.
GTTTCTTTCCTGGAGAACAGCTCTGTTGGTAGCTGTTACTCCAGCTTAAAAGAGTTTCTGAACTGCAAGCCCTCTCTTCTAAACCTCCTTATTTGATTTTTCATAAAGGCAGCGTATCTTTGCTGACCAATCCATCCTTTTTGCCTAAGGTTGCTACAGAAAACAGTATCAGTCATTCTGTTAGCCTACTGGCTTTCTTTCCCAGTTTTTAAAAATAAGGGAGACTACACGCTGTATATCCTTGATGTTCATAGGCAGTTGTGTTTTTATCTGGATAGGACAAAATCTTTCAGGAAATTTCATCAACTGTTCATATCCTTCTCAGATGTTAGAAAAGGTGCAGCAGTTGCCAAGTCCACAATGGCTAAATATCTGTGGGATTGCATTTCCTTTATTTATTCTTCAAAAGGTATTCCTCTACTTAGCCATGTCAAAACTCATTCTACACGATCCATGGCAACATCTCAGGCTTTTTGCTGAAGAGTGTCAGTTGATAATATTTGTGCAGCTGCCTCTTGGTCAATTTCTCATACCTTTATTATATATTATAAACTAGACATTATCTCCAGGAATAGAGCTGCTTTTGGCTCTGCATTGCTATGGAGTATCCTTCCTTGAGGGCCACCGTAGGTTGTTGTAGCTGGAGACTCTGTCCCACAGATTGAGGAATTAATGAAAATGACATCGGATAAAGAAGTTATGTACTTACCATAACGTTCCATTTGTGTTGTCCATTTTCATTCTTCCTCATCTCCCAACCCTCCTTCCCCTTGTCCATGCTTATGCAAAACCTGATGGAGATGCTAGTAGGAGCCACATTTCCTGTTCTGAGCCCCTGAACTGAGCATACACTATCCTTTTTTCTTTGTGATGGATGTAGGATTCTTTCTAAAATTGGTGTGTGTGTGTGTGTGTGTGTGTGTGTGTGTGTGTGTGTGTGTGTGTGTGTGTATATATGTGTGTGTGTGTGTGTGTGTATATATATATATATATATATATATATATATATATATATATATATATATGTCTGTGTGTGTATCTTGCATGTATGTTAGCAGCAAACTTTATCTGAGGTAATCTGGGGGGGATAAGGCGTTATGGGTTGGAGAGGAGGAGCTCGAACTTCAGATCCTAAACTTGTAAAGAGGCTGAGTCGGATCCGAGGGTTGGATCCAAAACCCACAGGTTGAGGAAAAATGAAAATGGACAACACAAATGGAACGCTATGGTAAGTAAATAATTTCTTTATACATGCCGTCAGAAAGGAGATAAATTGGTAAGTATAGGATGTTCTTCATCTCACATTGCTGCAGTCCTTACACTTGGGTAGTCCGCTGTCCTCGGTCGGCCCGAATATCAAAGTATAAGGCTGACGTCGGTCAAGGCGCTTAAGACTGACATCAGGACGTCAGGGTACAAATGCGCATGACCGACGTCATATCCTCAGTCTTTTTTGCCGCATGGTCCGATGCAGAAGCAGCGTTGCAAGTGCCGTTCGGCGTTCTGAAATTTTTCGAATTCGGAGTTTCAGACCGAGTCAAAGTTGGCTAAGTACCCCGTTGGGGAATATTTTAGTTTTTTCTTGCCTCAGTGGTTTACCGGATGTCAGAAAAAGTGAATAACTGTATTTCTTGTGGGAAACAGATACCGCATAGAGATTATCATACTTTGTGTATTCCTTGTTTGGGGCCTGAGCACGACGTTGTTGGGTGTCGCTTTTGTGCTAGGTTCAATAAGCGCACTATTAAGCGAAGGTTAGATTGTGCCAGGTTGGTCTTCGGCAAGCCGTGCAATTATAATATGCCGCCGGATGCTCCGGCCGCTTCTTCGAAGAAGCGCAAAGACAAAGCAGCTAAACCCAGGCAAGAAGAGTTGTCCGTTCCGGACGCCGGTTCTTTAGAGGTGTCAGTGGAACCGGTGGTTCCGCCGGAGGTTTCTCTGGAGTCCCAGGGGGAGACTTTGTTATTGCAGGATGTGGCCTCTCAGGAGGCAGGTCAGGCTGAAGGGGCTTCTCAGGTTACTGTACTCCCCTCCCTTCCTAGGGTGGTTAGGCCCTCTCCTTCTGTTTCCAAGGCTTCTCCCAGAGGCAGGCCAGGTTTAGCTTCTGTTGGTGTCACTCCTAGTTCTTCAGGATCTGTGCCCAAGAAGCACATGCTTAAAATGGCAGAAGATTTAATTACTTTGATTAGAGGTTCTTTGCCCCTCCTGATAAGAGGCCTAGGGTGGAACCAGAGTTGGGGAGTTTTGAGCAGGCTTCGGATGTTTCAGAGTCTTCGGCTGAAGACTTGCAGGAGTATTCTCCTTATTCTGATTCTGATGTGGATGATTCTACTCCTTCTGCTTCTCCTCCAGAGGATTTTTCTTTTCAGAGACTCTTCATTCCATGAGGGAACATTTTAAGTGGGAAGGTCAGGACTTCTCTGATTCCAGGAAAAGGCTTAGGGAATTTTTGCTTTTACCCCAGCATAGGCCTTTGGCTATACCTCCTGTTCTGGATGTTGTGGAAGATGTGTTTGCAGAGGCTTCACTTAATCCTGATTCTTTGCCTCCTGCTCCTGTTAAACCGGATAGGTATTACAGGGTGCCTGAAGCTCATAAATATCTTTATAAGAGTCCTAGGGCGGACCCAGAAACTGTTAGTCAGGGACCTAAGGGTGTCAAGGCCTCTGTTGTAAAAAATCCGGTTCCTCCAGATAAAGAGGCCAGGGCTTTGGATAGATGGGGAAAGAAAGTCTATACTTCTTCCACCTTAGCTATGAGGGCTTTGAATTGCCAGTTTCACATGTTGAAATATCAAAACTATCTACTTTCTCAATTGAAGTCTAAGGTAGATGCTCTAGCGGAAGGTATTGAGTGTAAAGAATTACAAGATTTGGTACATGTTTCTGAACAGGTGGGTAAGCATTCTTTACAATGTGGTTTTGATGCTGTACAGGCCTCGTCTAGGGTGGCTGCCACTGGGTCAGTTCTTCGAGGCACGCCTGGCTGAGGGATCAGAATTTATCTGACCATGTTAAGACAAGGATTTTAGATGCTCCTTTACAGTCTGATGTGTTGTTTGGTTCACCTGTGGAGGCAGTCTTAAAGAAAATGGAAGACAAGGCTAAGTCTATGCAGACTGTTAAAGATTTTTGCAAGTTCAGCCTCCAAGTTTAGTAGGAATTGGCCTGCTAAGGGGTGGACGTACCTTCTTATGATTCACAGTCTAGGGGTAGATCTAGACGTGGTAGGGGCAGAGCTCAGGGCTCTTTCAGGCCTAGAACAGGAGTTCACCTGCACAGTCTTGGTGAGGGCAGGGGCCAGTCCTTTCGTAAACAGGCCCAATGACCTACCTTTTCAGCTGCCAGAGCCTTCTCGTCTGGCAGCACCTTTGGGAGGAAGGTTGGCACTCTTCAAGGAAAATTGGAGTTTAATTACCCAAGACAGATGGGTATTGGATATCATACACCAAGGTTACAAGTTTTATTTCCATACCTTGCCTCCTTTCAAAGGCATGCCAGACGTTCCTCCTCAGCAAAGAATAGAGGCTCACAAACAAATTTCTCTGCTGCTTCAAATAGGGGCCATACAGCCGGTCCCTCTGCCAGAAGTGGGCCTAGGATTTTATTCTCGCCTGTTCCTAGTACCAAAGAAGGGGAACACGTGGAGACCAATTTTGGATTTATCTATCCTCAACACTTATCTGGACATTCCCAAGTTCAAAATGTTGACGTTACAACAGCTTTTACCTCTGCTGGGCAAAGATCACTGGATGGTGACTCTGGATCTCAAGGAGGCTTACCTTCATGTTCCTATCAGGCTAAGTTGCAGGAAGTATCTGCGTTTTCGGGCTGGGACTTCTCATTATCAGTTCTCTGCATTGCCCTTTGGCTTATCTACTGCGCCCAGAGTGTTCACGAAAGTTTTGGCTCCAGTGATAGCTTTCTTCAGGCTAAAAGGAATACAGATCTATCCTTATTTGGATGATTGCCTGATTCTGGCTCAAGGAAGGGACGAACTTCTTCATCATTTGCAATATGTGATAGCAGTGCTAAGATGCCTGGGGTATTCTGTGAACGAAATAAAGTCCAGTCTAGTACCCTCTCAGGACATGTGCTTTCTGGGTGTGAGACTGAATACAGCATCCCAGATGGCCTTTTTGACCCCGGACAAACAAAAGAATCTTTCCCTTTACTTCCATCAATTGTCTCATCAGTCCAGGCTGACTGCAAGGACAGTCCTTCAAGCCTTGGGGTTCATGGCATCTTGTATTCTGGTGCTTCCCAATGCCAAACTGCATATGAGGAAGCTACAATGGTATCTCAAAATGTATGGACACAGCACTGCCAGGATATGGACACTGTCATTCAGATAATACCTTGCATTCAAAAGGAATTTTTGTGGTGGGCTCAGGAATGTCACCTAAACAAGGGACTCTCTGTGACCCGGCCAGAGGCGAGTCAGATTCTAATGACAGATGCCTCAGACAAAGCTTGGGGAGCTCATCTAAATGGAAAGTGGATACAAGACACGTGGCCTGCCAGACTACAACATCTACATATCAACTTGAAGGAGATGTTAGCAGTCCAATTTGCATTAATAGCTTTCAAGGATTTACTTCTTCCAGGGCAGGTGTTGATTCTAACAGACAACACAACTGTCATGTAGTACATCAACAAGCAAGGGGGAACACATTCTTATCCTCTATGCAGGCAAGCAATGATTTTGTGGGAGACTGCTCTCAGTTTACAGCTAAATCTTCAGGCAAGGTTTCTGCTGGGAGCACAGAACTCCTTAGCAGATGTGTTGAGCAGACGAATTATGGATCCCCACGAGTGGAAATTGGATCCTCATGTATTTCAGAAATTGACAGTGTCATGGGGAACTCCAGACATAGATCTGTTCGCTTCTCCACTAAACTACCAGCTGCCAAAGTTTTGCACAAAAAGGTTTCATCCCACAGCCCGGAAAGTGGATGCTCTTTCTTTCAATTGGAGCAATCTTCATGTGTATGCCTTTCCACCTCTGCCTCTCCTCCCAAAGGTACTCCTAAAGGTCAGACAGGACAAGCCAAAGATGATTTTAATAGCTCCAGATTGGCCTCGACAGCACTGGTACCCATTACTGAGAAGTCTGGTACGGGAGCCTCCATGGCCTTTGCCTTCGATTCCACACCTGCTGTCTCAGGAGAACAGTCATTTACTCAATGTCAAACTTCACTCTCTTCACCTAACAGCCTGGCATATTCTGTTTTGAACCCTGGAGGGTCTCAACTTCCACAGCAAGTTTTGAATGTTATTTTGGAGGCCAGAAGGCCTAGTACAAGGAAAGTGTACGCAGATAAATGGAAGAGATTTTTATTTTGGAGTACAGCAAAGGAATTTGATGTTTCTGAGCCTAATTTAAGTGTGGCTCTTCAATATCTTACTGAGTTACTGGACAAAGGTTTGTCCTTCTCTTCTATTAAGGTTCATGCTGCAGCAATTTCTGCTCACTATGACTGTGACCCACCATTGTTTTCTCATCCTTTGTTTAAGCAATTCCTTAGAGGGGCAAAGAATATAAGACCCCCACGTAGAGCTCCTACTCCTGCTTGGGATCTCAATTTTGTGTTGGAGAAACTCACTCTACAACCTTTTGAGCCTGCAGCTACTGCCGAGTTGAAATATTTATCATGGAAGACTGCTTTTTTGTTGGCCATTACCTCTGCAAGAAGGGTTTCTGAATTACAGGCCCTTATGGCGGTTGAGCCTTTCTTAATTTTCCATAAGGATAGGGTATCTTTGCGTACTAATCCTTCCTTTATGCCTAAAGTGGTTTCTAGTGTGGCTTTAAACCAAACTATTCATTTGCCTACTTTTTATGCAAACCCCCAAAATAAAGGGGAAAAGATTTTGCACACTTTGGATGTACACAGGCAGTTGCGATATTATTTGAGCAGAACTAAAGGGTTCAGGCAGTCTCAGCAGTTATTTGTTTCATTTGCTTTGGGTTCTCAGGGGCAAGCCTGTGTCAAAACAAACTATTTCTAAGTGGATTGGGTTTTGTATTGCTTTCTGTTATTCCCATCATGGTAAGGAGATTCCAGCTGGGATTAGGCCTCATTCCACTAGGGCTACTGCCACTTCTACAGCTTTTTAAGGGGTGGCAACTAAAGATATTTTGGAGGCAGCTACTTGGAGTTCAGTGCATACTTTCTCTAAGCATTATCACCTTCCACTTTACTCTAAATCTAGGGCTGGTTTTGCCACTGCAATTTTACAGGGCATTTTGGCAGCTCCTACTGCTTTATAGTTTTGCCATCCTCCCTTACCTCTGCTTTGGGATTCTACCCAAGTGTAAGGACTGCAGCAATGTGAGATGAAGAACATAGTACAGTTTTGTACCTACCATAAATGTAGATGTTCAAGATCCACATTGCTGCAGTCCAATCCTCCCTCCTTCCCTCTGTAGTTAGAGGCGGTTGTGTGGGTTGGGTTGTAAATATTGTGTATATTGTATATATTGTACATATAATTAGTGCAAGGGTGGTTGGTTGGTTTTTGCTGTCTTTTGGTTTTGACCTTTCCTTTTAGGGTCTTCTGACATCTGGGGCAAGAAAAGACTGAGGATATGACGTCGGTCATGCGCATTTGTACCCTGACGTCCTGATGTCAGTCTTAAGCGCCTTGACCGACGTCAGCCTTATACTTTGATATTCGGGCCGACCGAGGACAGCGGACTACCCAAGTGTAAGGACTGCAGCAATGTGGATCTTCGAACATCTACATTTATGGTAGGTACAAAACTGTACTTTACCTCATGTAGCAGAGCTTACAGGTTGCTACAGTTACTCAGTTATATTGATAAAATTTGTTCCTCTAATTATTTATAGCATTTCATATCTGAGAGGTACAATGGTTCTGCAATGCCAGAAATATTACTGGAAATTGTTACAAGATTTAGTGGAGAGATTTATTTAATTTAAATTCATACAGAGCTCATGAAAGCAGGATACAAGTGCATTTCAGATAATGAACTCAGTGCCATTGTCCTAGAAGCGGACTATATTCCATGTATTTTTTCAGAGCAGCAAAAAAGCCAAGAAATTCAATGGAAGAATTTTGAGAAAGCTACTTTTAGTTTTGTAGGATTACTAAAAAAGATTAAATAAGGACAGTAATTAAATTTACTAGGTTGGTCTTACTAGACATTACCATTTTTCAGGGGAGACCAGAGGTGGTACTTATACTGATGAGGACCTTGAGGAAATTCCCCACATTTTTCTCATTGGACATCATTGATAGTGGCTATGTGTTGTGCTCTTCTTATGATGGAGGCTGAGGAGATGTCACAGATATCCTAGCTGTTCTTGTGACATCTCATGCTGCTTTACAGCAGGTAGAAGTTTGCGCATAAATGTAGAGCATATCTGAGGTGTACTAGTCAATAACAGTGAAATAATGGTCATTTTAAGAATTTGAGAATTAAGTCTGAAATGTGGAACACGTCATGAGATCCAGAAAAAAAGTGTGTGTCTGCAGTTGACTTCAGGAAAATAGAAGAGAGTGAAGTTTGTGTGTGCTGAGTAGTGGGGGAAATGAATCTTTTGAATGTTGGGATGCTGATTGATTGTCTGTGTGTAAACGTAGAATGTCAAAGGGTATTTGAAGCAAAAAGCATTAACGAGATGTGTTTTACGTTGTGTATTTTTAGTAAACTTTTCAGAAATATTTAAGAAGGAGATGGGATTTTAATTGGGGAGGATTACTTTTGATGAGTTGGAGTGATGTTTTTTTTTAAACACCTTTATTGAATTATCACTTGTGACTTTGATTAATTTTTCTATAAATGTAAATGTGTCTAAGCCTATTACCAAGTTCATGTTTACAAACATTATATTTCACGTATTTTGCTTTTATATCATATAACCTAAGCAACATTACTTAAATTATCAGTTCCTGCCCTTTTTTCAAACGATAAATATCTTTATTAAAGCATCACTTACGACACAGGCAATCGTATTGTTCCACAGTTCCCATTTATTCCTATGTAGTTTGTTCCTACACCTTTCTAAATATCTCAATTTCAGTTGTTTTATCTCTGTTACTATATTCGCTACTTTTAGTATAGTCAGTTTAGATTTTGATTTCCATTTCTAGTACAGTAAACTCTCAGTTAGCCAGCACCCATGGGGATTGGTAGATGCCAGATAAGTGTAGTTTCTGGTTGCTTGAGAGTTAATATTAAAAATAGACCTGACCATACTTCTCAACCTGGAAACATCAAAAATCTGGACAAGGGCCATGAAAAATAGGTACAAATCTGTACGATGATTAACATCTAATTTGCATACACAATTACATAACCCCACCCACTACAATGGAATTGTGGGATATCAACTTTCAAACACAAACTGCAGAACAGACAACCAAAATATGGCACCAGAGTCCCCCTGCAGCCATTTCAATGTCCCATTACCTGGCTATTTCACCCCATTTACCATAAACACTAATGTGTGCATACTGCTTTACTTCTACAATGATTATTTGGATTTTATTTTTACATTTTGCAGCACATCAGTCCACAAACACTAACAGACATCTGATAAACAAAGCAACACTGTCTCACAATGAAAATAGACTTGGCATTAAAACTTCTCTGACCTTGAAACTCACATTAATTGAAACAGTATTGAAACCTGTACCACATCCAAAGAAAATGCATCTGGCCAGTGGTGGATAAAGATTACCTTTGGGCTGTTTTCAAATCATTGGCCCCTTACACAGAAAACAAGAAATATACATGTGTTCTTTTCTTTGATATATCTTCCTGACTTTATTAAGTTATAGTCCTTATATAATACAGCACACTTGCTAGACAGAGCACATTTTAAATGTATTGTTTGAATGAAAATTTTTCCAGTAGGCTGTACTGTAGGCAATGAAAGAAAATGCATGAATCAATAATTACAAAACTGCCCAATTCAGAACATTTCCATCATAAAAGTCTACTTCCACACATAAACTATAAACAGAATGACAGTAGTTTAAGCCATAGGCATCTTGCACAGCTTCTCGCACTTATTTTCAATTTCAGTTTTTTTTTTTTGGGGGGGGGGGTCAAAAACCAGGGACACATTTTAAACATTGCTTGTATAATTTTTGGAAAGGTGCTAGAATAAAATGCTGTGTTACCACCATGCATATTACTGGCAAGTCTTGAACCCAGAACACTATACACTACAGTCAGTGCAACATACCGCTATGCTAAATCAGTAGTTTAAACAAAGGAAGACTGAAACTTAATGGCTATCATTTAGTAAATTCAGTTCTCACTTCTCACCATAGCTCTCAACCTCTTAGCACATAAAACCTGGACAAACAACAAAGCCAATAATGGGGGAATACAAATTCTGTTGTCACCATAGCCCTCAACTCTTAGTACAAAAAAAATTCTGAGCAAAGCTGAGAAATGGTAGTGGCTAGGGACTTTAGTCTCTTTTTACCTTGTACCAAAGGTACAGGGTTTGAACCTAAATACCTGCAGCCACCAGGTGTATTACATTGGGGGCATTTTCACACACACACACACACACGCACTCTCTGTGTCTGTATGTAACTTGCAGTTTTACATTACTGACCTTGTAGTACCAGTCATCATTTGAAGCAGGCACTAAGGAATTAACAGCATAGTACTGCAGATTTACAAACAGATATTTCGTTAGCCTTAGTCCACTTCCTGATCCTCAACAGATTGAAAAAAAAAGAAATAGGAAGAAGCAGTGGGATATTCTCTTGTAAATCACTGACTACTATAGATTAATACAAAAAAAAAATCAGTACTATTCAGAACCTCCTGCTGTTTTTGCTGCTCTACCTATGCCTGTTTTCAGAAATTTATAATGGCGTGCACATGACATACAATAAGAATGTTATGATAGTAGCTGGTTAACCCTCCAGCTGGACTGCAGTCAGTACTTTATCCTTCTGTGCCAAGGGTGTGGCTGCTTCACTGACATTCTATCAAAGATTACAGTTAATTCTCCTATATATGTTTGTGTTAAGTGAAGCTAGCTATAAACTAAACAATGTTATCACTGCACCAATCAATACATTCAGTTATCACTGCACCAATCAATACATTCAATGCATTCAGTTTTTTCTAACATCAGTATTCATTCAGTTTGTTCTAACATCAGTATTCTTTGCTAACCTTAGCCATCATGTAATGCACAACCGTTTGACTCTAGAATTTAAGCATGTACAGGTAATTTAACCATGGCACGGCCTATCATATTTGCTGGACTTGTATCAAACTGCTAGAGAGATAAGATTAGTATCACTGTGAATGCATTGCTAATATGGCCAACAACCACTAAATAATGGTGGTAGACCTTTTAGACACTGCTCCCTATGCATATAGACCAACCTGCCTGTTAGTATAAGAAAATGTTCTGCCTTGGTAAGCTGAACTGCTTACTACAGTCAAATATAATATAAACCTCAATTGTATGCAGTCTCACATGATATGTTAAAACTCTAAGGAGTGTGAAATATCAGTTACCAAAATCCATTAAAGATTAACAGGGTAAAATATGTAATCCTGTTTTGGCTGATAACAATAAATGATAATTTTATGCTTTTTTCCACTCCATTAAACAATAGTTTCTCTGAACATATAAGAATGACTTGTTTGGCAGTTTTAGTGCTATAAAAGCAAGGACTTAATGCTGTTTCATATTGTAAATTTGTTACTTCCAAATTGTGTTTTAGAAAATATCTGAGTTAAGTGCTGATAATGCATAGGTCATCATTATAATTTAGCAAAGTCATAAAACATGCATTAATAGCTGTAAGTGAAGGACATCTCCTATGTGTATACACACACACACACACACACACACACACACACACACACACACGCACACGCACCCCCCCCCTTTGTTCCTTACCTAATCCAAAGTCATTTCCAAAACGGCATCAGATTTAGAATACAGCAGAAGATCCATTAAGTCGCTACGGCAGCAGCGTCAAAGCAAAGTCCTTCTCGGCTAGGCTAAAGCAAAGCCAGCAATTCTTCTTCTGGCTTGGCAGCAGCAGTTAGTTCAAAACACTTCCTGCCTGCTGCAGCTACTGCTCGCAGCCAGCCGGAAATGATGACGTGAGCTCCTTGAGCTCAGTTCTGACTGGCTGGTAGTGCTGACGGGGCTGACATCATTGCACACGTGATGACGTCGGCTCCAACAGCGCGAAAACTAAAAAAATAAAAAAAAACAAAAGCAAAGAAATCGGAAATGAAGGGGTGCCACTCAGGAATCGTGGCACCCCTTCATTTGGACCCCAAAACTCCGTAAAAAACGAGTAATTCGGGATGATTGGGAGGTCCGGACCTGACCAATACTGTACCCTATACTATACCATACCATACTATAAGCACTGTATTTATTTGATTTTAATATTGAAGTACAGTAATTCAAAGCCTGGCTGGAATAATAATAGTTTAAATTTATATTTCCACATGGAACAGTTTTCAGTGGCACACTGAGTGGATTGGAATTGAATGAATTGAATAGAGAGAGAGAGAGTGAATGCATGTATGAAAGCAGAAGTGACTGTGTGTGTGAGAGATCAGAGAGATGTATAAAAGCTGAAGAGTGTGTCAGAGATGAGAGAGAGAAAGAGTGAGTGAATGCATAATGAAAGCAGAAGCGAAAGTGTGTGAGAGATCGGATAGAGATTGTGCAAGTTGATGCAAACTGACTGAGTATGGAGCGAGTGTTAACATTTTAGTGATTTGACTTGTTTGGTTTGACTTGTTCTCAGGTTGGGAGCAGAGTGAATTTATTTGTATCTTCCTTTTTAAAACTCTGAAACTCTAAAAATGCAAGGTATGTTTCTGCAGGGGGAAAACAGAAAGTGCAACACATGAAAAACTGAATTGTTCATACTGTACTGTATTACTTCAATTTTTTCTGGTTGCTTGAGAGTGCCAGTTGCTTGATTTCCGGTTAACTGAGAGTTTACTGTAATTGCTTTTTTGGCAGCCACCATAATTAGATGCAGAAAGCCCTTACCATGTCTAGTCAATTCTGATTCTGTATCATAGCTCAGAAAAATAATTTCTCTCGTCACACCAATCCGCCCACCCAGCATGTCCAACACTGCATCCCGCAGGGAATCCTTAAAGTCCACCAACTCACCGCACTCCCAGAAAATGTGTTTGCAATTGCCTTCTTCTTCTCCGTCACACCTCCAACGTTTGCTCTCTACCTGAGGAAAAATTCTCTGGAGTCTACTTGGGGTATAAAAATATGAATGTAAACATTTCCAAGCAAAAATTCTAAATGTTCTAGATTCTGGACAGCATGGTGTGGAGCTTACTGAAGGCTCAGATTGAGATGGGGCTGTTAAGCTCTCCATCCTACCTTGGATTTGTGAGACCCTGTAACCATATTTTGCAGTTCCTCATCTGATCTGACAGTCTGCTTTGGAACCCCAGGATCCGGATGCCCCATGAGAGATGTCAGAGCTAAGAATACTGCTTTCCTCAACTCTGGCAGTGTCTCAGACTGGCTTGGCTGCGATACTATCTAATCAGAGTGAGTCCCAGACCCGAGATATCGGTGCCAGCTCAGGGGGTGGATTTGGCTCCGACATGGTCTGTTCCATCTCTACCACTCTGGGTGTTGGCTCTTGTCAGTTCAGGTCTGGTGTTATCTGAAGGCCGTGAATCTGGAGTGATATCTTCCTTTTCTCCTCCTGCTTCAACTTCGAGGAGATGGGGGATAGATTTCCGGGATTGTTGGCTTTCCGGGTGGTAGAGAGGTTGTTCTTTAGACCAAGAGATGCATCTCCTCTTCCTCTGGAACCTGTGCAGTCCTCATCTGGTCCAAGCCTTGGTCCCATTCATCCTGCCCAAGGTCAGCCCATCCAGGAAGTCCTCCATTCCCCAATGTGTCATGGGCCCCTTCCTCTTCCAAGTCCTCCCCTGACTCTTCCATGGAGGAGATGCATCGAAAGAGGATGTGCAAGAGGAAGCATGTGGACTACCCTTTGGAGTCTTTGACGGAGGACACCGATCTCGATGAAGGTGAAGGGTCCCCTCGATCTCCACCTGCTGATATCTTATTCGGAGATATCCTAGAAAACCTAAAGCACAAGGGTGGATGGTTTGCCCAACCCCCTTCTGAGGAATTGGTGTTTCTGGAGGCATTCATGATGGGTCTGTCTATATCCTGGTGTCCCCACTGGCAGATTAACTTATTGATTTGGTCTCACGCTGGGCTTGGGAGGAACTTGACACCATAGAGCCTATTCCCAAGCGTGCTGACAAGTTCTTGAGCCACCCCCCCCCCCCCCCGTCGGATTGTCCCCACTGGGTAAAAGTATTCCGGTTGATGCCATCATAACATTAGTGGCCACAAAGAAGGAGCTAGCATATAACAGAGTTCCTTTGTCCATCCCCTGAGCACGGAGTCCTGGGCCTTGGACAGACATGGGAAGAGCATATGTTGTTGTTGTGTCTTTTGGCTTTTCCCGGTTAGGGGTTGGCACAGCAGAACTCCGGTCCGCTAATGCTTGGTAGTAGATTTTTACGTGTCGAGTTGCCGGCCCCTAGTCAACGAAGGTACACCCATTCACACATGTCTCCACACAGAAGACACTCTAGCTGAGAATCGAACAGGACAACATCTTACTGTGAGGTGACAGTGCTACCACAGTATACATGGGAAGAGCATATATGCCTCAGCAATTTTTTTGCTGGGAGCGTTAAGCTATTTGGCACAATTTATGCATCTTCATAGATATCTGGTCAAGGAGATCTCCAGTTCTCTCTCTGAGCACATGTCTGAGGAGGTCTCTCCCCAGTTGTCAATTCTTGCGTCTTTGGCTAACTCATCGATGAGGCTGATTTCCAATGCTGTGGAAGGTACCTTTCGAGCAGCTGGATTGGGCATAACAGTAAGAAGACGTGCCTAGTAGAGGTTTTGTGTGTTTGTACAACCCTTTGAAGCATCTTTTACCAATGCCCCCTTTGATAGGCTTCATTGTTTGGACCATTGGTAAAGGATACACATACCACAGTGAGCAAGAGGGCAAGACTGTGTCTACTTTAGTGATCAAGTTTTCTCTCTCTGAGGCCTTTTTGAAGGAACCAGCGTAGTGGGAAGAAAATATGGCTCAAAAAGTCTCAGGGCTCTTTCCTGGATTCTCACAATGAATCCTCATCCATAGGCAGAGGACAAGTGTCCAATGGAAGTCACTGCCCAAGGGGCAGAGGGGGTCCACAGAATCAGGGCTTCAGAGAACCTTTCTCTGACAGGCCCTATCAGTGCTCCTGAAGTACTGCCCAATTATCCTACTCTGGAGGCAATTGGGAGCAGATTGTCATTGCACCTAGACACCTGGACAAAGCTAACAAATGATATCTGGGTGCTAAACATAATTTCAGGAGGTTATTGCATTCTCTTTTTCCTTCCCCCACCTTCTGGAAAGAAGCTCCCTGATGTTCCATGCAGTCAGAGGGAGTACACCATGAATGAAGTTCAAAAACTTCTAGAAAAAAGTCATCCAACCAAACAACAAAGATGCAGAACTTATTCATGCTTCTTTTTGATGCCAAAAAAAGACAGGGGACTTGCAACCTATATTGGACCTGAGCAATCTAAATTTGTTTGTCAAGACGTCAAAGTTTCCCATGGTGATGGTTCAGTCCATTCTGCCATTGCTATGCAAGGATGATTAGATGTGCTCAGTAGACCTCCAGGATGCGCTTATGGCTGGGAGCCAGTCATTACCAGTTCAGAGCACTGCCCTTTGGACTCACCACTGCCTCCAGGGTGTTTACCAAATGCATGTCTGTATTGGCAGATTACTTGAGACTGCAGGGATTCGAGGTATTTCCGTACCTAGACGATTGGCTTCTTACGGTAATGTCAAGGTATTGACTAGAATTGGAGACCCAGTGCCTCTTGCATGCCCTCCATCAGCTGGGGATCACAGTAAATCTGGTAAAATCGAATTTGACATCTGTACAGATAAGATTTTATAGGAACACAACTGAACACTGTCACACTAATAGCAAGAATACCATTACAGTGGGTATCATCTCTGAGACAAGAACTTCATCTTCTACTGGATCCACCCTCTCTCCCTGCAAGACTTATTTTAAGAGCTGTAGGTTCCATGTTGGCTGCCATACTTCTAGTACCCTTACTTAGCAAGGTTCAATATGTGAGTACTTCAGTGGACACTAGTGGTCCATCCTGTGTCACACTTTAACTGTTCCCATCAAACTGACTTCAGGCTGCATCTTTGATGGTGAATGTCATCGGATGATCTCCACCTAAGCAAACCATTTTCTCTCCCACTCCCATCACCCACAGTGACCACGGACACTTAATTATTGGGGTGGAGGGGGCATTTCAAAGGAAGATGGGTCCAAGGCATGTGGTCTAGCTTAGAGACCAAATTGCACATCATTGTTCCGGAGATGAGAGCACTCCTTCTGAAGTTGCAAGCTTTTCAAGACTGTTTTCCTCTGGGAATGATAACATTTCATACAGACATGTCAGTAGTCTGGTGTATCAACAAGCAGGGGGAACTTGCTCTTCCCCCGTTATGCAGAGAGGCCAGTGTGGGAATGGGTGATCTCCTCAAACAACTTTCTGATTGTAACAGACATTCATAGTGAGACCAACATTCTTGCAGACAGACTCAGCCAATCCATTCTGAGTCCACACTAGTGGTCCCTGTATCAGTCAATAGCGAACCAGATATTTCGCCAATGGGACCAACCTTTCTGCTACCTTTATGTATTCCCGTTAAACACCAAATGCAGCAAGTACTTCTCTCGGATCCCCCCAACCGGGGAGCCACCTAGGAATGCTATAATACACGATTGGCTTCCAGGTCTTCTGTACGCTTATCCCCCAATCCCATTGATACCGAAAGCTCTACAGAAAGCCAGCAGGTTCAAGAGCACACTAATCCTCATAGGCCCCTTCTGGCTTTGTCAAGTATGGTTCCTCTTCCTGCGGTCTCAAGCCAAGTATCCACCATGGATACTTGATCCCAGACAGGACCTGATTTCTCACTCATCAGAGCAGCAGTCCCCCAGTCTAAGATCATTGAGACTAACTGCTTGGTTTCTCCACTTCTAATGATTCTAAGAAAGTCCAGGCTAGCCTCTCCTGTCTGAGACATTATTCTTGCTTCTCAAAAACCTGCTATCAAAAACGTTTACAATAGTAAATGGAAAGGGTGTGAGCACGGACTCAGAATATTGACCCTTACTCAGCTCCCATTTCAACCATCCTACTTTTCCTAAGTTCTCTGTTTCAAGAGTGAGCCAGTTTTTCTACGATTAAATTACATTTGGCAGCAATTGCTAATTTTCACATCACGGATGATTCACATTCATTAGCTTCCATTTCAGCGTCTAGGTTATACAAGGCCTTCATGAAAGGAATATTTCTTCTTAGGCCACCTGTTAAAGATCCTTCTCTTCCATGGGATCTGAATCAGAGCCAGCTAATTCCTGTGACATGAAGTTTTTAACGTGGAATACCATTTTTCTTGTGGCCATTACTTCAGCCAAAAGAGTATCAGAACTGCAAGCCTTGTCTTCTAAACCGGCATACATTTACTTTTTGAAGGACAGGGTATCTCTGAGGATAAATCCTTCCTTTATGCCAAAAGAGGCCACGGAGACTAACATAAACCAGTCCATTCATCTTCCTGTTTTCTTTCCCAAGTATTCCAACAAGGGTGAATACACGCTTCATCACCTTGACTTTCAGAGACAGTTGCATTTGTACCTGCACAGAACAAAGGAAATTAGGAAGTCTGAGAAACTATTTGTCTCTTTTTCACCCAATCGGATAGGCCAAGCAGTGTCAAAAGTAACGGATCATCAATTGTTTCTCCATCATTTACTCCTTGAAGGGACTGCAATTGCCCCATCCACTGAAAGCCCACTCTACCAGATCAATGTCTACTTCTTCACCCTTTGCAGCTAGAATTTCTATTAATGACATATGTGCTGCGACAACCTGGTTCATGTCAAATACTTTGTTTCGCATTATAAACTGGATATAGTTTCCAAAAACAGAGCATCTCTTAGGTCCGAGGTGCTCAGGCATATCCTTTCATAGGGGCTACCAGTCATAATTATGTAGCTGGGGACTCTGACCCAATGCTGGGGAATAATGAAATGGACAACATCAGATTTAGGAGTTATGTACTTACCATAACTTGGTATCTGTGTTGTCCTATTTCATTATTCCTCACATCCCACCCAACCTTTCCACTTTCAGGAAGTCTAGAGGTTTCTAGGAAAGTTCTGAATTTATGGTTCTCTGTCTTGAGCTCCAGCTGAGAGCATGGTTATTAGTGGTGGTGGTGTTGCTCTTCATAGTTGTTATAATCATATCTTTGCTTCGCCCTTTTCCGAGGCAGTGAACTCAATCTGAGAAGTTGGAGGAGATGCAGGGCACTATGGGAGGAGGAGGAGCTTGAGATTAGTAGCATCTGTCTTTTGGAACAGCTGGTTAAGATCTGACTTCAGATCTAAGGATCCAGTGGTGAGAAATAATGAAATAGGACAACACCGATACCAAGTTATGGTAAGTACATAACACCTAATTTTCTGCTTGTGCTATGTTTAGGAGCCTTAACTGTGTAGCTCTGAAATACCCCTTCAGATTGGGTAATTCCAATTCTCCCTGTTCTACTTGAAGAATCAGCTTATCCCACTTGACTGTTGTCGTCTTCCCCTCTCAGATGAAGTCCTTCAGCTCTTTATTAATTGCTATCTTCAACTTCTCCTCTGGTTGATAAAAGTATGCCTGACCTGTGTATAAGACTAAAGGGACTAAAAACATTTTGACTGCTTGTATCTTACTATCCATATCCATATAACAAAGCATCCAGTTTCTCAGTTTTTGTATTATCTTTTGTTTAGTCATTTCCCACATATCCTTAGCTGCCACACCAGAATAATTTTTAATCTGTACTCTTAAATACTTCATTCTGATATTGTTAATCCTCGTTCAGTCATTACGTATGGGTATCGATTCCGACCTCGGAACCGAGCCGGCGTCTTCCAAGCTCGCGTCAGCTACAAACTCTCGAGCTAAACTCTTACCCATAATTCCCCTCTCCCTGTTACTTCAGATTTCGTTTGCCACGTTGCCATTTGGTCGTGTCAAGCTGCTTCTCTTGAGCTAAGTATGGATATTTATTGTCAGACTAGTCTGTTATATAACCTTTCTGTCAGAAAAGTTTCCAATTTGTTGTCTCTTACCCTATCGCATTTAGTGACTATATTTTCTTGAGTTTCCTTCTCTTTACTCTGCACCTTTTACCCCAAGGTGTTTTCTCCCTTACCATCGTTGGTAATTCCTTCCTTTTCTTCATTACCTTCGGGTATTCTTTCGTATCATTGCTAGTACCTTTTCTTCTATCTCCTTTTCTATCATGGCAGATAAAAAAGGTAGTCCAGGATTTAAAAGATGTTCTGCTTGTGGACACAAATTACCTACATCAGATGCACACTCTTTGTGCGTTTATTGCTTGGATGTGTCCCACTTATCTGTTGACCCGCCCTGTGGTATTTGTAAAAATTTTTCCAATAGAACTTTGATTGAAAGGAAAAATAATTTGTTGCTGAAGGGACTTCTGAAATCTCCCTTTTCAGAGGCTATTTCTGGGTCAGAGGCTTCAACCCCTCCTAGAGCCCATAAGAAAATTTTGGATAATCCTACTAAGGCCAAGTGTTTGCCTTTGTCCCCGGCTGGGGATTCCCAGCAACCAAGACCTAAGAAGGCTAAAGTTTCTGCTTCGGAGCTCACTCAATCGGCTCCAGTGCTTTCGGTGCCTAGACCTTCGGCACCGAGGCCTTCGGCGCCATCAGTGATCTCGGCTCCGTCTTCTCCTGTACCCTTTACTATATCTGTACCAGGGGGCTCCTCAGTTCAGATTTTTGCAACTACTACACCGGCACGGACTGTTCAGACGGCGCAGACCTTGACCACGTCCGCTCCGACATCTTTCTCAGAACCGACGCCTCAGTTATTAGCACCAATTTTGTCAGTTCGACCTTCGGTACCAGTAACCACTTTGGCACCAATCCTTTTGTCGGTGCAGACCGTGACCTCAGCACCAATGATTTCCTTGGTGCAGACATCTGTAGTCCAGTCTCTCTCAGCACCATTGTTCTCAGTGCGGACTGGTGAGGTGGGCACCGAGCTTGTTTCTTCTGTGGAGAGACCTATTTCTCCCTCAGTCTCCATGAGGTCCACTAGAAGCCTTTCCGAACACAATGTGTTGCGTCTTGTAGATCAAGTGCTTCTGGCCAGAGGTATCCCACCCCCCAGGACCTATCCTTCCTTGGGAGGTGATCACCCATTGCCAAAGACCCCTTCTTATTTTCTCCTTCATTGCCTTTGAAGTCCATTGATATAGCATAGTCTTCCCCCTCTACCTTTCCCTTTATGGCTCTCACTAAGGAACCGCAGTTGCCTTCATGGCAGGAGAATTTTGCTACGACCCAGGATGACAGTTGTGACACATGTAATTTGTTGTTTCACAGCCATCCAGGGACTCCGGGTCGGCAGGCTGAGCCACTTAGGGGAGGGGTGACCCCTGTCCTGGGCACTCACCCCTCTTCAGGTGGACCAGCCTTCCAACTGATGGAGAAGGCTCTGGCTTCTGCTGGCGATAATGTGCTGTCTATCCCCCCGCCCTCCTCTGGTCCACTGTGTTCACAAGTCGCACCTAGCGGACACCGGGCACAAGGGCCTCAGGACATAGTCCCACTGGAAACTCCCTTTCTGTCTCCTTCCTTAGCTTCTCCCTCTGAGGAAGTTCATCAGAAAAGTTTGTGTAAGAGGAAGCACATGGACTCTACAGAGGAGTCCCTCACTGAAGACACAGACTTTGATGAGGAGGAAGGATCCCCTCGGTCACCCTCTGAGGTATCCTTTGGTGATGTCCTCGAAATCCTTAAACAGAGAGGTGACTGGCAGCCCTCTAATCCGACCTCTGAGGAGTCTGTGTTCCTGCAGGCTTTTCGCGCCCGGCCCCCTACCTCCTGGGTTACTCCACCTGCCGATGAACTTGTCCGGCTCATCGTGCAGCGTGCGTGGAAGGCTCCTGACACCGGCGAGGCTATTCCCCGGAGGCCAGATAAGATTTTGTCCCCTCCTGCTACGGATTCCCATTGGTCTACAGGTCTTCCTGTGGATGCTGTGGTGGTAGCAGCCGCAACCAGAAAGGATCTGGCGAAAGAAGAAAGCCAGACTGTCCACCCGCCTAACAAAAAGTCCCGGGCACTGGACAGGATAGGGAAGCGCACCTTTGCATCAGCGACCTTTGCTATCAGGTCCCTGAATTATATGACACACTTTATCAGGCTTCAAAGGGATTTGATTACCGAGCTGTCTGAAACCTTGGCTGGTGCCGTGTCTGATGAGGTCCGTGACAAAGTGGCCTCTCAGCTGGCCACCATTGAGTCAATATCTAACTCCTTCATGTGGCTGATAACTCATGCATCAGAAGGAGCAGCTAGAGCAGCGGGGTTCACCTGTGGTCTTGAGACAACAAGCCTGGATGCGCTTGTGCAATTTCGCAGAACCCTTTAAGGCTTCCTTTCTTAATGCTCCCATTGAGGCCTCTTCATTGTTTGGACCCAAAGTTAAAAGCACACTGGCCAGATGTGAACAGGACGGCAAGACCCTTTCTGCCATAGGTGTCTGTTATTCTTCCCCTCAACGTGCTTTCTCCCGAAACCAAAAGAGTGGGAAGATATGGTTCAAGAAATCTCCAGGTCCTTTCCGTGACGCACAGGCTGACTTCTCCCCTAGAGGCAGATGGGGAAACTCACAGGGAAGATGCCACTTTCAGGGCAGAGGGGGTCCGCGTAACCAGGGTTCCAGGGACACTTTTCCTGGCCAATCCTACCAGTGCTCCTGAAGAGAGGCCCAACTCCTTTCGTCTGGAGGTGGTTGGGGGTCATTTCTCCTTGTACCCTTCTGCCTGGCTAACCATCACCACCGATTCTTGGGTACAAAGGATTATAACCATAGGTTATCATATCCCCTTTGATCTTTGTCCTGTCCCTTCAAAAATCCTTCCCGACGTTCCATCCAGTCAAAGGGAAGAAGCAGCACTAGAGGTAGAAAATCTGCTAAAAAAGAGAGTCATCCAAATAGTCCCTCCAGACCAGATAGGATCCAGATTCTACTCAAGACTAGTTTTGGTGCCAAAGAAAACCAGGGACCGGAGACCAATTTTGGATCTCAGTGTATTAAACAAGTTTGAGAGAGTACAGAAATTCCGGATGGTCACAATACAGTCTATCCCCCCTCTTTTGGAAAAAGACAATTGGATGTGGTCGATAGATCTTCAAGATGCGTATTACCACATAAAAGTGGACAGGCCATCAAGAAGACTTCTGCGCTTCCATGCGGGGGCCAATCAGTACCAGTTAAGAGTACTGCCCTTCGGACTCTCTACAGTCCCCAGAGTGTTCACAAAGTGCATAGCAGTTGTCACAGCTCACTTGCGACTTCAAGGATTCCAGGTGTTTCCATACCTAGACGACTGGCTCATCTCTGCCCCCACCAGACATCTATTGGAAGAAGCCCTGACATACTCTCTCCTCATTTCAAAAAGGCTAGGCATAACCATAAACTGGCAAAAATCCAATCTCACCCCATCTCATTCCACAGAATTCATAGGGGTCATCTTGGATACAAAGAATTGCAGAGCATCCATTCCAGAGCACAGAATTTTAAGGATAAAGCAACAACTGATCCCAATCCTTTCAAGGGAGAAATCCACAGCTCACTCTGTCCTACAGCTGTTGGGTTCCATGGCAGTCTCCATCACTATTGTCCCCCTGGCCAGGTTTCATATGAAGCCTCTACAATGGCCACTGCTCACCCAATGGTATCCTTTTCAGCATCCTTTTTCAGCCAAGATTCGAGTAACCCACAGGTGCAAACAGGATTTAAATTGGTGGATGACCCACAACCCGTCACAATGGTCTCGCCCCTTCTCTCCCCAGCAACCTAAGGCTACAGTGACCACAGGCGCCTCCCTGATGGGGGGGGGGCTATGTCAGGGCCAGACAGTCCAAGGCACTTGGTCTGAATTGGAGGCCCAACTGCATATAAATGTTCTAGAGCTGAGGGCAGTGCTGCCGGCGTTGCAAGCATTCCATCCCCTGCTGCCGTCTGGGACAATTGCGATTCAATCAGACAACAAGGCGGTGGTCTGGTACATCAGCAAACAAGGTGGAACCAGATCTTGCCCCCTTTGTCAAGAGACCATGAGAATATGGCAATGGGCGGTGGCTACCAACCATTTTCTTCTAGCAGTGCACATTCTTGGGAGTTCCAACGTGATGGCAGACAGACTCAGCAGGTGCATTCTACAACCTCATGAGTGGTCCCTGAATCCCTTGATAGCGGTGGAGATCTTCCACCGCTGGGGCCATCCTTGCTGCAACCTCTTTGCTTCCACGACCAACTACAAATGCAGCAACTACTTCGCCCTGATTCCCCCTTTGGGACAGTCACCCAGGGACGTTCTAGTCCACGATTGGCCCTCGGGTCTTCTTTATGCATTCCCACCTTTTCCCCTCATTCCCCAGTTTCTGAAGAAATCCCGTCAGTTGAAGAGCAAAGTCATCCTCATAGCACCATATTGGCCTCGTCAGATTTGGTTCCCCTTCCTTTGGCCTCACCTGCTAGATCAACCATGGATTCTCTATCCAACCCCGGAGTTGATTTCACATCCGCAGAACCTGATTCATCCCAACTTGGACAGCCTGAAGCTTACAGCTTGGCTCCTCCAATTCCCTTGATTGCCAGGCAGAATGTTCTTTCTTTACCAGTATGGGACATTTTTATTGCATCTCATAAGTCTTCTACTAGAATTACTTATCTAAGCAAGTAGAAAAGATTTACCTGTTGGCTGAAAGAAAAACAAGTAGATCCCTTCGCAGCACTGGTGTCAATAATACTAGAGTATCTGGCCGACCTATTTCAATCGGGTCTGTCGGCCTCTACCATTAGAGTTCATTTGGCTACAATATCTAATTTCCATGAAGGTGTCCAAGACTCCACTCTTATGTCACACAAATTATGCAAGACCTTCATAAAAGGTGTGAATCATTTGAAGCCCCCTTTTAGAGAACCTGTTCAGCCATGGGACCTGTCGTTAGTTCTACAAGCTCTGACAATGCCACCCTTCGAACCAGCTTCTTCTTGCGACCTCAAATATTTGTCATGGAAAACTTTGTTTTTGGTGGCCATTACTTTTGCCAGACATATCTCTGAGCTTCAAGCTTTATGCATTAAGAGTCCATACTTGATTTTTCATAGAGATAGTGTCTTTGGGAACTAATCCTTCCTTTCTGCCAAAAGTGATCTCTGAAATGTCCATTAATCAAACCATTGACTTGCCAGTTTTCTTTCCCAATCATTCAAAAAGAGGAGAGTATTGCCTACATACCCTAGATATTCACAGGCAAATCCGCTTTTACTTGAACAGGACTAGGTCCTCGAGTAAATCTGGCCAGTTATTTTTGACCTATTCTGGACCTAGATTAGGATCTGCTGTTGCTATAGTCACATTAGCTAGATGGTTGAAACACTGTGTGGCCTTCATTTATACACAATGCAATATCCCATTGCTTACTACCATGAAGGCTCATTCAACAAGGTTGGTGGCAACTTCTGCTGCCTTCCATGCCAGAGCTTCTTTACATGACATATGTGTAGCCGCAACTTGGGCTATGCCTCATACCTTCATCAGTCATTACAGATTAGATTTGGCCTCCAGGGGAAGAGCATCCTTTGGTTCTATGGTGCTCAGGAATGTCCTTCCATGAGAGCCTCCCAGGAATAGAGGTAGCTGGGGACTCTGTCCCATACGTAAGGAATGAACGAGGATTAACAATATCAGATAAAGAAGTTATGTCTTACTATAACATTCCATCTGTATTGTTGATCCTCGTTCAGTCATTACGACCCTCCCTCCTTCCTTCCCCTTCCTGTGGCTTCTAGTGGATCACACCATCTGGTTCTCTTAGGTCATTTGACCAGAGGTAGCCCTTACCTTCTTTTGACTTGCAAACTCAATCTGAGGTAACAGGGAGAGGGGGATTATGGGTAAGAGTTTAGCTCGAGAGTTTGTAGCTGACGCGAGCTTGGAAGATGGCCGGCTCGGTTCCGAGCTCAGAACCAATACCCATACGTAATGACTGAACGAGGATTAACAATACAGATGGAACATTATGGTAAGACATAACTTCTTTTTTTATTATATTCCTGTAAATACAGATATTGCTGAACCAATTCGTGTGTGGGTACATCATTTACTGCTATTGCCTTTGGTTTGGCTTTATTAATTTGTATGCCAAAACGATTTGAAACTGCTTCAAAATGTTCCACAACACTGTAATGTCTCTTTCTTGTTTTATCAGGAATAAAATAATATCATCTGCAAACAGAGGCAGCTTTTCTTGTCTACTGTACCAATTATATCTGTGAATGTCTGAGTCCTTTATTTTCTTTGCCAGTGCTTGTAAATATAATGCAAATAACAAAGGTGAATGAGGACTCCCCTGCCTGGTTCCTCTACTCAAGCAACAATTATCATAGAGGACCACACCCACTTCAGTTTTCACATCCAATCCTTCAGATATCCTCCTAATCAACGTTTTAATTTTTTCAGGAAATGCAAATGCTTCCATTGCCATACTCATAAAGTCCCAGCTTACTCTGTCACATAGGTTCATAGGTTGGTACCAGGCTATCAGCCCTAGGGCCTATACAAGCCTAGCCATAACAATTCCCTGGCTATTTCTTCCCACACTATTTACTTTCCTGGACCCCTGTCTAGCAGGGCAACTGACATGATCCTCGGGGTGAATTTCCTTTCTCCCATCCAATCATCAAGGTTCCTTTTGAAGAGGGCCAGAGAGGCACTCTGCTTGACATGTATGGGCAATCTATTCCAGAGTCTGGGGAGTCTCTGGGTCAGGAACCTATCCCTCCAGCATGTTTTGTTTATTGTGATGACAAGGTTTAGATCCCTGGAGCGTGTGGCTCTGAGTGATTGGGATTTCTTTAAGTGTAGCATGTCCAACAGCTCTGGGTTTGACATGGCCTTGTATGTTAAGCAGAGATCGCCTCTGAGTAGACGATATGCGACAGAGTATAGCTGGAGTTTTTAAGGCGGTCAGCATAGGGCATCTGCTTTAGGCCTGTGATTCTTTTAGTGAGGTATTTCTGCAGCCTTTCCAGTTGTTGCAGATGTCTTGAGAGGTACATACCAAACGGGGCGTTGTATTCTATAATGGGTCTAATGAGGGATGAGTACAGTGGGACAATGACCTCCTTTTTTCTGGATGAAAAGCCCTTAGTGATGAGGTGTGCCACATAGAAGGATTTCCTGACTGTTGTGGCGATGTGGTTATCGAAGGTGAGACCACTGTCCACCTGTGTCCCTAAGTCTCTTATCACACTGTCGGTGTTTAGTGTACTGCCACCTATATGGTAATTCACGGATACATGTTTTTTTCCAATGGGGATAACTATACATTTCTTGGCATTGAGCTTGAGCCCATGGCTGTGGCACCAACATGCTTTCTCTGCATCAAGGCCCACCAACAACAATGGTATTTTCTTACATTCTACTTCCCTCTGGATCATCAATGTTCTGTTAATATTGTCAGTTATTTGCCTACCCTCCACAAAACCACATCAGTCTATATCTATCAATTTTGGCATTACTTTTGTCATTCTTTTAGCCGTTATAGACATGAACAATTTATAGTCATGGTTTAGTATTTCAATGGGCCTGTATGAAGCTGGGTCTGATTGATCCTTATCCTCTTTATGTATTACAGCTACCATTGCTTTCTACCAGGATGTTGGTACTGCTCCTCCTCTTAAAATACTGTTAAACAAAACCTTCCAAATCTTTATCAGTTTTTTTCCCTCACAGCTTCCAAACTTCCACAGGAATGCAGTCTATTCTTGGGTACTTTCCTGTAGACTGGTTATAAATAACAATGTTTATCTCATCTCCTCCTATCCTAACCATTAGTAATTGAGCCTCATCTACCTCTAACCTTGGCATATTTAATTCTTCCTTAAACATTTCCATTTGTATCTTTTCTGGATTTCCATATTTCTCTGCTTTATACAGACTTTCATAGAATTTCCGAAATATTTCTAATACCTGTACAGGATCTGTTGTTACCTTTCTTGTTATGGCTCCCTAAACTTGGCAACAGCCCTATGTTCTCCATGTTTCACTGTTGCAGTCATCACACATGGGTTATCCTGCCAGGGATAGCCCTCAGTCGGCTCGAATAGCAGAGGCTTAGTATTTCTGCATCAGTTGCTGTCACTCCAGAACTGACGTCAGGTCTTCAGTGATATAAAATCAGGCAGCTGACGCCATTACATCAGTCTTTCTGGGCGAGGAGCCCGAAGCAGAAGCAGTTCGCACGAGTGCCGGCCAGCCGCTACCTGAGTTTTTGTTTCCGAAATTGAAGTTGAAGTCTTCTAAAGCTAAGTACCCTGTTGGGGATTCTTTTTTCTTGCTCTAACCAATGTCAGAAAAAGTTAACAATTGTCTCGCATGTGGAAAGCAAATACCACACCAAAATTTCCATTCTTACTGCGTCACCTGTTTAGGCCCAGATCAAGACATCCCTCGCAGTTGATTTTGTGCTTTGTTCAACGCCAGAACTATACGTCCTTGGGCCCTTATCATAGCTAAATACTTTTGCTCTTGATCTCTATATTCCGAAATAGCCGCCAGTTTGCTGGTACTCAGTGAGGCGCTTTCGCAGCCCCTGATACCCGCTTCTGTGGATTTGCAGGCCGTTACCGAGACCCATTCAGAGTTCGGTATGCTGCGAGACTCTTCTTTGACTACGGAACCTGCGACTATCTCTACCTTGGATGAGTCTGGAGCTGCTGAGCAGGCACCGGCTAATTTAACGGAAGCGTCTCTGTCTTTATCCTTTCATTTTTTTCAGAAGATCGGTAGTCGGATGGCTTACCAAAGCCATTTCGGAATATAGAGATCAAGAGCAAAAGTATTTAAAACAGGTGACGCGTCTTCAGTTCTTTCTAAAACTACTGAGTTTCTAAGGCCCAGGGTACATACTACACCTAAGAAACTGATGACCCAAGCTCAAGCACCTGCTTCCTTGCCTTAATCTCAAATGCTTAAAGTGGCTGAAGACCTTATCATGCTGATTAGGGGAAGCCAGCCTACGCCTTCTAAAAGAAAAAGAGACTTGTCCCCAGCAGCCTTATCTGACCAGGAGTCCGATGACTCTGACGTTTCTGATTATGAAGACATGCCCTTGTCTGCTTATGAAGATTCATATGCAGAGGAATCCATTCCATCTGCCTCTCCTCCAGATGATTTATTATTTATTTATTTCCAGTTTGATGACCAGGAGGTCCACTGGGCTCAGGGAGCCCATTTTCAGTGGAGGCCCAGGGAGAAAAGCTCCATAATACACAGTAACAATAAGCAACAAAGTAAATATTACACAGTAAAACCTAGTAAGGTACAATCAAAAAGAATAGTAGAACATACATTACATATATACTTTTATACTAGAATAGGGACAAGTGAAACTCTACATACTTTGAGAGAGCATTTCCATTGGGAATGCCAGGATTATCCTCAGTACAAAAAGAGACTCATGGAATTTTTAGATTTGCCACAGCACAGACCCTGAGCTATTCCTCCTGTCCTGGATGTTGTGGATGATGTTTTCATGGAATCCAGTTTCTTACCTCCTGCTCCCAGGAAACCTGACAGGTATGACAGAGTCCCTGACTCACACAAATTTCTTTTCAAAAATCCTACTGCTGACCCAGAGGTCATCTCCCAAAGACCTAAAGGAATAAAAGCAACCACAGCTAAGAATCCCAACCCTTTGGGCAGGGATTCCCGAGCTTTAGACAGATGGGGTAAAAAAGTATATACCTCTGCAATTCTTGCCATTAGAACATTAAATTGTCAGTTCCACATGTTGAAATACCAGCAACATACAATGGAACTTCTTAAACAAATAGTATCTACCTTTCCAGCTTGTACAGAAAATAAAGAATTACAGGAGCTTATGCATTCTGCAAGCCAAGTTGCTAAACACACTTTGCAATGTGGCTTTGATGCTCTAGAAGCTTCTTGCAGGACAGCAGTCACAGGTTCTGTACTTAGAAGGCATGCTTGGCTTAAGGAACAGACCTTGCCAGACCATGTCAAATCAAAACTATTGGACGCACCACTGAACAAAGACAATTTGTTTGGCACCAAGGCTGAAGAGGTCTTAAAAAAGATGGAAGAAAAAGTTAAATCTATGCAGACAGTTAAAGACTTTTTGCAAGTCCAGCCTCCAAGATTCAGTAGACATTGCCCCTCAAAACACTGGTCCTTTTCAACCCCCTCAAGGCCGGCTCAGACTAGACTTAGAGGTAGCAGACCCCCCCAGACAGCAGTCCCAGGGAATGCAGAGATCTAAGCAATGGAGTACCTCCACTTCTAAAACAGGGAGTGCTAAGTCACTCCCTTATGGCAAGAATTCACAATGACTTTTCAACTCCACCCCTTACCTCTGCCCACCTGCTTGTGTCCCTAGGAGGAAAACGTGCCTCCCATGCAAAAAATTGGGTCTCCATCACCAACGACCGATGGGTCCTCAACATAATGTCCCAGGGGTACAAATTTTATTTCCACACACTGCCAACCCCAAAAGGGTTCCCAGATCTTCCTCCAAACTGGTGGGCAGAGGCACAAAACCAAGTTCATTCCCTGCTCTCCATGAGGGCAATTCAGCTTGTCCCGACAGACCAGACAGGCCAAGGTTTTTATTCCAGACTTTTCCTGGTACCCAGAAAAGAGGGCACATGGCACTTAATCCTAGATCTTTCCATTCTAAACACTTTCCTGGTGACACCAAAATTCCAAATGCTCACCCTCC
Organism: Protopterus annectens; assembly: GCF_019279795.1. Taxonomy (NCBI): domain Eukaryota; kingdom Metazoa; phylum Chordata; order Ceratodontiformes; family Protopteridae; genus Protopterus; species Protopterus annectens. The sequence goes on from NC_056734.1 coordinate 758,766,730, forward strand.
AGCAACTTCTTCCAATGCTATCCAAAGATGCTTGGTTAGCCACTCCAGACCTAAAAGAACCCTATCTGCACATCCCATTCAGGAAATATCTATGTTTCAGGGCAGGATCTATGCATTATCAGTTCTCTGCACTTCTCTTTGGCTTATCCACTGCTCCCAGAGTTTTCACAGAATGCCTGGGTCCAGCCATTGCATTTTGCAGACAAAAAAATATTCAAATTTACCCTTACTTGGACGACTGCTTGATTCAGGCAGACAGTCAGGAAAAGCTGTTGCAGCACCTGACCTTTGTAAAGGACCTGCTGACATCACTGGGGTACACTATAAATGAAAAGAAACCCAAACTAGTCCCCAGTCAGTAAATTGTATTCCTGGGAACAAGCCTGGACACGGCATCCCAGATGGCATACCTTACTCCAGAAAAACAAGCCTGTCTGACAGGCTACTTCTCTCCAGTAGCCACCAGAACCCAGTTATCCACAAGGAAAATCCTGCAAGTTCTATGGTTCATGGCTTCATGCATTCTACTAATTCCATATGCCAGACTGCATATGAGTAAACTTTAATGGTACTTAAAAAGCCTTTGGTATCAACATTCCCAGGACCTGGAAACCATTATACCTGTGATACCTTGTCTAAGGAAATATTTTCTTTGGTGGGCAGAAGCATGCAACCACAACAAGGGACTTCCCTTTTCACAACCCCACACCACCCAGACCCTAACCACAGATGCATCAGATTATGCCTGGGGTGCACACCTGGACGACAGATACATTCATGGCCACTGGAGCCCAAATCAAATACATCTGCACATCAAGCAAAAAGAGATGCTAGCTGTTCAGCACACTCTGACAGCTTTCAGACCCCCTACTCTCTCCGGGGCCTCTACTAATCAAAACAGACAACACCACAGTGATGTGGTACGTCAACAAGCAGGGAGGAAACCACTCTTATCCACTCTGAAGGCTAGCCATGACCCTTTGGCACACGGCTTCAGCCATGCAAATTCAAATGCTAGCACAATTCTTACCTGGCAACCAAAACTCTCTGGCAGAAAATTTAAACAGAAATCTCTTAGACCCACGCAAGTGGCAATTAAACCACAACACCTTCAGCCTGATAACCCAGAAATGGGGTACCCTGAAGGTGGACGTATTTGCCTCCCACAACCACCACCAGCTCAGCAAATTCTGCACCAGGGAACCTCACAGCAGGGCCTGGAATGTGGATGCCCTATCCTTCCAGTGGGTAACCCTCTCGGTCTATGCAGTTCCCCTTCTACCTCTTCTTACATGGGTATTACTCGAAATACGGGAGGAAAAACCAAGAGCAGTCCTGACTGCCCCAGACTGGCCATGACAGCACTGGTACCCACTACTGCGCAGTCTGTCACCGTTGCCTCCATGGCACCTCCCTCAGATTCCCACTCTCCTGACCCAGCGGAAAGGAGAGATGTTCTTCGTGTTTCACTGTTGCAGTCATTACATTTGGGTTATCTGCCTGCAGGTAGCCCTCAGCCAGCCTGATTATCAAAATCTTGGGTCCTGCATCGGATGCTGTCTTTTCTTCCATGATGTCAGGTAGTCAGGGGTATAAAGCATGCAGCCGACGCCATTATATCAGTCTTTCTTGCTGCGCGGTTCCGAAGCAGAAGCAGTTCGCAAGTGCGTGTTGGCCGACTCTGGAAATTTTCATTTTTGAGTTTCAGAACCGAAGTCTTCAAAAAGCTAAGTACCCCTTTGGGATCCTTTTTTTTTGCTCTAAACTGATGTCAGTAAAAGTTAACAATTGTATTACCTGTGGAAAGCAAATACCTCATAAAGATTTTCATTCCTACTGCATTCCTTGCCTAGACCCAGACCATGACTTCCCTCGTTGTCGGTTTTGTGCCTTATTCAACCCTCGAGCTATTCGTCGTCAATCCATTTTTGCAGCAAACTATTTCGGTACTCGGTTTAATTATCCAGAACTGGCTTCAGTAAGCCACCCGACTACCGACATTCTGAAAATCTTAACGATAAAGACAGAGACAGACCGCATAGGTCCAAAGCTGCCGACGATGCTTCCATTAAGCTAGTCGCCAGTTCGCTGGTACTCAGTGAGGCGCTTTCACAGCCCCTGATACCCGCTACTTCAGATTCCCAGGCCTCTACTGAGACCCATGCCACGAGATGCTTCTTTGACTATGGAACCTGCGGATGTTTCTACCTTGGATGGGTCCAGAGCCGCTGTGCAGGCACCGGCTACTGAAGGTGTATTCAGGCCTACGGACTTGCATTTCAAACTGACGCCATCTTCTTCTTCAAGGCCTAAAACTCGACCCACGCCTAGAAAACTGACGTCCAAACTGCATGGTCAGGCCCATATGCCTAAAAAACAAATGATAAGAATGGCTGAAGACTTTATTACTCTAATTAGGGGAAGCCAGCTTTCTCCCTCTAAGAGACCTAGAACTGATTTTCCTTCTGATTCTTCTGATCAGGATTCTGAAATTTCTGTTTCTTCTGATGGCTGGGATTTGCCCTCATCTAACTATGAGGATTCTGATACAGAGGACTCCATACTCTCTGCTTCCCCTCCAGAAGATTTTTCTTTTGGTGAAACCTTGCACACTCTTAGGGAGCATTTCCGCTGGGAAAGCCAGGATTACTCTGACTCCAAAAAGAGGTTTAGGGAATTCTTACTCCTACCTCAACACAGGCCTTTAGCTATCCCTTCTGTACTGGACATTATAGATGATGCCTTCTTGGAATCTAGCCTGGCCCCAGACACTTTACTTCCAGCTCCCAGAAAACCTGACAGGTATTACAGAGTACCTGACTCTCACAAGTTCCTCTTTAAGAATCCTACTGCAGACCCAGAAACCATTTCACAGTGACCCAAAGGCATTAAGACTACTACTGTCAAAAACCCTACCCCCTCTGATAGATATACCAGGGCCCTGGACAGATGGGGCAAGAAGGTATACACTTCTGCTACTTTGGCCATTAGGGCCTTAAACTGCCAGTTTCATATATTAAAGTATCAGTGCATATTATTGGACTACTGAAACAGAAAATTATGTTAATTCCCGAGTGTGCTGAAAATAAAGAATTACAGGATTTAATTCATTCTGCTGAACAAGTTGGTAAACATACTTTGCAATGTGGTTTTGACTCTTTAGAAGCATCTTGTAGGGCTGCTGTCACTGGGTCTGTTCTTAGAAGGCATGCTTGGCTTAAGGAGCAAAATTTGCCAGATCATGTTAAAGCTAAATTACTGGATTCTCCCTTAAACCAAGACCACCTGTTTGGCAACAAAGCAGAAGAATTACTTAAAAAGATGGAGGAAAAAGCTAAATCTGTGCAAACTGTTAAAGATTTCCTGCAAGTACAGCCTCCCAGATTTAGTAGACATTGGCCTTCTAAGAACTGGTCCTTTCCTGACTCTTCCAGGCCTTCTCAGTCCAAACCCAGGAACAGCAGACCACCTAGGCTACAGTCTCGAGGTACTCACAGGCCTAAGCAGTGGGGGGCTCCCACTTCCAAAGCTGGAAGTAGTAAGACAGCCCCCTATGGCAAACTGTCACAATGACTTAACCTTAAACCTTCCAAGCCCTGCTCAACTGTCTGCTCCCTTAGGGGGAAAAATCACCCTGCATGCAAAAAACTGGGAACTCATTACCCAAGACAAATGGGTTTTAAATATAGTTTCCCAAGGATACATATTCCACTTCCACTCCTTACCAGCCCCAGATGGTTGGCCAGACCTACCCCCAAATCAGTGGGCAGAGGCTCAACAGCAGGTTCTCTCACTTCTAAGTATCAGGGCTATTCAACCTGTCCCAGCAGAGGAATGGGGCGAAGGTTTTTACTCAAGACTGTTTCCTGGTACCCAGAAAAGACAACTCCTGACGTCTTATCCTGGACCTGTCTATTCTAAACACTTTTTTGTAATCCCAAAATTGAAAATGCCAACTCTTCATCAGCTGCTTCCCATGCTAGGCAAAAATGCCCGGTTGGCAACATTGGACTTAAAGGAAGCTTACCTGCACATCCCAATAAGGGAATCTTACAAAAAATACCTACACTTCAGAGCAGGCTACATGCACTATCAGTTCTTTGCACTGCTTTTTGGCTTATCTACTGTGCCCAGGGTATTCACAAAGTGCCTAGCTCCAGTCATTGCATTCTGCAGGCAAAGAAATATTCAAATATACCCATACCTAACCATTGTCTAATTCAGACAGAAAGCCAGGACATACTATTAAATCATGTGGCATTTGTAAAGAAACTGCTAACCTCACTGGGGTACAACATAAACAAAAATAAATCTCACCCAGTACCCTGACAACAAATTGTATTCCTGGGAGCAAGCTTGAACACAACTTCCCAGATGGCCTACCTCACACCAGAGAAACAAGTTTATTTGGCAGCCTACTTCAAACTACTGGCCACAAAGACCCAGTTATCTGCAAGGAAAATACTGCAAGCCCTGGGGTTCATGGCCTCTTGCATCCTACTAATTCCATATGCAAGACTGCATATGAGGAAACAACAATGGTATCTAAAAAGCCTATGGTGTCAACATTCTCAGGACCTGGAATCAATGATCCCTATCATTCCTTGTATAAAGACAGAGTTCCTATGGCGGGCAGAGGCCTGCTACCATAGCAAGGGACTGCCATTCACTCTACCCCCTGCCTCCCAAACCCTAACAACAGACGCTTCAGACTATGCATGGGGGGCTCACTTGGCAGGGCAGTGCATTCAGGGCAAATGGAACCCGAGACAAATGCACCTGCATATCAATCAAAAAGAAATGTTAGCTGTACAGAATTCTCTGACAGCCTTCAAGGACCATATTCTTCCAGGACAATTATTGGTAAAGACAGATAACACCTCTGTTATGTGGTACATAAGCAAGCAGGGGGAACACACTTGTACCCTCTCTGCAGACTAGCCATGGCTCTCTGGAACACAGCCTTGAGCTACCAAGGCATCCACAAGCTCCACCTGCCAGGCAAACTAAATTCACTGGCAGACGACCTAAGCAGAAATCTCATGGACCCACAAGTGGAAACTGGAACCAAAGATATTCAACATTTTGGGAAACAAATGGGGGAGCCCAGAGATAGACCTGTTTGGCTCCCCTCTGAACTACCAATTGGGCAAATTCTGCACAAGGACTCCCCACAGACAAGCTTGGAAAGTGGATGTCCTGTCCTTCACCTGGGAAAGCCTCTCAGTTTATGCCTTTCCCCCTCTGCCTCTACTCTTGAAAGTTCTGCTAAAGATCAAACAGGACAAGCCAAGGACAATTCTCATTGCACCAGACTGGCCACGCCAACACTGATACCCCCCTCTTGCACAGTATGTCACTGCTGGAACCATGGCACCTGCCTCAAACCCCTTCCCTGCTGTCCCAGCAGGAGGGCCAGATTCTGCACCCTCAGCTTCAAACTCTGAACCTTGCAGCCTGGCTAATTCCTTTTCCTAAGGACCGGTTTTAAAGAGACAGCACTGTTCAGACCTGGAGGGGCATATGCTTTAAAGTCAATTATCCACCTGAGTTCCACATATTCTGTTTCATTACTCACATCACCTTCTCTTAAATTTTCTAAGATTTTTTTGTAAGACTAAGAATTTAAAACTTTTTTTGCTGCAGCATATACTTCTTTTGGTTTGTCTGATACCAGTGGCACTCTTCATATTTTTACAACCAGACTAATTACCTGAGCTCTCCAATACCCTCCATCAGTAAGCAAGTATGGATGTCATTCTGGAAGCAAGGAGGCCTAGTACTAGAAAATCCTATGCTGAAAAGTGGAAAAGATACTGTTCCTCGAGTCAGACTCAGGGGATGGGCACAACAATGCCCAGCTTACTGCATATTCTTCAGTACTTAACAGAGATGTTCCACAAGGGTCTTTCCTTCTCATCTATTAAAATTCATGCCTCAGCCATTTCAGCACATTACAATACGGAGCCACCCATCTTCTCTCACCCCCTGCTGAAGCATTTCCTCAGAGGGGCCAAAAATTTAAGACCACCCAGGAGAGCCCCTACTCCAGCCTGGGACCTTAACTTTGTACTGGAAAAGCTCACTCTACCTCCTTTCGAGCCAGCTGCAACTGCACAGTTGAAATTCCTTTCTTGGAAAACAGCCTTCCTTCTAGCCATCACTTCAGCAAGAAGAGTGTCCGAATTACAGGCCCTCATGAGAGTGGAGCCCTTCATCATCTTCCATGCAGACAGGGTGTCCCTCAGGACCAATCCTTCCTTTATGCCCAAGGTGGTATCCAGTGTGACCCTTAATCAGTCCATTCATTTGCCAACCTTCTTTTCTAATCTACAGAACAAAGGAGAACAAATGCTGTACTCTTTGGACTTGCACAGACAACTTAGATTTTATTTGGACAGGACTAAGCCTATCAGGAAAACTGAACAGCTGCTTGTTGCCTTTGCTGCAGGGGCATAGGGGAAGGCCATTTCAAAGCAAACCATTTCTAAGTGGATAGCCCATTGCATTCATTTCTGCTATAAGCACCATGGAAAACTTACCCCACAGGGGTTAAGATCACATTCCACCAGTGTTGCATTTACTTCAACAGCCTTTCTCAGAGGTGTTCCTACCAGGGACATCCTAGAAACTGCTACCTGTAGCTCTGTACATACCTTCACCAAGCATTACCACTTGCCTATTTTTTCTAAATCCAGAGCGGGTTTTGCCACTGCTGTCTTGCAAGGCTCAATAGCTGGTCCTAATGCTCTCTAACTGTCTCCTCCCTTCCTTAGCTTTGGGAATCTACCCAAATGTAATGACTGCAACAGTGAAACACGAAGAACATAGTACAGTTGTGTGCACTTACCATAAATATAGATGTTCGAGTGTATTCACTGTTGCAGTCCTGGTTACCCTTCCTCCAGTCCCCTACTTTTATTGGCTATACCTTTCTTCTTGTTTACTGTATTTAAGCTTTCTGGTGTATTTGCTTTTTGTTGGAGGTGTAACCTTGTATATAATTGCTTCCCATTATGGGGGCACCTGACATCTGGGGCAAGAAAAACTGATGTAATGGCATCGGCTCCATGCTTTATACCCCTGACTACCTGACGTCATGGAAGAAGAGACAGCATCTGACATAGGACCCAAGACCTTGATAATCAGGCCGGCTGAGGGCTACCTGCAGGCAGATAACCCAAATGTAATGACAGCAACAGTGAATACACTCGAACATGTACATTTATGGTAAGTGTACACAACTGTACTTTCTTGCATCCACAATTGCAGACTCTGAACCTGGCAGCCTGGCTTATTCTTTGACCTCTCCTTCAGTGGCCAGCCTAAGCAAGCAAGTCCTGGATGTTATATGTGAAGCCAGACGTCCCAGCACTAGAAAATCCTGTGCTAACAAGTGGAAAAGGTATTGCTCCTGGATTCAGGCTAAAGGAGCTGACCAGCACAGCCCTTCTTACCTCTCATCCTGGATTAACTAGCAGACCTACTTCACAGGAGCCTCTCCTTCTCTTCTATTAAAATTCATGCCTCTGCCATCTCCACTCATTACAGCACAGAGCCACCTCTCTTTTCACACCCCCTCATGAATCCATTCCTTAGAGGGGCTAACAACTTAAGGCCGACCAGAAGAGCCCCTACTTGGGACCTTTGTGTTGGAAAAACCCACGCTTACCCCCCTTTGAGCCTGCAGCTTCAGCAGAGTTAAAATTACTCTCTTGGAAAACAACCTTGCTTCTGGCCATCACTTCAGCTAGAAGAGTGTCTGGGTTGCAAGCACTCATGGCTCTGGAACCCTTCATCATTTATCATGCTGACAGTGTCTCCCTCAGGACTAACCCAACTTTCATGCCTAAATTGGTGTCCAGTGTGGCTCTCAACCAATCTATTCATTAGCCCACCTTTTTCTCTAAACCACAAAATAAGGGGGAAAGGATCCTGCACTCTATGGATGTGCATAGACAGCTCAGATTCTACTTGGATAGGACTAAGCCCTTTAGGAAAACTGACCAGTTACTAGTCAGCTTTGCAGCAGGGGTGGAGGGAAAGGCCATATTAAAACAAACCATTTCCAAATGGATAGCACACTGTATCCATTTCTGTTACAAACACCACAGGAAACCACCTTCAAAGAGGGTCAGAACACATTCAACTAGGGCAACTTCCACCTCTGCAGCTTTTCTCAGAGGGGTCCCTACCAGGGACATCCTGGAGGCTGCAACTTGGAGTTCTGTTCATACCTTCACCAAACATTACCACCTGCCTATCTTTTCCAAATCCAGAGCAGGCTTTGCAACCACAGTCCTGCAGGGCATACTAGCCAGCCCCAACACTTCTTGACTGCCTCCACTTGTTACTTCAGCTTTGGGAATCAACCCAAATGTAATGACTGCAACAGTGAAACACAAAGAACATAATACAGTTGTGTACACTTACCATAAATGTAGATGTTTGAGTGTATTCACTGTTGCAGTTCTGATTTCCCACCCTCCACCCCCCTCCTCTCTCTCTCTCTTCCTCACTATTTACAGTGCATTTTGGTATTTACTTTCTACTGGTTGTGTCATTCCACCATAACCTATCTCCCTATTTGAGGGCTCCTGACATTTGGGGCAAGAAAAACTGATGTAATGGCGTTGGCTGCCTGATTTTATACCACTGATGACCTGACATCAGTCCTGGAGCGACAGCAACCAACGCAGAAATACTAAGCCTCTGGTATTCAGGCCGACTGAGGGCTACCCCTGGCAGGATAACCCAAGTGTGATGACTGCAACAGTGAATACATTAGAACATCTACATTTATGGTAAGTGTACACAACTGTACTTTCTACTTTCTGTTGCCTGAGGGGTTGTGCTAAAAGTTTTTGCACTGTACTGTTATTATCAAAAAACAGTTGCTTAACAGCAATCTTTCTAAAGTCGTGCATATTATCAAGGTAATCCCTTATTTTCTGCTTAGTATTCTGCAGCTGATCCTCCTCTTGTTCTGTGAGATACCCCCTATTCTGCAATACTTTAACATTTGTCAAGCCCTCTAAATAATTCTTACTTCTTAATCGTAGCTGCCTTTCTTTCATTTCCATCCTATTTTTAAACTCCACCTTAATGTTATCCCTCTCCCTAGCTGTAGTTTCAGAAATAATTTCTATCCTCTTGAATAGCTCCAAAGTAATCTCCACTACCCATTTCTTAAATTCCTCCCTTTTCAACAGATAGGCGGTAAGGCACCAGTTCTCATTTTTATTTCATTATCCTGTGTTTTTATGTTAGTTATTATTGGCTCATGATCTGACATAGTTATTGGGTGAGTATCAAGACATTCATTTAAATGCACATGTTCTTGTGAAATGTAAATTCTGTCTAGCCTAGCCCAGTTTTTATATCTTGGGGAATAATATGCAAATTCACTCCAGTCTACTGTTACTGAATTCCCATCTTCCATGCCAAATATTTTCATAAAGTTCTTCAAAAAGCAACCCTTCTTTGTTATACTATCATTTCTGGGCCACCCAGACACATCATCACTGTTACAAATTCCATCCCATTCCCCACCTATATGTAATATTCCTTGCTGAAAACTTATTTCCTCCCATAATTTCCTTACGCTCCATTATAGCACTTGTAGGTGGAATATAAATACATGCCAGTGTAGGCCTCCTCCCTTGCCAGTAGCCCCTTAGCACTACACATTTGGCATTATTATCTTTTCTATCCTCTTCTGTCACTATTGGAGCTCCATTTGCAATTAATCTAAGTTCTCCTCTTTTCCTTTGTCCCAGGCATTCCACTGAATAACTTTCCTGAAAACCTTTCTTCATCAAATTCACATGTTCAGTTCTTTCCAAGTGTGTCTGTGTTCTGTAACATAGCACTCTACATTTTTAATATACTTCACTAATCTTTCTTTTTTGTACTTGTCTGTAAGACCGTTGATATTTAAAGACATTATAGAAAGCATCATTGCATTAAAAAGTTATTATTCCCAACTTTTATGTATAACCCGTTGTTGTTGAAAGTCTAGTTCCAGCTTTTGTGTTACATGCATATACTGTTTGACAGGTTGAACTTTTATACAGTTGTTTCTTGTCATATCCATTTGAACCTATGTCAAATCTTACAAAATTTTTTGTTTTGTTGAAAGCCCTCAAACAAAAAAACAAAACACATCCCCAATACCCCTTTAAAATCTATTAACTTAATAATAACACACAAAACTATATACATCTTCAAATATGAAGTTTTAGTCTCCTAATAGAAACAAAAGTCCTAAACTGACTGCCACACTCATAGACTTGAGTTAACCTAAAAGAACAGTTAAATGTGTTAAGATGCATGGTGCAGCCTGTGCTTCTACTAAGTGCTAATTGGCATTGTCTTTTCTTTGTAGCTCTCCCAGCTGGGAAAACCCTTGAATTCTTTCAGAAAACATTATCTCCTAGACAGTCTCTTCTCAGTTTTTTTTTTCCTTCAGTCAATCACTCTCTACCAGACTGTAGCCAGTTTCTCTTTATCTGATAGTCTGCATAGAGACACAAAAATCAGGCAGCCAGTTTCTCTTTATCAGATCATTTCCATGGAAACATGAAGACCAGATGCAGAATTACTGCTGCGTATACATGCATTTACTAGAAAAAAGCCTCATAATATTCAGTATTCTTTTTAATTTACTTGTTTACTCTTGAAACTTGTTAATAAATCACTCTAAGGTCCATCCAGTCATGTTTTGCTCTCAATACCTTGGTTTCTTTGTCAGTTTTCTCCAATAAATTCCAGCCCCCTCTTGCCTAGTGTCTATATCCTTAATTGCTGTCATCCCTATCAGCAGAAACTCCTTTCTCCATTCCCGTGTCAGTTTAGTTCTTAAGATATTTTCTTCTACTTTATAGATATGATATTCTGTATAATTATTGTTATTCTCCTTAAAGGCCTGCATTCAAAATCCGTGTCTCTCCTTGTTTCTTGAGCTTTCCCCCTGTTGCACCCTTTCCACTTTGAATTATAGATGTTATGCAGTCCAATCTCGCCTACATTCTTACCTGTGGGTTCGGAGCCGAATATCGGCTCCGACTCGGCCAAACTTTTCTAGCTCGAAGTCTTCTATTGGCTGTGCTAAGCAGGTATCCCATGCTGTACTACTCCATATCCCCAGATCTCATTTGCCGCTTGTGTAGCTCGGACGTGGTCTCGCTTTTGGCTGTGGCTAAGTACCTTTTTCTTCTTCTTGAGAGAATTTGTTACAAACAAAAAGCTATTTAAATAGCTATTTCTATTTGGTGTTTTGGATATTGTCTGTAGTTTGATTGAGGTTTTAGTGTCTGTCATTGTTTTGTGGGCGAGTTGGTGTAAAACCGTTTTAGTTAGAGGTTTTTAGCCTTAGTCGTCTTAGAGTGTGTTAGTCTGAGGATTGTGAGTGCTGTTGTTGTGGAAAGTTTTTGTTCCTGCACTTATTGGTATTTGTGTGACTGTAGTTGTTTTTTTTCGGTCAGGCAGTGACTTGCTTGTCGTATTGGTTTTTTGCGACCTTCGGGTTTTAAAAAATGCTCTAAGTGTGACTACAAAATGTCCATCACCGATGGACATTCACTATGTGTTTATTATCTGGGAGCTATCCACCTGCAGAAGTCCTGCAGCTTCTGCCATGCTTTTAGTCCCAGGGTGCTCCAAGAAAGAAAGAATAAGTAAATTCTTAAGGGACTCTTGAAACCCTCGTTCGAAGAAGCCATGGATTCGACTTCCAGTTCTAAATCAAAGTCTACTAAATCAAAAAAGAGATCTCCGGCTCCTTCAGTCTCCTCGGAGCCATCGGAGAAAGTGATGAAGCTAGCCTCGACCTCCTTGGCTCCACTATCCTCGGGGCCGCAGGAAGTGTCGGTGTTGATGGAACCAGCATCGGCTCCAATTATATTGGAACCTCTTCGGAGCCGATCGCCCAGTACTAGACCAGTGTCACCTGAGAGGAGATTCATATCTCCCTCCCTGTCCTCCAAATCGTCCAGGACACTTTCAGATGTGGATGTCGATAGGGTTGTGCAGAGGCTCCCTCAGTTACCGGTTTTGGCTAAATTGTTCTCGGCTCCGTCCCAGTCGGCTCCAGAGCCGGTCCCGATACCTTCTTCAATTGTTCCTCCTCCGAGCACATCTCTGTCTTCGGAGCCGGAATGCTCCGCTCCATGTGATGTTCCTAGGTTGGCTCCGATGGCCCCTCCGGGCTTATCGGTGCCGACATCAGCTCCGACCCCATTGGCTCCGTCCATGGGGTTCAGGACTCGGGATTTTTCAGTCAGGCCCAAGGGGGGTACACCTCGAGACATCTTTCGGTTCCTAGTCTCTTACTCGGTGCCTCGGCTCATGGAACCCCGACTCCTGTCATGGTCTCGGAGGCTGGCCGGTCCTCGGACTCTGGGAGCCCAGCCTTTGAAGCCATGTGAAGTGCGCTGGCCAGATCTTCAGCTACATCATGCGGGTTGGTCATTCTGTCCCCTACCACTCCAGTGAGAGCCTCTGATCACCACCTATCTATAGACAGCTGAGCCCCAAGGCCTAGGGATACCCCCACGAGTGGTCCCCAAGTTTCATCCTATGACGATGTTTCTTTCTCCGACATCCTGGAGATATTGAAACAAAGAGGTGACTGGCCGTCCAAATCCCCCTCCGAGGAGGAGTCAGTCTTCCTTAAGGCCTTTGGTGCTCAGCACTCTGCCTCCTGGGTGTCCCCACTCTTCGATGAGCTCTTGGATTTAATCTGTTGGAGGGTGTGGGAGAACCGTGATTCTGTGGAACCTGTACCCAGGAGACTCAATAAATTTCTTTCTGCTCCCCCGGGTAAGGAGTTTCTCTCCAAAGGAGTCCCTGTGGATGCTATGGTTGTGGAGCCGGCCACTCAGAAGGAAGTAGCAGAGACTTCTTCCTCCGTCCATCCTCCTAACAAGGAGTCTAGGACCATGGACCGGTACAAGAAGCGTACCCTCTCGTCAGCAACCTTTACGTTATGGTCGCTGAACTACCTGTCTCATTTTACTCAGCTCCAGAGAGATCTCCTCAAGGAGTTAGAAGATACTCTTGCGAGTAACGTGCCTGAGGCAGTGGCCCAGACGGTTAACGCCCAGGTGTCTACGCTCAATTCCATCGTTAACTCCTCCATGCGGCTCATTTCATATGCAGCCGAGGAAGAGGGTAGGGCAGCAAGCTCAGGAGTCGCCCATAGAAGGCAAGCCTGGCTGCGCCTTTGTCATTTCGTGGAGGCCTTCAAGTCTTCTTTCACTGACGCCCCCTTTGATGTTTCTTCCTTGTTCGGAACCAAAGTGAAAGACACCCTCACCAGGTGCGAGCAAGAGGAAAAGACCCTTTCTGCTGTAGAGGTCTGTTTTTCCCTTCCCTCTAGGCCTTACCCCAAGGCCCAGCGGGGTGGGAAGATGTGGTTCAAAAAATCACAGAGGTTTTTTTCCTGGTGCACAAGGTGAGTCCCCCTCCAGAGGCAGAGGAGGGGGAGGTTATTCAGGGAGACGCCACCCTAGAGGCAGAGGGGGCCCCGCAATTTGGAAGACCGCAATTCCTTTTGTGGCTCTCCCTACCGTTGTTCCTGATGGGATGCCCGACTGTGCATTTCCGAAGTCAGTCAGGGGCCGAATATCGTTATACCCGGAAGCCTGGCAGAGCATCACCCAGGACCGATGGGTATTACAAATAATTTCCGGAGGTTATGCCATCCCCTTTTTGTCAGATCCCCCTCCAGTCAGAAAAATCCCGGATGTTCCACCCAGTCAAAGCGATCACGCAGCTTCAGAGGTTTCAAAGCTGCTAGGAAAGGGAGCCATCCAGCATATCCCTTCAGACCAGATCGGATTAGGGACTTACTCAAGATTCTATTTGGTGCCGAAAAGAATAGGGGACCTGAGACCCATATTAGATCTCAGCCGACTGAACAACTATGTACAAAAGTCCAAGTTCCGTATGATCACACTACAATCGATTCTCCCATTGTTGGGAGAAGTATGGATGTTCATCGCGTTACCCTGCTGCAGTCATCACACTTGGGTTATCCTGTCGTCAGTCGTTCCCACAGTCAGACGGATTTCCAAAGTCTTGTTCCGACGTCGGTTGCTGTCGCCTCATCCCTGACGTCAGTGCGCCAGGGGTACATATATTGCAACCGACGCCATTTTCTTCAGTCTTTCTTGCCGCGCGGTGCCCGAAGCAGAAGCAGTTCGCAACTGCCGGTCGGCCGACTCCTGAGATTTTCGAATTTGAGTTTCAGACCGAAGTCTTCTATAAAGCTAAGTGCCCTGTTGGGGAACCTTTTCTTGCCTCAGACCGATGTCAGAAAAAGTTAACAATTGTATTTCTTGTGGGAAGCAAATACCTCATAAGGATTTTCATTCTTATTGTATACCCTGCCTAGGCCCTGATCACGACGTCACTTCTTGTCGTTTTTGTGCTAGATTTAATAAACGCCGTATTAAAAGACGATTTGATTTTGCACCACACTTTTTTGGCAGAAAATTTAATTATAACATGCCGTCGGAGCTACCGACTACCGGCGTGTACAAAAAGCGCAGGGATAAGGATCGACAGCCCAGGCCTCGGTTGATCCAGTCTCCGGTTCTCCGGTTATCTGTGAGGCTCCGACGCAGCGTCTGACTACCGCAGTTGAGGAACCCGAGACCGCTACGGAAATCTTGACGGAATGTACTAGGCCGATGCAGCCTTTTACTTCAGGCCCTACCGACGACTTACCTCCCAAGGACACCGGTACTTCTGAAACACTTTTGCTTTCTGAAGGCGTTTTCAGACCGACGACTCTTACAGTCAAAACGTTTTCCAAACCGAAGGCTCCTTCCCAATCGAAAAAAGCTTCACTTCAGTCTCCTGTTCAAGGCCCTATGCCTAAGAAACAGATGCTCAAGATGGTTGAAGATCTGATTTCTCTTATCAGGGGTTCCCAGCCTCCTCCTGACAAAAGGCCTAGACAAGAGGAAGAATCTGCTTCCTCCGAACAACTGTCTATTTCTTCGGATTCCTCTGAAGACCAAGACTATTCCTTCTCTCCTTATGAAGATTCTGATGCTGAGGACTCTATTCCCTCAGCTTCCCCTCCAGAAGATTACTCTTTTGGGGAAACTTTATACACTGTGAGGGAACATTTTCACTGGGAAGGTCAGGATTACTCTGATTCCAAGAAAAGGCTCAGAGAGTTTCTTTTACTCCCCCAACACAGACCTCTAGCCATCCCTCCTGTTTTGGACATTGTGGATGATGTTTATTTAGAATCCAGTTTCAACCCTGACTCTCTGCCTCCTGCCCCGGCCAAGCCTGACAGATACTACAGAGTACTTGATTCCCATAAATTCCTTTACAAAAGCCCAGTAGCTGACCCAGAGACTATCTCCCAGGGTCCCAAGGGGGCTAAGGCTTCCATGGCTAAAAATCCAGTACCTTCTGAAAGGGATTCAAGAGCACTAGACAGATGGGGGAAAAAGGTTTGCACCTCAGCCACTTTAGCTATGAGAGCTCTAAACTGTCAATTTCATATGCTTAATTGTCACCAATTTCTGATTTCTCAGTTAAAACAAAAGATAACAACCCTTCCTCAACAATCTGAATTGAAAGAAGTTCAGGATTTGTTGCACGCCACCGAGCAGGTGGGCAAACATACCTTACAATGTGGGTTTGATTCTTTGAAGGCCTCCTGCAGAGCAGCAGTCACTGGTTCTGTTGTACGAAGGCATGCCTGGTTAAAGGAACAAAGTCTGCCTGAACATGTTAAAGCAAAACTACTAGATGCTCCCTTGCAGCAGGATATTCTTTTTGGTGTTAAAGCAGAAGAAGTTTTAAAGAAAATGGAAGATAAGGCAAAGTCAATGCAGACAGTCAAAGATTTCCTACAGGTACAACCCCCTCGCTTCAGCAGAAACTGGCCAACCAAAAATTGGTCCTTTCCAGCCATTGACAGGCCTCAGAGGGGTAAATGCAGGCGCCCAAGTGGCAGAGGACAACCACAAGCTCAGTATAAACCTCGCCAATGGACCACTCCAACCCAGAAGGGAGGAGAAGACAGGTCTCAAGCCACCAGAAGGCAAACTCAATGACTTGCACCTCAACTGGCCAAACAAAGCTCTCTTAAAACTAGCATTATTTGTAGACAATTGGCACATGGTCACAAAGGACAAATGGGTCCTAGACATAATTTTACGAGGATACAGATTCCACTTTCACACCTTGCCAATAAAAAGAGGAATGCCAAGCCTGCCACAAAATCAAAGGGCAGAGGCTCAAAAACAAATTACAGCTCTCATGGCCATGAGAGCCATTCAAAGGGTGCCAACTCAAGAGCAAGGCCAAGGATTTTACTCAAGACTATTCCTAGTACCCAGGAAAGAAAATGCTTGGAGACCAATTCTGGACCTTTCAGTTTTAAACACTTACAAGTTCCCAAATTCAAGATGCTAACACTACAGCAGCTACTTCCCATGTTGGGCAAGGAAGCATGACTGGTAACGTTGGACCTCAAGGAGGCATACCTGCATGTCCCCATCAGACAAAGTTGCAAAAGATACCTCCGTTTCATTGCAGGTTTAACCCATTATCAATTCTCTGCATTGCCCTTTGGCTTATCTACTGCGCCCAGAGTATTCACAAAATGCCTGGCACCAGTAATTACATACTGCAGACAAAGAGGAATTCAAATATATCCATACCTGGACGACTGCCTCATCCAAGCAGAAAGAAAAGACATTCTCATACAACATCTGACTTTTGTGAAGCATCTACTAAATTGTCTGGGGTACACAGTAAACGAAAAGAAGTCAAACTAGTACCCTCACAAAAAATGACATTCCTGGGTGCCAGCTTGGACACAACGGCCCAGAAGGCTTATCTTACACCAGACAAGCAATTACAGCTGACTCAATATTTCAAGACAATGGTAACAAAGACCCAATTAACTGCAAGAAAAATTCTGCAGGCTTTGGGCTTCATGGCATCTTGCATTCTGATAATACCATTTGCAAGACTGCATATGAGGAAATTACAATGGTACCTAAAAAGCGTATGGTCTCAACACAGCCACAGCTTGGACACAGCGATATCTCTCATTCCCTGCCTTCAACAGGAATTTCTATGGTGGGCACAGGCATGTCACCTCAACAAGGGTCAGCCTTTCACCTTGCCCTCACCCAGGCAAACTATCACAACAAATGCTTCAGACTATGCCTGGGGGGCTCACATGGCAGGGCAATGCATTCAAGGCCTATGGACTGCAGAACAAAGAAAACTGCACATAAACCAAAAAGAGATGCTAGCTGTACAGAAAGCTCTGACAGCCTTCAATGATCTACTACAACCTGGACAACTGGCAATAAAGACGGACAACCAACACCACAGTAATGTGGTACATAAACAAACAAGGGGGCACACATTCCTACCCTCTTTGCAGGCAAGCAGTAATCTTATGGAACACATCTCTGACCTACCAAGTTCAGTTACAAGCTCACTTCCTGCCAGGACAGAAAAACACATTGGCAGACGACCTAAGCAGAAACATCAAAGATCCCCACGAGTGGAAGCTAGACCCACAAATATTTGCAATGATAACTCAAAGATGGGGCCTACCAAATATAGACCTGTTTGCCAGTCCTCAAAACTACCAGCTGACAAAATTTTGTACAAGGACATTCCACCAACAAGCTTGGAAAGTGGATGCTCTCTCCTTCAGTTGGGAAAACCTGACAGCATATGCCTTTCCTCCATTACCTCTTCTCACAAAGGTTCTTTTGAAGGTCAAAAAGGAGAAACCTCGAATGATTCTCATAGCCCCAGACTGGCCACGCCAGCACTGGTACCCACTATTGAAGAATATGGCTCACAGTCCACCATGGATATTGCCTCAAATACCTCATTTGCTCACAGAGTAAGACAAGCAGATTCTACACAGCCAGATCAAAACCTTAAACCTGGCTGCATGGGAAATCAATTAAGCAGCCAGCCAGACCCTCTTTCACAAGCAGTACTGGATGTTATTCTAGAAGCCAGGAGGCCAAGCACCAGGAAGGCTTACTCGGACAAATGGAAAAGGTTTTCTGCTTGGAACCAAGCTAAAGGCCTAGATACAACTCAGCCTCATATGCCTCACATTCTGCAGTATTTAACTGAGATGTTGCATAAAGGACTTTCCTTCTCCTCAATTAAAATCCATGCTTCAGCTATTTCAGCTCACTACGACACAAATCCACCTTTATTTTCAAATCCACTCCTAAGGCAGTTCCTCAGAGGGGCAAAAAACATTAGACCACCTAGAAGAGCTCCTACACCTACATGGGACCTCAACTTTGTTCTGGAAAAACTAACATTACCTCCCTTTGAACCAGCTTTTTCTGCAGACCTTCAGTTCCTATCTTGGAAGACTGCCCTGCTCCTGGCAATAACTTCTGCTAGGAGAGTTTCAGAATTACAGGCACTTATGGCAGTGGAACCTTTCCTCATTTTTCATCAAGACAGAGTTTCTCTCTGAACTAATCCTTCCTTCATGCCAAAGGTGGTTTCCAGCATAGCTTTAAATCAAACCATCCATCTATCCACTTTCTTCCCCAATCCACAGAACAAAGGTGAGAGACTCCTACATTCCTTAGACATTCACAGGCAGCTTCGATATTACTTGGATAAAACTAAAGCTTTCAGAAAAACTGACCAGCTCTTTGTTTCCTATGCTACAGCTTCTCAAGGGAGGGCCATTTCCAAGCAAACCATTTCTAAATGGATAGGCCATTGCATACGATTCTGCTACACCCATCATGGGAAACCAGTTCCTCCTACATTAGATCCCACTCTACCAGGGCAACAGCAACCTCTACAGCCTTTCTCAGGGGGGTTCCTACCAAGGAAATTTTAGAAGCTGCAACTTGGAGTTCTGTACACACCTTCACCAAACACTATCACTTACCTCTTTATTCTAGGTCCAGGGCAGGCTTCGCCACTGCAGTTCTGCAGGGACTCATTGCCTCCTCTAACCCTCTATAATGCCTCCACCCTACCTTAGCTTTGGGACTCAACCCAAGTGTGATGACTGCAGCATGGTAACACGATGAACATAGTATAGTTTTGTACCTACCATAAATGTAGATGTTCGAGTGTTCACCCTGCTGCAATATAGGTTACCCTCCCTCCAACCCCTCTGATCTACTGGCTAAACATCTGCTATGCCTTACTGATGTATTTGCTTATAGCTGAAGGGTTTTTGTGTCTGTACAGTGTTCTCACTTTATGGTACTGATTTGGATCTCCCTTTTGGGGGCACCTGACATCTGGGGCAAGAAAAACTGAAGAAAATGGTGTCGGTTGCAATATATGTACCCCTGGTGCACTGACGTCAGGGATGAGGCGACAGCAACCAACATCGGACCAAGACTTTGGAAATCCGGCCGACTGCGGAACCGCCTGACAACAGGATAACCCAAGTGTGATGACTGCAGCAGGGTGAACACTCAAACATCTACATTTATGGTAGGTACAAAACTGTACTATGTGCTCCATCGACCTAAAGGATGCTTACTACCATGTCAAAATGGACAGAGCATCCAGGAGTCACCTACGCTTCCAGCTGGGAGCCAGTCATTTCCAGTTTCGAGCCCTGCCCTTTGGTCTCACCACAACCCCCAGGGTGTTCACCAAGTGTATGGCAGTGGTGACAGCTCACTTGAGACGTCTAGGATTCCAAGTGTTCCCGTACCTGGATGACTGGCTCCTTACCACCCCCACCAGGCATCTACTAATCCAAACTAGGGAAGCTACCATCACTCTCTGTCAACAGTTGGGTATAACACTGAATTGGGAAAAATCTGCCTTGTTGCCCTCACAGTGTGTCATTTTTATAGGTGCAGAGTTAGACACTGTTCAAATGTAAGCCTTTCTACCGCAGGAAAGAATCAGAGTCTTACAGCAACAGGTGCACGCCCTGCTTCACCTGAAGAAAGTGAAGGCAAGATTGGTTCTTCAACTCCTGGGGACTATGGCAGCAACAATTATGTTGGTCCCTCTAGCAAGATTGCACATGAGGCTCCTTCAGTGGCTCCTCTTTGCTCAATGGTCTCTCCAAAAACTTCCTCTTTCCCACCCTATTTTGCTCACGGACAGATGTAAACATGATCTCAGTTGGTGGCTTTCCACCAGCAATCTGGAAAGGGGAAAACCTTTCGTTCCACTAACCCCGGTTGCCACAGTGACCACGGACGCCTCCCAGATGGGGTGGGGGGGGGCATTATCTCGGCAGGACAGTCCAAGGCATGTGGCAAGATCACGAGATACATCTGCATATCAACGTTCTAGAGATGAAGGCGATGCTACTTGCGTTGCAGGCACTTCAGAGCTTTCTACCTCTAGGGACTATTGCAATACACTCGGACAACATGTCAGTGGTGTGGTATCTGAACAAGCAGGGGGGGCCAGATCATACCCCCTGTGCAGAGAGGCCATGCGAGTGTGGCAGTGGGCAGTGTCTTCCCAATGGTTTCTGATTGCAATGCACATTCCGGGAAAGTCCAACGTGATAGCGGACAGGCTAAGCAGAGCTATTCTGATGCCTTATGAGTGGTCCCTGAATCGTCTAGTTGCAGAACTAATCTTCAGCAGATGGGGTCAGCCTTGCTGCGACCTTTTTGCCAGCCCCCTCAATGCCAAATGCAGCAGCTACTTCACGCTGATACCCCCACAGGGGGAGTCACCCATATACGCTCTAGTTCATGATTGGCCCTCTGGTCTGCTTTAGGCTTTCCCTCCGTTTCCCTTGCTATCAAAAGTGATTCAGAAAGCACTATCCTTGGGAAGCAGAATGATTCTGATTGCTCCACACTGGCCTCGTCAAGTCTGGTTCCCATTTCTCCACCCCTGCATTGTGGACACACCTTGGATTCTAGACCCACAACTAGATTTACACACACACATGTCGGGACAGTTCCACCCCTCTCTAAAGACCCTCTGGTTGACAGCCTGGCTACTCCACTTCCGTCGTTAGTTAGGCTTCATCACTTCTCACCTGAGGTAGTTCATATTTTATCTTCCTCTCATAAGCCCTCTACTAGGAAGATTTATTCTAGCAAATGGAAGAGGTTTTCTGTTTGGGCTTATACCCAAGGAATTGACCCTTGCACAGCCCCAATTGCTTCAGTCTTGGTGTTTTTGTCTATGCTTTTCTATCAGGGCTCAGCGTCAGCTGCCATTAAAGTTCAATTGGCAGCGATTTCTAACTTTCATGTTGCTAATGAGCCTAGTCTGATGATCACAGACTCTGTAAGGATTTCCTGAAGGGCACTCTTTTACTCCGTCCTCTGGTCTCAGAACCTATCATGCCCTGGGATCTAAATTTTGTCCTGCA
Organism: Protopterus annectens; assembly: GCF_019279795.1. Classification (NCBI taxonomy): domain Eukaryota; kingdom Metazoa; phylum Chordata; order Ceratodontiformes; family Protopteridae; genus Protopterus; species Protopterus annectens. The sequence continues at coordinate 758,788,091 of NC_056734.1, forward strand.
AGCCCTTACTTCACCACCCTTCGAGCCTGCAGCTTCCTGTGACCTAAAATTCTTGACCTGGAAAACTGCCTTTTTAATAGCCATCACTTCAGTCAGGCGAGTTTCAGAAATTCAAGCTCTTTCTATCAAACCTCCGTACTTGATCTTTCATAAGGACAGGGTTTCTCAGGCCAAACCCTTCCTTTCTTCCTAAAGTGGCGTCCATATCTAATCTTAATCAATCTATTGAGTTGCCAGTGTTTTTTCCCCAGTTTTCAAACAAGGCAGAATTTAAATTTCTTCAATTGGATGTACACAAACAGTTGCGTTTCTATCTGCACCAAACTAAAGATCTCCAAAAATCTGATCAACTATTTGTATCTTTTTCGGAAAACAAAATTGGGTCCCCTGTCTCCAAAATCACTCTATCCAGATGAATTTCCATTTGCATCTCTTTCACTTATTCCGCAGGAGGTAAAGACCTACCGTTTCTGGTCAAGGCTCAGTCTACTCGGGCTGTATCTACATCTACAGCCTATCAAGCCAGACTGTTTATGGATGATATTTGTGCATCAGCTACTTGGACTTCTCCTCACACATTTGTTACTCATTACAAATTGGATGTGGTATCTAGGGGCAGGTCTTCCTTTGGTTCCACAGTACTCAAGAGTATCTTCCAGTGAGCCTCCTAGGATGTAGGTGCTAGGGACGCTGTGCCACAGGTAAGAATGTAGGCGAGATTGGACTACATAACATCAAGAAGTTATGTACTCACCATAATGTTCGATGTATGTAGTCCATCTCGCCTCACATTCTTACTTACCCTCCCACTTTCCCCCTTCCTGGAGGATTTGGAGGTTAGGTCTGATTTATAGAGTTCCCTTCACTTTAGCTTATTCTTCTTTACCTGGATATTGTTATGCATGGGGTATGAGTGAGTGTTCGCAGCAAACTAGATCTGGGGATATGGAGCAGTGCAGCATGGGATACCTGCTTAGCCCAGCCAATAGAAGACTTCGAGCTAGAAAAGTTTGGCTGAGTCGGAGCCGATATTCGGCTCCAAACCCACGGGTAAGAATGTGAGGTGAGATGGACTACATACATCGAACGTTATGGTGAGTACATAACTTCTTGTTTTCTGCTTGTGCTATGTATAGGAGCTTTAACTGTATAGCTCTGAAATACCACTTCAAATCGGGTAATCCCAATCTGCCTTGTTCTGCTGGAAGAATCATCTTGTCCCACTTGACTTTTGCCATCTTCCTGTCCAAGATAAAGTCCTCCAGCTCTTTATTAATTGCTATCCACAACTTCTCCAGTTGATAAAAATATGCCTGACCTGTGTACAAGACTAATCTAAAAACATTTTAACTGCTTGCATCTTACAATCCATATCCATATAACAAAGCTTCCATTTTCTCAGATTTTGTATTATCTTTTGTTTAGTCTCTTCCCACATATCCTTAGCTGCCAGAACAGAATAATTTTTAATGAAACTCCTAAATACTTCAGTTTATCATGTCCCCATAAATATAGATATTTCTCAACCATTTCATATATGGATACATAATTTACAGCTATTGTCTTTGTTTTCGCTTCATTAACTTTGTATCCCAAAAAGATCTGAAATTGTCTCAAAATGTTCCACAACACTGTAATGTCTCTTTCTGGTTTGTCATGTATAAAATAATATCATCTGCAAATAGAGCTATATGTTCTTGACTACCATGCCAATTATATCTTTGAATTTGTGAGTCCCTTATTTTCTTTGCCAATGGTTGTAAATATAATGGATATAAGAAAGGGGAAAGAGGACTCCCCTGCCTGGTTCCTTTGCTGAAACAAAAATTATCAGAGAGGACCCCACCCACTTTAATTTTCACCTCTGATCCCTTATATATCCTCCTAATAAACCTTATTATTTTTGCAGGAAATGCAAATATTTCCACTGCCCTGCTCAAAAAGTCCCAAATTACTCTGTCACATGCTTTCTCTGCATCAAGACCCACCAACAGCAATAGTATTTTATTACATTCTGCTTCCCTTTGGATCCTCAATGTTTTGTTAATGTTGTCAAAGTTTTGCCTCCCCTCCACAAAACTACATTGATCCATATCTATTAATTTGGGCATTACTTTTGCCATTCTTTTAGCCATTACAGACGTGAACATTTTTTAATTATGGTTTAGTATTGAAATGGGCCTGTACGAAGTTGGCTGTGATGGATATTTACCCTCTTTTGGTATTACAGCTACCACTGCATTCTTCCAGGATGTTGGTACTTCTCATAAAATACTGTTAAACAAAACCTTCCAGATCTGTATAATTTTTTCCCTCCTAACTTCCAGACTTCCACAGGAATGCCATCTATTCCTGGGGATTTCCTGTAGATTGGTTATACATCCCAATTTTTATCTCATCTCCTCCTATCCTATTAGGAAATTGAGCCTCATCTACCTCTAACCTTGGCATATTTAATTCTTCCATAAAATTTCCACTTGTATCTTTTCTTGATTTCCATATTTCTCTGCTTTATACAGACTTTCATAGAATTTCTGAAATATTCCTGATACTTGTACAGCATCTCTTGTGACCTTCTTTGTTATAAGCTCCCTAAGCTTGGCAACAGTCCTTTCTACTTTCTGTTGTCAGAGTTGTTGTGCTAAACATTTTTGTGCTCTAGTGTTATGAAAAAAACAGTTGCTTAAGAGCAATCTTTCTAAACTTGTATATATTATTGAGGCAATCCCTTATTTTCTGCTTAGCATTCTGCAGTTGATCCTCTTCTTGTTCTGTGATATTCACCCTATTCTGCAATACTTTAACATTTGTCAGTCCCTCTAAGTAATTGTTGTTGCTTCTTAACCATAGCTGCCTTTCTTTCATTTCCAACCTATTTTTAAACTCCACTTTAATTTTATCCACTCCCTAGCTATATTTTCAGAAGTAATTTCTATCCTCTTGAATAGCTTCTGAATAATCTCCACTACCCATTCCTTAAATTTCTCTCTTTTCAGTAGATAGGTGGGAAAGCACCTGTGTCTGATCTTTATTTCATTACCCTGGGCCAGATTCAGGAAGGCTTACACGGCGTTCAAGAGTAGTGTAAGCCTCCGTGTAAGCCTCCCGATTCAGGAACAGCCCAAATCTCTGTGTAAGAGACAGCTAACACATCTCTTACACGGACTGGGCGTGGAAATGCTCAATACCTCATTTGCAGCTTAAAGATATGCAAATGAGGTATTTGAGCGATCCACGAAGCCGAAACCAGTCCGTGTAACAGACGTGTTAGCTGCAGAAATGTACTCAGCTGACAACTGAGTGCATTTCTGCAAAATTAAAAACGGAGCTATGTCAGCTCCAAATAAAGGGTGCATATGTTTCATTAAACATGCCAATGGCCAAATATGTGGCCATTGGCATGAAAAACTGTTGCAAAAATAAGTTATATAACTTTTTTTTTTCACGGGATTTCTGGGTTTAACTGCAGCGCACACCCGCGCAAACGGGGTGCACTACCTAAAACTAAAACCCGAAGCTTATAAGCCCACAATTGTGGGATTTATGTATTACATGGAATGTCAGTGGAGGGACTTGCAGACCAAAAACAATATGGCCTCCGTTTAGTGGTTGTCAAGGGGGGGAAGCTCCGTGTAAGACATGTAACTAAGCATTACTAGGCAGTCCTATGTAAATGAGGGTTACAATACTGAATCACACTGCCACATAGGTAATGAGCACTTTCTGAGTAGTGTAAGAGTTAGAGAAGGGGGAGGAACAGAGTAAGAGGTAGGTGACATCACGGGGGGAAGGATAGCAATAAATGTACCAGATTGGAGGGCAATGTAAGGTAAGAGATGACAGACAGACATCAGGGAGGGAGGTGTGTCCCAACAGAACACTAGGAAAGTCAAGAAATTGAGGGTATACGCCATCCCTACACTCAAAGTTTCTTGAAATACGTGCATGCGCGCATGTGCGTGCGTGTGAGGCAGGTTCAACATGTGGGAGTGTTGCAAATCGTTTACAACGGTTTGCGCGGGCGTGCACGTGTGTAAGGCAGTGTGCACGCGTTTTAGCATGAATCAGCCAAGCTCACACCGTGTAAGGATGTGTGCTTGGCGTGTAACACCGTGTAAGGATGTGGATGTGTGCGTGTAAGTGACTGTGAGCGTGTTTAAGCTGGTGTGCACATTGCTCCTCCTCAGGAAACAGAGAGGAAACAGGAAACAACTAAAATACAGGGAAACTGCCAGAAGATACTGCTGGAGTTAATTGCTGGAAACAATTAGAAGCAGGCAATTACACAGGCAGACTAGAAGCCCAACCCAGCACTTAAAACACTGCAAAGAGCAGTGCAGGCTGTTTCTCACAAGAGATACTGCCAGAAACTAAGCTATCAGAATTGAAAACTGAAAAAAACTGAACTCAGAGCAGAAATGCTAGGGGCTGCCATAGCTATTATAATCAGGCATAGGCGAATTGCTGAGGGTGGTGACAATTCAGATGCTGACAGACAAAACAGAGTGAGGAGAAGGAGAAGAGTATACAGGCCCAGGGTCACCTACCATGGGTTACATGAGCTGGAGATAGTAGAGCGCTACAGAGTGGACAGAGACCTTCTGCAGCAGATTGTTGAGCTGTGCAGGCCACATCTCCCACACACAACCAACAGAGGGGAACCCATCCCAGTGGAAACCAAGGTATGTGTTGGCCTAAGAATACTAGCAACAGGTACCTTCCAGAGACCAACTGGTGATATGATGGGGATATCACAGGCATCAGCCTCCAGAGTACTGCACCAGTTCCTGGATGCCATGTCAGCACATGTCGGTGATCATATATATGTCCCTAATGACCGTGAGGTTGTGGCCAGCAATATGCGTCTCTTCCAGCAAATAGCGGGTTACCCTGAGGTGCTGGGTGCAATAGACTGCACGCACATACGCTTCAAAGCACCAGCTGGTGAGCGGGGTAGAGCCTACATTAACCGCAAGGGATACCCCTCCATCAACTGCCAGGTCGTGTGTGATGCCCAGGGCATAATAATGAATGTGTGTGCTGGCTGCCCTGGGAGCTACCACGATTCCCATATCTGGCATCTGACGCAGCTGTACCAATCATTTGCCAATGGGGACTTCCCACACGGACACCTAGTGGGGGATGCTGAGCCGTGGCTGATGACACCCATCAGAAATGCACACACACCTGAACAGGAGCGCCATAATGAGGTACACGCACAAACACGTAATGTCATAGAGCGTGTGTTTGGGCTGCTCAAGTCACGGTTCCGGTGTCTGGACACATCTAGTGGAGCCTTGCAGTACACACCAACTACATGTACCCAAATGATCATGATATGTGCTATGCTACATAATATGATCCTGCGGAAACAGCTGCAGCAGGACCAGCACAGGGCTGGGCCAAACATCCCCCCACCATTGCCAAGGCCACCACAGGCAGGAGGTGACTCGGAGGAGGAACAACCTGACCTTGTCCCAGTAGGCAGAAGGAGGCGTGCCCAGTATGCCCTGGCCTTGGCAAAGAGACAACGCATAGCACATACACTTGGTCAGTAGGAACACTGGGACTGATACCCGCTCTGACTCACTCATACAGTAACAGGGATGCCTAACATGACACAACCTGCTTCCAAACATGTACAGGGAGTGTAGTATGTGCATCTGACAGAGGCGGCCCTGCAGCACCACCTGAGGCATGAATGCCATGTGTTAAGTAATGTAATATCATGTACCATATGCACAACTGAGGACCCCAACTAACATCCACCCTCAACAATCATAAACCACAAAAACACAAACCCACCTCATGGGTACCACAAGGGATAGGAACCTAGATGTAATGCTACCCAATGCCAGAAGTATAGACATCAAGATGCGTGCAGTGTAAACACACACAGTATAGAGAATGTAGATATCAGTGCTGTAATAGAAAACAGGGTCAAAGCCCACATCAGCACCCTGACACTACCAGGTCACACCTCATACAGTGATGTACATGTGCAAAAACAGAGGGTGACTAGCAATAAATGGCATGGATAACCACACACCCATGTTTGTACCACAACAAGAAGCAACATGGAATAGCCATGGTCAAAAAACAATGGCTAAAACTGACTACTACTATATAGCTTGCTGCAGACCACTGTCCTAATAGCAGGAACTGCCCCAGGCCTATGTTCATAGCTTCATAGGTTCATACTAGGCTATCTGCCCTAGGGCATTTATAAGCCTAGCCCAGAGTTTTGTGGCTTCTGCCACCCCTTCAATTTGATGGATAATATGCCCATTATTTTGCTGTGCCTCTGTCAAGCAGTGATACTGAGGTTATCCCTGGGGTATACCTGCAATCTCCAATCCATTGGTCAAGATCTCACTTGAACAAAGCCAGTGAGGTGCTCAGCCTCACATGTACCAGGATGTTGTTCCACAGCATAGGGACTCTCTGGGTGATGAATCTGTCCCTCCAGCACATCCTATTAATATCTGTGTTGAGGTTTAAGTCTCCTGCCCTTGTAGTCCTGATGGATGTAGAGGTCTTGAGGTGAAGCATTTTCATTAATTCTGGGATGGGCATAGCCTTGTATGTCAGGCACAGGTCACCTCTGAGCAGACGGTAAGCGACTGGAATTCCTTCAGTCGGACAGCATAAGAAATATGTTTGAGACCCTTTCACCTCCTGTTGAGGAATTTGTGGGCCCATCCAATTGCCGCAGGTGTTGGGTCATATACATTCTGAATGGGGCATTGTATGCAATCATTGGTCTGATGAGTGATGAGTACAGGGGAACAATGACCTCCCCTGATCTAGATGTGAATCCCTGCATGATGAGGTGGCCAATGTAGAAGGTCTTCCAAACTACCCTGGCAATGTGAGTGTCAAACAAAAGGTTACTGTCAACCTGGGTGCCCAGGTCCCTGATAACCTCCTCTGTGCTTAGAGGATTGCCACCTAGATGGGAACTAGTGGTAACCTTGTTCTTCCTGAAGGGTATGGCTATGCATTGTTTAGTGTTTAATGTAAGGCCATGGCTCTGGCACCAGTTATCCGTGTCTATGAGACCCTTCTGAAGGATGTCTGTGTCAGATGGGTTTCCAACTATGCTTCGCAGTTTGCAGTCATCTTCAAACTTTGTCAGCCATAATCCTCCTGTGTTTGCTCGTACTTCTGAAAAGTAGATGCTGAACAAATGTGGGCCCAGGACTGAGCCCTGTGGGACACCACTTGTGACAGCTCTGGAGTGTGACATGGCACCAGCAACTTTGACCCTGTGTGTGCTGTCACTTAGCCAGTTTGCAACCCATGCTGTGATGTATGGGTTCACAATTAAGCTGGTGATGTTTTCAATGATACCTGAGTGGGGTATTGTGTCGAAAGCCTTTGCCAGGTCAAGGTAGGCTGTGTGGACTGCTCACGTCAATGGCCTGGGTGACTGTCTTGAAAAGGTCAACCAAGTTTAAAAGGCATGATCTGCCCTTGACAAAGCCAAAGTGGATTGGATCCAATGTCTGCAGGTCCCCTATGTCTTCATTTATAATTCCCATTATGATCCTCTCCATAGCTTAGCAGAACAGGCTTTTCAAGCTGATGGGATGGTAGTTTCCGGGGTTGGTGGAGGCACCTCCTTTGTGAAGTGGGTCCACCATTGCCGTATGCCACTCCTTGGGCACATACCCTGAGGTGAGGCTAAGATTAAACAGCTGCCCTAACTGCGGGTGTAATTACTCATTGAGTTCATGGAGCACACAACTGGGGACACCATCTGGTCCCATGGATAAAGTGTTTTCCGCCTTGGATAGAGCAGTTCCCACCCCAGCATTGGAGATGTTTGGGGGGCTACAATCCTCTGGTGTAGATACTCCTCCAGTTTGGGGGAGGGGGGGAGAAATCTGCACTGAACCTGTCAGCCAGTATGTTGGCAATGTCTGTAGGTGCAGTGATATCTACATCATTCCGAACTAATTCTGAGCATATCGGGGAGTTCCCACCCAGGTTTCAAACATAGGTAAAAAAGGCCTCATGATTGACCCTTGAGTCCTGAGTGGGTTTACTCGCAAAACTTGCCTCGGATGATTGTATGGGGGAACCCAGTGTCTTACTCACAATGAGTAGGGGTGTCTTCCCTCCTACGGATTACGCTCTATCTCGTAGTAGCTCCTTCCTTGTGTTGTAGAGCTTGTTTATGGCTAGGGTCCACCAGACTGGATGCTTGCCTGTGGTACAAAGAGTCTTTGTTTTGTCTGGGATTGCCTGATCCATGCAGTCCTGGAGGTGCTGGTAGAAGGCATTTGTAAGTGATACAGCGGCTTGGGTAATGGTGTCCGCTGGCTTGGGGGCCTTGAAAGAGACCACACCAGTCCTTAGAAATGTGAAGTCGGCATTTGAGAAGGTCTTCACTGTTTGTTTTTCTATCTGGGGTGTGGGTGGGATGTGGACTCCCACTGAGAGTAGTCCATGATCTGATCTCACCAATGATGGGTATACTTCTGGTGTGGAACAGTGTGACCCCATGTTCGTGATGATGAGTTCTAGTATGTTGTCTCCACTTGTGGGGATGGTGACCAGTTGTTCCATGGCATTTGAGTGTATGAACTCTTGGAACCTTTGTGTTACAGTGTTGTGGCTTGATTAATGATCCCAGTCTATATGTGGATAGTTGGAATCACCCAGTAGGATGGTGTTTGGAGATACATTTATCCCCTTCAGTGTTTGCAGGATAGCTGTGTGAGGTACCTGAGTTTGAGAGGGTGACATGTAACATGCTACAAACTGCAGAGCAGTCTTGCCTATGGTCACTGGCACCTGGATGGTCTCCGATGCATCGTGTGTTGCCACCAACCATGATGTGAGGGTGTCCTTGATGAATATGGACACCCACCATCCTTCTTGGTGTTGTCCAGATTCAGGTGCCGGAACGCATGATATGAGGTAACACCCGATAGTGCCGGGGTGCTGTCAGAAGCTGTGAACCAGGTTTCAGGCACAGCACAGACATCAATGTGCTACAGACTGAGAAGGGCATACAGTGTGTGCAGCTTGAGGTTGAGACCTCTGGCATTGAGCAGCATTACCCTTAGTGTCTTTCCTTTACTGTGTTCTAGGGTGGTAGGTGTAGAATCTGAATCTTGCATAAAAAAGGCACAATGGGGGTGGCAAGAGCATCATCCGAAATCCGGAAGCCCAGGGGTGAGAGGTGCAAGCCGTCCCTTGCAAATCACCGTGGCCTGTCCAGCATGTCATCCCAGGCAGACAGACATTGGACCCCCCTTGAATGACACCATAGTTTAAGCAAAATATTACAGCTGATCATCTTGTCTCTGTTTATGTGGCATCATACTTGGTGAAGGTAGGATACTGCTGAAGGTCAGGGTCACCACCTGCCTGGCCTACATAATCAGAGGGATCCTCTATGTCTCTTTCCATGTAGTCCAGGGAGGTACATCTCAGGTCGTTCACACCAGCATGGATAATGACTGGGTCAGACTTGTACTTGCAGTTGAGTGACCTGAGTGCTTGCATTATGTGGTGGATTCCAGTGCCCGATAGGCAGCTTACTGTGACCTCCTCCGCACCGATCTGGTGAGCGGGACGTCAGTGTGTCTGACTATGGAGTCACCTATGACAAGTGTGTCTGGCATTGTGTTTGGCCTTAAGGGCTGTGACTGTTTGGCACACCGACTCTGTGGTCAATGTGTTGCATGTGCTGTGCCCTGTGGAGGCAGTTGTGTGAGTGTCTGCTATGGTGGCCACTGCCGTTTTGGTAGAATTCTGATCAGAGCCTCCGAGTATGTCTCTGTGTGTCTATGTGTATGATCTTAAGTTGTGATAGTGCCATGTGAGACTGGATTTGTGATGTGTGTGGTTACCTTCACCTTCTCTCTGGTCTTGCTAGTCCTATGTTGAGAGAGCTCAGCCTCCACTTTGGCTATATAGTTGCATCTCTCACATGTATGTGTGTTTTATGGGAGAAGGAGAGGGTTGTCAGTGTACATGAGGCAAGTGTAACATTGCCTCAATATTCCCAGGTTCACCAGCTGAGCAGGAGAGGACACTAGCAACTGATCCCTAGACATGCTAGAAGGAATAGACAAAACAATGTTGGAATACAGGGAGATATCAAGCCCCCCCAAACCACATCATAGTGTTTGATTGACAATACCTACACATACACCGGTGTTTCATAGTGTCATAGTCTACTACTAGGCTATCTGCCCTAGTGCATGTATAAGCCTAGCCATAGTGATGTGGATATTGCCACCCCTTATAGTGGTAATAAGTGTACAGAATAGATTCTGAATATTGTGCCTCTGACTTAGTAGTGACACATTATGACCCCCTTACGTAACTGAATAACATGACTGTGCCTCTGTCTAGTCTGTGCCTCCGTCTCATATGCAGTTGTCCAGATGTCTCCTGAAGAGAGTCAGTGAGGGACTCTGTCAAACATGAACTGGGATACTCTGCTAGAGTGTGAGATGCCTCTGAGTTATGACTCTGTCCCTCCAGCATGTCCTATACATGTATGTGCTGAGGTTCAAATCCTCAGCTCTCATGGCTCTGGTGGATTTGGATTGCTTGCAGTGGAGCATGTCCACCAAATCCTGATTGGATATGGTCTTGTATGTCAGGCATAGGTCACCTGTAAGTATGCGGTATGACACTGAACAAAGCTGGATTTCCTCTATTCTGGAAGCATATGACGTGCTGAAGAACCCTGATCTTCATGGTAGGTACTTTTGGGGTGTCTCCAGCTGTTGCAATTGCTGGGCGAGGTACATACCATATGGGGCTTTGTATTCAATCATGGGCCTGATAAGGGAGAAGGATAGTGGAACAATGACCTCCTATGATCTTGATGGAAAACCCTCCATGATAAGGTGGGCAAGATAGAAAGTCTTCCTAACCACCTTAGCAACAGGGGTGTCAAAAGAGATGTCACTATCTACATGTGTCCCCAGGTGTCTGATTTGTTGTCTGTGCTCAGTGGGTTGCTGTCTATGTATTGATCTGTGGGTACTTTGTTCCCCCCAAAGGGGATGAATACACATCAGTTGCATTCAGTTTCAGGCCATGCGTCTGGCACCAGCTATCCGCCTTTTTGACGGCATTCTGTAGTATGTGTGTGCTGGCTGATGTATTCACTATGGTGCCTAGGTTGCAGTCATCTGCAAACTGTCAGCCACAACCCCCGTATGTTTGCTTTCACATCTGAAAAGTAAATACCAATTAAGAGGGGTCCCAGGACACATCCTTGTGGGACACCACCTGTGACTGGCTTTGAATCTGACAAGGCACCTGCAATGTTGACTTTATGGGTTCTGTTTCTTAGCCATTTTGCAACCTATCCTGTGACATATGCTGTTATATGTCAGCTGTTGAGCTTGGCAATGATGCCTGAGTGTGGTATTGTGTCACAGGCCTTAGCCAAGTGCACATAGGCTGTGTGGACTGCGTAGCCTTCTTCGATGGCCCTACTGACAGTTTCATAGTAGTCAACTAGGTGCAAAAGGCAGGATCTGCCCTGTACAAAGCTGAACTAGGTGGGAACAAGGGTCCGTAGGTCAGTAATGTGTCTGTGTAAGAGCTCCATAATGACTCTTCCCATATCTTAGCAGACAAGGCTGGTTAAGCTTGTGTGGTGGTAGTTGCCATGGTCTGTGGAGGCATCTCCTATGTGGAGTGGGACCACTGTTGCCGTATGCCAATGTTCAGGTACATATCCTGTAGCAAGACTAAGGTTAAATAGCAGTTGTATATACGGGTCCAGCCCCTTCTGGAGTTCACATAGCATGCAACCGGAGATACCAGCAGGTCCCATGGATGTTGTGTACTTGTCTTTGCTGAGTGCGGCTCTCACATGGACATCCAAGATGACAGTGAGGTTACATACAGCAGTGATAACTATCTTATTTTGGGGGTGAGGGAGGGGGTAAATCGCACTGAAGCTGTCCGACGGAATGTTGCCAATATCTGTCAGGTCACTGGAATATATGTTGTTGTGTACCAACTCTGAGCATATCTGAGGGTTCACAACCAGGTGTCTGACATAACTGAAGAAAGCAGTGTGGTTACCTTCATTGTCTTTGGTGATTTATGTCCCCAGGTTGACCTTGCATGTCTTTATGAGATAATGTAGCTTTCTACTAGTGCTGATCACAGCTGTCTTCCCTTTTGGAGATGTAGCTCTGTCTTGCATTAGTAACCCTCATCTGTCATACAGTTTGTTTATGGCTGGGGTCCACCAGACAGGACACTTTCCCTTTGTGGAGAGGGTCCTGTTTTATTTGTGATTGCATGGTCCATGCTGTCTGACATCTAGCTAAGGGGAGGTCATTGTGGTTCTGCAGTTATCTTTCATCGGCATTAGAAATGACCACAACAGCCCCTGTGGGGTGTACCTCATGCAGACACATCCAGCACCTGTAAAGTCCACAACAGTACCTCACCAGGAGTATGACAGAGCTGGAACACATGTAATGTGTAGCCTGATTAAACAGAGTGCAGCTCCACACACTGCCATGCTGTCCACCCAGATGCAAGCTGTGCCTGATGTAGAAAGCCATGTCCAAGCTGGAATCAATGCACATGCTGCACCCTGTACAATCTGAATGGCAGGCAGCTATGCACATGAGGGACCTGAACCCCAGCACTGACATATTTAGGACAGGCTGTACTGCATTATCCAAAACACAGAAGCCACCCCCACGCATGAGTAAACTACCAGTACAGGTTGTCCGTAGAGACACTCGTTGAGCCCCCTCAACAGGAACCCTAATGAGTGGATGGGAGATGGGAGGTTTACCCTGGGTATCAATGTTATGTCACAGGTAGACAGAGGCACAGTATACTAAACAAGACATATGTCATGGCAAACTACACTTACAATGTGCTGATGGACAAACACACTCTCCGACTAGCATTAGAAATGGCCTAGGGCACATCGGTAGTGTTTGCCAATGTACACCCATGTTGTGGAATACACAACTGATGTTGGATGAGGCTGTTGTAAGTAGTTCACATCTGAACATAATGCAACATGGTCAGATAGGTTCATAGGTACATAGGTTTGTACTAGGCTATCTTCCCTAAGGCAGGTATAAGCCTAGCACAGAGTTCATTGGCATACACCACCCCTTATATGGAAACAGTACTGTGCCCATTATTATGTCATGCCTCTCTCCAGCAGTGACACAGTGACGATCCCGGGTTAAACGTATGACCTTCCATCCACAGGTCAAGATACCTCTTGAACACAGCCAGCAAGGTGCTCTGCCTCACATGGACCGGGATTGTATTCCACAGCATAGGGATTCTCCGGGTGATAACTCCATCCCTCCAACATGTCCAACGTACATCCCTGCTAAGGTGTAAGTCACCTGCACTAGTGGTTCAGGTGGATCTGCCGATTCTAAGGTGGAGCATGTCCATTAATCCCTGTTTGGACATGGCCTCGCATGTCAGGCACATGTCACCTCTAAGCAGACGGTATGTGAGTGAATAGAGTGGGAGTGTCTTCAATCTGGCAGCATATGACAGCTGTTGGGGTTCCATGATCCTTTAGGTGGGGGACATTCAGGATGTCTCCAATTGTTGCAGATGTTGGGTGACATACAGCCAGAATAGGGCATTCTACTCGATCACCGGTCTGATAAGTGAAGAGTACAGGGGAACAATGACCCACTAGATCTGGATGTGAATCCCATCCTGATCAGGTGGGCAATGTAGAAGGTCTTTCTAGCCACCTTAGCAACGTGAGTCTCAGAAGAGCGACTGTCAACCTGGGTCCCCAGGTCCATGATAACCTCCTCTGTGCTTAGAGGATTGCCACCTATATGGTAGCTTGGGGTTACCTTGCTTTTCCTGAAGGGTATGTCTACACATGTTGTGCACTTTGACTTCAGGCCATGGCCCTGGCACCAGCTATCAGTTACTGTGAGTCCCTTCTGAAGGATATCCGTGTGTGATGCACTGTCCACTATGGCACCCAGTGTGCAGTCATCTGCAAACATTGTCATCCAAAGTCCTCCCATGTTGGCCTGTACTTCTGGGAAGTACATGACAATCAATGGGGTCCAAGGACTGAGCCCTGTGTGACACCACCTGTGACCAGCCTGGAGTCTAACATAGTGCCAGCAACTCTAACCCTGTGGGTCCCGTCCTTAAGCCAGTTTGCAACCCATCTTGTGACATATGGGTTTACATTTCAGTTGTTAGGGTTTTCCACAATACCTGAGTGGGGTATTGTGTTGAAAGTGTTTGCAAGGCCAATGTAGGCTGTATGGACTGCCTTTCCCCAACAATGGCCTAAGTGACCGTTTTGAAGATGTCAACCCAGTACAAAAGGCATGATCTGCCCTTGACCAAGCCAAAATGGGATGGGTACAATGTCTGCATGTCCCCATATCTTTGTTTATGAGCTCAATTATGATCCTCTCCATAGCTTTGCAGACTAGACTTGTTAAGCTTATGGGGCAGTAATTACCAGGGTCTGTAGAGGCACCGCCTTTGTGCAGATGTGCACAACTGGACCCTAACCAGGCTGTTGTGCACACTATGGAAATGTAAAGCGGTGATAGGACTAAAGCCCAGGATACTGACCACCACATTGAAAGTACTGAAACACTACACTATACAGTGCTATAGTGTTAGGTCAGTATGAACGGATGTTGACAATTGTGTGCAAAGTATCCCATGCAAAACCTGCAGGCACAGTATACTCCCTGTTTTGTTCATACAAAAAGCATTTGGACAGTAACTACACAACATGGCACAGAACACACAACCATAAACTGGAGGTATTTGTTGAAGGTCACACTCATCCACAAATGTGATGGGCTGCAGAGTTCAACATATGTAAAGCCCACACTGGGCATGCTCACACACTTAGATAAATGAGACATCTTTCACACAACATGCCATGGGAAGGCTGAACTGGGCATGCTCACACACTTGGTCCAAATGTTACTCCTAGCAACTGTGAAAACACACCAGAGGATGCTCATTCCCTTTCTAGACACTGATCATGTAAGCACCCTATAAGTATATCGGAGAAAAGGAATCTCTCAGTAATCCGAATAGCGCGCTCTGCTAATGCGTCCGTCTCAAGTGTCATAACATAGTTAGGTAGGGGTTTGAATCCAGCAGGTGGCAAGTGTGTGTGAAGGGGGGTAAGTGTGTGTAAGTGTGTATGAAAGAAACATCCCTTTTGGCAACTGGGAAAACACACCACAGGATGATCATTCCACTTTCTAAACTCTGATGATGTCAGCACCCTATAAGTATATCAGGGGAAAGGAAATCTCCCAGTAATGCGAATAGCACGCTGTGCTAATGTGTCCGTCTCTAGTGTCATAACATAGTTAGGTAGCGGTTTGAATCCAGCAGGTGGCAAGTGTGTGTGAAGGGGGGTAAGTGTGTGTGTAAGTGTGTATGAAAGAAACATCCCTTTTGGCAACTGGGAAACACACCACAGGATGATCATTCCACTTTCTAAACTCTGATGATGTCAGCACCCTATAAGTATATCAGGGGAAAGGAAATCTCCCAGTAATGCGAATAGCGCGCTGTGCTAATGTGTCCGTCTCTAGTGTCATAACATAGTTAGGTAGGGGTTTGAATCCAGCAGGTGGCAAGTGTGTGTGAAGAGGAGTAAGTGTGTGTGTAAGTGTGTAAGTGTGTATGAAAGAAACATCCCTTTTGGCAACTGGGAAAACACACCACAGGATGATCATTCCACTTTCTAAACTCTGATGATGTCAGCACCCTATAAGTATATCAGGGGAAAGGAAATCTCCCAGTAATGTGAATAGCGTGCTGTGCTAATGCGTCTGTCTCTAGTGTTATAACATAGTTAGGTAGGGGTTTGAATCCAGCAGGTGGCAAGTGTGTGTAAGTGTGTATGAAAGAAACATCCCTTTTGGCAACTGGGAATACACACTACAGGATGCACATACCCCTTTCTAAACGATATCACAATTATGTATGGCTTTTGATTACAGACATGCCATGTGTGTTTTGCACACACAGAATGCCCATGTGTGTGGGTTGTCACTCACAATAATGCATGACATTGATTAAACCAGTTATGGCAATGTACACATGATGTATGTGTGTACCAAATACACATATGTACCTGTGACCTTCAATAGTTACCATGTGTGATGCCTGCCACATGTGAATACATGGTATTTGCACAGGGTAACATTATGACCGTGGTCTTCTGTGCAGGTGCAGCATGTGGGATGTGTATATACAGTGTGAGATGTAGATGCTATCAGCCTAGTAGTGAGGGATGCACACCTGGTCTGGGGCATATAGTCTACATGTTGTTGATGTACAGGAGCTGCATGTTTTCACCTGTTGTGGGAGTGGTAAGACAGTATTCCATAGCAATGCAGTGACTGCATGCTAAGAACCATTCAGCTAGGGTGTTGTAGCTACACTAATTCATTAGCATTCAGTAATTTGTCAGAATCCCTGGTGAGGGTCTGATGCCAACCAAGGTCAGGGGTCTACCAGCCTGTGTCACTTGCTCAGTGATCCCTTCCATGATGTCCTTCATGGATGCATCTGCAGTCATAACAAATGGGTTGTCCTGTCGTCAGGCAGCCCTTCGGTCGGCCGGATTCCAAAGTCTGGGTCCGCCGCTGATGTCGCTTCACCCGACGTCATCTCTGCTGGTCTTCGGTATAAAGGCATCAGCCAACGCCATTTTCCTCAGTCTTTCTTGCCGCTGGCACCAAGCAGAAGCTGTTCGCAAGTGCGGTCGGTCAGATCCAGAGATTACTACTACCAAATACTCAAGACTTCTAAAAGCTAAGTACCCCATTGGGGACTCTTTCTTGCCTCAGCCGATGTCAGAAAAAGTCAATAACTGTTTAACTTGTGGGAAACAAATACCTTATAAAGATTTCCACTCTTACTGTTTGCCTTGCTTAGGCCCAGACCACGACGTAGCAGCCTGCTCGCCTGTGCTTCCTTCAACCGACGAACGCTTAGGCGCCGGTCAGAGTTTGCTGAACAGTTTTTCGGCTCAGATTTTGCGTACATTATGCCGCCGGATCCTCCGACTACCCAAATTGTTAAAAGCAAAGAAAAAGACCGACACTCGCGGTCCGCGGTTTCGGCGAAACCACGGTTAAGTAAGTCATGAGTGTCTCGGTTTCGCGAAACCGAGAAAACTGGTCAATCTTCAGCGAATCCATGACTACTACTGAGGCTCCTGCTACCTTACCTGAATCAGCCTCAGAAATTTTGCCTACAACTGTGGTTCCTACTGATCTATCAGACACCATCCCCTTGGATATCTCTACCCCAGCACGTGGTGCTGCTAGGCCTCCTGCAGCCATGTCTATTAAGGCCTTTGCCAGGGCTAAAGCAGCCAAATCAGCTAAATCAGTGCCTGTTAAACCACCCTCACTCAGGCCCACTTCTAGTTCACAAATGCTTACTCTGGCAGAAGATTTAATATCCTTAATTAGGGGATCCCAATCTCACCCAGACAGGGCCTCTCAGCCACCAGAAAAGAGACCTAGAGCAGAGCCCCCCGAGCCTGTGTCCTCTGATGATTCTGCGGATGACTCAGACATTACAGACCAGGCTCCTTTTTCCAATTATGAAGATTCAGATGCTGAAGAATCCATTCCAGCTGCCTCTCCACCAGAAGAATTCTCCTTTGGGGAAACCTTACATGCCATGAGAGAACAATTCCAATGGCAGGGACAAGATTTCTCAGATTCAAGAAAAAGGCTTAGGACTTTTCTGCACTTACCACAACATAGGCCCTTAGCTATACCTCCTGTCCTACCTGTTGTGGACGATGCATTTAATGATGTCTGCACTGCACCTGATTCTTTACCTCCAGCCCCTGCCAAACCAGATAGATTTTACAGGGTGCCAGACACTCATCACCACCTCTACAAGGCCCCACTTGCAGACAAACTATATCCCAGGGGCCCAAGGCAGTAGCCTCGACCACAGCAAAACCCTATTCCCTCTGAAAGGGAATCCAGGTCCTTAGAGAGATGGGGAAAAAGTCTACACCTCTGCTACTCTTTCAGCTAGAGCTTTAAACTGTCAGTTTCACATGATCCAATACCAAGAGTTTATGCTTGATCAGTTAATTAAAAAGCTGTCCTCTGATGAATCTTTAGATAAGAAATATGTATTAGAAATGGTGAATAACATCCAACAGGTTAGTAACCATTCTTTAAAATGTGGCTATGATGCACTGGAGGCTTCATTTAGATCAGCCATGACTGGCACAGTGATAAGAAGGCATGCATGGTTGAAAGAACAGGTCTTGCCGGATCATGTTAAAGCTAAGCTATTGGATGCTCCTATGGATAAGGCCAAAATGGAAGAGAAGGCAAAATCTGTACAAACAGTTAAAGATTTCCTACAGGTTCAGCCCCCAAGGTTTAGCAGGAACTGGCCTGCCAAAAATTGGTCCTTTCATGACTCCACAAGATCCCAAAGGGGCAGGAACAGACGCTCTAGGGGCAGAAATCAATCCAGAGGAGGTGCCTACAGAGGACGACAGTGGCAAGGCAATAACCGAGGCACAGACACAACCACTGCCACTACAACAGGACAATCTCAGTGACTTGGCTCTATCTCCACCTACCAGGGAGCAAATAGCAGCACCATTAGGCGGAAAGTTAGCCTTACTCTCGAAAAATTGGCACTATATTACAAAAGACAAGTGGATTTTGCAAACCATAGACCAAGGCTACCGGTTCCACTTCCACACTTTACCAGTAAATAGAGGAATGCCAAACCTGCCCCCAAATCAAAAAATAGAAGCCCTGCACCAGATAGCGGAATTAATAAAGATGAGAGCTGTGGAAAGGGTGCCAATAACAGAACAGGGCAAAGGATTCTACTCCAGACTATTCCTAGTACCAAGAAACGAAAAAAACTGGAGACCTATTCTCGACCTGTCCATCTTAAACACATACATCATTGTCCCAAAATTCAAAATGCTGACCCTACAGCAACTTCTTCCCATGCTGGGCAAGGAGTGTTGGCTGGTAACTCTAGATCCCAAGGAGGCATACCTGCACGTCCCCATTCGACCAAATTGCAGAAGATACCTCAGATTTCTTGCAGGATCAGAGCATTATCAATTCTCAGCATTGCCCTTGGCTTATCTACTGCGCCCAGAGTATTCACAAAATGCCTGGCATCAGTAATCGCCACTGCAGAGTACAGGGAATTCAAATTTATCCATACCTGGACGACTGCCTGTTACAAGCGGACAACAAAAGCAAGCTGACAACAGATTTAAAGGGTCATTTACTTGCTACAAGCCCTGGGATACACAGTCAATTTTCAAAAGTCAAGGCTGATCCCATCCCAGACAAGAACATTCTTGGGCTGGAATTGGACACAGTAAAACAGATGGCATTCCTAACTGCAGAAAACAAAAGAACTCCTCTTTACTTCTTAGCATTAACAAAGCAGAACAAACTAACAGCAAGAAAAGTTCTGCAGGCCTTGGGCTTCATGGCATCATGCATAATCTTGGTCCCACATGCCAGACTGCATATGAGAAAGTTACAGTGGTACCTAAAGAATCTATGGTCTCAACACAGACACAGCTTAGAAACAGAAATACCACTAATCCCATGCTTAAAACAGGAGTTCCTATGGTGGGCTCGGGCATGCCAGTCAAACCCAGGCTTACCCTTCCACAACTTTCGAGCAAACCAAACCATCACAACGGATGCCTCAGACCTAGGATGGGGGCACATGCTGGACAAATGCGTACAAGGACTGTGGACTCAGGACCAGCTGCACCTGCACATAAACCAAAAAGAAATGCTGGCAGTAAAACTGGCAATCGTAAAATTCAGACCATTCCTCAAAGAAGGCCATTTGATGATAAGGACAGACAACACCACAGTCATGTGGTACATCAACAAACAGGGAGGCACTCATTCTTACCCCTATGCAGAATGACTTTGGACCTTTGGAATCTGGCTCTCAGCTACAACATCCAGTTACAGGCAATATTTGTACGGGAAAAGAGAACACCCTAGCAGACATTTTAAGCAGAACAACCTCGGATGCTCACGAATGGATGCTACACCGACATCTTCAAGGCCATCACAAAGAAATGGGGAATGCCACAGATAGATCTATTCGCTTCCCCACAAAATCACCAGCTCAAAAAATTCTGCACAAGGACATTCCACCCACTTGCATGGAAGGTGGACTCTCTATCCTTCAGTTGGAAAGGCCTGACAGCATATGCATTCCCACCTCTTCCCTTGATGCACAAGGTACTACTGAAAATCAAAGAGGAACGTCCAAGGATAATTCTGATAGCTCGAACTGGCCAAGACAACGCTGGTACCCATTGCTGAGGAGCATGTCTCGGGAGAAAATGTGGTCAATAGCCCTGATGCCTCTGATGTTAACTCAGAACAACTACAACATCATACATCCAAACCTAAAAACCTTGCAACTGACTGCCTGGAACATCACATAGCAGTAACTAACCCAGACCTTTCACAAAGGGTCAAAGACATTATCCTTGAAGCCCGCAGACCTTCAACAAGAAGGAACTATGCAGGAAAATGGAAAAGGTTCGTCATTTGGAGTACTGAAAGAGGAAAAGATGTGTCGAACATAGATATTGCTAACATTCTGGAGTACTTGGCAGAGCTTCTACATACAGGCCTGTCCTATTCCTCCATCAAGATACATGCATCAGCTATTTCAGCAGAATACAGCTTTGATCCTCCTGTCTTTTCACATCCTCTACTCAGGCAGTTTCTCAGAGGGATCAAGAATGTAAAACCTCCTAGGAAACCACCATTACCAGCATGGGACTTGAATTTTGTACTAGAAAAGTTGACACTACCTCCGTTTGAACCAGCAGCAACAGCAGATCTACAGCACCTGTCATGGAAAACTGCTTTCCTGCTGGCTATTACTTCAGCAAGGAGGGTTTCGGAACTACAGGCCTTAATGGCAGTACAACCCTTCCTAATCTTCCATCAAGATAGGGTATCCATGAGAACTAATCCTACATTTATGCCTAAGGTGGTATCCAGAGTGTCTTTAAACCAGGCAATCCACCTACCTACCTTCTTTCCCAATCCACAAAACAGAGGTGAAAGAATAATGCATACCTTGGATGTACATAGACAGTTACGCTACTACCTGGACAGAACCAAAGGTAACAGAAAAACTGACCAGCTCTTTGTAGCCTATGCAACAGGACGGGAAGGAAAAGCAATTTCCAAACAGACAATCTCCAAATGGATAGGAAATTGCATAAGATTCTGTTACTCCTACCATGGAAAACCAATCCCACAGAACATAAGACCTCATTCTACAAGGGCTACAGCCACTACCACAGCTTTCTTAAGAGGAGTGGCAACCAAGGACATTATTGAGGTGGCTACTTGGACCTCCGTGCATACATTTGCCAAGCATTATAATTTACCTCTATATTCTAGATCCCGAGCAGGGTTTGCCACTGCTGTACTGCAAGGGATCCTGACTAAACCATAATTATTATTCCTCCTCCCCTAGTTTGGCTATGGTATTCTACCCATTTGTTATGACTGCAGATGCATCCATGAAGGACATAGTACAGTTTTGTACCTACCATAAATGTAGATGTCCGAACTGGATAGCATCTGCAGTCAGGATTACCCTACCTCCTTACCCTCTGCGGTACTCCTAGGGTATTTACCCTCCTAATAGCTAGCTGGGGGGGGTGGGAGTCTCTTATGGTGTATTTGTTTGTATATATGTACATACATGTTTATTTTTTGTGTTTGTCTTCTACTATTTTGGAAACATTGGCATTTATCCAAAATTTAGCTTTCCAAGAGGGCAATTGGCATCTGGGGCAAGAAACACTGAGGAAAATGGCGTCGGCTGATGCCTTTATACCCGAAGACCAGCAGAGATGACGTCGGGTGAAGCGCGACATCAGCCGAAGCCGGACCCAGACTTTGGAATCCGGCCGACCGAAGGGCTGCCTGACGACAGGACAACCCATTTGTTATGACTGCAGATGCTATCCAGTTCGGACATCTACATTTATGGTAGGTACAAAACTGTACTTTCCCTATCATGTATCCCAGTGAGGGACATCCCACATCAGCTGTGGTGGCATGGACAATGACTGAGTCATATGTGTCCATGCATCTGACTGACTTGTATGTTTGTGTTATGTGGTGAACCATAGTGCCCCATGAGCATATCACTGTGACCTACACCTTTTCCAGCCTGGTGAGCATTGTCTCACTGTACTGGACAATAAAAGTACCTAACACAACTGCGGCAGTAGTGTTGTATAGCTGTACAGACTGTGCTTGTTTGACACACAGGATTTGTGTGCTATGTGTTATGCGTGCTGTGTGCAGGCCTAATGTATGCCTGTGTGCCAGCTGCAGAGATGTCTGCCAGTCATGCAGGATGCTATCCTTAGGCTTCACAACTGACCTGTTGTGTTTCCATGCTTGTATTGCTGTCCGTGTAAGTCCACATCAGATTGGTATTGCTGTCACTGTAGTATTTCATGCCACCAGACAGGTTATGCCAGTACTGGGTTCAGAGTGCTTAGTCCACAGTTTGGCCATGTGTTTCCATCTCATACATGTGATGTACATCCATGGGTAGGGGATAGGGTTGACTCTGTACATGTGGCAGCTGTGACATTACTACATGACACACATATTCCACAACTGTACCATAGAGGTGACTGACAACTGACCTTTGCACATGCTACCATAGTATTGAGATTACATTGGTGATTAACAGCACATAGGGCCAATGGTGATAAAGATACATAGGTCCATAGGTTCATACAGGGATGTCTGCCCAGGGCATGTATCCACCTAGCCAGAATGTGTGTGCCTTTCAACATGCATTGTGAATCTGTCTTGCTATGCCGTTTTCCAAGGTTAGTATACTGTGCCTCTGTCTCACAGTGACACATAAGTGATACCCAGGGTAACCCTACAATGTCACATCCTGTCATTAATATCACTCTTGAAGATAGTCACTGAGTCAGTCTGCCTAACCTCTATTGGGATAATATTCAGGAATGAAGGGAGCCTCTGAGTTGTGAATGTGCCCCTCCAGCATGTCCTATGTATATCACTCCTGAGGTTCAAGTATTTCCAGCGTGTATCCTGGTTGGATCTGGATATTCTGAGATGCAGTATGGCCATTAAGTGAGGGTATGACCTGGCCTTCTATGTCAGGCACAGATTGCCTATGAAGAGGCAGTATGTCACTGAGTAGAGCTGCTGTTACTTTAACCAGTCAGTATGTGGCATCTGTTTGAGCCCTTTGATCCCCTTGTCGAGGTACATATGTGGTATCTCCAGTTGCTGCAGGTGTCTGGTAAGGTGCATGCCGACAGGTTCATCATAGTCAATTATGGGCATGATGAGGGATGAGTAAGGGGCACAATGTCCTCCACTGATCTACATGTGGATCCCATGATGATGTGGCCCATATAACATGCTTACCTAACCACTTTGTCCATGTTGTTGTCAAATGGTAGAATGCTATCAACCTGTGTACCCCAAGGTCCATAATTCCTTCGTCTGCACTTAATGGATTAACACATATGTGGTACGTTGTGGTCACTTTGTGTTTGACAAAGGGGATGACTATACGCTTTCTGTCATTCACGTTGAGGCCATGGCTGTGGCACAAGTCGTGTGTTTGCAAGAGCCCCTTTTGGAGGATGCGTGTGTTAGCTGGTGAGTTGATTATGGTGTCCGGTTTGCAGTCACCTGCGACTTGCTGAGCCACAGTACTACCATGTTGGCCTGTACCTATGATAAATATATAATGAACATGACAGCTCCCAGGGCTGTGCCTTGTGGGACACCACTTGTACCAGGTTGGAGGCTGACATGGCTCCAGCAATTCTACCATGTGTGTTCTGCCCTTGAGCCACTGTGCAATACCCATAGTGACATAGGGGTTAATATGTACACTGGTGAGCTTCCCTAGAATGCACAACTGGGGTATTGTATCCAAGGCTTATGCAAGGTTCAGGTAGGCTGTGTAGACCTCCTTCCCCTTGACAGTGGCCTTGGTGACTGTTTCAAAGAAATCAAACAGGTTGGAGAGGCAGGATTTGTCATTGACAAAGCCAAACTGTGTATGGTGACATGTCTGTAGGTCCACAATATCTAGATATGTGAGGTTCATGATGATCCTTGCCATAGCTTTGCAGACAAAGCTAGTCAGACATATGGGTCGAGTAGTGTCCAGGATCCGTGAAGGCACCACCTGAATGTTGAGGGACCACTGTTGCTGTATGCCACTCTCTGGCCACATATCGTGTATTAAGGCTGGGATTGAACAGTGGTGTTATGTCTGGGTGTAGCTCTTCTTGTGGTTCATGTAGGACACAGCCTGGGACACTGTCTGGTCCCATTGATGCAGTGTTTATTGCTTTGGGAAGGGCATCTCTTACCTGAGCATCTGTGATGTCAGGGGGCAGCACTGTGCCGAGACATATTTGCCCTTTTGGTGTGGTGGGGAGAAGGCAGCATTGAACCTGTCCACTAGGATGATGGCAATGTCTGTGTGTTTTGTATTTTGTGTGACATCTTGGATTACCTCTGAGCATATCTGGGTAGTACCACCCAGGTTACTAACATAACTACAGGCAGCCTTGTGATTATCCTCAGTGGCTTGTGGAACCCTCTCTCAAAGATGGCCTTAGACAATCATATGGGTGCCTGTAGTTGTCTTCCAATACTCATCAGTGGTGCCTTCACATTTTGGGAGGTTGTTGTATCATGTGGTGGCGTCATCCTTCTATTGTATAGTGTGTTTATGGCTGGTGTCCGGCACCCAGGACATCTGCCTTTGGAGAATTGGGTCATGCTTTCATATGTGGCTTCATGATCCATGCATTCCTGAATGTGTCCATAGAATGCCTTTATACAAGTATCTGCAGTCTGGTCCATATTTTCAACAGGCCTTGGGCCTTTGAAGGTTTCCACATCATTTATGAGGGGTGTGAACTTGCTTGACATGAGCTGTTGACAGACGTGCCGCCCTCCGGACAGAGCAAGGTGAGGGTCACAGTTAGCTACTTGTCGGGTGATAGCATGTGCCACATAACACAGGCACACAGGTCACTCCACAGCAAGTACAGCTATGAGGCAGACATTGTCCATGCTGGTGCAAACAACCTGAGACGTACCTCCCTGGACCACATGGAAAGAGACACAGAGGAGCTCTTACAGCACCCTCTCAAACTCAGGACTCCCACACAACCTTCATGCTGACACAGGACAGTTTAGATTACTCTGCAAACACCATCATACTGGGTGACGTCAGCTACCCAAACATAGACTGTGAACATTACACAAGCCACAATACCCAAGCTCTAGGGTTCCCATAGATCAGACATTCTTTGGCTATGGAACAGGTAACCAACCTTCCCACAAGAGGGGCAGATATACTAGACCTGATCATCACAACCATGAGTACAAACTGCTCACCACTGGGAGTATATCCCTCATTGTTGCAATCAAACCATATACTAATCACACTGGAGTACTGTATCCCCCACATATGCAAACCTCAAACACATCAATGTGGGTGTTGGAAATGTCCCTATTAGCAACTGTGACAGTACAGTACAGGATGCAGATCCCCCTTTTGAAACACTGATGATGTCAGGACTGTATAACTATATTACCTGTAGTAAAGTCCTCCAGTAATTCGCATAGCGCGCTCTGCTAATGTGTCTTTCTCCAGTGTCATAACGTAGTTAGGTAGGGGTTTGAATCCTGCAAAGGGAATGTATGTGTGTTAGTATGAGTGGGGTTTATGTGTGTGCACTATGCTGGGAGGGTTAACTGCCTTTTGCCAACTGGGAGAACACACTACAGGGTGCACATCCCTCCTCCTACACACAGATGATGTCAGCACCCTCTAAGTACAGCATTAGTAAGGATTTCTCCAACTACTGCAAATAGCACACTCTGCTAATGTGTCTGTTTCTACTGTCATAACACGTTAGGTATGGGTTTGAATCTTGCAAATGGAAAGTATGTGTTTTACTGTTGGTGGGGTTAGTGTGTGTGCACAATGATGGGGTGGGATGTGGCTTTGCCACATGGGGCTATGCACTGCAGGGTGGTCATTACCCTTAACAAGCAGTGATGTTGATAGCACCCTATACAAACAAAACTACAAAAGAGAAGGTGGTGGTACCAATAACACATGTAAGGTAACACTTCTTCAAGTAATGTCCACAAAACAGAGTAGGATAATCAAACAATTCTTTTATTCTATACAGACAACATGACAACAGACAACTGCCAGTACTCAGTATAGTGTTACATGCTACTGTAACACGCACATGTACCCGAATATACCTAGATAGTGCTCTGAAGCCTGAATGTGGCAAGTGTGTGGATGTGGGATGTGTCTGTGTGTGCATTTCCATATGGGAAACATGTTTGATGTGGCAATCAGGGTACTACAGTACCTGATGCACATTACATCTTTCAACCGATGAGGTTGCCTGCACCCTGTGAATACAGGTAGAGAAGGGGACGCCAGTAGTAAACAACATAGTGCACTTCTGAAATGTGTACCTGTCATGTATCAACAGCTACTCATGTAGGGTGATAAATAATGGGAATGGCAGGTGAGCGTGTGCATGTGTGTGGGTAGCAGGGTGTGTATAAATGCATGTGTGACAGAACAGATACATATAGCTGAATCTACGTAACAGCACAAGATGCGCATTGCCATAGTCAATGTTAGCATGTGATGGTGTGCAGCTGGTACACTTTGGTAAGTAGTATGGGTGCAGATAACAATTGAGGACATTCATACAGTTACTGCAGCAGGACTGCTGGGATATACACACAATTATACTGGAACAGTGAACAGTTACCAACATGTTACTACTTATACACATCTATGTAGTCACCCTGTGCATCAGCAACGTGTTTACCTTTACCTGCACCAATGTTGTAGTATGCAGGAGGTGGCACAGTGTCATCATATGCACAGGGTGTGGGTTAGGTATGCCCAAGCCAGCCACTGGTAACACCAATTGACATGTGTGTGTATGTGTGTTTGTGAGGGGCAGCAGTACAGGGTGGACCGGTGTTGGTGCAGTGTGTGTATGTGTTTGCCCTAGGTGTTGGGTTTCTGCATGTGTGTAAGCACGCACACAGTCCCACATAATGGCTGCCATGTACAGGGTTTTGTGGACAGCCACAGACTGCACCTGTCAGGTCATCCAGTTCAGTGTCTGTGGGCACGGACACGGTACCTGTGCCTGGCAGGGGTATCCGGTACTAACCCAGACTGGGTACTGTCATCGGAAGCAGGGGTGTGTTGACTGGACACAGTTCCCTGTTGGGACTTTCCAGAGCCACGTGCACGTGGTCTCCTGGGGCGTCTTGATGACAGCACAGACCCAGCATTGCTGGGGCTGGTGCTGGCACTTGAGGTGCGCGTGGGCCTGTTGTCGCCCACGGCCACTGCCAGCTGGTGCTGTTGCTGGCATACGGCCACGCCGACGCCGCAAACGCACACCATCGACCTGGGCCATGGAGATTTGGTTGTGGAGCAGCTGTTCTATGCCCCACAACGCCTGTCAACGACATCTGTGAAGTTACGGATAGCATTCGCAACGCCACGCATGCCGCCTGCCATGGCTATGCGACATGCTCTCAGCTCCCCAGACCCTGTCTTGTGTACCTTTCCATACGTGCCTGTGCCTGCATGACAGTTCTAAACATAGTGGAGGTTGACATACCTCCTTGGGCACGTCGGCCAGAGGCAGTACGGCCACGGATGCCCCCACGAGAACCCATGGGCGACTGTCTGCGTGGTACCATTGAGGCCCTGCTCATGGCTGCCTTGTGGGGATGCATGTACCACAGGTACCACATTGCCCTGATCTATGCCCACTGCAGACTGTCCATCACCTAGGGACAATGGTGACAAAGGATGTAACGGCAGGATGACTGTGCGCATTGACGGGGTTGAAAGCTGTGTACTGTCAATTGGCTGACCAATGGTGGACCCAGACACACCTTCCTGCACCATTACAGACATTTCATCATCATCAGTACCAGGGGCACAAGATTCAGGTTCCCTGCTGCAGGTCACCAGAGCAGCACCAGAACCTACGGGAGGAAAACATGGAACACAGATTACAGTCTCAATACATATTTGACAGAGATGCAGTTCAATACTAATGCACACATTCAGAAATGGACACATGCACTCATGGACACTAACACACATGCACACTTGGGCACAGGCACACTTGCACACATGCACACCCCACAGTAAACACACACATCAGTACCGTGTTACACTACTCAATTTACTACAACTGTGTATTACGGGTATTGTGAACACAGTCACCAGCATGTCTACTACAGAGTTACACTACTCTTCCTAGTTTTATAAATTGTTTTACAGATAATGTTAAAAAGACTCACCAGCATGTATGGCCTGCCTCATTGCTAGATGGGAGGGACCTGGAAGTGTGAAGAGAGTAATGTCAGTGGGCACATGTGTGCCATTTGTTTTGCACATGATACAGTACAGTAGTACACTAGTTCCCTTATACACATCAGCTGCACATAATGTCTGTATATATATCATGATGACAGATACATACCACATGCACACCTTATGCGTGCATGAAGTAACAGTGTACAGAACAGTCATATGTACATACCAGGGGTTAACTCTAATCTCACCCTTACCTCTCTTCAAACGACAACTCAAACTGTACTTCCAAAACCACTGGCTTTGTTCTTCTTGGAGTCCAGGCTAACGTCCCTCCCCCTACCCTCTCTTTACCTTTAACCCCTCATTGTGCATAGAAACTAGCTTCTACCCTGTTTCTTTCACCTTGATGTCCTTCTATGCTCTGACCTACTTCTCCCATCCCTCCCACCTCCTCTTGACTGTCTTCCTTCTTTTCCTCACTTCCCTTCTTGACTCCTTCCTCTTCCATATCATTGTATCTTTCATACTCCTTCTACTTCTCTACCCTTCTGAGCCCTAACTATTATGTATATGGCTTTTGCCTTATTGCATAACCGTTATGCTTTAGGTAGGATTGCTTTGAAACCAACGGTACATTGTGTTTGAGTTCCTTACATGTATGTTGATTTAGTTAACAGGCTGGTGTACAATTCTATCATGTTGGCTGTCTGTATTAATAACTTGTCTGTCTGCCTTTATTACGTTATGTGTGGAGCTTTTCTCCACAGGCCTCTACTGAAAATGGACATATATCCAGCTAGACTATCTGGGTCAACAAATGTAAAAGTAATAACAATAAATGAATATGGCATCTTACCTGCACGCTCGGGGTCTTGCTGCTGTGTGGATCCAACCTCCATCATGATGCATGAGTGTTGCTGTTGTTGTTCTGGGGCTGGATCCACAACACTTAGCAGTAGCCCCTCCTGTCTGGTGAGGGGGATGTGTGGCCACCCCCACCTGTGGCAACCTGTTGCTCATGGATATCTGCAGCACGCTGGCAGACATTTCTAATCAAATCACTGCAGTGATGTCTCACCTGCTCATATGTCCTATCATGCATGCCAACATCATTTATCCTGCTAACGAGGTTTTGCCACAGTGCAGACCTCTCCTGCTGATTCTGGGTGGTGCGTGAGAACAGGATGGCATAGTCACGCACCAGGCTCTGGTGAATCACGTCATCCTCTGCAGCAGAATATGATGGGTTCCTTTTGGAGCCATGTCAAGCTGGAAAGGTACACAAACAGGTTATCAGCATAGTATCTCAACAATACATGGTACACATTCTATACAGGGAGTATTAACGTCTACTTATTACTGCTTGGTTAAAACGTGATTACAGTGTAGCTATCATTCTATGTCATTTGTACTAAGCACTTGGCCTTCAGACCAGTTGTTTTACATTAGGGAGGTTGGTGGCAAGCACTGTGGTGGCAGGACACATATCTTTCATCCATTGAAGTTGGGAACTGCTGATTGAGGGCCCAGTGTACAAGTGTATTAGTTCTGGTATGGGCAGTTGGCCTTCAGGCCAGTTATTTAACATTAACAAGGTTTGTGGTCTGCACTCGTGTGTGACAATAGGCTGTACTCTGCCATTCATAGCTGGGGACATCTGGTTTCAGGTTTATAGTGCCTGCATATCTGAGCTGTATCTTACTGACATTGCTACACCTTGTTTGCTGTAGCAACCACTACATCCAGGCCTCCTGGATCTACCTTTGTTTATATGCTTGTTATTTGTTAGCTTGTTATTTCACTGGTATGCTACTTCCACATAGTACACAGCTTCTCAACACGTCTGTGACTCACTACTGATATCTGCATTGCTTACTGTACGTATTTCCATGTTACACATGACAGCAAGTGACTGCTTCTCATTGTTGCATTTACTTAATTGTGACACATTGCACTTAGGTTACCTGGCACTTGCTCACTGACGCTTTTATATCAGTCAGCAGTTGTAGGTAATGTCAGTACACCCTCACTCCCCACTGGACCTTGTTTTCAATCATTAATTATTACAGAATTCACAATAGTATTCTAGCATGTCCAGAGGTCAGTTGTCAGTTCCCTCCCCAGTCCAGCTGGTGTGTGTGGTACTCCAGAAACAATGTTAGAACAGATGCATGTACACAGACAACCCCCTCCTAACAACAAATTCAAACTCATGTGAGTGATGCAACCATATACCAAACTGGAGGCTAGGCTCTGTCTACTCAATACCGCCATAACCAGTCAGGTGGCCAAGGAGACCACACACTACACTTCCAGTCTCACATAGACCTACCACAACAGCGGACCTAACACATGATCACACATGAACATACTTGTAGGCTTGGACCACAGCTATGCCTATGCAGCAGAGACCTCCTAAGCAGACATCCAGGCAACCACTACCATGGAAACGAACATGTGCAACACATATCACACAAAGCCAATGTGCTGAACACTCACAGCCATTAACAGTAAACAACACACCTCATACACCTGTACTAGGTGCCTCTATCATCAGGCACACTAACATCACGTTCACCAGGCTTAACGAGGTGAGGGTCACGGTGTGCAGCCTGTCGGGCACTATGACCTGCCACATAACACAAACACTCAGGTAACCCCAAGGCAAGTACAGGTATGACTCAGTCAATGTCCATGCTGGTGTGAATGACCTGACACATTCCTCCCTGGACTACATGACATGAGACAGTACAGAGCTCTCTGAGCACGTAGCCCAAGACAGTTTGACCCTGACCTTGAGTAGCATCCTACCCTCACCTAGAACCATGCCACAATATCAAGGCACGATGATCGCTTCCAACAATTGACTGACATACTGGTGTCATTCACAGGTGTGCCAATGCCTGCCATCTTGGGGTGGTATGCTTTGCTAGGGACAGCTTGCACCTGTCACCCCTGTCCTATTGGAATTTGGCGGAGCCTCTTGCTACACCCATAGTGCCTGTATTAGGCAAGGCTCATAAGGCAAACCCACATCCATTTGTATCACAAAGGATGAGGAAGTAAGAGTGATGCTACTCAACACCGGAAGTCTAGACCTAAGGATGCACGCACTCAAAACCCTACTTAACATTCTGGACATCGATATCTGTGCAGTAACATGAACCTGTTTCAGGTTTCACAGGAGCACACCAGTACTACCAGGTTATAGCTGTTACCATTCTTGTCGGCCCCAACACTTGAACAAGGGAGGGAGAGTATCAGTATTCAATGCAGATTCCCACGCCTCCACATTGGTGGCACAGTACAACATAGGTGTTAGGCCATTGAGTACAGAAGACGTAGTTGGGGACCTGGGGAAGAAACATGGTAGCGGTCTGTCATTTGTCAACCACATGGCCAACGTGGATTGAAAGACATGTTATATAGCCCAGCTAATCATGAGGGATTCACATGTATGGCAGAGGAGGTCATTGTGCCTCTTTACTCATCCATCATCAGGCCTATAATTGCGTACAATGCACCTTTTGGGATGTACCTAACCAGACACCTACAGCAACTGGTGCAGGACAACAGTACCTCATCAAGGGGATGCAATGGCTCACACAGATGTCATATGCTGCCCAGGTAAAGTAAATCCAGCTGGACTCAGTGGCATACTGCCTGTTCAGAGGCAATCTGTGCGTGCCATATACAGCCATGTCCTACCCAGCAGTAATGAACATGCTGCACCTCAGGCAATCAGAGTCCCATACAGACACATGCTCAGGAGAGCTGGACCTCAGCACTGACATGCATGGACATGCTGGAGGGGCATATTCCTAACCGAGAGGCTCCCTTCACTCTGTAATGAGCTCACACTACAGGTTAGGCAGAGTCCCTCATTGACTCTCTTCCATAGGAATCTGGATGAGTGGATGGAGATCATAGTTGTACCCCAGGTATCACTTCTATGTCACTGTTAGACAGAGGCACAGTATACTAACGTCGGACAAGGGCATAGCAGCATAACTTGTAATTGGGTGGCGAAAGACAAACACATTCTACTAGGCTTACCAATGCCCTAGGGCAAATAGCCTAGTATGAACCTATGAACATGTGTGTACTGCTATAGTACTTCTGCATATGTTGCATGTGTGTGTGTTGTGGGGGATGCACAGGTAATGGCCGGATACTTCTGCACAGGCGACACGTCTGACACATTCTGGGTGTTCATCCCTACATACTGGATGTGTGTTGCCATCCAACCCTGTGATGTGGACACACATTACTCAGCCTGGATTTACATATCCGAACAGCACCACAAGCACAGTACACTACCTTGCTATGTATGCATGTAATTACACAGTTATTCAGTAGTTATGACAGTGATGCTATCCATGCAGCCCATTGGGCCAGTGGAAGCCACAACACACACCGCCAGCACCTTTGCATATGCTTACCACAGACATCCCACATACTGCATGTACTGTGCACACACATATCTAACCCAGAACAACTGCACACCACTTATTAATCCTGTCCAGTGGACTACAGATACAGGCATATTGTATAACAATAGTAGGAGGCTGCTGCAGCACAGGGCAGATTCACATGACAGCAAGGCATCTGTGGTCAGCAGTGTTAAGATGCTTCACATTCACCAAATACACAGATATTGGCAACATTGTTGCAGACAGTTTAGGTGCAGGTACCCCCCCCCATTCTCCTACACATGTGGTATTAGTTATCCCAGATGACTGTCACCTCCCTATCCTCTCACATGTCCAGGTGAGAGCCACCTTCATCATTGCAGAACACATAGCATCACTGTTACGAAATGGTATCCCTGGATGTGTGCTACATTCACCCCTGGAGGACATAGCAGCACATGACAGACTGATATTAATCCCTGGCCATACTACAAGATATGTACCTGAACAATGCCATACATACACAGTGGTCCCACACCAATGAGGAGGAACCTCTACTGTCCCTGGGAACTACTGCATCATATGCACAACTGGCCTTGTGTTCTATGCTATGGAAGTGTTAAGTATGGGCAACATGTACAGCAATATTACATATGTTTATATTTCAGGACTATGTACACACAACCTATCTCATGGACATACCTATAGATAGTGAACTATGATACATTTGGAGGTGTCACAGTATACACAGGATTAACCTGCTACTTTGCATTACCTGTGTTTGTGGCAGCTGTTGCTGTGCCAGTGGTGCTTGTTGCTGCTTGCTCCTTGCTGCTTGCTGTTTACTGCTTGCTGCTGCTTTTGCTGCTGGCTGTCCTTATATTTGTTTGATTTCTCTCTCTGTCTCTCTCTCTTTCTCTGTAGGTTTTGTGCAATGAATGTATTGCATGAGTGTAGTGTGGGTACTCAATGCTTTTGTAGGTATCTGCATAGGTCCATGTGATTCCATGTGATGGCCTCTGCACCAATTGTAAGGCAGCATTTGCTAATTGCATGCAGCCAGGTGTGTACTGATTGCATGTCTCACTGTGATTTCAGGACACTGCTATAAAAGGGTATGGGAGATGGGCGTTGCCCTTTCAGATTGTATGGCGTGGACCATGCTGGTATGCTGTTGACAGTGTTCTGTGAGTGTGAAGGTTAGTACATCTCCCATGCTTCATGCTGTGTTGTAGATTCAGGTTGCTACATTTCTCTTGCCTGTTCCCTGTAGTGAGTGTGTATGCATACTGACACCTACAACTGTATGTCATATGTATTGCTATATAAATATATATATATCTGTGTACATATACATACTTTCATATATGTACATTAGCTGACATTATTGGGTACAAGCTAACAATTAGCAGGGCTGTTTCTGTTAACACTACACTAGTATGGGAATACAATAATTGGGACTATAAAAGTCTGCCTGACATGCTTTGGGTAGTAGACATACTATATTGCCTTTATCTTCATTCCTACTATTACATGTTCCACTTATTTAGCACTGTATTCCTGTATGAGAGTCATGGCTTAGTGGTAGGTCATACAGACTAGTGTTACAATGGTCTTGTGGTAGGGCCTACTAGTATGCTTATATTCTGCTTTTGACTTGAGTATAGGGCCTATCAATCAAAGTGCTGGAGGCACCTTTAAGCAGTTAAAGGGGTTAGTAGGTCTCACAGGAGCCAGGCTGTGTTGCAGATTCTGGTTGCTGCATTTATCTTCACTGTTTCCTGTAGTGAGTGTGTATGGATACTGACACCTACAACTATATTTCATATGTATTAATATATATTTATATATATGTATGTGTAGATATACATACCTTCATATATGTACATTACCTTACTTTATTATGTACAAGCTAACAAGTAGCAGGGCTGTTTCTGTTAACACTGAACTAGTATGGGAATCCAGTAATTTGGCCATTGAAACTCTACCTGACATGCTTTGGATAGTACACCTCCTATATTGCCTTTATATCGATCCCTACTATTACATGTTATATTTATTCTAGCAGTGTGTTCTTGTAAGGTAGTCATGGCTTAGTGGTAGGTCATACAGACTAATGTTATGAAGAGACTGGCAGTGGGAATTTATTTTTCTTTGCAAACTTTCAAACTGAGTACAGGGCCTGTCAATCAAAGTGCTGAGGCCACCTTTAAGCAGTTAGAAGGGTAAGTAGGTCGCACAGGGGTCAGGCTGTGTTGCAGATTCAGGTTGCTGCATTTATGTTCACTGTTTCCTGTAGTGAGTGTGTATGGATACTGACACCTACAACTATATTTCATATGTATTTATATATATTTATATATATGTATGTGTAGATATACATACCTTCATATATGTACATTACCTTACTTTATTATGTACAAGCTAACAAGTAGCAGGGCTGTTTCTGTTAACACTGAACTAGTATGGGAATCCAGTAATTTGGCCATTAAAACTCTGCCTGACATGCTTCAGATAGTACATCTCCTATATTGCTTTTATACTGATTCCTACTATTACATGTTATATTTATTTTAGGACTGTGTTCGTGTAAGGCAGGCATGGCTTAGTGGTAGGTCATACAGACTAATGTTACCAAGGTCCTGGGTTCGAGACTGACAGTGGGAATTTATTTTTATTTGCAAGCTTTCAAACTGAGTACAGGACCTGTCAATCAAAGTGCCATAAAGGCACTTTTAAGCACTTAAAACTAGGTCTGCGCTCGTTTGCGTGAGCTCACATCTTGCACTGGCGGGGAGCTTTGCTAACACACGCACACCAGCTAATTTCTTTGAAAGAAAAGAAAAAGGGGTGACAGGAAAGTGGTGAAAAAGGGGTCACAAAGAGGGTAAGACAGTAGGGAAACAAGCGTGGGATTTGCAGGAGGGATGTAGGTAAGGCCCATAGATGCCCATGTCTTTGGCAGCAACAGCTGTGCATTTCCATGTATTTTGATGAGACATTGGAAACCTTTCACCCCTGAGAGAGGTGTCAGGACAACATTAATATTTGTTGTAGAGCCAATTGTAATTAACTGTTTCAATGTCAGGCAGACATGTGTGCGACATGGACAGCTATGTATGGGGCGTAATTTTTTTGTGGGTACAGAGTGCCCTTTTTTTTTTTTCAGGTGAGAGTGGTATGTCAGATGAAGGAAGTCGGTATAGCTGGGGAGGTAGGTTGGGTAGGTTAACAGACAAGACAGACAAGACGCATACAGGGGCGGTGTATGACACACGTGGGGGGGTTACACAATTGACAGGGACGGAGGTTGGGATATCCGAGATGCATGAGCCCACAGATGGCAACAGTGGAACTGATATCCCCACCCATAGGCAGTTGCCACTGTTCCTTCACAGCCCAGGACGGGCTGTGCTGGGGCTGTGTGGGGGCAACGCCGGGGCCGTTAGCTGTGCCACACGAGCCTCGAGCTGGCGTAGGGGCCCAAGAACAGAGTCTTGGATCTCCCTTCGCACCACAGACCGGACACCTTGGAGGGTGAGTGGACGGACCCTCCGCCACACTTGCAGAGGGGACAGGCCCCATCCCCTGCAGTGCTTCCACCCGATGGTGGCACAGGGCCACCGGAGGGGGTCCGCCTGGGCACCAGTGCCAGGTGCAGTCGCCAGTTGAGGTGGGAGAGGTGGGTCCGCTGGGACCTGCCTTCCCAAGCGTTCTAGGTTTGTGAGTAGTTATGTTAGTTTGGGTTAATGGCATTTTATTCCATTCAGATTAGTTGTAACAGCATGCATTGGTATTCCCATCAAACAAACACCCAGATGTTAACACCATTGAACAAGGGCATATCAATATCACATGCATTATTTGAACAGAAATACACAGTCAAACAACATGCAGGGTTGATTAATGGCAACAGGCCATCAAATTTGCAGGTATGAACAGGGCACATGCACAAACAGACATGCATATATTTTTGAAACGGACAAATGTCCATGATTAATGAAATGCTCACATACCATTATTTAGTGGGTGTTGTTATATGGAATTATAGGGTTGGGTGGAGATAGAAAGTGATGACACATTCATATGTTACACATTGATTTACATTTGTAATAGGTACACAGTTAAGTTGAGGCTGATGTTTCAAAATAATTTTTATTTGACTGTCATGCTACACCTGTTACAAATACATCACTATCCTACTTATTTTGAATCTGATCAGATACATCATCCTGCTACACTTTGACAGGACAGGGGACAGCTATGGCTGTTTAGTCTGTCAGATAATCATTCATTCTATCTGCAAATTGTTTACTGTGATCACCATAATCAGACTTTGGCCTAGACATTCCAGATTCTGACACACTGAAATCAGTTTGGGATATTAAGATGTACTTCCCAAATGCATTTAGTTCTGTAGAAACACACTGGGGCTACTATATTCAGGGGTTATTACTACTTTATTTATTCATACATGACCCTTTCTGTCACTCTCACACATCCTGCAACTTCACAGTTCAGGTTGGTACTTCTAGGCTTTGTTCACATGTTAGACTGGTGGTGATTCAAACACTTTCCAACAGCCTCACTTCTGTCATGATTCAGCATTTCAACAGGGATATATTTCACATATGTCTACCTCAGATTCTGAAGCTGTACTCTTGAGACTACTGCAGGTTACACTATATTTAATTCATGGTGGGACATCTGTATTACAGCACTGTTTAATTCTATCAATTATATTTCCAGTTACACTTGCATACTGATGAACTTGTTGCAGCCATACCTGCAGACTTTCAATTCCTGCTTGCACATTATATTACTTTTAATCAATACACTGCAGTGTTCTGATACATGCTACAGTACAATATTTATTTACAAGTAATGGGTGGGGTTACTAACCTGCATGGTGGCGCAGCACCAGCTCACGGGCATACATCTCGGTTCGCAGAGCGGACACCTGCAGCTGTAACTGAAAGAAGTAATATTGGACTACACATCTCCATGGTATCAGCCAGTTGTAATCCTTACATACATAAGCAAAATGTAACTTACTCAGTAGTTGGGCGTTGGGCATATCCCGGGCCTCCTGGATCCATTCGGTCAACTGGTCTTGCTTGCGTCGCTTCAGGTCCGCATGGTGGTGACGGACCTGCTCACCAGTGCGTGGAATGCCAGTAGCACTGGTCAGATCACGAGCCAACTGGTCCCATGCCTCTGCCCTATACACTCCCCATGAGACCTGGCCCTGCATGAGTTGGGCCTCGTGATGATGGACAAGGAGCCAGACCATGTATCTGGACTCCTCAACGCTGTGCTCGAAAGCAACGTCCCTCACCTACTCCACTCATTCTGACTGCAGGTCTGTTTTACAATCGTTTCTGCTGTGTATTCCCGCCTATGGGGCTTATATATGCCGCTTTTCCCCGCACATTTCTCTGATTGGCCGTTTTGGAATTGTATCTACTTCACTGAAAATGCTTTATCATGCTCCATTCTGGATTTTATCCCATATATATGCTATTTCTGCATTTCTAGGTATTGCTGTCATGGCTTAGTGGTTTAGTACCTTGACTCTAGTGCATGGTATCCTGGGTTCGAATCTGGTAACTGATTTTGATTTTCCTGACAGAAATGAGTTGAGACCTGTCAATCAAACATGCCAAAAGCACTTTTAAGCACTTAAAAGCAGGTCTGCTTCGTTTGCGGAGCTAACGCATGCGCACTGGCAGTTAGCTTGTGAGCGCGCCAAGAAGCGGTGTGCGCTGGGATAAACCTTAATTGGCTAGTGACACACATGTTCAGCTAAGCACAACTAGTTGCAACTAGTTTCAGCCTGTTAAACCGGTGCTTAGCAACGGGCACGCAGTTTGCAGCTTTTTAAACACTACTCAGATACGGGCGGTCTGTCTCACAGTAGCTTAGCTATGATTACATTTCTGACTGTTTTTATTATTGTGTTACTTCAAAATATATGTTCCATTTCATTCCATTTTACAAAACGGAATACTTTTACATTTGTACAATACTGTCAGGGGCTTTTAGTGCTTATTTACAAAAAAAAAAGGTTGTTGTGGGGGCTCGAACCCTGCCTGCCTACTCTTAGGCCAGCAACTCTACCGCTAAGCTATTACTTCTTGGCTTACTTTAATATTTGTTGTAGAGCCAATTGTAATTAACTGTTTCAATGTCAGGCAGACATGTGTGCGACATGGACAGCTATGTATGGGGCGTAATTTTTTTGTGGGTACAGAGTGCCCTTTTTTTTTCAGGTGAGAGTGGTATGTCAGATGAAGGAAGTCGGTATAGCTGGGGAGGTAGGTTGGGTAGGTTAACAGACAAGACAGACAAGACGCATACAGGGGCGGTGTATGACACACGTGGGGGGGTTACACAATTGACAGGGACGGAGGTTGGGATATCCGAGATGCATGAGCCCACAGATGGCAACAGTGGAACTGATATCCCCACCCATAGGCAGTTGCCACTGTTCCTTCACAGCCCAGGACGGGGCTGTGCTGGGGGCTGTGTAGGCGGGGCAACGGCCGGGGCCGTTAGCTGTGCCACACGAGCCTCGAGCTGGCGTAGGGGCCCAAGAACAGAGTCTTGGATCTCCCTTCGCACCACAGACCGGACACCTTGGAGGGTGAGTGGACGGACCCCTCCGGCCACACTTGCAGAGGGGGGACAGGCCCCATCCCCTGCAGTGCTTCCACCCGATGGTGGCACAGGGCCACCGGAGGGGGGTCCGGCCTGGGCACTAGTGCCAGGTGCAGTCGCCAGTTGAGGTGGGAGAGGTGGGTCCGCTGGGACCTGCCTTCCCAAGCGTTCTAGGTTTGTGAGTAGTTATGTTAGTTTGGGTTAATGGCATTTTATTCCATTCAGATTAGTTGTAACAGCATGCATTGGTATTCCCATCAAACAAACACCCAGATGTTAACACCATTGAACAAGGGGCATATCAATATCACATGCATTATTTGAACAGAAATACACAGTCAAACAACATGCAGGGTTGATTAATGGCAACAGGCCATCAAATTTGCAGGTATGAACAGGGCACATGCACAAACAGACATGCATATATTTTTGAAACGGACAAATGTCCATGATTAATGAAATGCTCACATACCATTATTTAGTGGGTGTTGTTATATGGAATTATAGGGTTGGGTGGAGATAGAAAGTGATGACACATTCATATGTTACACATTGATTTACATTTGTAATAGGTACACAGTTAAGTTGAGGCTGATGTTTCAAAATAATTTTTATTTGACTGTCATGCTACACCTGTTACAAATACATCACTATCCTACTTATTTTGAATCTGATCAGATACATCATCCTGCTACACTTTGACAGGACAGGGGACAGCTATGGCTGTTTAGTCTGTCAGATAATCATTCATTCTATCTGCAAATTGTTTACTGTGATCACCATAATCAGACTTTGGCCTAGACATTCCAGATTCTGACACACTGAAATCAGTTTGGGATATTAAGATGTACTTCCCAAATGCATTTAGTTCTGTAGAAACACACTGGGGCTACTATATTCAGGGGTTATTACTACTTTATTTATTCATACATGACCCTTTCTGTCACTCTCACACATCCTGCAACTTCACAGTTCAGGTTGGTACTTCTAGGCTTTGTTCACATGTTAGACTGGTGGTGATTCAAACACTTTCCAACAGCCTCACTTCTGTCATGATTCAGCATTTCAACAGGGGATATATTTCACATATGTCTACCTCAGATTCTGAAGCTGTACTCTTGAGACTACTGCAGGTTACACTATATTTAATTCATGGTGGGACATCTGTATTACAGCACTGTTTAATTCTATCAATTATATTTCCAGTTACACTTGCATACTGATGAACTTGTTGCAGCCATACCTGCAGACTTTCAATTCCTGCTTGCACATTATATTACTTTTAATCAATACACTGCAGTGTTCTGATACATGCTACAGTACAATATTTATTTACAAGTAATGGGTGGGGTTACTAACCTGCATGGTGGCGCAGCCGCACCAGCCTACGGGCATACATCTCGCGGTTCGCAGAGCGGACACCTGCAGCTGTAATATGAAAGAAGTAATATTGGACTACACATCTCCATGGTATCAGCCAGTTGTAATCCTTACATACATAAGCAAAATGTAACTTACTCAGTAGTTGGGCGTTGGGCATATCCCGGGCCTCCTGGATCCATTCGGTCAACTGGTCTTGCTTGCGTCGCTTCAGGTCCGCATGGTGGTGACGGACCTGCTCACCAGTGCGTGGAATGCCAGTAGCACTGGTCAGATCACGAGCCAACTGGTCCCATGCCTCTGCCCTATACACTCCCCATGAGACCTGGCCCTGCATGAGTTGGGCCTCGTGATGATGGACAAGGAGCCAGACCATGTATCTGGACTCCTCAGCGCTGTGCTCGAAAGCAACGTCCCTCACCTACTCCACTCATTCTGACTGCAGGTCTGTTTTACAATCGTTTCTGCTGTGTATTCCCGCCTATGGGGCTTATATATGCCGCTTTTCCCCGCACATTTCTCTGATTGGCCGTTTTGGAATTGTATCTACTTCACTGAAAATGCTTTATCATGCTCCATTCTGGATTTTATCCCATATATATGCTATTTCTGCATTTCTAGGTATTGCTGTCATGGCTTAGTGGTTTAGTACCTTGACTCTAGTGCATGGTATCCTGGGTTCGAATCTGGTAACTGATTTTTGATTTTCCTGACAGAAATGAGTTGAGACCTGTCAATCAAACATGCCAAAAGCACTTTTAAGCACTTAAAAGCAGGTCTGCGCTCGTTTGCGCGGAGCTAACGCATGCGCACTGGCAGTTAGCTTGTGGGAGCGGCGCGCAAACGGTGTGCGCTGGGATAAACCTTAATTGGCTAGTGACACACATGTTCAGCTAAGCACAACTAGTTGCAACTAGTTTCAGCCTGTTAAACCGGTGCTTAGCAACGGGCACGCAGTTTGCAGCTTTTTAAACACTACTCAGATACGGGCGGTCTGTCTCACAGTAGCTTAGCTATGATTACATTTCTGACTGTTTTTATTATTGTGTTACTTCAAAATATATGCTCCATTTCATTCCATTTTACAAAACGGAATACTTTTACATTTGTACAATACTGTCAGGGGGCTTTTTAGTGCTTATTTACAAAAAAAAAAGGTTGTTGTGGGGGCTCGAACCCTGCCTGCCTACTCTTAGGCCAGCAACTCTACCGCTAAGCTATTACTTCTTGGCTTACTTTGCATATTTAGTTTTTATATCCTTTTCCACTGACTGCTAACTGCAATTGCGCTAGTAGCACACCCACGCCTGGCACACAGTAGCAAACATTTACGGGTTTACAAAAATAAAACAGGTTTTAATTTAATTTTATAACATCTCTTCACTTTATACACTGATGGTCTGTCGGGGCATGTGTTGTGTAGTGTGTTTATTCACATTTCCATGGCCTCTCTCGTGGCTGTTTACTTTCAGCCATTCTAGTCTTCCGGGGGCATGTCCGCTTGCAGGGCTTAGCCTACAGACATGCCCCCTACTCTCTTACACGGACCGTGTAAGAGTTACTAGTGTGATTCAGCATGCCTCATGCACCTCATGCATATGCATGACATGCTGACATCACACCGTTTAACTGCAGCCTCCGTGTAAGAGTTATAACTCTTACACGGAGGCTTCGTGAATCTGGCCCCCTGTGTTTTTATTTTAATTATTATTGGAACATGATCTGAAATAGTTATTGGGTATATATCAGGACCTTCAATTAAATGCACATGTTCCTGTGAAATGTAAATTCTGTCTAGTTTAGCCCAGGTTTTATATCTTGGGGAATAATATGTAAATTCACTTTGAACTTGTATTACTGAATTAGCATCTTCCGTGCTAAATATTTTCACAAATTTCTTCAAACATCTACCCTCATTTGTTATACTTTGCGTTCTGCTCCCCAGACACATATTCACTGCTGCAAATCAAATTCCATTCCCCCCTATAAGTTATATTCCTTGCTGAAATCTGATTATTATAATAGTTTTAAATGGAATATAAATACATGCCAGTGTAATCCTCCTGCCTTGCCACCAGCCATTTTTATTTTTTATACTCTTCTGTCGCTATTGGGAGCTCCTCTTGCAGTTAATGTAAGTACTCCTTTCTTCCTTTGTCCCAGATATTCCGCTGAATAACCATCCTGAAAACCTTTCTTATCAAATTTGCATGTTCATTTCTTTCCAAGTGTGTCTCCTGTAACATAGCTATTTGCATGCTACATTTTTAATATAGTTCAATGTTATTTCTTTTTTGCATTTATCTGTGAGACCATTGACATTTATTGACATTTAAAGACATCACAGAAAGCATCATTGAATTAAAAAGTTATTATTCTCATCTTTTATGTATAACACTTTTTATTTGTTAAATGCCTAGTTCCAGCTTTTGTGTTACATATACTGCTTGGCAGGTTGAATTTTTATATAGTTGTTTCTCGTCATATCTATTTGAGTCTTTGCCACATCTTACAAAACTTTTTTTGTTTTATTGAAAGCCGTCAAAAGAAATAATAAAGCCCCAATACCCCCAAAACCTATTAATTTAATACTAACATACAAAATTATGCACATCTTCAAATATTTAAGTTTTATCCTCCTAAAAGAACAAATGTCCCAAACTGACAGCCAAATTACAGACTTCATTTAACCTAAAAGAAAGGTTATCCATGCTACAACGCATGTTTCCACCTCTGCTTCTACTAAGTGCTAACAGTTTTTGTCCAGTCTTTATAGCTGTCCCACTGGGAAATGCTTGAATGCTTTTAGAGAACGTTATCTCCTAGCCAGTTTCGCTTTTCTTTTTTTTTTTCACAGCCAGTCACTTTCCACCAGACAGCTACTAATTTCTCTTTATCAGATTGTCTCCATGGAGACCTGAGAACCAGACAGCCAACTTTGTTATCAGATTGTTTCCATGGAAATATGAGGGCCAGATACAGAATTGCTGCTAATCATGCATTCATTTGCTTGAAAAAAGTCTCATAATATCCAATATTATTTTTCATTTACTTGCTTTCTCTTAAAACTTTTTACTAAATCAGTCTAAGGTCCTTAATCCCATCATTCCCCCATACAAGACTGAGAAAAAGCACATTAATTTTTATTTAGTCATGCTCTTTTAACCAGGCTTTTTTTTACATTGCAGTGCCCACATTTCTTAAAACTGAACAAGAATAAAGAGAGAAGGGAGAAAGATTGAAAAAAAAAACAGCAGCACCTATTTACAATC
This sequence comes from Protopterus annectens, assembly GCF_019279795.1. NCBI lineage: Eukaryota > Metazoa > Chordata > Ceratodontiformes > Protopteridae > Protopterus > Protopterus annectens. The sequence goes on from NC_056734.1 coordinate 758,832,309, forward strand.
CCCATTACACTTAAAATAGCGGAGAAAACTTTACCTTATAGCATGCAAAGAAAACCATGCACCACAAAAATAGTACTATTAAGAAAAATATGCTTTCTTTACTTACAGTTAAATTTCTCCCATTTCTTCCCCTCTCCAAAGCATTTTTCCTAACATTAATGACATGAAGTGGGGGATATACTTTAGAGTCTCCCACAAGTCCAACGAATTCTGAAAAAGTCCAGTATTTCCAGATTTTCTTGTTCTGTCATATTTCACAGATATTGTTGCACTTAATCCTATGTTAAGTTACAGTTATTAGTTTTATTACTGTTCTTTTCCATCTTCCAAATCATGTATCTGCTTCATTTCCAACTTACTCTCAATTCTTCTATTTAACTCTCATGCTCCCTTCCTTCCCTCCAATGTTTTCCATTGAAATGGAGAAAAAGGGTCACAGGTAAGTCTTTCTGTGGTCTTTATTACCAGAAGAATAATAACCAGCATTTTTTTCTGTTTCAAAGCTCACTTTTTGGTGGACAAACGTTTGTGTTTCCTTCTTAGCATATACTTCAAAAAATGATTTTGTCCCTCCAGGGAAGAATACCTTGAATACAGCTGAGTATAGCAGTTTGAATCTCACGCCTCCATCTCGGCATTCCTCGAATAGTGCAATGAATTTAATTCTCTTCTGCATGGTGTACAATGAGTAATCATTCTCCAGAAACACTCTGCTGTCACCCACTTTCAGTATTTCATCCTTCTGCCACAGTATTGTCAGAATCAGCTCCTTCTTCTGGTAATATTGTATCTTTACTATTAAAGGCCTAGGTTGCTTTCTCATGGCAAGATTTGGAGCATGCACATGATGTGCCCTTTCAACTAACAACTCCTGCTGTAGAATACCAGTCCAGTTGCTTATATTTGCTTTCATAAAATTAATGCAGTCTGTGCCTTCCAGCTTTTCTGGTATAGCTGAAAATCTCAGGTTTTCCCTATGTGCTCTGCCCTCTAATTCTATTATTTTTGATGCATCTTTTCCAGAGCAGTCACATATTCAGCCAGCCTTTTCTTCATTTCAACCTCTGCTGTTTGCAGCTCTATCACCTCATCTGAATATCTGTTTAAAGCTTCTTCTATTTTTTTTAGCCTTTTGTTGTTTGTGTTGATATAGTCCATTAGTGTTCTGTTTATTTTAACCAGGTCTGTGTGCAATTGTCTTATATCTTCCTGTAGGTTACTGGAAGTCATGTCTGGAGGTTGCATTGCTTTTTCCTGAACAGCTGCAGAACTTTCGCCAGTCAGTGTTTCTTTTAGCTGATTTATTTTCCTGGTATCCAGGCAGTACACTTACTAGCCAGTTACTGAAATTTGCCCACAAAAGTCTATTGGCCTTCTCTGTTGAGTTTCTGTTTTAAGAGGGAGAGCTAGAGTTAAGCTGTTACTCAATGTGCAGCCATCTTGGAAGTCCTCTTGAGTGATGTTATTTTGATAAACTTAAGTGGGCTATCAAAAAAGAAACCCTGCAGATAAATGTGTCAGTTTTTAAGTTTGTTCTTGGCAGATGAGAGTTAAATATTACATGGATAATATTGAGGTGGAAGTACAAACTATTGTACAGCAGACCAGTATTAAGATTGTTCACTCTTTCATAGGTTCATGGGTTGGTACTAGGCTATCGGTCCTAGGGCATATACAAGCCCAGCCATAACATTTCTCTGGCTATTTCTTCCCAGAATATTTACTTCCCTGGTCCCCTTTCTAGCAGGGTGACTAACGTGATCCCCAGGGTGAATTTCCTATCTCCCATCCAGTCGTCAAGGTTCATTTTGAAGAGGGCCAAAGAGGTGCTCAACTTGACATGTATGGGCAGTCTAGTCTAGAGTCTGAGGAGTCTCTGGGTCAAGAACCTATTCCCTCCAGCATGTTTTGTTCATTGTGATGACCAGGTTTAGATACCTGGAGCATGTGGCTCTGAGGGATTGGGATTTCTTTAAGTGTAGCATGTCCGACAGCTCTGGGTTTGACATGGCCTTGCATGTTAAGCAGAGAGCGCCTCTGAGTAGGCGATATGTGACAGAGTATAGATGGAGGGTTTTTAGATGTTCAGCATAGGGCAGCTGCTTTAGGCCTGTGATTCTTTTAGTGAAGTATTTCTGTGGCCTTTCCAGTTGTTGTAGGTGTCTTGTGAGGTACATACCAAATGGGGTGTTGGACTCTATAATGAGTCAAATGAGGGATGAGTACAGTGGGACAATGACCTCCTTTTTCCTGGATGAAAAGCCGTTAATGATGAGGTGTGCCACATAGAAAGATTTCCTGACTGTTGTGGCTGTGTGGTTTTCGAAGGTAAGACCACTGTCCACCTGTGTTCCTAAGTCCCTTATCACACTTTCAGTGTTTAGTGTACTGCCACTTATGTGATAATTCATGGGTACTTGTTTTTTTCCCAAAGGGGATAACTATACATTTCTTGGCATTGAGCTTGAGCCCATGGCTCCAGCACCAAGCATCTGTTTCTGTAAGGCCCTTTTGTAGAATAGCCACATCCTTTGGGGATTCGATAATGGCTCCCAGTTTGCAGTCATCTGCAAACTGTTTTAGCCAGAATCACTTAGTGCTGGCCTGTACTTCAGAGAAGTAGATGCCAAACATGAGCGGTATCAGGACTGAACCCTGAGGTACTCTGCTTGTCACTTTTCTGGAGCTGGATTTTGAGTCGGCTACTTTTACAGTGTGGGTTCTGTCAGTAAGCCAGTTGGCAACTCATCAAGTGACGTAGGGATTAATGTTCAGCTTAGTAAGTTTATCTATGATTCCAGAGTGAGGGATGGTGTTGAAGGCCTTGGTGAGGTCCAGATAGGCTGTGTGGGTTTGCCTTACCCTCATCCATGGCTCTGGAGACTGATTCGAAGAAGTCATTCAGGTTGAGGAGACAAGATTGGCCCTTTACGAAGCCAAACTGGGTGGGGTCCAGTGTTTGAAGGTTGCCAATGTCTTTGTTTATAAGTTCCATGATAATGCGTTCCATGGCTTTGCAGATCAGGCTCGTCAGACTGATGGGGCGATAGTTCCCGGGATCCAAGGTGGATCCCCCCTTGTGGAGTAGGATAACTGTAACTGTGCACCACTCATTGGGCACGAAGCCTGAAGTGAGGCTATGATTAAACATGACACTTAGGTGGGGTGCCAGTTCATTTTGTAGTTCATGTAGTACACAGCCCGGGATGTCGTCTGGTCCCATGGATGCTGTATTCTTAGCTTTGGAGAGTGCGTTTTTAAACTGTGTGGCCTTGATTACTGGAATTTGGCAAAATTTTAATATTGAGATGGGCCCTTTAGGGGTTGAGAGGGGAGTGAAGTTGGCACTGAATTGATCTGCCAGGATATTGGCAATATCCTTGGGATCAGTATATTTGATGCCATTCTGTTGTAACTCAGAGCAGATTTAGATTCTTGACATAACTATAGAATGCCTTGTGGTTGTCCTTGGAACCTTTGGCAATTTTATTTTCATTGCTACTTACATAAGCTAAATGTAATGTGATGCAGTGCTAAATATGATGAGGTAATTTGCCATGTCACAAAATTATGTGATTTGTTAAATCGGTTGACTGTAAAGATTTATGTGATTCTGATTTATTATGCAATGTGAATGTGTTATAAAAAAAAAAGATCCCCTACTATTTTCCATAAGTGCCATTAAATATTTTACTTCTCCTGAGCTAGCGCTGACTTAGACAAATGGGAGCTTGATTTAATGTCTTATCTGAAGGGCAGCACCTCAGAAGTGCATCATTCCGCTCTCCTTATGCAATACCATATAAACAATATTGTTACATGAATCATTCAGTCAGACTCACACTAAGAATAATTTAGTGTAAGAGCACATTATAAGAGTTTACATAACATAGGTCATGTCTTGTTTTCTACCCTGCACTCAGATGTCAAATATTTGTTGTTAGATGGTGCATTAACTAGCTTATTCCTCAATGTGACTGTAAATCTTACCATCACTGTGCAACAGGTGTCTTAGAAACTATACAGCTTTTCTCAGTGGATTTTCCCCACCATTGATCGGTGACCATTTGAATATGTTCCAATAGCCTGATAACATTTGATCTGATGTTGTCAGTCTTCATTCACTCCTTGACTGTGGGCTCGGTTCCGAGCCTCGGAACTGACTCGGCCATTTACTTCATCTCGTGCCTTCCAATCTCTCGAGCCAGGCTCTACCCATAATGCTAAAATTACCTCAGATCCCGTTTGCCACTTCAGGTGTCAGAAGCATTCAACCTTTCTCTCAAGCCTTGGCTTATTGTTAAGTAAATTTTTAGCTATTTAAAATCACCTTTTGAATATTTTTCTTGATTTTTTTCTTCCTAATAGCTTTCTTACTGTCTACCTGCTCCTCTCGTTTTAGCTTCTCCTTAGCGTGTGTGTATTTTTCCCGCTTTCCATACTACCATTGGTAGTTCTTCAAGTACCATTGTTGGTGCATCCTTTACCTTTTTAAGGTATATCTTAAATACCATTGTTGGTATTTCCTACACCTTTTTTTCTTACTCTCATCTAAAAAAAAAAGAAAAAAAAAATCTTTGTTTCTGTCCTTTTCTGCCAAACTGTGTGTGTGAGACTGTTAGCACTATGGCTAAAAAATAAGTTTCTCCAGCTAAATCCTCTAAAGGCACCTCTGGATTTAAAAGATGTCAGAAATGCCAGTGTAAAATGCCCAACTCTGATGGGAATACCCTTTGTGTCTGCTGTTTGGGAAAGTCCACTTACAAGAAAGTTGCTCAGTTTGTCACAGTTTTTCTACCCGTACACTTACTGAGCATAAGAACAAATTGATACTTACGGGATTTCAAAGAGGCCATCTCTGGGTCTAGAACTAAGCCAGCACTTCATCATCATCCTCTTCTTCTACTAGTAAGAAAAGACCTTCTTCGCTTCCAAGTACCTCAGAATCGTCCACATAGTTTTCTAAAGGGCATTCTGCACCAAAGAGTTCTTTGGCACCGAAAGGTATCTCTGACTTGGCACCTACAAAATTATTGGAGCTGACAAAGACTTCCTCGGCACCCACAGAGAATTTGGTGCTGGAACAGTCAAAACTGCCTATGCTCCCAAGGACAAAATATTCACCAACTATTGACCCTTTTAAGGAGAGGCCACCAAGCCCTTTCCTTGAAGTGAAACCCCAGATGTCTCCTTCAACTGCCTTGATTCGATCCACTAAGAGTCTGTCGGAGGCTGTCATTATGAGACTGGTGGATCAGCTCCTGACTGTGAGGGGATTGTCCTCGGTTCCAAGCCACTCTGGTGTCGGAACCAGCTTATCTATGACACCACCTGTTCCTCCTCCTCCTCCAACTCCTATTGAGTCACTGTAGTCCTTGGTTCCGACACTCCTGGCATCGACTGTTTCACTTCCGGTAGCATCCTCTTCTCTGATACTGAGAGCTGCCTTGATCTCCTCTGGGCTTTCAGCACTGGAGGCCTTCCGGGGTCAAGACTCTCTGGCTGGGTCCGAGGTACAGGGGTCATTTTCCTTAACTTCAGAGCCATCCATGTCCCTTGGTGCCTCAGGCTTCTGTTTCGGGGGTCACCTTCTCGGTGTGGGGTGTGACCCTGTTTCCAGGCTCCCATCCCTGTATGGGGGGGCCGGCCTTTTGGATCATGGAGAAGGCTTTGTCCATTGGGCTCTCACAGTCTTTGCCATCTCTGTCGGGACTAGTTTCTACATCCTCTCGACCTGAGCTGCCATCTATCTCATCCCCAGGACAGAGGGCACAGAGGTCCCAGGGTATACCCACTTTGGTGGATTCCTCTTCGGACACTTCCCGGATCATCCCCTGAAGAAGTACCTGTGAAGAAGTGCAAGAGGAAGCACTTAGACTCCCCAAAGGAGTCACCCCTGATGATGTTTCCTTTGGGGACATCCTAGAAAACCTGAAACAGAGGGGTGGCTGGTTGTCCTTCCAGCCTTTCTCAGAAGAGTCATTATAATTGGAGGTTTTTCATGCCCAGCCCTCTACTTCGTGTATCTCTCTGTCTGCCGACGATCTCATTAAGTTGATCGCTCAGTGGGTGTGGAAGATGCCCAGCTCCATCGAGCTGATCCCTAAGAGGCCTGATCGTAACCTATCAGCCCCCAAGGACGAGCCATACTGGATGTTGATGCCATGGTGATAGTGGCAGCCATGAAGAAGGAATTTGCTGAGGAAAGTCCATCTATCCATCCCCCTAACAAGGAGTCTAGGACTTTGGATATGTTTGGGAAGCATGTTTATGCTTCAACGATCTTCGCTCTTAGGTCCTTGAATTATATGGCGCACTTGACAAGATTACAGAGGGATCTGATCAAGGATGTCTCAGATACCCTCCCAGGAGCAGTAGCTGAATGGGTACGAGAAAAAGTTACCTCTCAGCTAGCAACCCTTGATGTGATTTCTAAATCGTCCATGAGGATGATTGCTCATGCAGCTGAAGGGATGACTAGAGCAGCGGGTTCAGGCATAGCCATTAGAAGGCACTCCTGGATGCGCTTGTATGACTTTGCGGAGCCATTTAAAGTGTCATTCGTCAACGTTCTGTTTGACAGGGCTTACAATCACCTTGTCGATCGCACTTTGCTTCGTGCGATTGACATTTGTGCGAAACTGCCTTTGGTCAAACTGAAATTACAAATGCCACAATGTCGAACCTTACAGTAGCGAGCATTTGCTGTTGTAAGGTTTGACATTGTGGTGCAGATTGCACTATAGTGGGGATCAAGAAATGTACCCTTTCCCTCACTGTATGCACTACAGTCGTGCAATCTTGGAGTTTATATATATAAGTAGTGGGTTGGGGGGTGCAGGGGGCTTGCCCCCCTGCAAAAGTGTTTGTTAATGGATGCGCTTAGAAGGCACTCCTGACTGTGCTTGTGTGACTTTGCAGAGTCATTTAAAGCATCATTCGTCAATGCTCCGTTTTATGGATCTATGCTTTTTGGTCTCAAGATAAAAGACGCTTTAGCCAGATGTGAGAGAAAGATGGCAAGACCCTTTCTGCCATTGGTGTATGTTTCTCCACTCCTCGGTGGCCTTACTCTAGGAACCAGAGAAGTGGGAGACTATGGTTTAGAAAATCCAAAGGGCCTTTCCAGGATTCACGCGGCAAAGACTTTCCCCAGGGCAGAGGGGAAGTAATAGAAGACGCCGCCTCGAGTCAGAAGTGGACTTCAAAACTAGGGGTCCAGAGAATCTTTCTCTGATACTTCCTATCAGCACCCCTGAATGTGGCCCGATTGCCCTCCTCTGGATGCAGTCGGGCGATGATTTTCTCTGCATTAGTCTGCCTGACAAATATTAACTACGGATAAATGTGTACAGGGAGTAATATCCAAAGGTTACAAAATTCCATTATTGTTACCTCCAATAAACCAGAAAAAAACTCCCAGATGTTCCAGTCAAAGGGAAGCAGCAGTCATAGGAATTCAAAAACTGCTGGACAAAAGAGTCATCCAGAAAGTTCCACCAGACCAAACGTTTTTTATTCAAGATTCTTTTTACTGCCCAAAAAAACAGGGAACTGGAGACCCATCTTGGATCTCAGCCAGTTCAACTAGGCAGTTCAGAAAACCAAATTCCGGATGGTCTCGGTACAGTCAATATTTCCATTCTTGGTGATTGGATGTGCTCGGTAGATCTCCAGGATGCCTATTACCATATAAAAATGGACAAATGCTCCAGGAGGTTTCTGCGCTTCTGGCTGGGAGCCAGTCATTTCCAGTTCAGAGCACTGTCCTTTGGACTCACCACAGCCCCCAGCATGTTCACCAACTGCATGGCAGTGGTTGTAGCTCATCTCAGACTGCAGGGCTTTCGAGTTTTTTCATACCTCGATGACTGGCTCCTTACCAATGCCACCAAGCATCAGTTAGAATGAGCAAGAAATTACACTCTATGCCTCTGTACATCTCTAGGAGTAACAATACATTTTGAAAAGTGAAGCCAACAACCTTCTCAGCAGTTAGACTTCATCGGAGCCCGCTTAGATACTGTCTCAGGAGTCGCTTCTCTTCATCCAGAAAGACTGAAACACATCAGATTCCAAGTCTCTCAAATTCTAAGAAACAACAGAGTGCCAGCAAAATTAGTCCTAAAAGTGCTTGGCTCAATGGCAGCAGCAATAACTTTTGTCCCCTTAGCAAGATATCACATATGAATCCTGCAATGGTTGCTTGCCTCCCAGTGGTCTCTGATTTATCAACCAATGTCTTACCTGATTGTAATTACCATCCACTGCAAACATGATCTTTCATGGTGGCTCCATTCCAATCAGATACTCATGGGCTGACCTTTCATTCTTTGCAAAGTCAAGCCATAGTGACCACGGATGCTTTCCAGATAGGGTGGGGGGGCATTATCTGGGAAGGTCAGTCTAAGGCACATGGTCCTAACTAGAAGCCAACTTGCACATCAGTGTTCTGGAGATGAGGGCAGTGCTCTTAGCATGGCAAGCATTCCAGGATGGCCTTCCTCTGGGAACAGTAGCAATTGAAACGGACAACATGTCAGTAGTTTGGTACATCAACAAGCAAGGGGGGACCGAATCTTACCCATTGTGTCGAGAAGCCCTCAGAGTTTGGCAATCGGTGTTTTCTACCAACTGCTTTCTCATAGCACCGGACATTCTGGGGAGCTCCAATGTGATACCTGACAAGCTGAGCAGAGTGGTCTCGCAATCCTGTAGTGGCGAACAAGATTTTTCGTCACTGGGACCAACCTTGCTGCGATCTTTTTGCTCCACTCTTGAACAACAAGTGCAGAAGTTACCTTGCCCTAATTCCCCTGCCGGGGGATTTTCCCAGAGATTCCCTCCTTCACGATTGACCCCCCCCCCCCGGTCTTCTCTGTGCCTTTCCTCCATCTCCCTTGATATCGCAATTTCTAAAGAAAGTCAAGAGGACAGAGAACTCAATAATCCTCATTGCTCCTTTTTGGGCTCGACCGGTTTGGTTTCCCTTTCTTTGGTGTCACCTTCTTCAGAAACCATGGATTCTAGACCCAGCTCCAGTGGCATGGTTTATCTGAATCCCCAACATCTCAAGCTCCCTCCGTGGCTTCTCCAATTTTCATGATTGCCAGGCATCCTTCCCTATGCTCTCCTGTCTGACAAATAATTGTGGCTCATCACAAACCTTCAACTAGGAAACTTTACCAAAGTAAATGGAAAAAAATTGTGAATTGGGCCCTTAACAGCAAACTTGATCCTTACTTGAGCCAGGTTCATAAGGTTTTGGATTTCTTAGCCAACCTCTATCAGGATGGTTCCTCTGCATCAACAATTAAAGTTCATCTAGCGGCAGTCTCAAACTTTCATATGGGATTCGATGGCTCACCTTTAATGTCACACAAACTTTGCAAAGCATTCTTAAAGGGACTCCTGATGTTAAGACCCCCATTTAAAGAACCAATTCCTCCTTGAGATCTAACATTAGTCCTACAGTCCCTTACCTCGTCCCCCTTTGAACCATCAGCCACTTGTGACTTTATTTTTAGTGGCTATTACGTCTGCCAGAAGAGTTTCTGAACTTCAGGCCTTATCCTGCAAACCTCCATACTTATTATTCCACAAGGATAGGGTTGCACTTAGGACCAATCCATCCTTTTTACAAATGTGGTTTCAGAAGCTAATATAAATCAGACACTTCAATTGCCAGTCTTCTTCCCTAATTTTCTCAATAAAGGGGAGTATTCCCTTCATTTGCTAGACGTCCACAGACAACTATTTTTTTACCTTCACAGAACAAAGGATTTCAGAAAATCTGATCATCTATTTGTTGCATTTTCTTCCCTATCTAAGGTAATCCAGTTTCCAAGCTTACCTTAGCAAAATGGCTTAGAGACTGTATTACTTTTAGTTCTCAATTGAAAGGGCTCCAGTTACCACACCCAGTTAAATCCCATTCAACCAGAACTGTGGCAGCTTCTGCAGTTTTTCATGCCAGAGCATCCTTGGATGACATTTGTGCAGTGGCCACTTAGTTTTCTCCTCATAATTTTATCACTCATTACAAATTGGATCATGTCTCGAGGGGACAGGCATCATTTGGTTCGATGGTGTTTAGGAATATTCTTCTGAGAGACCTCCCAAGACTAATGTAGCTGGGAACTCAGTCCCACAGTCAAGGATTGAGTGAAGATTGACAACATCAGTTAACGAAGGTTACGTCTTACCCTAACGTTCCATTTGTGTTGTCGATCTTCACTAATCCTTGACATTCCTCCCCACCTTCCCCCATCCTGAGACTCTTAGTGGGCCAAATCTTCCATGGCTGGCTTCATATTACAGACGCATAGCTGGTGTTTGACTATTACGTCTATTATTATTATTATTATTATTATTATTATTATTATTTCTGCTTGTCTGTCTGCCACTATGTTGGGCAAACCCGATCCAAGGCAATTTTGAGAGGATCATTATGGGTAGACCCTGGCTCGAGAGTTTGGAAGGGGCAAGCTGAAGTAAACGGCCAAGTTGGTTCCGAGGCTCGGAATCGAGCCCACAGTAAAGGATTAGTGAAGATCAACAACAAAGATGGAATGTTATGGTAAGACATAACTTCTTTTTCAAAGCTGTTATTGTTTGTAGTGCTCAGTGTAATGCAAGCATTGCAGCACTGCTGTTTGTTTGAGACTGTTTTGTATCTTGTATCTTGTATTGGTTATTTTCTTCTTTTTGTACTGTTCTGTAGTTGTAGAGCTATTATATTTAAGTATGTGAATGTGGGAGGTGAAGTCCCAACACAGTATGAGTCCAAAAATAATGTTTGAAAGTACTGCAGCAACACTATCCTTGATTAGTTAAGCATTGGTTGTTTAACTTGATTCTGATTAGTCTGAACAATTAAATGGTCCCAAAGCAAGCAGTTAATAACTAGTAAATGCAGAGCATTCTTTTATTATACCATGTCAGCATCAAGTCAGACCTACCTGCTTACTTGATTGAGTTTTTGAGCTTGTACTATTGAAACTTGTTGTCATCCTTTTAACTGCATTTTAGTTCATTAATTTTCATCCTTTGTCTCTGTTTTACAGACAAGCAAATTTTGCAGTGCTTTAGAAATACCGGTGGAATTTATAGAAAAAAATGTTAAGCTTCGAGGGAGAGTAAACAATATAACAGAAAAAGGATTGGAAGTTGAACATATTCCTATCCACCTTCCTTTGATTTCAGCACTGCATAGGAAAAGTAAGAGGATCTGAAATAGTTTCTGATTATTTGATTGAACTGTGAATTTATGTTTGCATTGTAACATTTGGTAACTACTTCCACTCATTAAAAATAAGTAAGCAGTAATGCCTGACAGGATGTGTGTTAATGTGTAATTAACGCCCACCCAGGGGTGTTATGAGTCCTGATGCCGCAGGTGGAGGGTCTCTGCACCCCTGGAAGGGCGTTAATTACACATTAACACACACCCTAGAGGGCATTATTGTGCTTAGGGAATGGGCTTGTTGTAAAATTGCTGTGTTTTACTTACTTATTTTTTTTAAGTACTATATTACTTTTTTGTATATTTTTGATGTAAAATAGTTCCTCCTCCTAATGTTTCAAACTTCCTGTAGTATATGTTAATGGTGTTGGAGAAAGCATTTTATATCAAAAATATATTAAAAAAATAATATAGTACTTAAAAAAAAGGTAAGTAAAACACAACAATTTTATAGCCAGCCCATTCTCGCTCTCTCTCTCTCTCTCTCTCTCTCTCATACACAGCTTTCATACACGCATTCACTCACACAAGATAGCTCTCACTCTCTCTCTGTCTTTCTCACACACACACACACACACACACACACACACACACACACACACACACACACACACACACACACACACACACATACACACATACACACACACACACACACACACAGATACACACACACACTTTTTATTTTACACGCGCGAAATAGCAGAAGCACTGCTTAGCAAGCTTAAAAATAGTAGCTCAACTGATCTCTTTCACACACTCATACACTTTCACACACAAACACACACACGCACATTTTTTATTATTTTATTTTATTTTACACTTGCTAAACAGCAAAAGCTCTGCTTAGTGAGTGCAAAATAATGATGGCTGTTCCATTTTTCTCAGTCCGTGCTCCACGGCAGCTTGATAAGCTGCCGTGAAGAGGCGGACTCGTTTTTCATTGGGCATTACTTGTACATTAATACCCTGCTGGAGAACGCTCGTTCTCCAATCGGGGCTTACTGATGTACAGTAAGCCCATTTTCTAATGCAAAATATTTTAGGCATCCAGAATAAATAATAAATATGCAGTTGTAATTCTGTATTATCGTTTTGGTACTAATTGTTGAAAAGTTTAAATAATAAAGATTGCCATATAAAAACTGAATCATTCATATGGATCTGTCACACAATACTTACCCCTTCACTGCAACAGACTTCCACTCTAAATTAATTAGTGCTGCATACTTTCTTCCTTTAAAAAGGAGTTAGGCATCTGGATGGGTATCTAGAACTAGACCAGTGGTATGACTGGCCTGTTGCTCCTTGAAAAAGGAGGTAAGGTCAAAGGGTGGATACTAGCAAGGTGTAAATGGCAACTTGGCCTAGTTGTCTTGTATATACTATGATTCCATTCCTTCTAGTCCCATTTCCCATAAGACAGTGACTGTGCAATATTTGAATTACTGATACAGAGAATTGTTTTTACACCCTAGAATTAATATAAATCAGTTTTATATTTATAAAATGCATCACATGCCTCACACTGGGCTACATAAACCAATCCTAGAGTATTACAATTTGTGTAAGTCTTACCTATTGTGAAGGCTGCCAGCCTAGCTAGATAGGATTTTGTAGATAATTCTGTCATTTTTAAATATTAATGTAAGCCACGTGCTTGTTCTCTTAAATGTAAGAAAATTATGGTAAATGTTGAACTTCAAAAATGTAACCACATTGCACTCTACTGGAGGAAAGCTGATAAATCAAGCATTGTATAATTGTTTGATCTCAAAACTTGGTACCGAGATGTCTGAATGAAGGAATTCTTCCTATTGTATTGAGACCAGAGTTAATAGCTAGAATTTACATGTATTATGTATTTTATTGCTCTGGCTTCCTGACCAGCTGCAAGATGAAAAGGGCTGTTACACTCTGAGTTTCTGTTAGCCTGGGAAACGGAGAATAATGATGTAATCTGAAATGAGTCAGTGGTACTGTGTTATCAATTTAAGGACAGAGAGAGAGAGAGAGAGAATCCGAGCAGTTTGCATTTATTTTCAGAACTGACAACATGACCAGCACTGTCTTGCTCTATATGTAAGTTTATTTTAGAACTGTGTTTGTTCTTGGCTATAGATAGAAAATAGGAAGTCTAGTCTAGCTGTTTTCTGTATTGAGGTCAGAACTATTCTACTATATTATTTTAAGCATTTTCCTGTGATCTCTGAACTCTTGACTAGCACTGTGTAGTAAGAAGTATTGTCTTGTGTTCTTATTATTTATTATTAAATATTTTTGAACCTTTCAACTGTGGCTGTTTTATGTTGAGATAATTTAAGCTCTAGAGTACATTGCATGTATATAGTGATACTGTCCATGCCACTCCAAATAAACCTTCCTGTTTATCACACTTACCATTTGGATAGTAATATTGGACAGTAATAATTGGGCACCCTTTGATAAGGGCCTTATTAACAGCTGATATTAGTGGTTGGTGGCAATTGGTACTACCGTATATCTGGGCAGAAGGGGCATAGCTGGAGAATCTGTGCCAGCCTTCCCCAGGAGTGCCTGCATGTTTCTCGTATCTCAAAGTGTGTGTGTGTCAGCTCCTTGGCCAGGGACACGAAGCACTGGTTGGATAGAGATGGTGATGGAGGTTTTAGCTTGACCACTAGGCTGAGATCTGGACCCTATAGCTGTGCCAGTGATGGTGTTATTGAGGATCTGGAGAGAAAGGAATAAACCAACCCCAGACTGACTGTGATCTCTATGTGCTCTTAAGGGAAATTGTACTTTACTGTGTGTGTATTTTTTTATCCTTCCCAATGTGGATGCCCCTCACTGGTGTTAGTGGTGAGGATTGAGGCTCCCTGATTGCTGGGCCAGTGCATGGGCGCCACACCTATAGTGTATTTATTTTTGCTTCTAATATGTACCCCCTCACTATGAATAATATAGGGGTACTGAGAACATGTTCCACATTTGTAGGTACCAACCCTTTTATTCATACAGTAAGCTCTCAGTTAACCTATACCCATGGGGATTGGTAGAAGCTGGATACCTGTAGTTTCGGGTTGCTTGAGAGTTGCTATTAAAAATAGGCCTGACTAATACTGTACCCTATACTATTTGTTTGGTTTGACTTGTTCTCAGATTGGGGAAAGAGGGAATTTATTCCTATCTTCCTTTTTAAAAATCTAAAATTCTAAAAACGTAAGGTATGTTTCTGCGGGGGAAAACAGAAAGTGCAACACATGAAAATTACACTGTGTTTCTTAGATTTTTTTTTTTGACGGTTGCTTGAGAGTGCCAGTTAACTGAGAATTTACTGTACCTTTGTTTTTATGGCCACTGTTACGATCCTGTAAATCCTTTATACGTCGCTCTTTCTTAAATATACACTTAAGGGGCTTCCTGGAAATAGTGTTCAGATCAGATAAACTGGCAACTTTTTCCCCATTCCTTTTCAGTAATGTTTTTAATCACATTAACATCGCCATTAAAATTTGTAACAAATGCTCCTGTATATTCTTCCTTATTCTCAGGTGAATCCATCCTTTCATTACTGGACCTTAAAATAACGGAATCATTCCCTAAAAGGGGTGTATAACTATCTTTCCTAACCTCTGAAACTTCCTTACTTACTTCCTTAATAAGCTTTGTAGAGTAGCCCCTCTCCTTAAACATGTCTTCCAAATATTCACACTCATTGTAAAAATCCAAATGAGTATAAGTCATTCTACTCCCCTGACATACTGACCCTTGACGATACCTCTCTTCTGACAAAAGGGGTGTGCACTTGTAAAATATAAAAATGAATTTGAATAGGTATCCTTCCTTTAAGCTGTTGATTTGAACCCATCATTCGTCTTGTGAATAGTCACATCCAGATAATTCATCTTGTCTTGACTAATATTATGGGCAAATTTCAAAAAATCAGTTGTGTTGGAAATATGTTCCATAAATTCTTTTAATTTGTCCTCAGTGTTCACCTAAAATAAACAGATATCAAGGTACCTTTTATACAAACTCCTACAATTAACATACTTAGAATTGAACACAAATTTGTGTTCCCAAACAGAGAATATAATGTTGGCATAGGTGGGGATGCAACTTGCCCCCATTGCTACCCCACTAATCCGTTGGAAGAACTCACCTTCAGAGTATATACAATTCTTCTTTAAAACCATCTCAAATAATTCTAAACATGTACAAAAGTCATTGTTGGAAAGTCACCCTCTATCAGTTAATGCTTCCTCAAACCATTTCATTCCCATGTCATGGGGGATAACAGTCAACAAATCAACTATATCAATAGTGATGAAAATAATCTCCTCACTGAATAATTCAGGTTTCACACGTGTTAAAAAATCCCATGAATCTTTTAAAATTTCACTTTCTTTCATCCACATCTTCTTTAATGTGTAATCTAAAAACTTGGCTAATGGGGCAGTTTGGACCCTTCTGCAGATACGATTGGCCTAAGAGGTGGGTCCATAGCATCCTTCTGTACTTTAGGTATGCCAAAAATCGAGATAACTTGAGGTATTTCATTCACCAAATAATATAGGTGTCTAAATCAACTAATCCCTTGTCCAATGCCAAATTAATTCTTCTGTAAGCTACATTAATCTCATCTTTGACACCGTAATATATCGACTATTATCACAAAGAATGTCCATCATCTTCCCACCTTTATCAGGCTTCATCACCCTCAAATACTTGTTCATCCTGATTTCTTCTAACAACCTTCTCTCATCTACAGTAAGGTTGGGAGCAAACTTGTTACTCTGGATCCCCTTACTTAGTTCTTTTTCAACTTTAGCCTCAACATTTTATTATTTGGGGATGCAGGGGGAAGGATTTTCCTTTTGAGAACTTCATTGTGGCTTGACCCTTGACTAATGCCTGAAAACATAATTTCAAAATTCGTTTTATGGACAAATAATTTAAGATCTAGTAACACTCTATTGATATCACATTTTCTTTTTGGAATTAGCTTAAAACCTTTTGAAATAAATTAAAAAGAACTTCTTGACTATCTACACTACTGTAGTTAAAATATTATAGTTATTGTAACGATATTTAAAACAATCCTTAAGAATGCCTCCAGTTACCGAGCTACTCACCTTGACCAGTATGTCCCTACTGTTTCTCTCCCCCGCCCCCCACCGCTCACTGTAGTTGTAGTGGGGAGGTCTTCTTTTTCAATCTCACCAAACTCCAAAGGGGATGGAATTCTAAAGGGTCATATTGAAACGAGTACCAAATGTACCAGATTCCCTAAAATCAATCCCCTGCCTTTTGTCCTTCACATATTGTTCATCTCTATTAGGTAAATATTCCTGAGGACTTTCCCACCTATCATGATACTTTGTGCAGATTTTAGGTCTGGGGAAGCTCTGGTGCTCATTGTAGTCCAACTTATCCCTATCTAATTTGTTAATTTTCCTTTTAATAATAATCTTACATTTCTCATCAGTCTTATTTCTTACATCAAAATAGTTATCATTTTCATAATCAAGTGTACACTGATTGATGCGTTCAGTCTGTCCATATAATTTTGCCATGTTTTTCTCATTTTGCTTAAAGGTGGCTCACATAATATCCATACCACATCTATCAAAAATCATTAGCAATTCCTTGTGAAAATCAGAGCCATCCTCCACATTATTTGTGTATTTGTGTACCTGCAACCCTTTTGATACAATACCCAAACTGATGCAGTCCTTTAGATATGCATTATCCAAATCTAAGAATCTTTATTTAAACGTATAATTATAGAGTCGCTGAATATTATTGTGATAAGTATCAGAATAAATGACGTGCTCACTAGCCTGCTCATGGCCATTAGATGTTTTTTAATAAACCATGCACTCAAGTTATTATAAAGATCGCGGTGGTGGTGCTGCGGTAGCGTTGTCGCCTCACAGTAAGACGTTGTCCTGTTCGATTCTCAGCTTGAGTGTCTTCTGTGTGGAGACATGTGTGAATGGGCATACCTTCGTTGAAGGTTGTGTGTCAGGGCTGGCAACTCGGCATGTAAAAATCTACTGCCAATCATTAGCAGACCGGAGTTCCACTGTGGCGACCCCTAACCGGGAAAAGCCGAAAGACACAACAACAAGTTCATTAGAAGTAAGCAAATCACCTTGTCTCCAGGTGGTTTGACTTCCAGGCATGATACCCCATTCGTCTGATCCTTCACAATCATTGCTACGACTGAAAAAAATACTGGGCAGTCCTTGATAATCCATATCTGCTCTCCCTGAGTTATGCTGCTGGAAAATACCACCATTCTCTCCCATTCAGTGAGCACCATGTGAGGATTGCCCAGTACACTCTGTTTGTGACATCATTTCCTGATTACCAGGCAGAGAAGTTGTGGAAACAAAGAAAGCCAGGGACTGACAAATCGGGGTTAGCAAATTAACAAGTTGAGTAAGTTGGCCAACCATCTTCTGTACCTTGCCAACTTCTCCATTCCTCACCATCTTGGCCCCAGGTGAAATGAATTGCCCTTCTGTACCTCCAAACATTGACTAAAACCAGATGCAAGGGAGGAAAAGTGCCCAAACCACTCAAAACAACAATGAAAATCCATAAAGGCACTTAGGAAGGAGCAGTCCAAAGACAAATCAAAGCACTTCATTAAATCACATAAACGTTTTAACAAAATCACCACGTTTTCGTCAACAGGACGGACTTCATCAGATGTAAAATTTAAATAGAGATGAAGCACTTAAATATAGGAAGCCACGTAGCAACTATCAGTGACATTTACATTCCAATTAATCACCTAATTATAAAATATTGAAACCTAAATTTCAAATGAAATAACCATCACGAGCATTTAAAAGCATAAACTAACCTGTTAATGAACATTCATTCTTATGTTCAAGTAAAAAATGATAATAAATAGTACAAATGTGATGTGATTAACAGGTAAATGTCAAAAGCTACGTGGCTTCCTGTATTTATTGAATAAACTTTTTAGGGGTTTTGACAGGTCTTGTTTCAGGCTGGCCAGTAGGAAGTCTGGTGTGTTATCGGGTTCTGTAGAACCAGTATACTTGGCCTTGGAAAGTGCTTTGAAGGCTTGTTCTTGGAAGATTTGAGAGGGGTGTAGGTGTGAGTGTGTTATCTGGGAATGCATGAGGAGGGGGAGTGAAGTTAAAGCTCAGTTAATTTGCTAAATAGACTGGCTATATACTCAGGGTCTAAGTATGTGATATCATTTACTGTTAGCTTTGTGCAGTAACATAGGTAAAGAAGGCCTTATAGTTGTCTGTTGCCTGGGTGGTTATATTTTACCTCATATCCAGCTTTGGTTGATTTGATCAGGTGCTGGAGTTCTTTTAAGTTTAGCAAAAGCTGTTTTGTCATTTTGAGTTCCATTTGTTATTGTGTGCAGTGAGTTTTTTTTTAATTTATGGACTCTACCATAGCTGTTTATTTTTAAATTTGGCATTGTTTTTACTTCAGATGGGGAGGCAGATGCATCTGTGCAGCTATTTACATGTGCACGGAATTTGGCGGTGATTAATTTCACATATACAGTAGGGCCAGCAAGATGGAGGAGGATGTTGAACTTAGCCAGGTCATCACTCCATTTTAGTAGGTAGGTTTTTGCATAATCTCAGAATACTGAGTTATTTGAAGATATTTCCATCTTCAGTCTTGTAGAGAATGTGAGTGATTTACGGTGTGATTTGACTAGGGAGTAAGTTACAGCTGGTGGGGAACAGAGCTGTCCCATATTGGTGAGGACCAAGATTTTGTCTGTCCTAGTTGGGGAGAAAACTAACTGTTCCAGAGAGTTTGTATTTATGAAGTCCAGAAGAGCATACACGTTATGGGATATGCAAATCTCTCAGTTGATGGAAGGGTAGTTCAGGTCCCCTAGGAGAATGATGTTTGACCTATTGCATAGGGACTCCATGCTAGTCTGGTAGGAGGTGAGAGCCAAGGGGGCATAGAGGGGGTCCTATAGTTAGCTGTGATGTGTTAAGGAATTTTGTTAGTGGTAAGTTGGACATGGAGGAGTTTGAGGTTGTTAAACTGTCTAACAAGCCCGGAGGTGAAATTGTGTTTATGAATGTAGAGACTCCTTCAATGACTTTGTCTAATGAGGTGGGCCTGAATGCATGGGAGGTGTTGAAACCTTGCACTGATTGGGTGCTTGCAGTGGTCTTGAACCACATCTCCTTTACAGTATACGTAAGGATGTACTGCAGGGTAAGCAGTGCCTTTTCCTTGGATGCAATTCTTTGTGCTTCTTTTTTTTTTTTAATTAAATCACAGTTTAAAAAATGGAATAGGTACACATACATTAATAGAAAAGAAAAAAAACATAATATTTTCATTATTTTCACGCAGTATACTTGTGTTTTCCTTTTAACAATTATCATTCACTCCAGCATTACATAACTTGCTCAGTTTCTGCCTTCCCTTACACCTCACTCCTCCTTGAACATCATCCTGCCTGTATCGTTCCCAAAAATTCCATTTATTTCTATGCAGTTTTGCTTATTCCCTTTTCTAAAGATCCCACCTCTTATCTAGACTTTGGCAAGGCATTTTGATGGTTTCACATTAATGATTAGTATGGACGTTGGATTTCCTTTAGGGGGGTGATTGAATAGTAACCTGAGTAACAACTAGCTGCATAGCAAATCATACAGGGTAATAATAAATAATGTCTGCATTGAGGAAAGGGGAGATATTTTTGAAGCTCATTGGGTTCCTTACTGGATTATAGGAAAATCCTGTTTAATCTCCATTTAGCATGCTGTTTAACTATGGTTCTTTCCCTTTACAAGATAATTATTTGTGTCGCAACTGCAAGACTTTGTTATGCATCTGGACATCTCTCAGCTTTTATAAACAAAATATTTGCCTTTAATTTATTACTGTCTACTGAAATCTTTCACATCCTGTAGAAATCAAGGATGTTATGCAGTCCAATCTCACCTACATTCTTACCCGTGGGTTCGGAGCCGAATATTGGCTCCGACTCGGCCAAACTTTTCTAGCTCGAAGTCTTCTATTGGCTAGGCTAAGCAGGTATCCCATGCTGCACTGCTCCATATCCCCAGATCTCATTTGCCGCTCGTGTAGCTCGGACGTGGTCTCGCTCTTGGCTGTGGCTAAGTACCTTTTTCTTCTTCTTCTTGAGAGAATTTGTTACAAACAAAAAGCTATTTTAATAGCTATTTCTATTTGATGTTTTGGATATTGTCTGTAGTGTGATTGTCTTTGTGGTGTCCCACTAGCTGTTCCAACGGGCTAGGCCTGTTTCAGTTAGAGGACCTAGTCCGTCCCCTTTCTTGTCTCTGTTTTTTGTCTTTGGGATCTAAAACCATTTGAGTTAGAGGTTTTAGTGTCTGTCATTGTTTTGTGGGCGTGTTGGTCTAAAACCATTTTAGTTAGAGATTTTTAGCCCTAGTCGTCTTAGAGTGTGTTCTTCTGAGGATTGTGTGTGCTGTTGTTGTGGAAAGTTTTTGTTCCCGCGCTTATTGGTATTTGTGTGACTGTAGTTTTTTTTCGATCAGGCAGTGACTTGCTTGACGTAGTGGTTTTTGGCGACTGTTCTTCAAGATGTCTAAAGATTCCAAGGAGCACAAACCTTCGGGTTTTAAAAAATGCTCTAAGTGTGGCTACAAGATGTCCATCACCGATGGACATTCAGTATGTGTTTATTGTCTGGGAGCTATCCACCTGCAGGAGTCCTGCAGCTTCTGCCATGCTTTTAGTCCCAGGGTGCTCCAATAAAGAAAGAATAAGTTAATTCTTAAGGGACTCTTGATACCCTCATTCGAAGAGGCCATGGATTCAACTTCCAGTTCTAAATCAAAGTCTAGTAAATCAAAAAAGAGATCTCTGGCTCCTTCAGTCTCCTCGCAGCCATCAGGGAAAGTGATGAAGCTAGCCTCTACCTCCTCGGCTCCACTGTCCTTGGGGCCACAGGAAGTGTCAGTGTTGATGGAACCGGCATTGGCTCCAATTATATTGGAACCTCTTCGGAGCCGATCGCCCAGTGCTAGGCCAGTGTCACCTGAGAGGAGATCAAGATCTCCCTCCCTGTCCTCCAAATCCTCCAGGACACTTTCAGATGTGGATGTCGTTGGGGTTGTGCAGAGGCTCCTTCAGTCACCAGTTTTGGCTAAATTGTTCTCGACTCCATCCCAGTTGGCTCCGGAGTCGGTCCCGATACCTTTTTCGATTGTTCCTCCTCCGAGCGCATTTCTGTCTTTGGAGCCGGAATGCTCTGCTCCATGTGATGTTCCTAGATCAGCTACGATGGCCCCTCCGGGCTTATCGGTGCCGACATCAGCTCCGACCCCATCGGCTCCGTCCACATGGTTCGGGACTCGGGATTCTTCAGTCAGGCCCGAGGGGGACACCTCGGGACATCTTTCAGTTCCTAGTTTCCCACTCGGTGCTTCGGCCCATGGAACCCCGACTCCCGTCATGGTCTCAGAGGCTGGCCGGTCCCCGGACTCGGGGGGGGGGGGGGCAGCCTTTGAAGCCATGCGGAGTGCGCTGGCCAGATCTTCAGCTTCATCATGTGGGTCGGTCATTCTGTCCCCTCCCACTCCAGTGAGAGCCTCTGATCACCACCTATCTATAGACAGCGGACTCCCAAGGCCTAGGGATACCCCCATGAGTGATCCCCAAGTTTCTGAGGGCCCCTCAGAGTTTTTGTCTGAGGAGCCCCCTAGAAAGAAAATGTGCAAGAGGAAGCACATAGACTCCCAGGATGAGTCTCTCACCTCAGATACTGACCTCAAGGAATCGGAGGGGTCCCCAAGTCATCCTCTGACGATGCTTATTTCTCCGACCTCCTGGAGATATTGAAACAGAGAAGTGACTGGCCATCCAAAGCCCCCTCTGAGGAGGAGTCGGTCTTCCTTAAGGCCTTTGCTGCTCAGCCTTCCACCTCCTGGGTGTCCCCACCCTTCGATGAGCTCTTGGATTTAATCTGTCAGAGGGTGTGGGAGAACCCTGATTCTGTGGAACCAGTACCCAGGAGACCCAATAAATTTCTTTCTGCTCCCCTGGGTAAGGAGTTTCTGTCCAAAGGAGTCCCTGTGGATGCTATGATGGTGGCGGTGGCAGCCACTCAGAAGGAAGTAGCAGAGACTTCTTCCTCCATCCATCCTCCTAACAGGGAGTCTAGGACCATGGACCGGTACGGGAAGCGTACCCTCTCATCAGCAACCTTTACCTTACGGTCACTGAACTACCTGTCTCATTTAACTCGGCTCCGAGAGATCTCCTCAAGGAGTTAGGAGATACTCTTGCGGGTAACATGCCTGAGGTGGTGGCCCAGATGGTTAACGCCCAGGTGTCTACCCTCAATTCCATCGTTTACTCCTCCATGCGGCTCATTTCATATGCAGCCGAGGGAGCGGGTAGGGCAGCAAGCTCAGGAGTCGCCCTTAGAAGGCAAGCCTGGCTGCGCCTTTGTCATTTCACGGAGGCCTTCAAGTCTTCTTTCACTGACGCCCCCTTTGATGGTTCTTCCTTGTTCGGAACCAAAGTGAAAGACACTCTCACCAGGTGCGAGCAAGAGGGAAAGACCCTGTCTGCTGTAGGGGTCTATTTTTCCCTTCCCTCTAGGCGTTACCCAAAGGCCCAGTGGGGTGGGAAGATGTGGTTCACAAAATCACAGAGGTTTTTTCCTGGTGCACAAGGTGAGTCCCCCTCCAGAGGCAGAGGAGGGGGGAGGTTATTCAGGGAGACGCCACCCTAGAGGCAGAGGGCCCCCTCGCAATTCGGGAGACTGCAATTCCTTTTGCAGCTCTCCCTACCGTCGTTCCTGATGGGATGCCCGACTGTGCGTTTCTGGAGCCAGTCGGGGGTCGAATATTGTTATACCCGGAAGTCTGGCAGAGCATCACCCAGGACTGATGGGTATTACGAATAATTTCCAGTGGTTATGCCATCCCCTTTTCGTCAGACCCCCCTCCAGTCAGAAAAATCTTGGACGTTCCACCCAATCAAAGGGATCATGCAGCTTCAGACGTTTCAAAGCTGCTAGGAAAAGGAGCCATCCAGCATGTCCCCTCAGACCAGATCGGATTAGGGACTTACTCAAGATTTTTTTTGGTGCCGAAAAGAACAGGGGACCTGAGACCCATATTAGATCTCAGCCGACTGAACAACTATGTACAAAAGTCCAAGTTCCGTATGGTCACACAATCTATTCTCCCATTGCTGGGAGAAGAAGTATGGATGTGCTCCATCGACCTAAAGGATGCTTACTACCATGTCAAAATGGACAGAGCATCCAGGAGTCACTTACGCTTCCGGCTGGGAGCCAGTCATTTCCACTTTCGAGCCCTGCCCTTTGGTCTCATCACAGCCCCCAGGGTGTTCACCAAGTGTATGGCAGTGGTGACAGCTCACTTGAGACGTCTAGGATTCCAAGTGTTTCCGTACCTGGATGACTGGCTCCTTACCGCCCCCACCAGGCATCTACTAATCCAAACCAGGGACGCTACCATCACTCTCTGTCAACAGTTGGGTATAACACTGAATTGGGAAAAATCTGCCTTGTTGCCCTCACAGCGTGTCATTTTTATAGGTGCAGAGTTAGACACCGTTCAAATGCGAGCCTTTCTACTGCAGGAAAGACTCAGAGTCTTACAGAAACAGGTGCACGCCCTGCTTAACCTGAGGAAAGTGAAGGCAAGATTGGTTCTTCAACTCCTGGGGACTATGGCAGCAACAATTATGTTGGTCCCTCTAGAGAGATTGCACATGAGGCTCCTTCAGTGGCTCCTCTTTGCTCAATGGTCTCTCCAAAAACTTCCTCTTTCCCACTCTATTTTGCTCACGGACAGATGCAAACAGGATCTCAGTTGGTGGCTTTCCACCAGCAATCTGGACAGGGGAAAACCTTTCGTTCCACCAACCTCGGTTGCCACAGTGACCACGGATGCCTCCCAGATGGGGTGTGCGGGGGCATTATCTCGGCAGGACAGTCCAAGGCACGTGGCAAGATCACGAGATACATCTGCATATCAACGTTCTAGAGATGAGGGCGATGCTACTTGCGTTGCAGGCACTTCAGAGCTTTCTACCTCTAGGGACTATTGCAGTACTCTCGGACAACATGTCAGTGATGTATCTGAACAAGCAGGGGGGAACCAGATCATACCCCCTGTGCAGAGAGGCCATGCGGGTGTGGCAGTGGGTAGTATCTTCCCAGCGGTTTCTGATTGCAACGCACATTCCGGGGAAGTCCAACGTGATAGCGGACAGGGTAAGCAGAGCTATTCTGATGCCTTATGAGTGGTCCCTGAATCGTCTAGTTGCAGAACGAATCTTCAGCAGATGGGGTCAGCCTTGCTGCGACCTTTTTGCCAGCCCCGTCAATGCCAAATGCAGCAACTACTTCACGCTGATCCTCCAACAGGGGGAGTCACCCAGGGACACTCTAGTTCACGATTGGCCCTCCGGTCTGCTTTACGGTTTCCCTCCATTTCCCTTGCTATCAAAAGTGATTCAGAAAGCGCTATGCTTGAGAAGCAGAATGATTCTGATTGCTCCACACTGGCCTCATCAAGCCTGGTTCCCATTTCTCCTCCCCTACATTGTGGACACACCTTGGATTCTGGACCCTCAACCAGATGTACTGACACATGTCGTGACAGTTCCACGCCTCTCTATGGACCCTCCGGTTGACAGCCTGGCTAATCCACTTCTGTCGTTAGTTAGGCTTCATCACTTCTCACCTGAGGTAGTTCATATTTTATCTTCCTTCCATAAGTCCTCTACTAGGAAGATTTATTCTAGCAAATGGAAGAGGTTTTCTATTTGGGCTCATACCCAAGGAACTGACCCTTACACAGCCCCAATTGCTTCAGTCTTGGAGTTTTTGTCTATGCTTTTCCGTCAGGGCTCAGCATCAGCTACCATTAAAGTTCAATTGGCAGCGATTTTCAACTTTCATGTTGCTAATGAGCCTAGTCTGATGGCTCACAGAATCTGTAAGGCTTTCCTGAAGGGCACTCTTTTACACCGTCCTCCGGTCTCAGAACCTATCATGCCCTGGGATCTAAATTTTGTCCTGCAAGCCCTTACTTCACCACCCTTCAAGCCTGCAGCTTCCTGCGACCTAAAATTCTTGACCTGGAAAACTGCCTTTTTAATAGCCATCACTTCAGCCAGGCGAGTTTCAGAAATTCAAGCTCTTTCTATCAAACCTCCATACTTGATCTTTCATAAGGACAGGGTTTCTCTTAGGCCAAACCCTTCCTTTCTTCCTAAAGTGAAACCCTTCCTTCCATATCTAATCTTAATCAATCTATTGAGTTGCCAGTGTTTTTTCACCATTTTCCAAACAAGGCAGAATTTAAATTTCATCAATTGGATGTACACAGACAGTTACGTTTCTATCTGCACTGAACTAAAGATCTCCGAAAATCTGATCAACTATTTGTATCTTTTTCGGAAAACAAAATTGGGTCCCCTGTCTCCAAAGTCACTCTATCCAGATGGATTTCCAGTTGCATCTCTTTCGCTTATTCCGCAGGAGGTAAAGACCTACCGTTTCTGCTCAAGGCTCACTCTACTCAGGCTGTATCTACATCTACAGCCTATCAAGCCAGACTGTCTATGGATGATATGTGTGTGGCAGCTACTTGGGATTCTCCTCACACATTTGTTACTCATTACAAATTGGATGTGGTATCTAGGGGCAGGTCTTCCTTTGGTTCCACAGTACTCAGGAGTATCTTCCAATGAGCTTCCCAGGATGTAGGTGCTAGGGACGCTGTCCCACGGGTAAGAATGTAGGCGAGATTGGACTACATAACATCAAGAAGTTATGTACTCACCATAACGTTCGATGTATGTAGTCCATCTCGCCTCACATTCTTACTTACCCTCCCACTTTCCCCCTTCCTGGAGGATTTGGAGGTTAGGTCTGATTTACAGAGTTCCCTTCACTTTAGCTTATTCTTCTTTACCTGGATGTTGTTATGCATGGGGTATGAGTAAGTGTTCGCAGCAAACTAGATCTGGGGATATGGAGCAGTGCAGCATGGGATACCTGCTTAGCCCAGCCAATAGAAGACTTTGAGCTAGAAAAGTTTGGCCAAGTCTGAGCCGATATTCGGCTCCGAACCCACGGGTA
The DNA here is from genome assembly GCF_019279795.1 of Protopterus annectens. NCBI lineage: Eukaryota > Metazoa > Chordata > Ceratodontiformes > Protopteridae > Protopterus > Protopterus annectens. Next base: position 758,858,690 of record NC_056734.1, read on the forward strand.
AGAATATGAGGCAAGGTGGACTACATACAGCGAACGTTATGGTGAGTACATAACTTCTTCTTTTCAACAAAATGCTCTTTATTTAGCAAAATGGAAAATAATTCTTTCTGGGCAGAGTATGAGTGTGGTGTTTCTAAAACGTGTTTATTTGCTCGACTTTTGAACAACTTGTACAAGACAGCCTTGTTTTAGGGTTTATATGTATCTTTATATAAATATTTATATATGTATATATGTCCTTCATGGATGCATCTGCAGTCATAACAAATGGGTTGTCCTGTCGTCAGGCAGCCCTTCGGTCGGCCGGATTCCAAAGTCTGGGTCTGGCTTCGGCTGATGTCGCACTTCACCCGACGTCATCTCTGCTGGTCCTCGGGTATAAAGGCATCAGCCGACGCCATTTTCCTCAGTCTTTCTTGCCGCGTGGCGCCCGAAGCAGAAGCTGTTCGCAAGTGCCGGTCGGTCAGATCCAGAGATTACTACTACCGAATACTACTTCGAAGACTTCTAAAAAGCTAAGTACCCCGTTGGGGACTCTTTCTTGCCTCAGCCGATGTCAGAAAAAGTCAATAACTGTTTAACTTGTGGGAAACAAATACCTCATAAAGATTTCCACTCTTACTGTCTGCCTTGCTTAGGCCCAGACCACGACGTAGCAGCCTGTTCGGCCTGTGCTTCCTTCAACCGACGAACGCTTAGGCGTCGGTCGGAGTTTGCTGAACAGTTTTTCGGCTCAAATTTTGCGTACATTATGCCGTCGGATCCTCCGACTACCCAAATTGTTAAAAAACGCAAAGAAAAAGACCAACACTCGCGGTCCGCGGTTTTGGCCGAAACCACGGTTAAGCAAGCCGCGAGTGTCTCGGTTTCGGCCGAAACCGAGAAAACCGGTCAATCTTCAGCCGAATCCATGACTATTACTGAGGCTCCTGCTACCTTAGTTGAATCGGCCTCAGAAATTTTGCCTACAACTGTGGTTCCTAGTGATTTATCAGACACCATCCCTTTGGATGTCTCTACCCCAGCACGTGGTGCTGCTAGGCCTCTTGCAGCCATGTCTATTAAGGCCTTTGCCAGGGCTAAAGCAGCCAAATCTGTTAAATCAGTGCCTGTTAAGCCCCCCTCACACAGGCCCACTTCAAGTTCACAAATGCTTACTCTGGCAGAAGATTTAATATCCTTAATTAGGGGATCCCAATCTCACCCAGACAGGGCCTCTCAGCCCCCAGAAAAGAGACCTAGAGCAGAGCCCCCCGAGCCAGTGTCCTCTGATGATTCTGCGGATGACTCACACATTACAGACCAGCCAGAGGCTCCTTTTTCTACTTATGAAGATTCCGATGCTGAAGAATCCATTCCAGCTGCCTCTCCACCAGAGGAATTTTCCTTTGGGGAAACCTTACATGCCATGAGAGAACAGTTCCAATGGCAGGGACAAGATTTCTCAGATTCAAGAAAAAGGCTTAGGACTTTTCTGCACTTACCACAACATAGGCCCTTAGCTATACCTCCTGTACTGCCTGTTGTGGATGATGCATTTAATGATGTTTGCACTGCTCCTGATTCTTTACCTCCAGCCCCTGCCAAACCAGATAGATTTTACAGGGTGCCAGACACTCATCACCACCTATACAAGGCCCCACTTGCAGATCCCGAAACTATATCCCAGGGGCCTAAGGCAGTAGCCTCGACCACAGCAAAAACCCTATTCCTTCTGAAAGGGAATCCAGGTCCTTAGAGAGATGGGGAAAAAGTTTACACCTCTGCTACTCTCTCAGCTAGAGCTTTAAACTGTCAGTTTCATATGATCCAATACCAAGAGTTTATGCTTGATCAGTTAACTAAAAAACTGTCCTCTGATGAATCCTTAGATAAGAAATATGTATTAGAAATGGTGAATAATATCCAACAGGTTAGTAACCATTCCTTAAAATGTGGCTATGATGCACTGGAGGCTTCATTTAGATCAGCCATGACTGGCACAGTGATAAGAAGGCATGCATGGTTGAAAGAACAGGTCTTACCGGATCATGTTAAAGCAAAGCTGTTAGATGCTCCTATGGATAAGGCCAGTTTATTTGGTACACCTGCCCAGCAAGTAATGAAGAAAATGGAAGAAAAGGCAAAATCTGTACAAACAGTTAAAGATTTCTTACAGGTTCAGCCCCCAAGGTTTAGCAGGAACTGGCCTGCCAAAAATTGGTCCTTTCCAGACTCCACAAAATCCCAAAGGGGCAGGAATAGACGCTCTAGAGGCAGAAATCAATCCAGAGGAGGTGCCTACAGAGGACGACAGTTGCAAGGCAATAACTGAGGCACAGACACAACCACTGCCACTGCAACAGGACAATCACAGTGACTTGGCTCTGACACCGCCTACCAGGGAGCAAATAGCAGCACCTTTAGGCGGAAAGGTAGCCTTATTTTCGAAAAATTGGCACTATATCACAAAAGACAAGTGGATTTTGCAAACCATAGACCAAGGATACCGGTTCCACTTCCACACCTTACCAGTAAAAAGAGGAATGCCAAACCTACCTCCAAATCAAAAAATAGAAGCTCTACAGCAGATAGCGAAATTAACAAAGATGAGAGCTGTGGAAAGAGTACCAATAACAGAACAGGGCAAAGGATTCTACTCCAGACTCTTCCTAGTACCAAGAAAAGAGAAAAGTTGGAGACCTATTCTCGACCTGTCCGTCTTAAACACATACATCATTGTCCCAAAATTCAAAATGCTGACCCTACAGCAACTTCTTCCCATGCTGGGCAAGGAGTGTTGGCTGGTAACTCTAGATCTCAAGGAGGCATACCTGCACGTCCCCATTCGACCAAATTGCAGAAGATACCTCAGATTTCTTGCAGGATCAGAGCATTATCAATTCTCAGCATTGCCCTTTGGCTTATCTACTGCGCCCAGAGTATTCACAAAATGCCTGGCATCAGTAATGGCTCACTGCAGACTACAGGGAATCCAAATTTATCCATACCTGGACGACTGCCTGTTACAAGCGGACAACAAAAGCAAGCTGACAACAGATTTACAAAGGGTCATTTACTTGCTACAAGCCCTGGGATACACAGTAAATTTACAAAAGTCAAGACTGATACCATCCCAAACAAGAACATTCTTGGGCGCGGAGTTGGACACAGTAAAACAAATGGCATTCCTAACTACAGAAAAACAAAAAGAACTCCCTCTTTACTTCTTGGCATTAACAAAGCAGAACAAACTAACAGCAAGAAAAGTTCTGCAGGCCTTGGGCTTCATGGCATCATGCATAATCTTGGTCCCGCATGCCAGACTGCATATGAGAAAGCTACAGTGGTACCTAAAGAATTTATGGTCTCAGCACAGGCACAGCTTAGAAACAGAAATCCCACTAATCCCATGCCTAAAACAGGAGTTCCTATGGTGGGCTCAAGCATGCCAGTCAAACCCAGGCTTACCCTTCCACAACTTTCGAGCAAGCCAAACCATCACAACGGACGCCTCAGACCTAGGATGGGGGGGCGCACATGCTGGACAAATGCATACAAGGATTGTGGACTCAAGACCAGTTGCACCTGCACATAAACCAAAAAGAAATGCTGGCAGTAAAACTGGCAATCCAAAAATTCAGACCATTCCTCAAAGAAGGCCATTTGATGATAAGGACAGACAACACCACAGTCATGTGGTACATCAACAAACAGGGAGGCACTCATTCATACCCCCTATGCAGAATGACTTTGGACCTTTGGAATCTGGCTCTCAGCTACAACATCCAGTTACAGGCAATATTTGTGCCGGAAAAAGAGAACACCCTAGCAGACATGTTAAGCAGAACCACCTCGGATGCTCACGAATGGATGCTACACCCGGACATCTTCAAGGCCATCACAAAGAAATGGGGAATGCCACAAATAGATCTATTCGCCTCCCCACTCAATCACCAGCTCAAAAAATTCTGCACAAGGACATTACACCCACTTGCATGGAAGGTGGACTCTCTATCCTTCAGCTGGAAAGGCCTGACAGCATATGCATTTCCACCTCTTCCCTTGATGCACAAGGTACTACTGAAAATCAAAGAGGAACGTCCAAGGATAATCCTGATAGCTCCGAATTGGCCAAGACAACACTGGTATCCATTGCTGAGGAGCATGTCTCGGGAGATAATGTGGTCAATACCCCTGATGCCTTTGATGTTAACTCAGAACAACTACAACATCATGCATCCAAACCTAAAAACCTTGCAACTGACTGCCTGGAACATCACATAGCAGCAACTAACCCAGACCTTTCTCAAAGGGTTAAAGACATTATCCTTGAAGCCCGCAGACCTTCAACAAGAAGGAACTATGCAGGAAAATGGAAAAGGTTTGTCATTTGGAGTTCTGAAAGAGGAAAAGATGTGTCGAACATAGATATTGCTAACATTCTGGAGTACTTGGCAGAGCTTCTACATACAGGCCTGTCCTATTCCTCCATCAAGATACATGCATCAGCTATTTCAGCAGAATACAACTTCGATCCACCTGTCTTTTCGCATCCTCTACTCAGGCAGTTCCTCAGAGGGATCAAGAATGTAAAACCTCCTAGGAAACCACCATTACCAGCATGGGACTTGAACTTTGTGCTAGAAAAGTTGACACTCCCTCCGTTTGAACCAGCAGCAACAGCAGATTTGCAACACCTGTCATGGAAAACTGCCTTCCTACTAGCAATTACCTCAGCAAGGAGGGTTTCGGAACTACAGGCCTTAATGGCAGTGCAACCCTTCCTAATCTTCCATCAAGATAGGGTGTCCATGAGAACTAATCCTACATTTATGCCTAAGGTGGTATCCAGAGTGTCTTTAAACCAGGCAATCCACCTACCTACCTTCTTTCCCAATCCACAGAACAGGGGGGAAAGACTGCTGCATACCTTGGATGTACATAGGCAGTTACGCTACTACCTGGACAGAACCAAAACTAACAGAAAAACTGACCAGCTTTTAGTAGCCTATGCAACAGGAAGGGAAGGAAAAGCAATTTCCAAACAGACAATCTCCAAATGGATAGGAAATTGCATAAGATTCTGTTACTCCTACCATGGAAAACCAATTCCACAGAACATAAGGCCTCATTCTACAAGGGCTACAGCCACTACCACAGCTTTCTTACGAGGAGTGGCAACCAAAGACATTATTGAGGCGGCTACTTGGACCTCCGTGCATACATTTGCCAAGCATTATAATTTACCTCTATACTCTAGATCCCGAGCAGGGTTTGCCACTGCTGTACTGCAAGGGATCCTATCTACACCATCAATTTTCTTCCTCCACCCCTAGTTTGGCTATGGTATTCTACCCATTTGTTATGACTGCAGATGCATCCATGAAGGACATAGTACAGTTTTGTACCTACCATAAATGTAGATGTCCGAACTGGATAGCATCTGCAGTCAGGATTACCCACCCTCCTTCCCCTCTGTGGTACTCCTAGGGTACTTACCCTCCTAATAGCTAGCTGGGGGGGAGTCTCTTATGGTGTATTTGTTTGTATATATGTACATACATGCTTATATTTTGTGTTTGCCTTCTACTTTTTTGGAAACATTGGCATTTATCCAAAATTTAGCCTTCCAAGAGGGCAACTGGCATCTGGGGCAAGAAACACTGAGGAAAATGGCGTCGGCTGATGCCTTTATACCCGAGGACCAGCAGAGATGACGTTGGGTGAAGTGCGACATCAGCCGAAGCCGGACCCAGACTTTGGAATCCGGCCGACCGAAGGGCTGCCTGACGACAGGACAACCCATTTGTTATGACTGCAGATGCTATCCAGTTCGGACATCTACATTTATGGTAGGTACAAAACTGTACTATATATATATATATATATATATATATATCTATACACACACACACACACATATATATATATATATATATATATATATATATATATATATATATATATGGATTCACTTCAGAAGCTCGAAATACTGAAATCTCGAATTTCAGTATCTCGAGCCCAAGAAGTGGAATCCACAAAACAATGAAAACTAAAAACTGCAAAATTCAAAACCTCGAATACCGGAGGTGTTGAATTTCGCGGTTTCACTACGCTCGCACACACACACACACACACACACACACACACACACACACACACACACACACACACACACACACACACACACACACACACACACACATAATCTCTCTACTATATGAAAGCAGGGGGGGACAAGCCCACCTGCACCCCAGCACCCCCCCTACTTAAATATTTTCACTCCGAGGTTGCACTACATACAAACACACACAAAACACCACCACACAAGCTACATTCTCCTCATACACACAAATCACAGCAAAAGAACACACTGACACACTCCACAGCCCCTACCCAAACCCCTTAACACACACACACACTTACCTGAATACATGACCACAGCCAATCATTAGAAGTGTGAAATTCAAAACCTCCGGTATTCAAGGTTTTGAATTTCGCGCTTCTAAACTTTCGCTATTATGTGGATCCAGCTTCTTGGGCTCGAAATACTGAAATTCTAGATTTCAGTATTTCGAGCTTCTGAAGTGAATCCATATATATACATATACATATGTGTGTGTGTGTGTGTGTGTGTGTGTGTGTGTGTGTGTGTGTGTGTGTGTAAATGCCAACCACAATTGTATAGGGCTAGTACACAGGAGAAAACACATATCAGAGTGCTGTGAATTTACAAATATGCCAGAACTCCCTACAGTATCTACATATACTGCTGTGTGCCTGTACTCCCTTCCTACTTACTGTAGGTATGCAAGTGATTGTTGACAGCAATGTCTGTAATTCACAAACATTGAATCTCAGTGTATGCCACATAGGGGAGCCACATGTTATACGGTTACAGCTGCATGCAAAAATAGGAAAATAAACACAAGATGTCTCTCACCCCCCGGAAACGATGCTGTTAATGCTCACCAGAACATCTTTGAGCAACTGCAGCAAACTTTGTACCTATAATTTAATCTCCATTCTCACTTTCATATCACCTCTATCAGTTCACCTTCTTCTCTCTCAAGATATATTGTAAATATTGCAATTACTTCTTGCTTTGTAATATAAGCATGTTAAAAGCGTTTTCTTACACTGATAATTCCAGTAGTCTATATGTAATAGCAATTTACGTAGCTAAAAGTTATGTATGTATGATGTTGTATCATGTTTGTTTTGAAAATTATTTATTGCACCCTGCTAGACTGAACCAGAAAATGGGCTATTTGGAACAATGTAGGTGCTGTCACTGAATCCCCCAAGACACTAATACCTTTCAAGATGGCCTGATACTGACTAATAATTGGTATCAGAGTTATGGTCTAAAACTCAGTACCAAGAATTGCATAATAGTTTCTTTTGGAAAGATGGCCAACCCAACAAATTACCACATTGATAATACACCACTGAGAGAAAACCCAGTGGTCAGAGATTTGGGAACACATGTAGACAATAGTAAGGAAGTATTTTTATGTAGCACAACTTATAAGCAAATGTGTGGCACCTACGTCCAAAGATAATCATTGTTCCATTGTACTCTACCCTAATTAGACCAACCATAGAATAATGTGCCCCCTTTGGTATGTACCTGGCCAGACATATACAACAACTGGAGCATCTACAGGGGATCTTGCAAAACGAATGCATGGTGTAGGCAACATGTCCTTTTGCAGACTGCCTCAAAGCCTTATCCTTATACTCAGTCTACTACAAATTGCTGACAGGTGATCTGTGTTTGACCTACAAAGCATCCTCTTTTCCAACCTAAATGGAGATGTTGCACATCTGCAAAATAAATAGCATTAGAAACACTGGATGCAGGGACCTTAACTTCATCTGCAGTATAAATGAGATATGCTGGAGTGACAGGTATGTGTCTCAGTTACTGCCGTTTCTGTGGAGCAGGCTTTCCTTCCACGTGAAGCAGAGTTTTTCCATGCACCTATTAAAGCACAGCTTTGATCAGTGGATGGAAAGTCATAAATTTACTCGCGTTTGTCACTTGTCTTTATTAGAGAGAGGTACCTTGTAAGTGCTCAACCAGTCATGCCCAGGTTAAATATACCCCTACAAAAATCTGGCTAATATTTTGGGAAACCTGGCTAGACCAAAAAAGGCCATCTAAGGTCAATAACATAGTAATTCCTTGTGATCCTATAAATATGTATATAAATCTTCAGGAATGCAGTATTGCATTGCAATTATATTATGTAGCACTTGAGCCTCTGCTGGACACCCCACCTTTCACAGTAACACAGGGTTGCAGTCACACTGTTGCCCCATAAATGAGACCCAGAGATGCAACTGCTGCCTTCATTAGAATACTGTGCTAAGTACCCTTGTTTCTCTTATGTGACAAATAAAATGAAACTTTCATGAATCATATAGTGCCATGTTTATGGAGCATGGAAACTTCCATGGTCTGTGCCACTTGGCCAACATGACTGACTGTAGTGCTCCTACTACATATGCAGCACTGCATGTGATAAATAGCCAGTAAAGTCCTATATATAATACACATATTAAGTGCACAGAGTGACTATATCATAGAAATATAATACAGAAGAGCAGTAAGCAGTACGCATTCTATAAAGTCTTTTGTAATGGAGGCACCTTTAGAGGTAATGTGTGGGGTCTGTTTGTGATTGTTTTTTGATGGTTATGGACAAGGGTCTTCTATATGCCGTCAGACATTAGGGAAGTTCACTTTTATGAATCACACTAACTTGTAAACTGTGTGAAAATAACAGTCCTCACAATGCAGGCTTGCCACTGGACATAAATCCCCAACCCATAACTTTCATTGAAAGTTATATTGTTTGCTTACATAAGCTTATAGGTAGGTACTAGGCTATCGGCCCTAGGGCCTATACAAGCCCAGCCAAAAAGGTACCCTGGCTTTTGCCACCCAAGAAAATTATTTTCCTGTGCCACTGTCGAGCAGAGCCACAGAAGTGATCCCCGAGGTGAATTTCCTATTTCCCATCCAATCATCAAGATTTTTCTTGAAGAGTGCTAATGGGGAGCTTTGTTTGATGTAGATAGGTAGTTTATTCCAGAGAATGGGAAGTCTCTGGGACAGGAATCTATCCCTCTGGCATGTTCTGTTTATTGTGGTGACAAGGTTTAGGTCCCTAGAGCGTGTAGCTCGGAGGGGATTGGGATTTTTTTAAGTGGAGCATGTCCAACAGCTCTGGGTTTGACATAGCTTTTTATGTTAGGCAGAGATCACCTCTGAGTTGGCGATATGCGATGGAGTAAAGCTGGAGTTTTTTTAGACAGTCTGCGTAGGGCATCTGTTTGAGGCTGATAATCCTCTTTGTGAGGTATTTCTGCGGCCTTTCCAGTTGTAGATGTCTTGTGAGGTACATACCAAAAGGAGCGTTGTACTCTATAATGGGTCTAATGAGTGATTAGTAGAGGGGAACAATGATCTCTTTTTTTCTGGATGAGAACCCTTTTGTGATGAGGTGTGCCACGTAGAAGGATTTCCTGACTACTGTGGTGATGTGATTATCAAAGGAGAGACTACTGTCCACCTGTGTCCCAAGGTCTCTTACCACACTTTTGTTGTTAAGTATACTACCGCCTATGTTGTAGTTCATGGGTATAGAGTTTTTACCAAAGGGGATGACAATACCCTTTTTGGCATTGAGCTTGAGGCCATGGCTTTGACACCAGGCATCTGTCTCAGTGAGGCCCTTTTGTACGATGTTCACATTGTTAGGAGTTTCGATTATGGCTCCTAGTTTGCAGTCATTTGCGAACTTCGTTAGCCAAAGTCCTTCTGTGCTAGCCTGTACTTCAGTGAAGTAGATACCAAACAGGAGAGAACTTAGGACTGAACCCTGTGGTACTCCACTTGTCACTGGTCTGAAGTCGGATTTGGAGTCTGCTACTTTCACAGTATGGGTTCTGTCAGTGAGCTAGTTGGCAACCCGTCTTGTGACATAGGGATTTATACCTAGTTTAGTGAGTTTATCTATAATTCCAGAGTGGGGGGATGGTTTTGAAAGCCTTGGCAAGATCTAGATAGGCTGTGTGAACCACCTTACCCTCGTCTACGAGTTTGGTGACTGCTTCAAAGAAGTCTATCAGGTTTAGGAGATATGATCTGCTTTTTATAAACCTGAACTGGGTGGGGTCCAGAATTTGGAGATTACCAATGTCTTTGCTTATAAGTTCCATGATGATACGTTCCATGGCCTTGCAGACCAGGCTCGTCAGGCTAATGGGGCGATAGTTCCCGGGGTCCGTGGTGGCTCCCCCCTTGTGGAGTGGGATAACCATCGCTGTGCGCCATTCAGCAGACACAAAGCCTGAGGTGAGGCTATGATTGTATCAGTATTTCTTCAGACTTTCACCATTCTCCAGTCAGAATCCTTTTAAAAGGTGTTCATGGTATGTTCGTTTCACTTATTTAGCAGTTTTGAACTTCAGGATGGAAAATTATTATACCTCCTTTGAACCTTCTGTTTCAGTGGACTTAAAAGTTCTTTCTTGGGGAAAAAAACTCTTTTGATGGTAATAACTTTTACCAGTAAAATTGCTAAATTATAGACTTTACATAGAGGAACCAAAAACCTTTCACAACGAACATTTCTATAATAACTAATTTTTCCTTTACATGTAACATACTTTGGATTTTTCTTTTAACTGTTATTTTTATTTTTTATGGCTTCTTTCATAAACAAGATAATGTAGAAGCTATCACCTACAGTAAAATAACAGAGACATGACAACTTAGCTATGTGGCATAGAGGGTTAAAGGCCAGATTACAGTCCAGATGACCTGGGTTTGAGTAGCAGCTCAGGAGCTAGAACAGCTGGGCAGGGGAGAATGGGAAATTAGTGCCCTTTCAACTTGTCCATGGGGGGGGGGGGGTTGTTTCTATGTAAGCAGAGGTTTGCATACAAAAAGCGTCCATAGACCAAAGAGATTTGGACTGGCAATCACAAACCACCGTTGGTAGCTTTTGTGGGGGTACGTGTGTGAGAACATGTAGACGAGGGGGAAGCGTAGGACATCCCTGAAGTGATATAGGTACCCACATCATCCATGGGGGAGGTAGAGCCATACTGGAAATACCCATGGTGTACATAATAGATGAATTAATTATACTGGTGGAGCAAATCCTTTGTAGTTCCCTCCTGAAGACAAGCTTGAGTGGTAACCATAGTCCCCCTTCTGGGGGAGAGGGCCAGGTCAGGGTTTTTTTGTGATCAGTGAATTGAGGGTACATGCCACCAGCAAGCTAAGCTGTAGGTATGGATGCAAGCAGAGCACAAAAAACCTTCATGGCTGCCTGTATGGTGACCCTTCTGGATGGCATGCCTTTTTGTATTCCACGGGTATGTTCCTAGCATGGAGGCTGCATGGGCTGAGTTTGATTGGGAAAGCTTAATAGTCATTATCTATAGGGGCCAAAAGCACTTAAAAATAACAGAGCCAAGCTGTATAAAAAATCATGTTGTTAGTAGGTCATTTTAGCAAAAGTAAATTGTAGTCAAATCCACAGCATATTAAAATTCTATCTACACAGTGAAACTAAAATGTATACCTGAAATATTGTTTTATGTTGGGAGATTCCAAGCTAGCTGCACACTAAAATGTAGGTTTATTAGAGATCTTCCTGTGTGAAAAAGAAAACAGATGTAAATGATCCAGTGGAAGCTGACAATTTTGGGTACAAATCAGTTATTTGACTAGTCACTATACTGACTGGATGGCTGTAAAGAATAAATTTGGACAAAGTAAGAGAAAAACCACCAGAAAAGGTGAAGGAAAAATTCTCATGGAGTAGAATCTTGCTGCTGTTCATCAAAAAGCATTCCAGTTTTTGTGCAGGAGGTAGCTTCTAGTAGTTTAGAGGAAGAAAATAAATAATCTGCTTTCAGAGGTGTTTAAAATAAGGGAGAAACTGGAGGAATATATGAAGTCAAATGACAAAAGGCTGGAAAGAATAGAAGAAGCTTTAAGTAGCTATTCAGGTGACCTGCTAAAACTGTAGAAATCAGAGACTGAAATGAAGGAAAGATTGGCTGAATATGAGGCTTTTCAAGAATGCCTCTTTCAAAAATAGTAGGGCTAGAACACAAAACATGAAGAAAAAAAACAAAGATTCTCTGCTATATCAGAAAAACTGAAATTAATACACTGTATTACTTTTTTATATATAAGTGTAAATAAGCAACTGGTTTGATATTCCATGGCAGAATTTGTTTACTGAAAAGTAATACCGTCTGTACATTTCAAATCTGGTCATGAGAAAGAAGCCAAGACCTATAGTAGTCATACCAGCAGGAAGAGCTTCTCCTGACAAAATTGTGGAAGAAGGGAAAAGTATTAACAACCGGGGATACCAAAGGTTTTGCGGAAAATTATTTTTCACTGCACACCAGGCAGAAGAGAATCATGTTTCTTAACATCTTTTGATTGCAGGGATAGACGGGTATGAGATTTAAGTTGCTATATCCATCTGTTTAAGAATTATTTTTTCCTGGAAGATCAATGATATTTTGGATGCAGAACAGAGTAAGAAGGGAATAAAAAAGTCTACTCAGCAAATGGTAAGCCGGCAAGTTGAAGGTGACTCTGTATCTCATTCCTCTGACAGTAGCAAAGTCCGTAGATAGAGCTTGCCAGTAAAACCTTTACCATTATTCCAAAGGAATTCATTGGATTTGAAACAGAGACTGGCTTTGTGTGGTTGAGATTATGAGGATAAAGAACAACAATAATTTGAAAGTAAGGAATAAATTACATATTTGCAAAGTGTCATTTCCATAACATGCAGTTTGGACATAAGAACTGTGCTTCTACAAAAAGTGCCTAAAAATGACTGTAAGTTTGTGGACTGTGTTAGTTAGTTAATTAATGAATTAATTAATTTTACATTAGTTTACTGGGGAGGTCCGACTGGACAGAGCTGTCCGTTTTCAGCGGAGGCCTGGGGAGAAAAGCTCCAGAACAATTGCTAACATACTATACATAAGACATTTACATAAGCATTGTGGTTCACACATTCACTTATAAAAATATAGCAGATAATAAATAGCAGATAATAAATCTATGTTAAATGTTTGAACATCCAAAATGTCGAACATTATATGGTCGAGATCAAATGTTCAACATTTGGATGTTTGAACATCAAATAAAAAAAAAGTAAAAAAAGAAAAAAAAAACATTTTTAACAGTGTAGCCCCCCTGCACCCCCACCCCCCTACTTAAATATACCAACTCCGAGACTGCACTTCAGTGCAGAAAAGGGAAATTCTCCCTATCTGCACCATACGGCGCCATTGAAAGTCTATCTTCGAGCATTCAAAATTTCGAACGTTTGGTCTCGACCATGTAACGTTCGAAGATCTGTCAGGTACCCGATAATAACATATGATTGCATAAGATATTTACATAAGCATACTGGTTTAGACACACAAAGTATAGCAGGTAGTAACATATGATTGTTGTTCATACAGTATGTTTAGTAGAGATAGAATGTTTATAGTGTTTAGAATCTAATGTTTAGTACTTTGTTTAATTTACTTTGCTGTTAATGTTGTTCATGTTTAGAAGGATAATGAAGGTATCAAAGATGTAACTGTAAATAAAACAAATTCTTGGTAATATGTATAGAATTTTCCGAAAAAATGCATGTTACATTGTAAAATAGTTCTGTACAGTATGAAGAGGTACTTTAAATATATGATTTGGGGTGAGTTTTATCAATGACTGCTAATTGTACTAGTAATGTTAAAATAAGAAAGCACCTTTTCTTCACTGTAATTTATCAGGAGTTTATACTGCAACAAGATAAGGGCTAGATATAATCAGTATAATTTTGTGATTTGGGACTGATGAGATGAAGATATGGAAATGTTTTACCATATGTTTCTATTAAACTACAGTGGTTTCCCCTCGTGTTATACATGTAAAGGTGTAGATTAATGTTCTTGATTTCTACTACTGACAATGGGGTACATGTTATTTTTCCTTCTTTTTCTGAAGAAACGGACTGAAAAATGAAAATATGTAAAATGACAGATCTGATGTTGTCATTTTCATTTCTTCCTCAACCTTTGGGTTTCAGATCCAACTTGTTTAGGATTTGAAGCTCGAGCTACCCTCTCCTACCCATAATACCTCATTCTCCCAAATTACCTCAGATCTCATTAGCCACTCGTTGTAGAAGCATCGAGGATTTTCATCGTGTTTCACTGTTGCAGTCATGACTGTAGGGTTCTCCCCTATCGGCAGGCAGTCCTCGGTCGGGCAGAATCCCAAAGTCTGGGTCCGGCGTCGGCTGCTCAGCCATGCTCCCTAACGTCAGAGCGCCAGGAGTACAAAGCTGACAACCAACGCCATGTTCTCCAGTCTTTCTTGCCGTGCGGTGATAGCAGTTCGCAATTGCCGGTCGGCTGACACCTGACAATTTTTTCTAAACGTACTTCAGTCCGAAGACTTTCTTCTCCTACTCAAAGCTAAGTACCCCGTTGGGGAAACTTTTTTCTTGCTCCAGTCCGATGTCAGAAAAAGTTAATAATTGTATTTCATGTGGGAAGCAGATACCTCATAAGGACTTTCATTCTTACTGTATTCCTTGCTTAGGCCCTGACCACGACGTAGCTAGTTGTCGGTTTTGTGCTAGATTTAATCAACATACGATTAAACGAAGGTACGATTTTGCATTTCATTACTTCGGTAGGCGTTTCAATTACAAAATGTCGTCGGACACGGTTCCGGCTACCGGAGTTCACAAACGACGCAAGGATAAAGTCAGGCCTCCGAGGTCCAAATCAGACGATATTGTACAAGCAGAGCCAGCTTCTGGTTCGGCCGTCGTCAGTGAGGTGCTTTTGCAGCCCCTGTCGTCGGCCATTTCGGAACCGATGGCCAAAACAGACTCCCACGAGGAGCCAATTAGGCCTTTGAATATTTCTGTTGCAGGACCTTCGGACAATGCTCCTTCGGATGGGTCCGGAGCCGTTGTGCAGGTACCGGCTTCTGAAGGGGTTTTCAGGCCTACTCAGCTTCTAATAAAGGCAAAGACAAAGGCAAAGGCTCCTTCAAAATCAAAGACTACAGCCCAGGCCTCTTCTGATCCGGCACCCAAGTCTCAGAAACAGTTACTTAAGATGGCGGAGGACTTACTTACTATGATCAGGGGTTCACATCCCCCTCCAGATAAAAGGCCAAGGCAGGAAGTGTATTATGACTCCTCTGATCAGGCTTCTGTTTCTTCAGTTTCTTCTTCTGACCAGGAATATTCTTTCCCTCCTTATGAGGATTCTGATGCTGAGGAATCCATTCCTTCAGCTTCTCCCCCTGAGGATTTCTCTTTTGGGGAAACTTTACATGAAATGAGGGAACATTTTCACTGGGAAGGACAGGAGTACTCGGAATCTAAGAAGAGACTTAGGGATGTTCTTCTTCTTCCCCAACATAGACCCCTGGCTATCCCTCCTATTTTGGATATTGTGGATGATGCTTTTTCGGAGGCTAACTTAACTCCTGACTCTTTTCCTCCAGCTCCTGTTAAGCCAGACAGATATTATAGGCTTCCTGATTCCCACCAGTTTTTATACAAGAATCCTACTGCTGATCCTGAAACCATTTCTCAGGGCCCTAAGGGGGTTAAGGCCGCTACTGCTAAAAACCCCGTTCCCACTGAGAAGGATTCCAGATCTTTAGAAAGATGGGGCAAAAAAGTGTACACTTCTGCTTCTTTATCTATTAGGGCTTTAAACTGTCAATTTCATATGCTGAAATACCAGCAATTTCTTCTGTCTGTTTTGAAACAAAAGCTAACTTCCTTTTCCGCCTGTGCAGATGATAACGAATTACATGACTTAATGCATGCCACTGAACAAGTTGGGAAGCATGGTTTACACTGTGGATTTGATGGCTTGGAGGCTTCTTGTAGGGCGTGCATTAGAAGACATGCTTGGTTAAAGGAACAAAACTTGCCAGATCAAGTAAAAGCTAAGTTACTGGATGCTCCTGTTCAGCATAATGTTTTGTTTGGATCTAAGGCTGAAGAGGTGACAAAGAAGATGGAGGACAAGGCAAAATCCATGCAAACGGTTAAAGATTTTTTACAAGGACAGCCACCCAGATTTAGTAGGAATTGGCCTACAAAAAATTGGTCCTTTCCCAATTCAGACAGGCCTCAGAGGGGTAGATACAGACGCTCCCGAGGAAGGCCTCAAACGCAAGCCTCTTACAGACCAAGACAGTGGACTGCTTCCACCCCTAGGGGAGGAGAGGACAGGTCGCAAGCTCATAGAAAACAGGCTCAATGACTCCCTCTGTTGGCCTGCAGGAACTTTTTGCCTTTTTACTCTTTTTCACCTAAATTGGACTCATATAACCCAAAACAAGTGGGTTCTGGATGTGGTTTCAAGAGGTTACAAATTCCATTTTCATACCCTACCAAGACCAAGCGGATGGCCAGATCTTCCAAAACATCAGTGGTTAGAGGCCTTAAACCAGGTGGAAGCTCTCTTGGCTATGAAAGCCATAGAACTGATTCCACTTTCAGAAATGGGACAAGGTTTTTACTCAAGGCTCTTTCTAGTCCCCAGAAAGCAAAATTCATGGAGACTCATTCTGGATCTGTCAGTCTTGAACATTTTTCTCGAGATACCAAAATTCAAGATGCTTACTCTACAGCAGCTACTTCCAATGCTGACCAAAAATGCATGGATGGTAACTTTGGATTTAAAGGAGGCATATTTACACATTCCCATCAGGCAGGAATGCAGAAAATACCTCAGGTTCAAGGCCGGATCGAGGCACTATCAATTCTCTGTGCTGCCCTTTGGATTGTCTACTGCGTCCAGGGTCTTCGCCAAATGCCTGGCTCCAGTAGTAGCTTATTGCAGACTCAAGGGAATTCAAATTTACCCTTATCTGGACGACTGTCTTATTCAGGCAGACATCAAGGATGTCTTACTCCAGCATCTAGAATTTGTTCAGAATCTTCTCAAGTTCCTGGGATTCACTGTAAACATAAAAAAGTCAAATTTGACACCCTCACAACAGATAACTTTTCTGGGTGCTCTTCTAAACACAACAACCCAGATGGCATTTCTGACATACGAAAAACAATTACAGCGGGCTTCAACTTTCAAAACCTTGGCAATATTAACTCAGCTATCTGCAAGGAAATTCCTGCAGGCTTTGGGTTACATGGCCTCCTGCATCCTTCTCGTACCATATGCAAGACTACATATGAGGAAAATACAGTGGTACCTAAAAAGTGTATGGTCTCAGCATTGCCACAGTTTAGACATACAGATCACCGTCCTTACTTGTCTTCAAAAGGAATTCCTTTGGTGGTCCAGGGCATGTACTCTAAACAAAGGAAAACCCTTCAGTCTGCCTCCAGCCAGTCAGATACTAACCATGGACGCCTCAGACTACGCATGGGGAGCCCATTTGCAGGGCAACTGTCGGCAGGGCCTTTGGACAAAGGATTAGAAGCACCTGCATATCAATTTAAAGGAAATGTTAGCCGTTCAGAACGCTCTATTGGCCTTTAGGAATCTTCTACAACCAGGACAACTACTGATACGGACAGACAACACCACAATTATGTGGTACATAAACAAGCAAGGGGGATCACTTTCCTATCCCCTTTGCAGACTAGCCATGAATCTATGGCACACAGCTCTAGCTTGCAAACTGGACCTTCAAGCTCAGTTTCTACCAGGGAAGCAAAACTTCCTGGCAGACAGTCTGAGCAGAAACCTGTCGGGCCCACACGAATGGATGCTGGACACCGAAATATTCAAGATGATTACAGCAGTCTGGGGATGTCCTCACATAGACCTCTTTGCATCCCACCTCAATCATCAACTACAGATTTTTTGCACCAGGACATTCCACGAACTAGCTTGGAAAGTGGATGCACTATCATTCAGTTGGAGAAACCTCTCAGGGTATGCCTTCCCGCCTCTACCTCTTCTTCCACGGGTGTTATTAAAGATCAAACAGGACAAGCCCAAGGTGATAATTTTGCTAGCCCCAAATTGGCCTCGACAGGTTTGGTACCCAACACTGAAAAACCTTTCTCTGGAGCCCCCTTGGATTTTACCACTTACTCCGAACCTTCTGTCCCAACACCAGGGTCAGGTTCTGCACTCCCATGTCAAAACTCTCAGCCTGGCGGCCTGGTTAATCCAGGGTCTATGATTCATTCTCTCCTACCCAAGCAGGTTATGGATGTCATTTTAGAAGCCAGACGTCCTAGCACTAGAAAATCTTATGCAGGAAAATGGAAAAGATTTTGCTCCTGGATGCAGGCTCAGGATTCGGATCCTCTTATTCCTAACATTCCTCTGATTTTACTTTACCTGACAGACCTCTTACATAAGGGTCTCACTTTCTCTTCCATAAAGATACATGCTTCTGCTATTTCTGCTCATTATAACACAGATCCTCCAATCTTTTCCCACCAGCTCATGAGACAGTTTCTCAGAGGAGCTAAGAACTTAAGGCCCCCTAGATCTCCACCCATTCCTGTTTGGGATCTCAACTATGTTGTGGAAAAACTCACTTTACCTCCTTTTGAGCCTGCTGCCACATCTGACATCAAGTTTTTATCTTGGAAGACAGCCATCCTGTTAGCTCTGACCTCTGCCAGGAGAGTTTCGGAGTTGCAAGCTCTCATGGCTGTGGAACCTTATATTATTTTTTCACCAAGATAGGGTGTCTTTAAGGACTAATCCTACTTTCATGCCTAAGGTGGTTTCCAAAGTGGCTTTAAATCAAACTATTCACTTGCCAACTTTTTTCCCCAGTCCTCAAAATAAGGGGGAAGGGATCTTGCATTCCTTGGATGTACACAGACAACTACGTTTTTACCTGGACAGAACCAAGGACATCAAGAAATCAGAACAATTGTTTGTTTCTTATGCTTCAAGTTCCCAAGGTAAAGCCATTTCAAAACAGATCATTTCTAAATGGATTGCTCATGGAATCAGATTTTGCTATTCACACCATGGAAAGCAAATCCCAGGGAGTATAAGGACTCACTCTACCAGAGCTGCTGCCACTTCAGCTGCCTTCCTCAGGGGAGTTCCTACCATAGACATTTTGGAAGCTGCAACTTGGAGTTCAGTGCATACTTTTTCTAAGCACTACAATCTACCTCTCTACTCTAAGTCTAGGGCAGGCTTTGCTTCTGCAGTCTTGCAGGGCCTTTTAGCCGCCCCCTCTACTTTATGACCACCTCCCTTTTATTCTGCTTTGGGATTCAACCCTACAGTCATGACTGCAACAGTGAAACACAATGAACATAGTACAGTTGTGTACACTTACCATAAATGTAGATGTTCGAGTGTCTTCACTGTTGCAGACTGGGTTACTCTCCCTCCTGTCCCCTCTTATTTTTTCTTTTGTGTGGTTCCCTTCTTCACCCTTCTTCTGAGGTGTATTTGCAAAGGGTATGGGATCTTACTCATTTTGGAACACCTGACATCTGGGGCAAGAAAAACTGGAGAACATGGCGTCGGCTGTCAGCTTTGTACTCCTGGCGCTCTGACGTCAGGGAGCATGGCTGAGCAGCCGACGCCGGACCCAGACTTTGGGATTCTGGCCGACAGAGGACTGCCTGCTGGCAGGGGAGAACCCTACAGTCATTACTGCAACAGTGAAGACACTCCAACATCTACATTTATGGTAAGTGTACACAACTGTACTTTTCATCACCCTTGAGCTCTGTAACTAAATTTCACATAAGAAGGTCCTGTAAGTCAGTCTTTTGGCAATTATTTGTTGTTCTTTTTTACTCCTACCCTGCTACTTCATAATATAAAAAAAAAAAAAAAGTTTTTAGTTAGTGTAGTGTCTCTTTCCCATCAGGGTTTCTGTCTTCCATGCTTCTTTCCCTCCCTCTCTTTCTTTCTTCTTCCTTTATAAAAAACTAAAGCTAAGCTGTTTATCATGGCCAATAAACCAGATAAACCATTAGATTTTAAAAAATGCACTTCTGTGGGCACAAGATCCCATTGTCTGATGCCCACAAGGACTGTGTTTACTGTCTAGGCCCAGTGCACCTACCCATTTCTTGCAGCATTTGTGAGGGGTTTTATCCACGTACTCTGGCGGATCGTAAAACCAAGCTGGTTTTAAAGGGATTGCTTCCTTCTCCAGTCTCTTCTTTGCCCTCCACTTTGGGGTCTCAAACCCCCACTAGAAAATACAAGGAGGCCCAGGAGCACAGAAAACGTTCCCTGGGTAAATCCTCCTCTTTGACCTCTGAGCTGATAAGATCCAACAGTTACAGGCTGTTCTCCTCCACCCCATGTTCCACTTACTTCCTCAGAGCCGGGAGTTTCGGCACAGAGATCATCTTCCTGGTAGATGTCACCCAAAAGTGTGTCCAGGCCACCATCATCTTCTTCTTCCTCCATCAGGACTTCTTGTAGTTTGTCCACAAATGATGTGGATAGATTGATGAGGCAGTTTTTCAAGACACAGATTGCCATCTCCATCCTCCACTGGATCCGTGAGCAGATATTCACCCTTCCATTCTGTAATTCCTTCTCCAATCTGACCTTCTGCATTGGAGTTGTGGGATCTGATGGTCCCGAGAACTGAGATATCAGAACTGGTAGTGGTTATTACTTCAACTCTGACCGTTTCCTTGACGGATTCAGTGCCGACCATGTCTTGGAGCCAAAGCCTCGACATTGAGTCTGGGGGGGGGGGGGGGCTTACTTTGATTTAGAAGTTTTCGCTTCCCCTCAGATCCTCGGTGTTTGACAGCTCTGCTCCAACTCCCCCTTCAGAGCAGAGGAGTTCTGGGGCTCAGGAGATGTCTATTCTAACAGTTTTGTCTCTGAAGGGGCAGATCTTGGGTTTGCGGAGTCCTTCTGCCTTCGAGATGGTGGAGAGGGTTCCCTCCTATCCCAGGAGGATCCCGGTCCTCATTCCATTGGAATTGCTCCCCACCTCCATGGGATCTGTGACTTAAGCCTCACTTCTACCACTGGGACAGCTGGTCCAAGGAAGCCTCCAATCTCTTCCACCTGTACAAGCCCAGATCTCTTCCAGTTCCTCCCTGGAGCATCACACAGAGGCGGTCTCCCGAAAGAGAAAGTGTAAAAGGAGACAACTCGATTCCCCCAGGAATCAGTCATGATAGACACTGATTTCGAGGAAGAGGAGAGGTCCTCAAGATCTCCACCTGATAATGTGTCCTTTACAGACATCTTAGAGAGCCTCCATCAAAAAGGTGATTGGTCTGCCCAAAACCCCACCCCTGAGAAAACAGTACTTTTGGAGGCTTTTGGGCGTGGAAGGAACCAGACACTGTAGAGCCCATTCACCAAATGGACAGATAAGATACTTAGTGCCCCCTAGACAGATCTCATTGGACCAAAGGGATCCCCGTAGATGCCATGGTTGTTGCGGCAACCACCAAAAAGGAGTTGGCTCAGGAAAGCTCCACTGTCCATCATGCTAACAGGGAGACTAGGGCTTTGGACAGCTTTGGCAAGAGAATTTACACTTTTGCCACCTTTACTTTGTGAGCATTGAACTATTTTTCTCACTTTAAGAGGATACAGGGGAACTTAGTTAAGGAACTCTGTAGCTCTGTCCCTGAGGCCATGTATGATGAGGAACAGATGACCTTTTCCTCCAGAATAGCCACTCTTCAATTAATTTCCAACATGTCCATGAGTTTAAAATCCCAATTTGCAGATGGCACCTCAAGGGCGGCCAGTTCAAGCATTGCCATTAAGCGTCATGGTTGGATGCAGCTGTGTGACTTCACGGAACCTTTCAAAGTGTCATTCGTGATTGCATCTTTTGATGGATCATCATTGTTTGGCCCCACAGTCAGAGACACACTCACCCCTAGCAAGAAAGATGGAAAGACCTTGTCTTCCATCAGAGCTAGGTTTATCCCACAAATATTCTTCTCTAGGAATCAGAGTGGTGGTAAAAAATGTTGGTTCAAGAAGTTTCAGGGTCCTTTTCAAGAAATTCAGGAAGTATTTTCACGTCTACTTTATTAACTCGAATGTTCAAAAGTTTGAATACATAAAGATCGACACATATGCATCAAACTCTTAAACGTTCACAAGTTAATAAAGAAAAAGAAATACACACACACAAACAAAAAGATGTAGATGGGGGGCAAGCCCCCCTGCACCCCCCACACCCCCCGCTACTTAAATATACCAACTCCGGGATCGCACTACATTGAAGTAAACGGAAATCTCCACCTACTTAGATTTCCATTTACAGTTTTCGACGGTTTGCACTTTCGATGCATATGGTTTGATCTATATGTATTCGTGGTTTTACGCTTTTTCGTAAATAAAGTAGACCCGAATTTTCCCCCAGAGGCAGAGGGGGAAACATTTATAATGGGAGAAGCTGTCCTTGTGGCACAGGAGGTCCACAGAATCAAGGCTCTCAGGAATCATTCTCGGACAGACCTTTTCAACGTCCCTGAAATGTGGCCCAGCTGTCCTTCTCTGGAGGCAGTTAGGGGGTGCTTATCCTTACACGCAGAAGCTTGACTAGCCATTACAAATGACCAATGGATGCAAAGGATTGTATCCAGAGGTTACACCATTCCCTTTTTAAAATCTTCCCAAACCAAGAGCTTAACTCCCTGATATTCCACCCAGTCAGACAGAGACAGCAGCTTTAGAAGTTTCAAAGCTGCTTCAAAAAATAGTAATCCAGGAGGTCCCTCCTGATGAAATTGGGTCTGGCACCCACTCAGGATTCTTTTTAGTACCAAAAAAAGGCAGGGAACTAAGGCCAATTCTGGATCTGACATCTCTGAACAAATCAAGTAAAGGACTCAAAATTCAGGATGATCACCATCTAGTCCATTCTACCGCTACTGAAATTGGATGACTGGATCTGCTATATAGTACTGAAGGCTGCATACTACCATATCAAAATGGACAGATGCTCCAGAAGGTATCTTCACTTCAGGCTGAGGGCCAGCCATTATCAATTCAGAGTGCTTCCATTTGGTCTCACCACAGCCCCCAGGGTGTTCACCAAATGCATGGTAGTAGTCGCAGCTCACCTCAGACTGCAGGGATTCCATGTGTTTCCTTACCTGCTTCTACTCATCCAAGCCAGGGACTATATGTTATAATTAGCTCCCGCTCTTGGCATAACCATCAACATGAAGAAATCACAGTTACAACCTTTTTCAAACCATAGGCTTTATAGGAGTGCATTTTGACATGACCAAAACTTTGGCCTACCTGACTCCAGACAGGCTTTCAAATTTAAGGCTGCATATCAGACATATTTTGGAAATACTAGTTTCTCCAGCAAGCTGTAGTACTTAGGACTATGGGTTCCATGGCTGCCACAATAACCCTGTTACCTACAGCATGCTTACACATGAGAATTCTACAATGAGTGTTATCAGTCCAGTGGTCCCTACATCAACACCCATTAAACCATCAGATCAAGCTGTGACACAAGGGAAATACTGCCAGCCCAGCTAGCTGGAATTTTGTAAATAATTATATGTCATTTGAGAATATTAATATGATTTATATAAAAATGTAACAAAAGGAGACACTGCCAGCCCTGCTATCTGGAATTTTGTAAATAGTTATGTGTCATTTGTGAATACCAACATGATGCATTTGCTTGTGTTAACAAATGTATTAGAACTATATGGTATGTGTATATTAAACTACTGGTAGTGTGTGTTGAACAGGTTTGTACAGTACCAAGCTTCAAGGATGTGTCCACAGTGTACCCTACTGGAAAAGAACAGAAATGTATATAAACTGTATACCTGTGCAAATGTATGTTTTAATAGTAGAAACTAGAACATATAGAGTTAACTTGCAAAACTTCAAGAAAATAAGTTGAAATTAAATTGTTTTACGATTGTGTTATAAAAGTTAGTTTCAATGCAGCAAGGAGACAGGATATCTAGAACTAGGATGCCTTCTGCATTGTTTTGTAAGTGCTTTATTGTTATATGTCTTCTAGCAACTGCAAACATCTGAAGGCTATGTATTTTTCACAAGGAGATGTCAAATGCTACAATAGGGGGTTGTGATGTCATCCAAGCTAACCCAGCAGTAATATCTGATATTAATTTACAAACTCTCTTAGAGAGAGGGAGAGACTGTGCATTTTGTATTTTGTCTAGGACCTAGCAAGAACATCTACTCATCATCACCATCTGCACTTGCAAGAACATCTACTCATCATCACCATCTGCACTTGCCTTCCTCTGTAAGTAAGTTCTTAGGGCATAGTAACTCTCTTAGACTCAGATAGGAATATAGTAAAGATTAGTTTAGATGTTTTATTTGAGACTGTCCTGGAGTATTGTTTTAAATATTTCCTGTGATTTTTAACTCAGTAACTGTGTTTGTGGGCTGAGTATGTCTTGTTATTTTATCATTTATTATTAAATATATTTAAACATGTCTTTGTGGCTGATATTTGTGAGACATATTTAAGCTCTTAGAGTACTTGCATATCTATTTGGTGACACTGTACAGGCCACTCCTAAATAGCCTTGCTTGGTCAGACTACCATTTGGATAATAGTAACATTACACAGTAGGATTGGATACCCTTTGTTAAGGGCCTTCTAGTAGCTAATAAATAGGGGTTGGTTTCAGTGAAAACTACCGTATAGTCTGGGCAGAAGGGGGCACAGCTAGTAAACCTGTGCCAGCCTTCCCCAGGTGTATGTGTTTGTATATAAATCAAATCTCAAAGTGTGTGTGTGTGTCAGCTACTTGTGCAGGGACACGAATCACTGGCTGGACAGAGAGGGTGCTGGAGGTCTTGGCTTAGTCCCTCAGCTGAGATTTTAACCCTATAGCTGTGCCAGTGGGAAGTCTTATTGGGGATCTGGAGAAAGAGGGAGAAACCAGCCCCAGACTGACTGTGATCTTTGTGTGCTCCTAAGGAAAGCGCACTTCACTGTGTGTGTACTTGTCATCCTCCCAGTGTGTATGTCCTCTAGCTGTTGCCTGTGGTGAGGATTGATCCTCTTTGATTACTGGGCCTATGCAGGGGCATCACACAAGCTATCATGGTTGTGCAAAGACTCCCTCCTCTGGAGGCTTAATTTCCCAGAAGTCAGTAAAGGACGCCATTTTGGTCTTCCCCCACCAAACGCCATGTTGACCATGGATGTCTCCCAGCTGGGGGGGCATTTTCTGTGTCGGATGGACCAAGTCACCTTAGATCTATGGATGCGAAATAGAAAATTTTCCCCAAATTACATATCAGTGGCTAGAGATGAGAGCAGTCCTTCTAGAATTGCAAGCACTACACAGCTTTCTCCCTCTAGGGACAATTGCAGTACAAGCAGACAAAATGTCGGTAGCGTGGTACATTAACAAACAAGGAGAAAACAGATCTTGCCCTCTGTATCAAGAAGCAATGAATGTGTGACAGTGGGCAATCTCTATCAACTGCTTCCTAACTGCAACACACATTCTGGGGGAGTACAACATCCTAGCAGACAGGCTCAGCAGAGTGGTCTCTGAATCAGTCAGTGGCAAACATGATCTTCCTCAAATGTAGTCAGCCTTGCTGCCATCCCTTTGCAACCCCCCTCAGCAACAAATGCAACAGTTTCTTTGCCTTGATCCCTCCTCAGGAACAGTCACCAAAAGATGTCGTAGTTCATGCATGGCTCCCCAGTCTACTCTATGCATTCTCTCCTTTTCCCCCGATTCCCAGAGTGCTTCAGAAAGCGCACAGTTTGAAGAAGAAAGTAATTGCTTATTGCTCCTTTCTGACCTCAACAAGTCTGATTCTCCTTCCTTTGGTCTCACCTGATTTGCCTGCCATGGACACTGTAACCTTTTCCAGACCATATGTCCCATGCCTTTGGGCAGACTCATCTGGATCTTCAAAGCCTCAAACTGACCGTATGTTTTCTTCAATTCTTTGATTTCTTCCCACAAAGCATCTACCAGGAAAACCGCCGAGAGTAAATGGAAAAAAATTTCCATATGGGCTCAGCAGAAGCAAATAGGTCCTTTTACAGATCCTACTCCAGCAGTGTTGGATTTTCTGTCTTTCCTTTTCTAAGAAGGAGGCAGCTATTCCACTGTAAAAGTTCAACTAGTGGCCATTTCATATTTTCATGCTGGAGAAAATTCTTCATCTCTAGCTTCATCAAAACTATGCAAGGCCTTCCTTAAGAGTACCTTTTTACTTCGTCCCCCAATCAAAGATCCAACTCCTCCTTGGAATCTAACTGATTTTACAGGCATTAGTTCTTCCTCCCTTTGAACCTGCAGGCAAGCCAAGGTAGATTTGAAATTTCTCTCATGGAAAACATCTGTTTTGGTAGCTATTACTTTGGCAAGAAGACTCTCTGCACTTCAAACCCTCTCTTCTAAATCTCCTTATTTGTTTTTCCATAAAGATAGAGTGACTTTGTGTACCAATCCATCTTTTTTGCCTAAAGTTGCTACACAAAACAATATCAATCAGTCTGTTAATTTACCTGTTTTCTTTCCCAGTTTTCAAAACAAAGGAAAATACATGCTGCATCAACTAGATGTTCATAGAGAGTTGCATGTTTACCTTGACTAGACTAAATTTTTTAGAAAATTTGACCAACTGTTCATATCTTTCTCAGATGTAAAGAAGGGGAAAGCAGTTGCCAAATCCACAGTGGCTAAATGGTTAAGAGACTGTATTTCTTTTGTCTATTCATCAAGAAATATTCCTTTACCGAGACATGTCAAAGGTCATTTTACGAGATCCATGGCAACATCTCAAGCCTTTTGGTCAACTGTGTCTATTGATGATATTTGTGCAGCTGCTTCTTGGTCAAGGTCTCATACTTTTATTACGCACTATAAACTTGACATCATTCCTGGAATAGGGCTGCTTTTGGCTTTGCTTTGCTCTAGAATATCCTTCCATGAGGGCCACCCTAGATTATTGTAGCTCGGGACTATGTCTCACAGGTTGAGGAATGAATGTAAATGACATCAGATAGAGAAGATATGTACTTACCATAATGTTCATCTGTGTTGTCCATTTTCATTCTTTCTCAACCTTCCCACCATCCTTCCCCTTGTCCATGACTATGAGAGATCTGATAGATATGTTTATAAGCACCGCAGTTCCTGTTTGAGCTCCTGAGCTTTGTTCTATCTCTTTACAGTAAGTATCTGCATATATATATATATATATATATATATATATCTATATATATGTATGTATATGTATATATGAATATATATATATATATATATATATATATATATATATATATATATATATACAAATTGTAATATGTTTGCAGCAAACTCGATCTGAGATAATTTGGGGGAATGAGGTATTATGGGTAGGAGAGGAAGAGCTCGAGCTTTGAATCCTAAACTTGTAAAGGGGCCATGTCGGAACCGAAACCCACACATTGAGGAATAATGAAAATGGACAACACGGATAGAATGTTATGGTAAGTACATAACTTCTTTTTCCCATTGTTTGAGACAATCTACTTCATGCATTTGTTAAACTATTGACTGTGTTTCTCTCTGTCAGAAAAGTTCAGGCATTGGAGCTGGTCTGTCTACAGGAGATGACAAGTAATATGAATGATGTTGCCTACACAGAGACTGAAGACATAGTGAACATAAGGGCCAATACATGTACCTGTAACTTTACCTCTGTCTCCCCTCCACCTGTCCCTCAAGATATACTTGAAACTGGCTCGCCTCCAGCTGTCATACAAGACCAAGTTCTAAAAGTGCAATCAGAAACTAAAAATACTGCATACAACACTATTCAATCTCAGCCTCTGTACAAGTTTTTTACCAAGTCAATGGAGATCAGCTGCAGTCATTCCTCTGCATAAGGGAGGACCTTCCACAGACCCAGGCACTTATAGACCCATAAGTCTCATATGCAAAGCCATGGAAAGACTCTTCATTCAATTAATCAGTCAGGGCATAGAGAATCTCCATACACCAGACTCATCTCAGTTTTGATTTGTCAGGGACGGGTCATGCTTCACTCTACCTGGTAGATTTTTTGAAAAGGTCATCAAAGCAATGGATGAAGGCAAAATGGTACACACAGCATAGCCTGACCTGGCCAAAGCTTTTGATACAGTTCCCCACTCAGGCATAGTAGATAAGCTAAATAAACTGGGAATAAAACTCTGTCACCTGCTGGGTTGCAACTGACTCACAGATAGGATGTAGATAATCATAATAGGGGAAGTTACCTCCACTAAGAGACCATTCAGCGGTAGAGTCAACCAAGGTTCTGTGCTGGAAGCTCTCCTGTTTGACATCTACTTTTCTGAAATAAAAGCCAATGCCAAAGAACTGTGGCTGACTACATTTGCAGATGACTGCAAGCTAGGAGCAGTCATTTAATCCCCAGATGACTTAGCCACCCTGCAGGAAGGTGTGTCTCAAGTAAATAACTGGTGCCAAAGTCATGGCCTGAAATTAAATGCCAAGAAATGCATTATTGTATGCTTTGGGAAGTCATCTACCCCAGAGAGCTACCATATTGACAGTACACCCCTAAGAGCTGACCCAGTTGTTCGGGATTTGGGAACTTATGTGGACAGTGACCTTTCTTTTGACCTCTTTAGTCAGGCCTCATTAGGCCAGTCATCGACTATAATGACCCATTTAGCATGTATATGTCCAGACAAGTGCAGCAACTGAAATGCCCACAGAGATACAAGGCCTAAACAACATGTCCTACATGGACTACTCAAGGCCCCATCACTCTGCTTGGTATCCTACAGATTGCTAAGAGGTGACTTGTGTCTGGCAAACAAAGCATCCTCCAACCCATTACTGATGGATTTGCTGCGCATCAGCAAGTCAAATGTCATCAGAAATACTCAATCTAGTGATCTAAACCTCTTCTGCAACATCAACAGAATGGTTTGGAGAGACAGGTATATATCACAGAGAATACTGCTGTTGTTCACTTAAAACAAGGTTTATCCCTGTCCATATTCAAGTACAACTTAGATCTTTAGATGGGAAACAGAAAATGTTCTCCATGACTGCCCCCTGTACTACTAATGGACAGAGGCAGCTCCTAAAAGCTTTATCCCAAGCACGGTTCCCTTCAGATTATCTATGGTATGACCCCAGTTATTGTCATTAGGGGGTAATATATAATTATCGACTATATGATGGGTAAAGCCAATATATAACCAAATGGGATAGGTTATTTCAAGCACAAAAAGGAAAGTGGCCTACAAGGGTAGCTAGCCTAATACTTACATATGAACCCTTAATAATCAAATATCTGATCCACAAACTCTAAGGCATTTGTATGAGAAACAGTACAATTGTATAAGAAACAGTCTAATTAGTACTTAAAGGGAAACTGGCAAGCAGTTACATGAAAATGAATTGTCTGACAAATTGAAGGGAATATATTTGCAAGTAGAGGCATTCCTAGCAGCATTCAGCACTTCAATGTAAAACATAATAATGCACAATCTATGTTGTTCATTTTAAGGGTAGCCAGTACACTTTTTCTTAAGGCTAAAAATCAGCCTGTGGGTGTAATTGTATTTGTTTGGGGGGGTGCTTGTGGATGTAGCTCTCTGGTTTGGGCCTGTGGCTGTAGCTGTCTGTTTGAAGCCGTTCTTTTTGGAAAGCATATATAGTTTTGTCTGTTTACTGTAAAGTTTGGGGGGGGGATTAAAATGAAAATGTGCATAGTTTTTTGTTTTTCAGTGTTTTTATTGAAGCGAAACATCAGGAAAAATGCAGTACGGATTGAAACAGAAATGAGAAGCTGCAACTGCATCTAAGATCAACCTGCCAGATTTTAATATGTTCATGTAAGTTACAGGTTGGAAACATATATTTAAAAAAACCTGAGAAATTGCTGCTGGAACTTCCATAAATTTTAATAAAAATAAAATGCACAAAATCAAAAACACAGGGACAAAGGGAATTTCACCAGATAAACTTCTCTTCCATGCACTTTAATAAATAAACACACCAAAAACATATAAATGAGTAAGCACTTTCTCTCACTACCTGTTACGAAGGAAAGTTCTTAAGGCTTGTATTTTTTTATGTTGATCTGGTGGGATTTCATTTGTGTCAGTGTTACTGTTTTTTGTGGATGTATTCAAAAACTGTTGTGTAAAATATGTAGAAATAATATACATTTTTTTGGAATGACTGCATTATTACTTATCATGGAATGTGAATAGCATTGTAGATATGAACAAGAAGCAAAGAGTATTGAATCAAGACGTGTTGGGTGCAACTAACAATGTTCCAAGAGACACACTTGAATGGAAACAAGCATGTGAATTTGGCTAAAAAAGGATTTTGGAATACATATTCAGTAGAGTATCAAGGAAAAAGGAAAAGGGGGTAATAATTTGGATTGTGACAGGGGCTCCAATAGTGATAAAAGATGAGAAGAAAGATAACAATGGTAGAGTTTTTTGGAAGTAAAAGACATTGGCAGAGAAGGAGGATTACACCAGCATGTATATGTATTCCACCTAAAAATACTTTTAAAATTAAGAGATTTATTTGAGAGGTAATTAGCTCTCAGCAGGGAATATTAGTCATGGGTTAGGACGGTAACTTCATCTGCAGTAATGAGGATGTATGTGAGGGAACCTGGAAGGGAAAACATGACAGAAAAGAGGTTAGATTTTTGAAGAAATAAATGATAATATTTGGAATGCAATATGTTCACTTACTATCGGGAACCTAGACATAATATTTCTATTATTTTCCAGGGTAGAATAACTGGGTTAGATTGGATAGAAATTATATTTTTCAGGAGCATAGATATG
Source organism: Protopterus annectens (assembly GCF_019279795.1). Taxonomy (NCBI): domain Eukaryota; kingdom Metazoa; phylum Chordata; order Ceratodontiformes; family Protopteridae; genus Protopterus; species Protopterus annectens. The sequence continues at coordinate 758,889,519 of NC_056734.1, forward strand.
TCATTTATAGCTTTGAAACTCATCTAATAATTATCTCAGATCATGCCCCAATAAAGACTAAGGTAAATATGCAGGGTAATGTCTTCCAAGATGGCTGCATACTGATCAACATCTTAATTGCAGCTTTCCCAGTCTGAAAACAGAAACTGAGAAACAACAGATAAGTGATATTATTAGCTTGAGTAAAATTCAGTTCTTGGCTAATAAGTACACTGCCTGAATGCCTGCAAAGAAGAAACTAATAAAGCCTGAAAGAAAGTTGACTCGAAAAAGAGAAGAGAAAAGACTGATAGGGAAGAATTGCAGATGTTCAGGAAAAAAGAGTGCTCAGAGATGATTAAATTAAACAAAACAGTGAAAGAGTATATCACCTCAAATAACAAAAGGCTAGAAAAAGTAGAAGAAGCTTTAAAAAGATAATTCAGATGAGCTGATAATACTGCAAAAATCAGAGGTTGAAATGAAGAAAAGGCTGGCTGAGTATGAGACTGTCAATGTTTAAAAAACAGAAATAGCACACAGGGAAAATCTAAGATTTTCTGTTGTATCAGAGAAACTAGAAGTAACAGAATGTATTAATTTTGTGAAGGCACAAATAAGCAAGTGGACTGGTATTATTTATTTATTCATTTTACTTTTGTTTACCGGGATAGTCCGACTGGGTCACATGACCCATCAGCAGATGCCCGGGGATAGAAGCTCCAGAAGTTAAATCAACAATTAATCGCAAGATAAATTAGTAAAATAGACATATACGTAACATAGTAGGTTAACAACTTGTACATAATTCAAAAATTCAGCTGTTATTTGAAAGGGCACACCATGTGTATGTTCCATATATGTCCATGCAAAAGCAGCCAAGCCCTTTATTAGTAAAGATGCAGACCTACCTGAAGAACGACTTGATCTTGACAAAACTGTAGCAAAAGAGCAAAAGTATTAAAGGTTGGAGACAGTGAAGTGTTTCTGAAAATGATTATTCCCAGGCAGAAGAGAAACAAATTTATTAAAGTAAGTGGGGAATGTCAAAAGGCAGGTGTGAGTGTCAAGTTGCTGTGGCCAACTGTCTTCAGAATAGTTTTTCCTGGAGGATCAAAGTCATTTTTGATGTAGAACAGGCTAAGGAAAAAAAATGGAAAAGTTTATCCAACAAAAAAAATGTGCCATCAAGCAGAAGGGGACTGTGGTTCTCATTCTTCTGGTAATAAAGCACACAAAGAGACCTTTCCAGTGAAACCTTTTCCACTGTTCCAAAGGAAAATGCTTGAGAGAGAAGCACAGGGGTTGACTAGAAGAATCGGGAGTACCATGGAATTGAACCAGAGTCTAGAGCTGGGAATGGAGCGGAACAAGAAGAAGACCAGCAGGGACAGAAAGTGAATAAATGATAGACTACGAAGCATTGATCACAGTTGTGAAATATGGCTGTATAAGAATAAGTGAAAAGAGTGGACTTTTGTTGACTTTGTTTAACATGTGAGGCACTGAAAAGCATTTGGCTCACTTCATGTTATTAGTGTTTGAAAGGACTTTGTGGGGAGGGGAAGAATGAGGAAAAAGGTAACTAAGTAAAACAACTTCTTTCTTTCTTTAACAGTGTTTCTTTGAAACTTTTCGCAATATAAATTGCATATTTTATAGTAAAGTATTTTTAGTTGTTGTATGTTATTAAAGTAAACAGATACCTTTTTTTCCTTCTTCCTCTTCTCTTCTTGTTTTTTTTGGTATTAAGAAATGTAGCCGTTGCACTACAAAAAGAAAAGAATATCTAGACAAAAGCATGCTTAGGTTAATAGGCTATAGTCTTGGGTTGTTGAGATGGAGAATGGGGTGTAAAAGTGCACAGATCATAGTATATAGAGAGCTGATATGTTATCTCTTACTTTTGCACAGGTGAATGTCTGGATTAAGACCCTTGGCTTAATCTAATAACAAATTTTAAGTGGAAAGAAGTAAATATGAGAACACCGAATATAATGAAGTTTCCCTTTAGCAATAAATGTTTCAGCTTATCTTCTTTAACCGGCAGTACAACATGATAATGACTATTACCACAAGAAACTATATTTATGGGCAATCTTAAAATCAGTTGATTAGACTGCAACTCCCCTCACCCCAAAAATACCATCAACCTACATGGCTTTAATCAATTTATCCAGGCACCCACAAGGTTTAATAAGACATCTAACAAACAGTCCACCCTGGACTGGATACTAACAAACAACCCAGCCCTCCACTCCCATGCAGGCTGTTTACCAGATAGCCTCAGTGACCACTTCCCAACATATATCATTAGGAAAAGGACACATACACCAAAACATACCACTTATGTACAAATAAGAAACAAAAACACCTGAACCCCAAGTTAATAGGCTCACTCAAACAATGTAACTGGCTACCTTTAAAACAGCTTCCCCTACAGGAAGCTATAGACTACTTCAATTCCACCTTCCTTACAATACTAAACTCACATGCCCCCAGCAGATATATTCACGTAAAATCAAATTATGCCCCATGGCTAACAAAGGAAACCCTAACTCTCCTAAAATGCAGAGATAAGGCCTGGACAATATGGAATAAAGCAAGGTCACAACCCAACCTGCAGACTTACAAAGAACTTATAAATAAAGCAAATAAACAAATTAAGCAAATAAACAAATAAAACAGGACAAAATTAACTACTATACTGAAATACAAACTAAACACCATAAAAATACACAAAAGTTCTGGTCTGCAATAAACAATAGCCTAATGCCAGGTAAAATAAGTACACCCCCACCTACCACAAGTAATAGTTCCAACAGCACTGCCACTCAATTCAACAAATACTTTACTGAAACCATCTTAGCACTGTCAAACAGCCACCGCCTATTAATACAACCACCACTCCCTCTCCCACCATCACATCAGCCTTCTCCCTGCAACCTGTACCTACCAGTACAATTAGGAAAGTGTTAACAAAATTAAAACCCACTAAATTAGCAGCAGGCAGTTTACCAGCCGAATACCTCAAAATAACAACAGAAGGCATAGCATATCCCATATCAATACTAATCAATAGATACATAGCTGAACAGCAAGTCCCTCCCATTTGGAAAACCTCATACATTATTCCACTTCAGAAAGTTGGCTCTTCTACCGAGTTCTCCAGTTACCGTCCTATTGCAATATTATCACCACTGTCTAAAATCCTAGAGAGGGTCATTCATATGCAAGCCTCACAATACCTCTATACTAACAAACTTCTAACTAACACTCGGCATGGCTTCCGCCAATACCACAGCACATCTTCTGCCCTTCTAACTTTTACTAATACTATTTAACTATTACAGGAACAGAAACAACTATGTATCCTCCACCTTCCTTGACCAGTCAAAAGCTTTTGACATGGTTTCACACTCCAAACTCCTAAATGTCCTCTCCGACCTAAACTTTTACAAGTCTACTCTTAACTGGTTCCAGGATTACCTTACTGGATGCCAGCAAGCTGTTTCTTGGCAACACACACTCTTACCCCTCCTACAGTAACTCTAGGGGCACTGCAAGGTTCAGTCTTAGGACCACTACTATTCTCCATATTTACAAATAACCTTTACCTGCCAGCCCCACAGTCCACACTCATCCAATACGCAGACGACTCAACAATGATCTGTGCTGCCTCCACACTCCCTGAACTGCACAAACTAACACAAGATTCATTTTATGCAGTCGAGTCCTGGCTCACAGATGCTAAACTAATACTCAACCCCAAAAAAACCCAAGTAATGATCTTCCATCCCACTAATGTAGCCTCACCCTCCAATACATTTACCATCACCTCACTAAATAACACTGCTGTAACTCCATGCCCCAATACTAAACTCTTAGGAGTGGAAATTGACTGTAAGCTTAAATTTGACAAACACATTTCCCAAACTATAAAAAAAGTTCATAAAAAACTAGGCACACTATATAGAAGTAAACATTACTTTACCAAAAATACTAAGATTGCAATTGCCCAGTCCCACCTCATCTCAACCCTGCTGTATGCAGCTCCCATACTAACTAATCTACGAAAATCAGAGATGCAAAAACTTGAATCCTGCTATAACAAAATAGCACGATTTGCCACTAACCTACCAGCTAGAACTCATCACTGCCATGCACTTAAACAACTAAACTGGTTAGAGCTCCCCCAACTACTACACTAGATTCAGTTAACCATGGTCCACAAAATCCTATATCAGCCAAGTAAAACACCTGCTCTACAATAATTTATCCAACCTTATGCCACAAACAGAAGCCTGCGCTCCACTAATAAAAAGTTCATAAAAATCAATGCAGCTAAAACTCAAGCAGGAGATTCCCTCTTCTCAAATTACATAGGCAAAATCTGGAATGAACTACCTGATAACATCACCTCCATAGTATCTCTAGTCCAGTTTAAAAAAACTCTAAAAACCCTCCTACTAACAAGATGGCTGTGCCCCTGCTCTACTCCTGACTAACTCCTCACCTATGGTCAATGCCCTTATCTATACCTCTGCTTACCAGTCATTACTACTTCCTTCTCTTTTGCTCTCTACCCACCACCTCCTACTTAATTTTACTACTAACTCAAACTCCTGACACAAGGAATCTTCCTATTCACTCATTAATACTTTTGCCACACGTGCAATAAATGGTAAATGTTTTATCATACAACTAAGCTTAAATCAATGTATGTTTTGATGATGAGTGTAAAATATGTTATGATATCTAATGTTTGTAAATATGTTCACAAGAATCCTGCATTGACTGTATCATCTACACTGAAACAGACATGCAGTTCAACCTGTTTTTTTCTTTGTATATCATCTATTTGTCTAACATTATCATGTAATTGCCTAGACACTTCACATTTGTGCTTAACATACTCTGTATATTGTTGCACTATGTCTTTAACGTGGAGCTTTTCTCCCAGGACCTCCGCTGAAAAAAGGACATGTGTCCAGTCGGACTTTCCCAGTAATCAAATGTAAAATAAAATTAAAATAAAAATAAAATCTTTCAGGCTGCAACAGAGAACTATATTTTTCTTTTTTTTTCTCTTATTTTTCCATGGTGGCAGGCTGATAATAGGACAGTGAAAAAACAGCAATGTTTTTTTCAAGGCTAAAAGTTAATGATTTCTGAAAGTATCCAAGTAGTTTTCACATTGAGAAGGGGGGGTGATGTAAATAGTAGCACATGTAATAACATATGTCTTAACAAAGATAACCTGAACGTGCCCAGCTTTTTGAATGTCTTTGGTGTACCTTAACCTTCTGTATCCTTGGTTAGTGGTGTTGGTGGCCTGTTAAATTCTAGCTTCTTTACCTGTTTGAGAGATTGAAATGGGTTAGTAGAATCTTAGTCAAATTATCATGTTGTACTGCCGGTTAAAGGAGGAAGTTTCAGAGTCGTGATTGTAGTCCGGGGTGTTCTTTGACAGAAATTATATTTCACAGGAGCATGTCCATTTGAGAACTTTGATACACCTCCACTAACTATTTCAGATGATACTGTAATAATTACTAAGAAGAAGATGCAGGGTAATGAAATAAAGATAAGACACTGAAGCTTCCCCACCTACCTGTTGAAAAGAGAAGAATTTAAGGAATGAGTAGCGGAAATCATCTGGAAAAGTTATAGTTAGTGAGTGGGATAAAATGAAAGTGGAGTTTAAAAATAGGGTGGAATTAAAAGAAAAAGAGATATGTTTAAAAAGTAATAAGAATTGTTTAGAGGGGCTGACAAAGGTTAAAATATTACTAAATAAGGGAGATCTCAGAACAAGAATAGGTGCAATTGCAGAGTGCTAAAGAGAAAATAAAGAAGTATGTGTGTAACATGCGTGAGTTTAGAAAGCTTACTATTAAGCAACTGTTTTTTTTTTTTTTTGTTAACTCCAGAGCACAAAAGCAGATAAGTAGGGAAAAAATAAAAAAGGACAAATGGAAACATTTATGGACGACGTAAATATACCAAGGTTAGAGGTAGACGAGGCTCAACAGCTAACAATCTGATGTTGTTAATTTTCTTTCCATTCATCACTGATGGGTTTGGTTCTGAGCCCTCGGAACTGAGTCGCCATTTTAACGAAGCTCACACCCTCAGCCCAGAGCCATTGTGACCATGGATGCTTCCCTGATCGGGTGAGGGGGACATTTCTAGGGAAAGACAGTCTAAGGCACATGGTCCACCTCAGAGGCCCGTCTGCATATCAGTGATGTTCTTCGTGTTTCACTGTTGCAGTCATCACACTTGAGTTATCCTGCCAGGGGTAGCCCTCAGTCGGCCCAAATACCAGAGGCTTAGTATTTCTGCGTCGGTTGCTGTCGCTCCAGGACTGACATCAGGGGGTAAAAAAAGTATACACCTCTGCAACTCTTGCCATTAGAGCACTAAATTGTCAGTTCCACGTGCTGAAATACCAACAACATAACATGGAATTCCTCAAACAAAAAATATCTACCTTTCCTGCTTGTGCAGAAAATAAAGAAATACAGGAGCTTATGCATTCTGCAAGCCAAGTTACTAAACACACTTTGCGATGTGGCTTTGCTGCTCTAGAAGCTTCTTGCAGGACAGCAGTCACAGGTTCTGTACTTAGAAGGCATGCTTGGCTTAAGGAACAGACCTTGCCAGACCATGTCAAATCTAAACTATTGGACGCACCATTGAAGAAAGACAATTTGCTTGGCACCAAAGCAGAAGAGGTCTTAATAAAAGATGGAAGAAAAAGCTAAATCTATGCAGACAGTTAAAGACTTCCTACAGGTCCAGCCACCGAGGTTCAGTAGGCATTGTCCCTCCAAACACTGGTAATTTCCGACCCCCTCCAGGCCAGCTCAGACAAGACCTAGAGGAAGCAGACACCCCAGACAGCAGTCCCAGGGAATGCAGAGATCTAAGCAATGGAGTTCCTCCACCTCAAAAACAGGGAGTGCTAAGCCACCCCCTTATGGAAAGAACTCACAATGACTTTGCACCTCCACACCTTACCTCTGCTCACCTGCTAGTGCCCCTAGGAGGAAAACTCTCCTCCCATCCTAAAAACTGGCCCTCTATTACCAACGACCAATGGGTTCTCAACATACTGTCCCAGGGATACAAATTTTATTTCCACACTGCCAAACCCAAAAGGGTTCCCAGATCTTCCTCCAAACCAGTGGGCAGAGGCCAAAAAAACAGGTAAATTCCCTCGTCTCCATGAGGGCAATACAGCCTGTTCCTGCAGACCAAATAGGCCAAGGTTTCTATTCCAGACATTTCCTGGTACCCAGAAAAGAGAGCACCTGGCGTCCAATCCTCGATCTATCAGTTCTAAACACCTTCCTGGTGATACCAAAATTCAAAATGCTCACCCTCCAGCAGCTTCTTCCTATGCTTTCCAAGGATGCTTGGTTAGCCACCCTAGACCTAAAAGAGGCCTATGTACACATCTCAATCAGGGATTTTTGCAGGAAATATCTACGTTTCAGGGCAGGATCTATGCACTTTCAGTTCTCTGCGCTTTCCTTTGGCTTATCCACTGCACCCAGAGTTTTCACAAAATGCCTGGCTCCAGCCATTGCTTTTTGCAGACAAAGGAATATCCAAATTTACCTCTACTTAGACGACTGCCTGATTCAGGCAGGCAGTCAGGAAAAGCTGTTACAGCACCTGACCATTGTAAAATACCTACTGACCTCCCTGGTGGAGTATACTATAAACGAAAAGAAATCCAAACTAGTCCCCACTCAAACAGTTGTATTCCTGGGAGCAAGCCTGGACACAGCCTCCCAGATGGCATTCCTTACTCTAGAAAAACAAGCCTACCTGACAGGCTACTTCTCTCAACTAGCCACCAGAACCCAGTTATCTGCAAGGAATATCCTGCAAGCTCTAGGGTTAATGGCATCCTGCATTCTACTCATTCCATATGCCAGACTGCATATAAGGAAACTACAATGGTACCTAAAAAGCCTTTGGTGTCAACACTCTCAGGACCTGGAAACTATCATACCTATAATACCCTGTCTAAGGAAAGATTTTCTTTGGTGGGCAGCAGCATGCAACCACAGCAAGGGTCTTCCCTTCTCACAACCCCACACCACCAAGACCCTTACCATAGAGGCATCAGATTATGCCTGGGGTGCACACCTGGACACCAGGTGCATTCTGGGCCATTGGAGCCCAAATCAAATACACTTGCACATCAACCAAAAAGAATTGCTAGCTGTCCAGCACGCTCTGACAGCTTTCAGACCCCTGCTCTCCCCGGGGCCTTTACCGATCAAAGCAGGCAATACCATAGTGATGTGGTATATCAACAAGCAGGGAGAAACTCACTCTTACCCTCTCTGCAGGCTCGCCATGACCCTTTGGCACATGGCTTCAGCCATGCAAATTCACCTGCTAGCACAATTCCTGCCAGGCTCCCAAAACTCACTGACAGACAACTTAAACAGAAACCTGCTAGACCCACATGAGTGGCAGCTAGACCACAGAACCTTCAACCTTGTAACCCAGAAATGGGGCACCCCGAAGGTGGACCACTTTGCCTCCCACAACAATTACCAGTTCAGCAAATTCTGCACCAGAGAACCTCACAGAAAGGCCTGGAAAGTGGATGCTCTATCCTTCCAATGGGTAAACCTCTCAATCTATACATTTCCCCTTCTATCTCTAATTTCAAGGGTACTGCTCAAAATAATGGAGGAAAAAACAAGGGCTATCGTGATTATCCCAGACTGGCCATGCCAGCACTGGTACCCACTGCTGCGCAGCCTGTCACACCAGCCACCATGGCACCTACCTCAGATCCCAACACTCCTGACCCAGAAGAATGGAGAAGCCATGAATCCACAACTGCAGACGCTGAACCTGGCAGCCTGGCTTATTCCCTGCCCTCTCCTCCAGCTGCCAGCCTAAGCAAACAAGTCATTGATGTTATACGTGAGGCCATACGCCCCTGCACTAGGAAATCCTAGGCTGACAAGTGGAAAAGGTATTGCACCAGGATCCAGGCTAAAGGAGCTGAAACAACACAGCCCTCCCTACCACTCATCCTGGATTACCTAGCAGACCTACTACACAGGGGCCTTTCCCTCTCTTCTATTAAAATTCATGCCTCTACCATCTCTGATCATTACAGCACAGAGCCACCTCTCTTCCTCTCACCCTCTCATTAAACAGTTCCTAAGAGAGGCTAACAATTTAAGGCCACCCAGAAGAGCTCCTATCCCAGCTTAAGACCTTAACTTTGTGCTGGAAAAGCTCATACTACCCCTTTGAGCCGGCAGCTTCAGCAGAGTTAAAATTCCTCTCTTGGAAAACAGCTTTGCTTCTGGCTGTCACTTCAGCTAGAAGAGTTTCAGAACTACAAACGCTCATGGCTGTAGAGCCCTTCATCATTTTCTATGCTGACAAGGTCTCCCTCAGGACTAACCCAACTTTCATGCCTAAAGTGGTGTCCAGTGTGGCTCTCAACCAGACAGTTAATTTGCCCACCTTTTTCCCTAATCCACAAAACAAGGGAGAAAGGATTCTGCTTTCTCTAGATGTGCACAGACAGCTCAGATTCTACTGGATAGGACTAAATCTTTTAGGAAAACTGGCCAATTGCTAGTCAGCTTTGCAGCAGGGGCAGAGGGCAAGGTCATTTCCAAACAAACAATATCCAAATGGATAGCACACTGCATCCACTTCTGCTACAAACACCATGGGAAACCAACCCCCTAAGGGGGTCAGAACGCATTCCACCAGGGTAACCTCCACCTCTGCAGCTTTTCTCAGAGGGGTCCATGCCAGGGATATCCTGGAGGCTGCAACATGGACTTCTGTTCATATCTTCACCAAGCATTGCCACCTGTCTATCTTCTCCAAATCTAGGGCAGGCTTTGCAACCGCAGTTTTGCAAGGCATCCTAGCCAGCCCCCAGTCTTCTTGACAGCCTCCACCCTTTTCTTCAGCTTTGGGAATCAACCCAAGTGTGATGACTGCAACAGTGAAACACGAAGAACATAGTACAGATGTTCATCGTGCATACAGCTGCAGTCATAACAGATGGGTTCTCCTGCCGTCAGGCGGGTCCTCGGTCGGCCGAATTCCAAAGTCTAGGTCCGGCGTCGGGTGTCGTCGCTTCTTCCCTGACGTCAGTGCGACAGGGGTATAAAAGAACCAGCTGACGCCATTTTCTTCAGTCTTTCTTGCCACGCGGTGCCCGAAGCAGTTCGCAAGTGCCGGTCGGCCAGCTCCTGAAATTACGAAGATTTTGCAACCGAAGTCTTCTTGAAAGCTAAGTACCCCGTTGGGGAAACTTTTCTTGCCTCAGACCGATGTCAGACAAAGTTAATAATTGTATTTCATGTGGGAAGCAAATACCGCATAAGGATTTCCATTCCCCTCTGTATTCCTTGTTTAGGCCCAGACCACGACGTCTCGGTCTGTCACTTTTGTGCTACATTCAACAAGCGTACCATTAAGTGTCGGGTGGAGTTCGCCCAGCATTATTTTGGCAAAACATTTAACTATATTATGTCATTGGATACTCCGACTCCAGTTTTGTCTAAAAAGCGCAAAGATAAGGACCGACACACGAGGTCCGCGGCCCCTACCGACACCACGCCAAAGCCGACTACACGTGGTCCGGTTCTCAGCGAGGCGCCTACGCAGCCCCTGACTACCGACGACACTTTATTGGCGGTGTCTCCTGTGCCCGAGGTCGCAGGCTCCTCGGCCCACACCCCGACTACAGATACCGAAGCCACTCTTGGAGGTGAATCTCAAACTGTGGACAGGCCTACCTCCTCTCAAGGTGTCTTCAGACCTTCCTCTTTTTTTTCCATCAAGGCTTTCACTAAGTCTAAAGCAGCCATGCATTCTAAGAGGCAAGCTACACAGGGCCCATCTCCAGGCCCCATGCCTAAAAAACAGATGCTTAAAATGGCTGAGGATTTAATTACTCTTATCAGGGGTCTCAACCCCCCCCCCCCCCGGACAAAAGACCCAGAGTGGAGGAAGAATCCCCCTCCTCTGATCAGGGCTCCATTATATCAGAGCACTCTGATGAACAGGAACATTCTTACTCCCCTTTTGAAGACTCCGATGCAGAGGAGTCCATTCCATCTGTATCCCCCCCAGAGGATTACTCATTTGGGGAAACTTTGCATAACTTAAGGGAACACTTCCACTGGGAAGGCCAAGATTATTCAGATTCCAAGAAAAGGCTTAAGGAATTTCTCTTGCTACCTCAGCACAGGCCTCTGGCTATACCTCTTGTCTTGGACATACTAGATGATGTGTACTCGGAGGCCTGCCTTAACCCGGATTCTCTACCTCCAGCCCCAGTCAAGCCTGATAGGTACTATAGGGTCCCTGACTCACACCAATTTCTATACAAAAGCCATACTGCTGACCCAGAAACCATCTCACAGGGCCCCAAGGGAATTAAGGCCTCCACTGCTAAAAATCCATTACCTTCTGAGAGAGATTCCAGATCTTTAGAAAGGTGGGGAAAAAAGGTATATACCTCGGCCACCTTAACCATGAGGGCATTAAACTGTTAGTTCCATATGCTAAAGTACCAACAGTTTTTGTTATCACAATTGAGAAGTAAAATGTCACAACCTGAACAACCAGACTTGAAGGAGTTGCAGGATTTGATGCACAGTGCAGAACAAGTGGGTAAACATACCTTACAATGTAGTTTTGATGCTCTAGAGGCCTCATGTAGAGCTGCTGTTACAGGATCAGTCATACATAGACATGCCTGGCTCAAGGAACAAACCTTACCAGATCATGTCAAAGCTAAATTACTAGATGCCCCTCTACAAAAGGATGTATTATTTGGTGCTAATGCTGAGGAGGTATTAAGGAAAATGGAGGAAAAGGCTAATTCAATGCAAACAGTGAAAGATTTTCTACAGGTACAACCCCCATGTTTCAGTAGAAATTGGCCTTCCAAAAATTGGTCCTTTCCAGCCACGGACAGACCCCAAAGAGGTAGATACAGGCGCCCGAGGGGCAGAGGGCAATCCCAAGGATCGTTTAGAGGCAGACAATGGCAAGCTCCTACACAAAGAGGTGGTGAGAATAACTCACAACCATTCAGAAAGCAAGCCCAATGACTTTCCCCTTTGCATGCCAAGCAAGACTCAAATGGCAGCACCCTTAGGTGGAAAACTGGCATTATTTTCAAAAAATTGGCATATTGTCACAAAAGACAAATGGATCCTGGACATTATAAACAGAGGCTACAGATTCCATTTTCACACCCTTCCAAAAATGAGAGGCATGCCAAACCTGCCACACAATCAAAGGGCAGAGGCACAAAGACAAATTTGAGATCTCTTAGACATGAAAGCTATTCAAGAGGTACCTACGCACGAACAAGGTCAAGGTTTTTATTCCAGACTATTCCTGGTACCAAGGAAGGGAAAAGATTGGAGACCTATTTTGGACTTATCCATCCTAAACACATTTCTACTCGTACCAAAATTCAAGATGCTCACTCTACAGCAGCTTCTTCCCATGCTGGGCAAGGAGTCTTGGCTGGTAACATTGGACCTCAAGGAGGCATACCTGCATGTCCCAATCAGACAAAATTGCAGAAGATACCTCAGATTTCTTGCAGGTTCAACCCATTATCAATTCTCTGCATTACCCTTTGGCTTATCTACTGTGCCCAGAGTATTCACAAAATGCCTGGCATCAGTAATTGCCTACTGCAGACTTCAAGGGATACTACCCCTATTTGGACGACTGCCTGATCCAAGCGGACAGCAAGCACATTCTTCTGAAACATTTGGCTTATGTAATAATGTTGTAGAATTCTCTGGGATACGCAGTTTACAAAAAGAAATCAAGGCTAATACCCTCTCGGAAAATAATTTTCCTGGGTGCCAACTTGGACACAAGCCCCCAGATGGCCTACCTCACGCCAGAGAAGCAGGGGCAACTAACTCAATACTTCAGAACACTAGCAAATTGCACCAGGCTGACTGCAAGGAAAATCCTGCAGGCTCTGGGATTCATGGCATCTTGCATCTTACTAATCCCATGTGCAAAGCTGCATATGAGGAAACTTCAATGGTACCTGAAAAACCTATGGTCTCAACACAGCCACTGCTTGGAAACAATAATACCACTAATTACATGTCTTCAAAAGGAATTTCTGTGGTGGGCTCAAGCATGCCAAACAAACACAGGTCTCCCATTCAACAAGCCTCATGCAAATCAAGTCATCACAACAGACGCCTCTGACTACGCCTGGGGGGTGCACATGACAGATCGGTGCATTCAGGGCAAATGGTCCCAAAAAGAAAAGCACCTTCACATCAATCAAAAGTAGATGCTAGCAGTAATAAATGCTTTTATAGCTTTCAAAGACCTTCTGCAACCAGGTCAACTATTGATAAGAACGGACACCACCACAGTAATGTGGTACATAAACAAACAGGGAGGAACCCATTCTTACCCCCTATGCAGACTGGCCATGTCACTTTGGAACATGGCCCTGGACTTACAAATCAAACTACAAGCACAGTACTTGCCAGGCAAGGAAAACACGCTGGCAGACAACCTAAGCAGAAATATGACAGATCCACACAAATGGAAGTTGCATCCTCAAGTTTTTACAGAGATAATTCAAGCATGGGGAAGGCCAGACATAGATCTCTTTGCCTCCCACAAAAATCACCAATTGACAAAATTCTGCTCAAGGATTTTTCATCCAAAGGCCTGGAGAGTGGACGCTCTCTCTTTCAGTTGGACATTAATGACAATTTATGCCTTCCCACCTCTTCCTCTGCTGCCCAAAGTTCTATTAAAAACCAGAGCAGACAGACCAAAGATGATTCTCATTGCTCCAGACTGGCCAAGACAACACTGGTACCCACTCCTGAGGAGCCTGACGCATTCCCCACCATGGACCCTGCCTGTAATGCCTCTTCTTCTGACTCAGCACAGCTTCAAAACTCTTCACAGTCAGCTAAAAACACTCAATCTAGCCGCATGGAGGATTTCTTAGCATCACAACAGACCCTACTCTCTAAGGAGGTGCAGGATGTCATTTTGGAGGCCAGAAGGCCATCTACTAGAAAAGCTTACTCAGCAAAATGGAAACGGTTTTGTGTCTGGAATGAGAAAAAGGGCCAGGATCCTGGAAAACTGAACTTACCTCAAATATTACAGTATCTAGCTGAGCTGCTAAGCAGTGGACTTTCATTCTCCTCCATCAAAATCCATGCCTCAGCCATTTCTGCAGAATACAACACTGATCCACCCTTATTCTCTCACCCCCTCTTAAGACAATTCCTCAGAGGGGCGAATAATCTAAAACCCCCAAGGAAACAACCAATACCTGCTTGGGATCTCAATTTCATTCTAGAAAAACTGACCTTGCTTCCTTTTGAGCCAGCTGCCTCATCAGATTTGCAGTATTTGTCCTGTAAAACAGCTTTCCTTCTGGCTATTACCTCAGCTCGTAGGGTATCGGAACTACAAGCTCTCATGGCTGTGCAGCCTTTTATCATCTTCCATCAGGACAGAGTTTCCTTACGAACCAACCCGTCCTTTATGCCAAAAGTGGCATCCAGGGTAGCTTTGAATGAGGCTATACACTTACCTACCTTTTATCCTAATCCTCAAAACAAAGGGGAGAGATTACTACATTCCTTGGACATCCACAGACAACTGCGTTATTATTTGGACAGAACAAAGCCTTTCAGAAAATCAGAACAGCTCTTTGTGTCCTATGCTATAGGAGCTCAAGGAAAGCAAATTTCCGAACAGGCATTCTCAAAATGGATAGCCCACTGCATACGCTTTTGCTATTCTTTCCATGGCAAAACTGTACCTACAGGCATCAGATCTCACTCCACAAGGGCCACGGCTACCTCTGCAGCTTTTCTCAGAGGAGTTCCTACCAAAGATATTTTGGAAGCAGCCACTTGGAGTTCTGTGCATACCTTCTCCAAACACTACCACCTTCCACTATACTCCAAATCTAGAGCGGGCTTTGCCACTGCAGTCTTGCAGGGCATTCTGGCTCCTCCTAGTTCCACGTAGTGCCTACCACCCCTTTCTTAGCTTTGGGATTCTATCCATCTGTTATGACTGCAGTTGTATGCACGATGAACATAGTACAGTTTTGTACCTACCATAAATGTAGATGTTCGAGTGCTAATACAGCTGCAGTCCAGGTTTCCCTCCCTCCTTCCCCTCGTGGGACAGGCCTGTTGGCTAACATCTCCTCATGTAACCTGATTGGGGTATTCATTCTTGATGTATTTGCTTGCACTACTGTATTTTGATGATATGGCATTGCTTTATTACACAAATTTATGTATTGCCTTCATTCTGGGGGCACCTGACATCTGGGGCAAGAAAAACTGAAGAAAATGGCGTCGGCTGGTTCTTTTATACCCCTGTCGCACTGACGTCAGGGAAGAAGCAACGACAACCGACGCCGGACCTAGACTTTGGAATTCGGCCGACCGAGGTCCCGCCTGACGGCAGGAGAACCCATCTGTTATGACTGCAGCTGTATTAGCACTCGAACATCTACATTTATGGTAGGTACAAAACTGTACTTTGTGTACACTTACCATAAATGCAAATGTTTGAGTGTATTCATTCTTGCAGTCCTGGTTTCCCACCCTCCATCCCCCTTCTTTATCTCTCTCTCCCTCTTCCTCACTCCTTACAGGGAAATTTTGGTATTTAATTTCTACTGGTGATGTTCTTCCACCATAACGTAGCTCCCTATTTGGGCGATCCTGACATTTGGGGCAAGAAAAACTGATGTAATGGCCTCGGCTGCCTGATTTTATACCACTGACGACCTGATGTCAGTCCTGGAGCGACCACAACTGACTCAGAAATACTAAGCCTCTGGTATTCGGGCCGACTGAGGGGTACCCCTGGCAGGATAACCCAAGTGTGATGAATAGTGAATACACTCGAACATCTACATTTATGATAAGTGTGCACAACTGTACATTCTGGAACTGAGAGCAGTGCTGTTAGCATTGCAGGCCTTTCATTCGTCTCTCTTGTCTGGGACAGTAGCTATTCAGTCAGACAGTATGTCAGTGGTCTGGTATATCAACAAGTAAGGAGGAACCAATTCTTACCCCCCTGTGTTGAGAAGCCATGAGAATTTGGCAGTGGGCAATAGCTTCCAACTGCTTTCTGATAGTAATGCATATCCTGGGGAGCTCCAATGTAATTGTGGACGAACTGAGCAGATGCATCCTCCTGCCTCACGAGTGGTCCCTCAACCCCGAGGTGGTGACAGAAATCTTCAGCCACTGGGGCCAGCCTGGCTGCGATCTTTTCGCCTCTCCTTTGAACAAAAAGTGCAGCAGCTATTTTACCCTTCTTCTCCCAGAGGGGGAGTCTCCGAGGGACGTTCTAATCCACAATTGACCCACGGGACTTCTTTACGCCTATCCTTCCATTCCCCTGAGTCTACAATTTCTAAAGTAAGCTCTTCAGTTGAGATGCAAGGTGATCCTCATAGCTCCGTTCTGGCCTCGACAAGTTTGGTTCCCCCTTTCGGCCTCATCTAGTATACCCGCCGTGGATTCTGGTCCCTCTTCTAGATCTGATTACTCACCCCCGAGGGTTGAGCCATCCAAATCTGTCCAGTCTCAAGCTGACAGCTTGGTTTCTCCACTTTCATTAGTTGCCAGACAAGCTAATCTCTTCTCGCCTGTTCGAGACATCATTCTGGCCTCTCATAAACCATCCACAAGAAAACTATATCAGGATAAATGGAAAAGGTTCTCCATCTGGTCTAAGGATAACATGCTAGACCCTTATTTGGCTCCAGTAACTGTGATACTTCAATACTTGGCTACGTTTTTTGATAATGGAGCCTCTGCCTCTACTGTACGAGTTTCTAATTTCCACAATGGTATAGATGGCACCCCTCTTATCTCTTTACGTCTATGCAAGGCCTTCCTCAAGGGAACCTCTCATATCAGGCCTCCTGTCAGATAGCTTGTGGAACCATGGAACCTCACTTTAGTCCTTCAGTCTTTGACTCAAAAACCTTTTGAACCTGCTGCAAAATCTGACCTAAAGTTTTTGTCTTGGAAATGTTTGTTCTTGGTAGCCATCACGTCTGCCAGAAGGGCCTCGGAGTGGCAAGCATTGTGTATCAAGAGGCCCTATCAGTGTTCTTTCCGAATTTTTCCAGTAGAGGAGAGTACTGCCTTCACTTCTTGGATGTACATAGGCAACTGAGATTTTACTTAGACAGGACTAAACCTATCCGTAAGTCTGAACATCTTTTCATCTCCTTTTCTGGGCCCAGAATGGGAGATGCTGTTTCCAAGGTTACATTATCGAAATGGCTAAGGGACTGCATACGTTTCATCTCTTCCCTCAGTAACAAACCTATTACAAAAGTTTAAGCTCACTCCACTAGATCTATGGCAACATCTTTTCCATTCCAGGGCTTCCATGGATGACATCTGCACAGCAGCTACTTGAGCTAAGCCTCATACCTTTATCAATCATTACAAATTGGACTTGGTCTCCAGAGGGAAAGCTGCCTTTGGCTCAGTGGTACTCATTAATGTTCTTCCATAAGGGCTGCCCATGGACCTCAAGGTAGCTTGGGATTCTGTCCCATCAGTGATGAATGGAAAAAAGATTAACAACATTAGGTAAAGAAGTTATGTCTTACCATAACATTCTATCTGTGTTGTTCATCTTCTTTCATTCATCACTTCCCACCCTCCTTCCCCCTCCAAAGGCTCCTGACGGATGCTTTGGGTCCAAGTGGTGTCCTAGGGTATTTGGGCAGAAGTGGCCTCGGCTTTACTTCTGTTTCTCTAGCAAACTCGATCTGAGGTAACAGGGAGAAGGGCATTCTGGGTAGAAACTTAGCTTGAGAGTGTTTTGGCTTGCACGAGCTTGGTAAAAAGGCTGACTTGGTTCCGAGGGCTCAGAACCAAACCCATCAGTGATGAATGAAAGAAGATGAACAACACAGATGGACTGTTATGGTAAGACATAGCTTCTTTGTTAAGATAGGAGGAAATGACATAAAAATGGTGATGTATAACCAATCGACAGCAAAGTTTCCAGAACTAGATGATATTCCAATGGATATCCGGAACCTAGGAGGGAAAGAAAATCTTTAAGATCCAGAAGGTTTTGTTTAGCAGTGTTATAAAAGGAGGTGATACACCAACACCCTGGAAAAAAAGCTGTGGTGGCTGTAATATCTAGAGACAGTAAATACCCATCTGATCCTGCTTCATATAGGCCCATTTCAATTTTAAACCATGGTTATAAATTGTGTGGCTATAATGGTTAAAAGAATGGTGAAGGTGATGGCAGAATAGATAGATGTGGACCAATGTGGTTGGCTAATATTTGACAACATTAATAGAACAACAATGATATGATCCAGAGGGTAGCAGAATGTAAGAACATAACACTGTTATTGGTGGGTCTTGATGCAGTGAATTAATATGACAAAGTAAGTTGAGATTTTATGAGTAGTGCAGTGCAAGAATTTGCATTTCCTGATGCAATTATAAGGTTAATTAGAAGGATGTATGAGGGATCAGAGGCAAAAATCAAAGTGAGTTGGTTACTGTCAGATTCATTGTGTCTGAACAGGGGAACCAGGCAGGGTGTCCTCTTTCTCTTTTGTTATTTGCTTCATATTTAGAAGCATAGGCAAACAAAACAAGAGACTCAGAAAGTCAAGGATATAATTGGTATGGTGTTCAGGAAAAGTGGCTTCATTTGCAGATGATATTATTTTGTACCTGATGAAACCAGAAAAGAACATCTCAAGGTTGTGGAAAATTCAGAGACAGTTCCATTTTTTTTCCAAGGATATAAAATGAATGAAGATAAAACAAAGGCTGTAGCTATAAACTATGTACCCACACATGAATTGGTCCAGCAATGCCCATATTTATCAGGACATGATAAAATGAAGTGTTTAGGAGTATGGAGTATAAATGATTTGGTTATGGCACCTAAGGATATGTAGGAAGAGACTAATCAAAAGATAAAAACTGAGAAACTGGAAGCTCTTGTCTCTGGATATGGATAACAAGATACAAGCAGTATAAATGTGTTTAATCCCCTTAGTTTTATACACAGGTTAGGCTATTTTTATCAAACATAGGAGAACTTGTGGCTAGTAATTAATAAAGAGATGAAGGATTTTATTTGGGAGGGGAAGAGGGCAAGAGTCAACTGAGATAAGTTGATCCTCCCAATAGAGAAAGGAGATATAGGATTACCTGATTTGAAGGGATATTTTAGAGCTACGCAATTAAGGCTGTTATACATAACACAAACATGGAGCTACAATTCAAAGTGGAAAGGGATGATGATGATGAAGCAGGAGGGTAATTCAAGAAATAAAGAAAGAATGGGATTTTGGAAGCAGATCCTCAAGGAGAACAGCAGCAGTCATACAGAATATATTCAGAAAGTAGCAGAATGTGTACCAATAACTAAGCCAACACTGGAATGGAGAAAGGAGATTCTGCCGCTATGGATGATTGTAGTTAGGGGTACAGAGAAGAGACAAGATGGGACTGGAATTTGCTGAAGGAAGATGGCAAAGGAACCAAGGTACTGGGAACAAATATTTGTAGAAGGAAAGGTAGAATGGGAAGAGGCCAAAAAAGCATTTGGATTGCAGGCAAGTGATTGCCTTCCTTATCAGGAATTGATTTCTGAGTATAGACAGAGAAAAGGATAGGTGAATCCTAAATGAAAGACCTGCACTGGTTGAGTTTGTAGTTGAAAGTAGAACAGAAGCTGCTGTTAAAAATGGGATAGTTAGTAGGGCATATACAGTATTGCACAATAAGTATAGAAATCCGTCAGAAGAGATTGAGAAGAAATTAGACGTGCAATTCACAAATAAGTAATGGTAGGACATATGTATAGTTTCCAAATATGCAAATAAATTAAGAAGATTTAGGATTTTTGCCTTGAAGTGTTTGCGTAGATACTTTTATACACCAAGCAGACTCCAAAGAATTTTTCTTCAGGTAGATGGCAAATGTTGGTGGTGTGATGGGGAAGAAAACGTTTACTGATAATGCATGTTTTGGGAGTGCTATGAGTTGGCAGACTTTAAAAATTCTGTACAGAGTACTCTGTTGAGAATACTGGGTGATCAGATGAGTGTAACTAAGGAAATTATTTTTTTTTCAGCTTGAATACAGGATCGGAATTGCCTAGACATAGCAAAAACCTTGTTAAGTTTAATTCTGGTGGCTGCTGCAAAAAGCAGTTAATAGAAAATAGAAATCAAAATCTAAGCCAACTAAACTTGAAATAAGAGATAAAAGAACCGGAAGTGGGATCTTTAGAAAAGGGTAGGATTGAATTACATAGAAGGAAACAGAAATTGTGGGAATAATATGTTTTGAAGGAGGAGTGAGTTTTAAGAGAAGGTAGGAAATTAATAATTTATATAATGTTGCTTAGATTATTGGATATATAACAATATATGTGATGTATAATGTTTGTAAATGTGAACTTATTATTGTTTGATTACTTTCATATAAATGTAAGTTTGCCTATGTCACAAGTGATAATTCATTAAAGGTATTTAAAAAACAAGATAAAGATACACAGTAATCTAGTAAAAATGAGACACTGGCACTTTTCTTACTTGTTTGTTAAAAAGAGATTTTTTACAGAATGGGTAGTGGAAGAGATTCAAGAGTTATTGGGGAAGATACACATTTCTTTGGAAGAGATGGCTAATGAATTTGATAAAATGGACTGTAATAGGAATTACTTACAGGGATTATCAAAGGTTAAAATATTGCAAATAAAGGAGAATCTTACAGAACATGAATAGGAGCAATTGCTGATTGCTAAAGGTAAAATAAAGGAGTCTTTGGATATGCATGAGTTTAGAAAGTTTGCTGTTAAAAGTATTTTTTGATAAGAACTCAAGGACATAAAAAGTATTAGCACAACTTATGCAACAGAAAATAGAAAAGAGTGGTGCCAAATGTCAGGAGCTTATGATAAGAAAAATAATCAGAGACTGTATAAAGGTATTAGGGGTATTTTGGAAATTGGAAATTCTTTGAAAATCTGGATAAAGCAAAGGAATGGTAAAACCAAGAAAAGGCACAAAAGGAAATATTTATGGAAGGATGTTTTTTTAAAGTAGTCCCCAGAGACTCTAACCAACAAGTGCCCTAGCTGGTGGCACATACTCCCTATGGATTTCCATATTTATTGTTTAGAGAATGAACATGATATCGATAGATGTTCTACATTAGATCACAGTTACAGTAGCCTAAGTTATTATGGTTATATCCTGCCAAGGATATGACCAACCAGAAAAGCTTTTCAAAGCTTATGGGTACTTTCCACAAACTCTACTAAGAGCTTGAGCTGAGCTCCATACAAAAGGCAGTCAGCAGGGCTTGCCTTTAGTTAACTATTGCCCTAGGCAAAAGGTCTCCACAGTGCCCCCCAGCATCATCCGGTGCTCCCATCCTGGTCGACATATACTATCCAGATTACTAGAAAAGCTCCCCTGCTAGAGAGGCGCCCTAGTCGGCTGCCTAGTTGGCCTATGCCTATGGCTGGCTGTGGCAGTCACTGTGCTGAATTCCACAGAGATTTCTTGCTGCCAAAGTGCTCTCCTTCTATGGACTTCTTAGTACCTACGGTCTGCTAGTTATCTTTCAAGCCTGGGGCAGCTAAGTTCATTGTTTGGGACAGCCTTCCAG
Organism: Protopterus annectens; assembly: GCF_019279795.1. Classification (NCBI taxonomy): domain Eukaryota; kingdom Metazoa; phylum Chordata; order Ceratodontiformes; family Protopteridae; genus Protopterus; species Protopterus annectens. The sequence goes on from NC_056734.1 coordinate 758,911,256, forward strand.
TACTTTGCTTTTCTGAGGAAAATGAGTATTTCTTTTTCTGTGATTTTTTTGTTAATATTAGTTAGGAAAACAGATTTACTATGAGTGTCATTACTTGTCATAGGAATTTTACTTGTGAGTGTTTGTATGACTAAATTGTGAAAAGATCTGATCTGATGATGTTAATCTTTATTCATTCTTTACTAATGGGTGTTGGTTCCGTCCTCGGAACTGAGTTGGCCGTTATAACAAGCTTGCTCCAGCCAAAAAGCCCTTGAGCTAAGCTTTTACCCACAGTGCCCCTCTCCATATTACCTCAGATCTCGTTTGCCGCATATGAAACAAGACGTGTCAGGCCAGCTGTCAGCTAAGTCAGTTAGAACTTTTTCAGTACTAATTTAAATTGTTTATTGCCTTTCTTAAACTCTTATTTTTTCTCTATTTATCTGCGTGCTTGTCCCTCTCTTTTTTTTTCTGCCTCTGTACCATTGCTGGTACAGGCCTTTCCCTTACTACTTATTATTTCTTTTACCATTGTTGGTAATTTTTCCTTCCCTTTCTTTTATTCATATCTTAAAAAAAAAAAAAAAAACTTTCCTGTCTGTCCTGTGTGACTGTGTTTTTCACTACTGCTGTTATTTCACCTGTGATATGTCGGATAAAAAAGGAACCACGGGCTTTAAACACTGTAATCAGTGTGACAGAAAGATGCCCAATATGGATAGTCATTCATCTTGTGTGTCTTGGCTAGGGGTGCCACACCTTTCTGTGAAATCCCCTTGTGAAATTTGCAAAGGCTTCAGCTCCTATACTTTAGCAGAGTGTAAGAACAAGTTAATGTTAAAAGGACTATTGAAATCTCCTTTTGTGGCGGCTATCTATGATTCGGAGGGCTCACCCCCTCCTAAGAGAAAACATAAAAAGAGGAGTAAATCGTTACCCTCCTCTCCTCATGACACTGAAATTAAACAGTCGGAACTGAAACTAAAAGTTCCTAAATTGACACCAATACCCACTGCACCGGGGCCTAAACCTTCGACCTTGGCACCGCCTTCGGTTCCAAGACAGCAACCGGCTTCAGTGCCATATTCTTAGGCATCTATGCCTGCACCAACCACGTCTCCAACAATATCTTCAGCACCGAGAATGACTATGGCACTGACCCACCTTTTAGCACCAAAAATAGTTGTCCCAGATCCGGTCACTCCCCCCTCCCTGTACTTCATATTGGTTTTTCGACCTTGGTGCCAAAAGGTCAAATCACCCCTTGGACCAGACATTCCCTCTCAGTGGACCCATTTTTTGGCCCGCAATACACTCCCTTTTTAGAGCATCCTATTTCACCTTCGGGGATGTCCACTCATTCCTCCAAGAGTCTCTCAGAACTTGACGTAGTGAGGCTCATGGATCAGCTCTTGGTGACCAGAGGAATTTCAACTTCATCCAAACCCTCCCTCCCATCCGGAGCTGAGAGGACTTCTACAAAGACTCCACAGTATTTTCCTCCTTCGACCTCCTTGCAGGTTTCGGAGTATTCAACACTGATGCAAACCCTGGTTCCAGCTTTTTTGCTACCAGTGGTTGATCTTACCACGGTACTGGAGCCTTCCCTTTGGCCTTCGATTCTTTCGGAGCTGGGGCATCCTTGAGACTGAGACTGGTCTGTCAGCGCAGTGTTCCCTGGTATGGCGTCTCCTTTTCGTACATCTACTGCGGTTCCAGTTGCTTTGACGGAACCGACTCCTCCTGTGGCTCCTTCCCTGGCATTGGGCTTTCGGAGTGGGGTGTGACCCCGGCCCCGAGGTTGTCTTTCTTGGTTCCAGGCTCCCACCCCTCTTTGTGAGGACCTGCTTTCCAGGTGATGGAGTGGGCACTGGCCTTGGTCTCTCTGGTGCCAGAGATCCACCCTTTCCCTTCCTGTGAGCCACAGCTGACACAGCCCACTACTCACGGACAACGGACTCGGGAACCTCAAGACACCCTTCAACAAGGTTTCCCCCTCTGTAGAATCCTCCTCGGATGCTTCCATCAAGGAGGTTCCTAGCAAGAGATCATGCAAGAGGAAGCATGTGGATTCCCCAGAGGAAGCTCTGACTGAAGATACAGACTATGATGAGGGGGAAGGGTCCCCACAGTCAACCCCTGATGATGTTTCCTGTGCAGACATCTTAGAAATCCTGAAGCAGGGGGGTGACTGGAAGTCCACCACCCTTCCTCTGAGGAGTCCATATTTTTGCAGGCCTTCCAGGCCCGGCCCTCTACCTCCTGGGTGACTCCGCCTGCAGAAAACCTTGTCCAACTCATCGTGCAGTACGTCCGGAAGAGTCCTGATACCACTGAACCTATTCCCCGGAGGCCAGACAATATTCTTTCCCCTCCAGAGGACAACCCACACTGCACCAAGGGCCTTCTGGTAGATGCTATGATTGTGGCGGCGGCCACTAAAAAAGAGCTCACGAAGGAGAGCACTACTGTCCATCCCCTAAACAGGGAGTCTTGGGTAATAATCAGACTTGGAAAGCGAGTGTATTCTTCAGAGACCTTTGCCATCCGGTCCCTGAATTATCTGGCAGACTTTACTCTGCTTCAGAGAGACCTAATTTTAGAACTCTCAGAAACCCTGGCAGGAACAGTCTCTGAGGTACAGGATAAAGTTGCCTCACAGCTTGTGACCCTGGAGTCCATCTCTAATTTGTCCATGAGGTTGATTTCCCACTCTGCCGAAGGGGCGGCTAGAGAAACGGTGCAGGCGTTGTCACGAGACAGCACACCTGGATGCACCTATGTGACTTCATGGATCCTTTTAAGTCTTCCTTCCTAAATGCCCCATAGAGGCCTCCTCTCTTTTTGGCCCAAAGGTAAAAGACACTTTAACCAGGTGTGAAAAAGACGGTAAGACCTTGTCTGCCGTAGGCATGTGTTATTCCACACCCCAACGACCCTATTCCAGGAATCGGAGGAGTGGAAAGATGTGGTACAAAAAATCCAAGGTCCTTTCCGTGACATACTTGGCGAGTTTTCCCCCTGGAGTAGAGTAGGAAGCTGGAAGACACCCCTTCAGAGGCAGAGGGGGTCCGCATAACCAGGGGTCCAGAGATTCTTTCTCTGGCAGCCCTGTTAGCGCTCCTGAAGAGTGGCCTGATTGTTTGCCTCTGGAAGCAGTAAAGAGTCATCTTTCTCTGCACCACTTTGCCTGGCAAAAAATAACCACAGATTCTTGGGTGCAAACGATAATTACCAGAGGTTATCACATTCCCTTCAATATTTTCCCAAGACCTTTAAGGTGCATTCCCGACATTCCACCCAGTCAAAGGGAAGCAGCAGCTCTAGAAATTCAAAAGCTGCTTCAAAAAAGAGTTATCCAACCATTCCCTACAGTCCAAATAGAATCCGGGTTTTACTCAAGGTTCTTTTTAGTGCCAAAGAAAATGGGACTGGAGGCCAATTCTGGACCTCAGCATCCTAAACAAACTCGTCAAACAAGCAAAATTCCAGATGGTCATGGTACGGGCTACACTTCCCTTCCTGAGCAAAGACGATTGGATGTGCTCTGTAGATCTTCAGGATGCATATTACCACATAAAAATGGACACGCAGTCCAGAAGATTTCTCCGCTTCTGGCTGGGAGCCAATCACTATCAGTTCCGAGCACTGCCATTTGGTCTCTCCACAGCCCCCAGAGTGTGCACCATATCTAGATGATTGGCTCCTCACCACCCTGACCAAGCATCTATTAGTCTCAGCGATCCATTACACCCTACGTCTCTTGAAACACCTAGGGATAACAGTAAACAAGGACAAATGCAAACTAATCTCTTCATAAAGACTGGAGTTCATAAGGGCAGAATTTGATACCCAATCTTGTCTAGTCTACCTCCCTCTTCACAAGATACAGAGACTCAGATCGCAACTCCGAGTGATAGACAGGACAAAGTGCCAGCTTGGGCAGTTCTTCAACTACTAGGGTCCATGGCAGCATCTGTAACAATGGTCCCACTATCAAGACTGCACATAAGGCTTCTTCAGTAGCTTTTACTAACACAATGGTCTCTCCCTTTTTTGATTTCTCCAAGTCTTTTGGGTTTCTAATACCATGACGGGAATGGACCCCATTCCTAAGTCAGAGTACGATTAAAGTTCATGAAATGAGTATTATTCCACTCTTTGATGTTAGCCAGAAGTGCTCTTCACAGTACCCGCAATGACTCATTCTGCAATTCATACGGTGTTTCATGAATTGGTAACATATCTAAATATGATTGTAAATTATTTTTTATAAGACCAGTTGCTCCTACTACTATTGGAACTGTCTGGGTATCTTTCTTCCACAAGCTCTCGTTTCTGCCTGCAGATCAAGGTATTTTATGACTTTGTGTCTCTCTCTATGGAAGACACTATAGTCACTAGGTGTGGCAATTTCAATGATCAGTGCTACCTTTGTCTTCTTTTCTTTGATCACTATGTCCGGTTTTCTAGCATCTATCTTTTGGACTGTTGGTATTGGGTGATCCCATGTGATGTAAACTTCATCATTTTCTGTAATTCTCTGTGGTTCATGTTTCCAATGTTTTTCAGCCACTTCGATACCATAATATTTGCACAATCTCCAGTGTAACAATCTCGCCACATTATTATGCCTTTCAGTATACAGTCCCTCTGCCATTAGAGCATCGCAACCAGCAATAAAGTGTGTAACTGTTTCCATGTTCAATGGACTTAGTAAACCAGCGTGTACGCAGCCCACTATCTTGGGCTGCCAATATTAACCTTTCATTTCTTGATGTAAATTCACCTCTCCTTAACCATTCCTGTGTTCGTTCTTGATCAACATGAGGCTCTTCCAGAAGTTTTTTATACTTGCAACTATATTTATGTTTTTTCCACATTTCTTGCCTTCTCATCTGAGCTTTCACCTTATATTCTTTCTTTTCTTTTTAACACATTCAGTTGCTGCCTAGTTTTTATCCACTTCTGGTTTGATTTCCATTCCTGCTTGACGTCGATATGCTTCTGCTAAATTAAGCAGAGATGTCATCTTAGATTTATTTTCCTCATGTTTCAAAACTTTCACCACATTTGGATCTTGTGAGGTCAATAGATATGTGTGGAATCCCACGATTGCAGATCTGTACATGTAATCAGTTTCAAGGAGGCCCATCCCTCCTTCAGAACGGGGGATATATAATCTTGGTATACACTGATTTTTTATAAATCATTTGGTGAGCATGAAGCATCCTTCTTGTTTTGATATCCAATCTATCCAACACTTTTTGGGGCCAGTCAATCACTCCAAATCTATACGTTAGGACAGGAAGAGCAAATTGATTTATAGCTTGGATCTTGTTCGTAGGTGTCAATGCTGTTTTCAGGATTAATTTAAGTCTTCTAAAGTACTCCTTACTAAGCCTTATTCGCATTTGTTCATGTTTTATTGCTGATCCTTCATCAATTCCCAAGTATTTATACACCCCCTCTTGCTCAAGTTCTTTTATATCACATTCTTGTCCCAAACTGATGTTTTCCTGGTGCTGCAATTTTCCTTTTTTAAAGGTTGCTTTTGCACATTTATCAAGACCAAATGACATTCCGATATCATCTGAAAAAGTTTTGACAACCTGCAGCTGTACTTTCAGTTCCTCATCTGATGAGCTATGCAATTTTAAATCATCAACAAAGAGAAGATGAGAAGTCATTAGACTTTGTTGTTTCCTAGAAGCCAAATTGTAGCCATGGCCTAGGCTGTTAAGTAAGCAGCTTAATGGGTTAATGGCAAGGCAGAATAACAAGGGTGACAGAGAGTCACCCTGGAATATCCCCCTTTTAATTTTTATCCCTGGGATAATAATCTGTCCTTTATCATGGCATAATTGCAAAGTGGTCTGCCACTGTTTCATGGCTACTGTAATGTAATCAATCAGTGTAGGTGTATCTTATGCATTTTTAAGCACTCTTTTATCCATGAATGTGGGATACTATGAAATGCTTTTTGTAGTCAATCCATGCCATACTTAGGTTTTTCCCCTTCTTACAATTCTCCACTATAACATTGTTTAACAACAAATGGTCCTTTGTTCCATATGACTTTCTTTTATTGCCCTTTTGTTCTACTGCCATAATTGAGTTTTCTTCTAAATGACTATAAACTCTGTTGGCGTCAGTTCCCGTGTATAGTTTGTATGTTGTCGGAAGACAAGTTTTTGGTCTATAATTTTTAGGGTAGCTTGCAGGTTCACTCTTAAGTAAGAGCATTGTTTTTCCTGCTGTTAACCAGTGCAGTGTGCTGCATATATAAATAGTTCTTACTCATGGCTAAATCATTGTGCAAAGAAGTTAATACTTTAAGCCGAAAGTTAGGTACTGCATCTGGGCCTGGGGTTTTCCAGTTAGAGGCTTTTCTCAACTTTATTTCAGTCTCTCTAGTTGTTATTTCATCCCATTTCATATCCTGTACCTTTAAACTTCTTATTCTCTCTTTTACTTCTTCTATCCATTTAGCATCTTTGTTATGTTCCACAGGATCTTCATAGATACTTCAACAAAATGTATCTACTTCCTCTTTTTTTGGCGGTCTATCTATTCCTTTTACCTTATTTCCCAGTTTTTTATAAAACTTTTTTGGGTCATCAGTAATTTGTTTATTTTGTGTTTTTCCCTTATATTTATCTTCGTATCTTCTAAGTCTTTCCACCTATTTTGCAATTTTTAGTTTGTTATCTCCAATAGTGCATAATAGATCCTGGTCTGTTCTAATACCACGCATTGCTTTTATCACATCTATCTTTCTTAATATTTTCATTGATCTGTCCCCTCTTCTATAATCTTCTAACAATGATACTTCTTCTCTTAGCTGCTTTATAGTTTTCTCTATTCTGCATTTCCATGATGGTATTCGCTGTTGCCCCCTCTTTTCCCTCGCTACCCTATGTTCCTGTGGTGGAACTTTATCAGTTATTAATTTAGCAGGACAATAATATATTCTGTTTACTTCTGTTATATCTCATGGGTCTCTATGGACAATGGTAATTACTGTGTTCATTTGTTATATCAAGCTTCTGACTTTTGGGGTTTTATTAACCTTCTGCAGTCTATTTCTCTCATTGATCTTGATATATCTATCTTTGTCTATTAAATCAAGCAACTCCTCTCTTAACTCATTTTCTTCCATACTGAGGGTGCATCCCTTGTTTTCCATTTCCTGTGGGCATTCTATAGAAAGTTCTGTAGCATCTTCTTGTGGCACATTCTCTTCAATTTCATCCTGTGTCTTCTGTTGTTCTGTCATATGGGAACTCACTGACCTATCACTCCTCCACATTGACTGCATCAGAGTTTCCACAGTTTCTTGTTTCTTTCCTTGCTGTCTAGCTTCAAATGAATGTTTTTACTGGTTTCTTGTGGAAGGCTCCAAAATATCTTGATATGGCACCTGACCAGTTACTTCCTGTTCCACTGGTTTCCCCTTAATTTGGATATCCATTGCTCTATCCTGTTGTGGTGCTTTCTGCATTTGATTTTCTACACTGAATCCTTCTCTTTGCAGCTGTTCTATTACTTCAATTTCTATTTTTTGACTTCTTCATTACTCATCTCTTTTTCTACTTTTCCTCTTAGTCTTATTTTTTGTATTGTAAAGTTTTCCATATCCAGATTCCTTTGCCTATATTTTTCTTCAAATATGTTTGGTGCTGCTCTTTTTGTATTAATTAATTTTGCTTTCTCCTTTGCATAAATATTACACTATATTAAATCTCTTTTCCTTTCCCTTGTCCATATTTCTTCTTCACATGTCTCCTGGTCTTCTTGCTTTTCCTTATTCTGGGGACATACTCCAGCATACTGTGATGTAGTCTGTCTTAGACCTTCTACATTAAATCCTTCACTTTGCAGGCACTCCATAATTTCAACTTCTATTTCTTTAACCTTTACTTTACTAATTGTCTTTTCTACATTATGTTTTTGTGTTATTAATCCTTTTATTGTGAAATTTTCCATATCTGGATGCCTTTGCGTGTATTTCTCTTCGAATACTTTTGAGACTGCCTTCTCTATATTACTCAACTTAGCTTTCTCCTTTGCATAAATATTGCACCATATTAAATCTTTTTCTTTCCCATGTCCATATCTCTTTTTTAGCTTTTTCAAATATCTCTTTAAGTTTTGTTGTTTGTATTTTTCCACTTCCTCAAAGGCTTCTTTTTCCAAAGAGATCAAAGTTTCTTGATCTATATACTGTTTTTCAAAAATCTGTTGTATTAATGAACACAAATTTTTATCTGAAACTTCTGACAGTTTTTCCTGCGAAAGTATTTTTCTTTCCTCTAATTTCTCTCTTAATAGTTTTGTATATCTTGTATCCGGAAATTCTGGGCTTCTTGCATAATAATAACAATACATAATTTCTTTCTTATCCTCAATAGTCCATTGTATCATCTTTATTGGCCAATCAATTTTTGTCCTTTTTGTGGACTGCTACTTCCTTCTACAACAGGGGGGGGCATCCTCCTCCTGAGCCTGGCCTGGCCCCATTGTAGGAATATATCCGCATTTTGAGAATTCTACACTGTCATTTTTTCCAGTCCTGGCACCAGTGCGCCTACCAGGATTGGGAACTTTTTTATCCTGGGTCTTGTGCCCCCAGTTATCTTTTTTCATTTTTGATTTACTTCTGTCCATGATATATGCTATATAAATACGGTCTATATATCAGTATCGCCTTGGTGAGATTTTGTGAAAAACAGGGTCCACCTCACGAAGGTACTCACCAAGACTTGAGTATGAATTTAATTTCAGCACTACTACGCTCCTTTGCTTGCTGACTTTTCATCTCTTTCCATCAGGACCCTCAGTGGTCCCCTTTGAATGTCCCCATGACATTTCAGATCAGGATAACAAATCGGTGCAAACAAGACTTAATTTGTTGGATGAAGCCAGAAGAGAACTTATGGAGCTGACCTTTCTTCCCTTCTCAGCCCAAAGCCATCGTGATCACGGATACCTCCTTGATTGGGTGGGGGGGGGGGCAGTACCAGGGAAAGACTGCCCAAGGCACTTGGTCATCCATAGAGGCCAATCTGCATATCAGTGTTCTAGAACTGAGGGCAATGCTTCTAGCATTGCAAGCATTTCAGTCTGTTCTCCCTTCAAGAACACTTGCCATCCAGCCCGACAACATGTCAGTAGTCTGGTACAACAACAAATAAGGCAGAACCAAGTCCTACCCATTGTGTCGAGAGGCCATGAGAATTTGGCAATGGTCCTAGAAAGTCTGATAAGTTATAAAGGTACCTCAGATCCACAAGTGTCTGTTTTTAACCCTAAAACAGACTCAGCAGTGATTTCTTTATCTAAAACTGCTTTTGCTAAATAGATTGCTAATTTTAATCCCATTATCTCTGCAAAGGATGAGAATGCTTTTCACAGAATTTGGAAAAACGAGTACTCATCTGCTATTTAACATTCAGAATTTTAAACTGCCAGGCTCACGTGTTAAAGTTTTTGCTTCTGTCAGTTGAGAAAATGAACCGATTAACTGTTAACCTTCCCTCTTCTGAGATGACAAAGTATTTGAATGCCTGCTTGTGTTTTATCTGCTAATCATGTAATCAAACATTATTTAAAGTGTTCCTTGACAATCCTAATATTATTTCTGGAGTTGCTGATTCTGGGTCAGTCATGAGAAGATTTGCTTGATTGCATTCTCAAAATCTTCCAGAAGCTGTTAAGACTGATTTTAAATTATTCCATGGAGAAGGCAGTTCTGTTTGTCCCTTTTTCAGCTGAGGTTCTTAAAGAGATTTGATGAGATGGGAAAGTTGATTCAAGCATCTGAAAATCAAGGACAGTCCAAAAAGTCTGCCCCCAAACGCACACACACACACACACACACACACACACACACACACACACACACACACACACACACACACACACCTAGCCCTCTCTCTCTCTCTCTCTCTCCTTCTCTGAGTCTATGTCGCCCTCTGCAGTACCAAATTATACAGATTCAGAAGTCATTGAACAGTGGTACAGTTAACGGGGAGTCCCTTGCTCCTTTTCAGGAGATTCCAGCTTATCCAGTAGTCCAAATATCCCTGTTTCCTCCAGTTCTGGAACAAGTGTTCTCTCAGGGTGTCCTAGGTGGGAACTCTATTCGTACGTAAAAGAACTTTGGAAACTAAACTATTTTGGATAAAGAATAGTTGATTTAAATATATGCACTAACAGTGCATGTTGCTTGAAGAGCTTCCACATTTTCAAGCTTTTCTCTGGTAATTACTTATAGAAAATAAATTTGTTAGTCTGTGTGGGCATGTTCCATGAGCAAATGGATCTACTTTAGGGTTTAGAGCCACAGCTATGGCTAAATTGTCTTTTTGCTTGAGGAATATGACCAAAAAAGTAAGCATTATATTCTACCAGTGGAATCTGGGATTTATGTTTTTAATGGATTTGTGTTCATTAATCAGGATAAACTGACTGAGCATGGCCCAATTTCAGTGGAGGCCCAGGGACAAAGGTTCCAGAACAGATCAAATAATAATCTAGAGTACTGGCACATTACCAGGAAAAATACATGTAAAATAAGGAGGTACAGTTCTTAGTGTATAAAGTTCAAAATAAGAAGAAAATATAGAGTTCAAAACGAGAAGAAAATAAAATATTCATAGATCTAGAACTATTATTTGTCTTTGTTGACTGAGAAAGTCTGACTGGGCAAAGCCCATTTTCATCAGAGTCCCATGGAGAAAGGTTCTAGCTGATACATTTAAGATACTCATGACAATTTTTTTTCAAAGGTACATTACATAGCTAGTTCTTAGATTACCCAGATACAAACAGGTAATTGTTCTACAGTGAAACTGTACAAAGATAAAACTGGCGGTTCATCTGCGGTGACATGCATAATGTTAAGAATGCATATAGTTAATATACAATATATGTGGCAAGCAGATATTAGATATGAATTATAAGGCATGGGTAAGAAGGGTTACAGAATTGATGTTAGGAATACATGTAATTGAGGTAATGAGTGTGAAACATTAGTTTGTAGGTAGGTAACAGTTAAAGCTAGAAGGAGAGAGGCAGTACATATCCGATGAGTCAAGGATAGTGGGAATAATGATACTGGGGTACATACTGAATAGAAATTAGTAATAAGAGAGTGGTCAGAGTATTTGAAGGAGATGGATAAAGTGGGAAGGTCAAAAAGAAATTGAAATGTAATGTGAGGATTAAGATATGAAGGTAACTGAAGAGGAATGGTAGAAAAATTTGTTGTATATAAGGAGATAGAGGTTATAAATGGATGGGGAGTATGAGTTGACAAAGGAAAATGGAGTTGCCCAGTAGAGGAACATGTGCACAACTAGCTAATTGCTTTCTGTGACGGTGAGCAATCCATATGTTGCACTATTTACTTACTATTTCATAGAATATGTCCACATATAGTGCAGTCATTGTTTACAATATATAGAGAAACTAATATTTACTGGGGAAATAAAGTAAAAAAAATCTGGTGGGTGATGCTACAGAGACTGCCAGGTTTATGAGAAACCATTGAAATTAGGGGGTAGAAAAATATGGGGCTATGGTGGAAAAGGGAGATATTCAGAGACAATATTGCCATAGATCTACAATTGCTTTGCTGGCAAGCTCTAGTATCACTGCAGCATTAATAAGTGATTGAATGACATGAAACAGTATCATTAAGCAAAAGCTTATTGGCAACTCACTTGTATCTCGCTGCATTTAACACAAGTATTTCCTTAGCATAGGCACCTGTAGACACACACACACACACACACACACACACACACACACACACACACACACACGTGCGCATACACACACACACACACACACACCTGTACAGTACCACTTGTGCCCCTACACACCCATGCATGCATGCATACAGGCTAACAGTACTAACCTGTTGTGGGAGTTATAGCCCAGATCCTGCCATAGACAGCAAACACATACACATACAGTCTCACAGTTCTTACCTGCTACAATGGTAACAGCCCTGCTCCTGCCATAGACAGAGGTTTCATACCGCTGTAGTGCTACAGTTGTCTTTGAATAACTCCCTAATAATGCACTGAGCAGTTCTGCTTGAAACAGGTTTGGGTAGGGCATTATGTGTTTTTGAATATCTCTCCAAGGTGTGATATTTTTTAAACAGCAGAAAGTTGTGGAACATGGAAAAGAGGGGGGAAGGGAGAATTAGAGAGTCTACCCTATAGACTAGTTGTTAGTGTAGTTGATGGATTATTGGAAAGAGTACTGAATGAAAATGTAGGTGATTAAAATAAACTTGAGGGCATACTGATAGGTAGAATGTTTAAGATGTACCTTTCTTATTGTTGCAGGTCCAGTTTAAGTGAAGGGGAGATAAGCTGCTTGTTTGTATGGGCTAATTTGGGGATTTTTTTTCTCTGTTTTCTCCAGTCAGATTGTTTGAGCTTGGCTGCTTATTCAGGACCAAGGTGTAAATCAGAGTGTATGTATGTACCTTTAAGAAGCAATAATCCAAAAAAGAGGGAACAATTGCCCAATACACAACATAATGGAAATCTTCAGTTTTGGTGATATTTTAGGTTTTACAGTTTTACACAATGTATGTATATATATATATATATATATATATATATATATATATATATATATATATATATATATATATATATGTATATATATATATGTGTGTGTGTATGTATATATTAAATTATGTTATGTTACCATTGTGTGTTTAGGTTATCAAGTATGTATAGATATGAATTTACATGTTAAGTTGCAATTCTTGAACCACCCACTAGATGGTGGTATAAGCCAGTCTTTTGTACTGATTTTCATTTTGATATGTTTTTATTACATTTGGTAGTTATTTATTGAAACAACTGATTCTCACCACACTCCTATTGTTGGTTATTTGCATTACAGTTTAAACATTATACAAGGTTATATTTTTTTAATTTTTATGGGTTAGGAACATTTAATGTTGTGGAAATATATATTTTTGTGCGTTGTTATAGGTCTTTTAATGTGATTACTTAGTTGTTCATTAGTATCAGGTTTTGATTGACTGTTTAGATTAATACAAAGGTATAAAAGTTCCTGTTTTGAGGAAGTCCTTGGAGACGGAAACACTGTGTGTAGTTCATTCGTTTATGTATTCGCTTTGAGTTTGTACAATGTGTCCTTGTGGTCAATAAACTGCCTTTCCTTGCCATGGGTTCCAATTGTTTTGCCCTTGTTTCAGTTTTTACCTTTAAGAAGCATTTCCAGATGTAACACATACATATAAATACTGAGCATGTGCAGGCAACAGTGCCATTTTGAGAGAACAGCCAGAGTGTTAACATATATGAATGCAGTAGTCTGTCTGTTTATAAGTTTATTTAAGTTTAAGTTACAAAACCTCATTTGTGATGTGTTTGTGTGTAATAAAGTTGCTTGAACAGAACCCATGAATGTTCATCTGTTTTATCCTGACCAGACGAGCGACATGGTGTCAGAACCGGGATTACAAGAGCTATTTCTTCAAGCCATGAGTTGCAGAGTTGAAGGTGAAGGCAGACTAAGCAGGTTGAGTGAAACGGAGCACAGACAAACAGAAAAGGCCAGAAACAAGCTAAAGGTAAAGAAAACTGCACAAATTATTTATTTGGCAAAAAATGAAACGGCACATTTATAATGCACAAAACGCATTATTAGTCAAATGAAAGGCACGTGACACATTATTAATTAAACAAAATGTTTGAAACCACAATATTTGATAAAACCAGCACAACTATTCATATGGGGTTCAGAAGTACCTTTGGTTTACATAATGAGCATGTTTAAAGTAGAACGGGCACAAGAAAAGTATAATGAGCATTATAAGAGATAAAAAGGGGGGGCGGCCACAGTGATGCAGTGGTTAGCATTGTCGCCTCACAGCAAGAGGTTCACCGGTTCAATTCTCGGATGGGGTGCCTTCTGTGCGGAGTCTGCATGTCCTCCCTGTGGTCACGTGGGTTTCCTCCGGGTGCTCCGGTTTCCTCCCACATCCCAAAGACATGCTGCAGGTGGATTGGACACTTCAAATTGGCCCTAGGTGTGAGTGTGTGTGTGCCTTCCGTGGAAGGTTGGGCGCCGGGCTGGCAACTTGACACCATAAAACTCCACTGCCAGTCATGAGCGGACAGGTGATCCGCTGTGGCGACCCATAACCGGGAAAAGCCGAAAGAAGAAGAAGATAAGAGATAAAAAGGGCATAATGAGTGCAATTAAAGAGCAGATTAAGCTTAAAGAGCAAGGCGACTGAATATTTTTTAGTAGAAGACCGTGTTTTGGCACAAACTAATATTTTACATTGACCGAAGCCATTCAGAGCATAGCAAGAGTTGTTTGGGAGTGTGCAAAGTGTTTGCAGAGTGTGTGCTTTATTACGGTGTAATTATTTCAAAGAGTTTGCTGTGCACAAAGTATAGTTGTATTGGAAAGTGCAGTCAAAGTACAGCCATTTGTGCCACCATTTCAGAGTGTTTCTTACACTATGCATGGTTATTTCGCAAAGTACAGCCATTTTGAAAGGTTCTTATGCTGTGTACAGTTTATTTGCAAAGTGCATTCATCTTGGAGTGTTTCTTACTCTGAGCTTCTTCTGTTGTGTACAGTTTATTTGCAAAATGCAGTCATTTCAAAGTATTTCTTACACTGTTAAGGTGTGGTTTCATAAAGTACAGTTTTTTTCAGAGTGTTCTTGTGCTACAGAGACATATTTGGCAGTTGCAGTTATTTCAAATAGTTTGTTGTGCTATTGGGCATAATTACAAGTACTGGCATAAAGTTCTAATATATATATATATATATATATATATATATATATATATATATATTTTATATATATATTTGGTGTATGTTCATATATAATTCCAAGCACCTTCAATACTGTGTGTTGATATGGCAGAAGCATTTCGTAGACCAGGTCCACTTGTATTTGATCATAATATAGCAGAGAATTGGAGAGTATTTGAGCAAGAATACAATATTTTCATACAAGAAGTTTTTTCTGACAAAGATGTGCTTACAAGGGGATTCATTTTTTTTAACTTAGCTGGATCAGAAGGTATTGAAATAGAGCATTCATTTGTGTATGCACCAGAAATATATGCAGAAGAAGGGGAAAAGCATCATGTTGTGGTCCCAGCTGAATCAAGGGAAGACCTTGAGTGCTTAAAACGTAAATTTAGAGAAATGTGCAACCTGCAGACAAATGTTACATTAGAGAGGCACTTATTTTATACAAGAGATCAAAAGCCAGGTGAATCACTGACTTGAGAAACAAAGCTAAAATGTACAGATTTGATGACTTGAAAGATGAGTTAATAAAGGACAGGCTTTTGTGTGGTGTTAATAGTGCTGCAGTGAGAAAGATTTTGCTTCATGACAGTGATTTAACATTAATTAAAGCCATAGAGATTTGTCAAATCCATGAGCTCACAGAAAGGCACTCAAGTATGCTTACAAGTGATGAGAGCATGATTTCAGCAGCCTCTAGAGCAAACGTAGACAGCATGCAACACATGGCAAGCAGAAACAGGCAGTGACCCATGTGGGTGCTGCAGGGAGAACCTGTGGCTTTCTAGCAAGTTCCAAGACTAGCTCAGTAAAAAGGACATGCTCAGTACAGTATAAGAGTGAGTCAGCAAAACCCAAGTCAAGATTTTATTGTTAACTATTGTAATTGTGGTGCCAACTATGAGTCTAAAAGAGAGAAGTGCTTAACGTTTTCAAGCAATGCCTCAAGTGTAAAAAAATGGAACCATTTTCAAAAGTTTTGTAAATCAGGCAACCATCATTCAGTTATTAAGAGCGGTCACTCAAAAAAGCAAGTTGATCATATAGAGAACTGCAATCCTACTTTCTATATAGATGGTGTATCAGTGGTCGGTGAAAAGGTTAATGCAGTAGATTTTTTTGACAAAGAATGAAGTATTTTATACTGTCCTGGTCAATGGTAAAAACCCACGGAGCTCGAAGTAAACACTGGTTCAAAGTGTAATGTAATGTCAGCAGAAACATTTGCTAAAGTGAGAGCTGGACTGGTGAGCAACTTAATTTGGTCAATTGTGCGAAGCTTGTTGCTTATGGAGGTGAAGAGATTCAGACAGAAGGCTCAGTAGTGCTTTCATGCTATTCGGCAGGGAGCAGTTACAGTTTGCAATTTTATGTGGTCTGAAGACCTGTGCAGTCATTATTAGGTCTCAGAGACAATATAAGAATGAATCTGCTTTCTTTTACCAAAGAAGTACATCATGTAAACACGTCCCAGTTCCAGCTTTACTGATGCTATTTTCTCAGAGTATGCTGATGTTTTTGATGACAAGCTAGGTAAACTTCAGTTGTGTACTCCATGAAGTTAGACCCAGAGATCAGTCCAGTGATCAGACCAGCAAGAAGACTTCCAATAGCTATGCAGGATAAAGTGAAGGGCCAGTTAGACAACATGGTGCAGCAAGGTGTGATTTGTCCAGTCACAGAACCAACAGACTGGGTGCCCATGGTAGCTGCTCATAAGAAAAATTCAGATGAAATCAGAATATGCATTGACCCAAGAAACTTGAAAAAGGCATTAAAAAGACCTCATCATCCTATGCGTACAGTTGAGGAGATTGCAACCCACATGCCAAATGCCATAGTTTTTTTCTATTTAGATGCAGAGTTCATTTTGGCAAATGATCCTTGATCACAAATCTTCACTACCAACTACATTCAGTACCCCATTTGGTAGATACAGATTCCTCAGGATGCCTTTTGGAAAAAATTCTGCCAGTAAAGTCTTTCAGCGTGCAATGGAGAAAATTTTTTCAGGCTACCTGTGTGCAATAATAGTTGATGATTTACTAGTTGGAGGTTACGGTGAAGCAGAGCATGACATAAACCTCTGGAAAGTTCTGGACAGACCACGTGAAGTGAATTTAAAGCTCAATCCTCTGAAGTGCAAATTCAGACTACCAGAAGTTACTTATGTAGGTCCTTTATTTACCAGTACAGGCTTACGAACAGATACTTCTAAGCAAGCAGCCATTCTTGTGGTGCCAGCTCCTGGCAATGTCCAAGCCCTGCAGCATTTTCTAGGTATGTTTATTCGGGCAAATTTATCCCTGACTTTAGTGAGTTATCAGCACCTTTAAGAGAGGTGACACACAAAAATGTTGCATGGTCATGGTTAGAACAACACCAGAGAGCATTTGTTAACCTCAAACAGCAAATTGCTAACCTGCCTGCATTAAGATACTATGATGTCCACAAACCAGTAGCTCTTTCTTGTGATGCTTCAAAGTTTGGTTTTGGTGCAGTTGTTCTTCAAGAGGGCAGACCTGTTGTCTATGCATCTAGAACTCTTACCCAAACTGAGATGCAGTATGCTCAAATTGAGAAGGAACTTTTGGCAATTGTGTTCAATTGTTCGAAGTTCCATGATTATATTTAGGGCCAAGCAATTCAGATAGAAACTGACCATCAACCTCTAGTCACTATTTTAAAGGAGCCTGTGCATTCAGCTCCAGCAAGACTACAAAGAATGATGCTCAAATTACAAAAATATAATTTCAAAATGGTCTATACAAAAGGTAAACTTCTTTGTCTGGCTGATACCTTATCCAGATCGCCCAGAAATACCACTGAACAGCTTGAGGCAGACAATTGTGACTTTGATGTCATGGAAGTGCATAATTTTTCTACCACAAGACTTAATGATCTGAGAGATTATACAAAGACTGATCCAGTTTTGCAAAAGTTCAACCACTTCATCAATTTAGGATGGCCATCAAAGCAATCCAGTGTACCGCCAGAATTACAACCTTACTTCCCATACAGAGATGAGATGCTGATGGAATACATTCAGATTTTACATTGTGGCCACCCAGGTTCCGATTCTGCCAAAAGAAGGGTGAGAGGACTAGTATTTTGGCCTTTTCTACCAAAAGACATTGATAAAGTGCCTTCTTTTTGTTCAGTGTGCAACAGTACTAAGCCGCATTTGCAAAAAGAGCCACATCAGCTAAGCCAAATTCCTGAACTACCTTGGTCAGCAGTAGCAACTGACATATTTGAGTGGAACAGTCAACATTACTTAGTGTTGGTAAACTCTGATTAGAACTGGTTTGAGATTGATTTGCTACCTAACCTAACATCCAGTGCTGTTATTACTAAGATGAAACGTCATTTCTCAGTCCATGGTAGTCCACATAAAGTTGTTTCTGACGACGGTTCTCAGTTTACCAGTCAGTTGTTTCAGAGAATTTCTAAAGAGTGGGACTTTATCCATGTTACTAGCAGTCCTGAATATCCTCAGTCAAACGGCCTTGCTGAGTACAGTACAGAGTGAAAAGAAGTTATTGGAAAGGTCAAAGCGTGACAATACAGATATTTTCTTGAACTTTCTTAATTTCAGAATTATATACTGTGACAACCTACTTGGCTCGCCTACTCAGAGACTTCTGTCTAGGCAAACCAGAGCAACCTTGCTATCAGTTCTAGTTTGTTGGTGCCTAATGCTAAAAACAACAGAGCAATCAAAGCCCAACTTTTTAAGAAGCTTTCTTCTCAGAAGTCCAGCTATGATAAAACGAGCAAATTTCTTCATCAGTTAAAAGAAGGAGAGCGAGAGAGAGAGCGAGAGAGAGAGAATGCAAATGGCGTAAGTCTTTGATCGAATTGGTCAAGTGAGAGGTACATGTACCATGTCGAGATCCTACTTAGTGGAATTTGAGGGTATAGAGTACAGGAGAAACTGCAGACATCTTCTTCCTGTATCAGAAACGAAATCACGGCATAATACCTGTGATACAGACTCTAGATCTCAGAGCAACCCTGACAGTGTTTGTACCGAAGAACATGTCTCAGTATCCATTCCTGTTACTGATGATGTCCCAGATGTCTCCAAAGTTGAACATTCCTTGAAGACAGTCCCCATTGCTAGGTCCAATTCTGACTTTTATGCTACATGGTCAGGTAGTATTTCAAGACCTAGTGTAAAATACACAGCAACCTGGACATGATTGTTTTCTGTGTGCCTAATTTTGTATGATTGCATGTCAAATTAGTTCTGTATAATTGCATGTCAAAAGATCATTTCTGTAAATTGCATGTCATTGAATACTGTCATTTCGTATATGGGCTATTTCTCAGAGGGGACGATGTAGCTCAGAGCATGTGTATATACCTTTAAGAAGCATTTCCAGATGTAGCACGTGCATATAAATACTGAGTACGTGCAGGCAGAAATGCCATTTTGAGAGAACAGCCAGAGTGTTAATATGTATGAGTGCAGTAGACAGTCTGTTTATAAGTTGAAGTTTAAGTTACAAAGCCTCATTTCTGATGTATTTGTGTGTAATAAAGCTGCTTGAACAGAACCCATAAATGTTCGTCTGTTTTATCTTGACCAGATGAGCAACACAAGGGAGCCTTCATGATGGTTCATATTTGGTAGCTTGGATCAGACTTTAAACTTATGACAAGAATACATGAAGGTATGCAACAGTAAAAAGTTGATTGTGAGACCAGTTACCACTCTAGTGAGTACAGGATGACACTTTAACTAAAATGAAAGAGGTATTTCAATGGGAACAAAATTAAATTCCTATTTCTCAGTAAAAGTATTATGAGTTGTTGCAGCTAGATTTTTCAATCAGCAGCTTCTTTCCTTTTTATCTGCCTTAAAGGATATTTTCCTTACACCTTGCACTGTACCTGACAGTCAGCCTCCTGCTCTTAGAAAGGCTGATTAAGTTATAAAGGTACTTCAGATCCACAAGTGACTGCTTTTGATCCTAAAGCAGATCTTGCTGTGATTTCTTTATCAAAAACTGCTTTTGCTAAACAGATAGCCAGTTCTAATCTCATTTCCTCCACCAAGGATGGGAATGCTTTTCATAGATTTGGGAAGAAAAGGTATTCTGCTGCTGCTTTAACATTCAGAATTTTAAACTAGGTTCACATGTTGAAGTTTTTGAAAATGTAGGTAATCAAAATAAACACAACCAATCCTTGGTATACAACTGACCGCTCCACAACTTGTAGTCCGGTGAAAATTTAATTTATTCCAAGATACACAAAACTTCTGCTCGACCACAATGGTGTAGAAATGCAATAATAATCCCAACAGTAATAAAATAAGCGCTTTCATCTGTGCTCTTGTCAGACTTTATCAAACTGTAAATTTCCTTCATCATTACTGTTTTATACAATAAAATGTCCTAATTAGTATCCAATTAACATTTAAAAACACAAGTCCATTAAAAAGGTAGCTCCCCTCTATAAAAATAGAAAACCACAGTTGTAATTATAAATACAAAAGTAAAAACACTGTTAAAAGTATGAATAGAGACTAACCGAAAAAACTAAGTACCTAAATTGGGTACATTTTTGTAAAATCTCTTTTGTATTTTTATAATTTTCTAGCTCTTTGTTTTAAAACAGGTCGAAGAGACAAGTACTCATTAATACCTGGGGCTTCTATTGCATTTAAGGTTAACTGCCAATGCAGTTCCCTAATTTCTGTCTCGTTCCCCTAGTCACCCCCTCTTATGTTCATTTTAACTATCTCTAGTATACCAAACTTGAAACAGGTAAAATTGGGGCATAATTGTGAATTTTTGAAGAAGGCGTTATTCTTATTCTGTGTTTCCATGGCGTATGTATGTTCGTATATTCTTTGTCTAAGGGATCTTTCTGTTTTCCCCACATAAAAATTGTGGCAACTCTGACATAAAGCAATATATATCACCCCTCTTGTTTGACAATTGCCACCAGCGAATTTGATTGTATCTATCCATTCTCTTAGTTTATATTCACTACTTTCCAAAATTAATGAACATTGATTACACCTACCACATTTATTAGTAGGTCTGGTTATACTCAGTTGTGTAGGGTGTTCCACAATTCCCATTTTTTTCTATGTAGTCTGCTCCTTCTCATTTCTAAAGATCCCAATTCCAGTTGTTTTATCTCTGTTAGTAAAATCACTACTTCCAGAAAAGTTGGTCTAGACTTTGATTTCCATTTTCTAGTAATTCCTTTTTTGGCAGCCACCATAATTAGATTCAGCAAGGCTTTACTATGTCTAGGCAATTCTGATTCTGTATCATAACTCAAAAAAATCATCTCTCCAGTCACTCCAGTCCATTCACCCAGCATCTCCAACAGAGCTGTCTGCAGGGAATCCCTAAAGTCTGCCAGCTCATTACTCTCACAAAAAATATTCCCAGCTATGTCTTACTTGCCCGTCATACCTACAACATTTGCTATCCACCTGAGGAACAATTCTGTGGAGTCTACTTGGGGTATAAAAATAGCTATGTAAACACTTCCAGGCAAAGGTTCTAAATCTTCTAGACTTTGTTGCATATTTGGGTATTTGGGAGATATACATATATCCCCATTGTCTCTTTGTGAATTGCTTATCCAATCTCTCTTCTAAATCCTTTCTAAGCTCCTCTGATTGAGTCTTATAATTACCATGCAATATTTTCTATGCTTTACTAATTATTACTTTTTAATGGCAGCTTCTGTTCTAGATTATATTAAAAACTCTACCAGGGCTGTCTTTCATTTAGGAGCCCCCTATTTCTTTCTCTTTGCCTATACTCTGATATCAATCCTTGATAGGGAAGGCAATCTCTAACTTGCAGTCCAAATAAATTATTGGCCTCTTTCCATTCTATTACCTTTCTCTTTCTAGTTATTTGCTCCCCAATACCTTGGTTCCTTTGCCAGTTTTCTCCAATAATTTCCAGCCCCCCTCTTGCGTATTATCTGTATCACTGACCACAGTCATCTCTATCGGCAAAATTCTCTTTTCTCCATTCTAGTGCTGGTTTGGTTCTTAGAATACTACTTGCTATTTTATGAATATAATACTCTGTATGATTTTGTTTGTTCTCCTTAAGAGTCTGCATCCAAAATCCCAATCTCTCCTTATTTATTGAGCTTCCTCCCTGTGTTAGCATCATTCCTTTCCACTTTGAATTATAGCTTTCTGCTTGTTGCTCTAAAATGGCCCCTCAAATTAGGTAATCCTAGTCCACCTTGTTCTGTTGGTAGAATCATCTTATCCCACTTGACCCTTGCAGTTTTCCCTTCCCAGGTAAAATCTTTCAACTCTTTTTAATTGCTATCCACAACTTCTCCAGTTGATAAAAATATGCCTGACCTGTGTATAAGGCTAAAGGGACTTAAAACATTTTAAGGGCTTGTATCTTAGTATCCGTATCCATATAACAAACTTTCCAGTTTCTCAATTTTTCTATTATCTTCTATTTATCTCTTCCAACATATCCTTAGCTTCCCCCACAGAGTCATTTCTAATCCATACTCCTAAATACTTAATTTTATCATGTCCTCATAAATATGGATATTGTTGGACCAATTCATGTGTGGGTACATAGTTTACCAATATTGCCTTTGTTTTAGCTTCATTAATTTTGTATCCTGAGAAGATTTGAAACTGTCTTAAAATATTCCACAACACTGTAATGTCCCTTTCTGTTTTTTTCATGTATAAAATATCGTCTTCAAATAGAGCCAACTTTTCCTGACTAACCATACCAATTATTTCCTTGACTTTCTGAGTCCATTATTTTCTTCGACAGTGATTCTAAATATAATGCAAACAACAAAGGGGAACGCAGACAAGCCTGCCTGGTTTCTCTACTCAAGCAGAAATTATCGGAGAGGACCCCACCCACTTTAATTCACGCCTCCTTTCCCTCATGTATTCTTCTAATCAGTGTTAGAATTACATCAGGGTGAAGCAAATGCTTCCATTCCCCTGCTCATGAAGTCCCAGTCTACTCTGTCAAGTACTTTCTCTGCATCAAGACCACCAATAAAAGTGGTACTTTCTTACATTCTGCTTCCCTCTGGATCATCAGTGTTCTGTTAATATTGTCAAATGTTTGCCTCCCCTCCACAAAACCACATTGATCCATGTCTATCAATGTCTATCAATTTTGGTATCACTTTTGCCATTCTTTTAGCCATTATAGACATAAATACTTTATAATCATGGTTTAGTATTGAAATGGGCCTGTATAAAGATGGATCTGATGGCAGGCTAGATATTATTGTTACCAAAACCTTCTTCCAGGCTGCTGGTACTTCTCCTCCTCTTAAAATACTGTTAAACAAAACCTTCCAGTTCTTTATCAGTTTATCTGAAGTAGTTTACTTCATTTGATCTTCAACCTGTGGGTACCGGATCCGTATCGGATCCGAGCCGACAACTTCACAAGCATCTGCTCTGAGCTCCAAGCTCCTCCCCTTACCCATAATACACCACCACTACCTTCCATCCCTCAGATCTTGTTTGCCACGGCTTCCAGCGCATCATGATTCTTAAGCTCCAAGTTGTGAGTAGGTCTTTTTCAAAGTTATTAGTGTTTTTGTGTGTTTGCTGGTAGTATAGGTTTCCTCTCTTCCTCCCCTTCGCTGGTGTGTTGATTTTAGGTTTTGTTGTCTTAGTTTTAGGTAGTTTTAGGTAGTTTGTAGTAGTTAGTCTTCCCTTCCCCCCCTCAGCCTTCTGTGTGCTTGTCTGAGTGTGTGGTGAGTGGAGTGTGTCTCTTAAAAGTTTGTTTCTTGTTGTTTAGTGAGATATGGCTGATCTCCCTAAACAGGTTTTCAAAAGATACACTGAGTGTGGCCACAAATTGTCACCTGCTGACGGTCACACTCTGTGTGTGCTTTGTTTGGGTGAGGCCCATTTAGCTACCGACTGTATTTGTGTGGGTTTTAACCCACACGCCCTTAAGGATCAGAGGGCCAAATTAGTTATGAATGACCTGCTCCCTTCTGCGGAGGCGGCTGGCTCCTCTTCTGCTTCAGTCACAGCTGCTGCTGTGACCGCCTCTCCTTCTACTCCTGTCCTTGCTTCTTCTCCCTCCCAGGCTGAGATTCATCCTCCTGCCTCTAAGCCTATGGAAGCAGAGCATAGAAAAGGCAGAGAGAAGGAGAGAGAGCACAGATCTGAAAATAGAAAGAGGTCCCCTGACCTTTCGACTCCGACTGGACCTCCAACCAAAATTCAGCCTAGGCACCATGACTTCCCTCGGCTTCGATCTCCTAGCTTTTCTCGAGAGCCGGAGGAGCTCAGACCACCCTCTAGAGCCTTGTTCTTCGACTCACGAGGTCAGAGTCCTAGGCTTGGTAGCGGTCCACCCGCAGTCTCTCTGAAGTTGACATGGATAAAATGATGCAGAGATTTATTTGCACACAAATTCAGATCGGAGTCTTGCCGGCCCCCTCTCCCTCTGGAGGGGGGGAGCTAGCTTCCCTTCTTTACACCTATACCTCCTTCTCAGATCCGACCTCCGGTTTTGGAGTACATGGATCCGAGAGTGCCCCTAGTTAGGGGGTCGGTGCCGATGGTACAAGTCTGTTTGATGCCAGCAGCTGCCTGGAGCATGTCGGATCCGACTAGTTCGGATCCGAGTGACTCTCGGAGTCAGAGCCTGGATGTCAGATCTGAAGGGGTGTAGCTGTTTCTATCAGCTCCGACCTTGTCGAGTCACGGCCCCCTCCTCGGAGTGCCGTCTACTTCAGGCCCGGCTCCAATTCCCACATCGGATCCGGGGAGAGCAGTTCCCTTAATGGTGTCCCAGGAAGCTCGCTCTTCCTTGGTGTTCGACGTTGTGGAAAGGGTTCTCTCCAAAGGATCGGGAGCCCCTGACTATATCTTTGGACTCTGCCCCAACTCCTTCTGCTTTGTGTGTGAATCCCATCATTTTACCACAGGAACAGCCTGTGCTCGAGGAGCCCCAGGTGTTTCCCCCTGAGGAGCAAGAAGTGGTTTGCGAGTTACCTTCAGAAAGCCCCACCGGAGAGGTTCATCGCAAGCATACATGCAAGAGGAGGCACTTGGACTCCTCCACGGAGTCCCTCACCGAGGACACTGATTTGGATGGTGGGGAAAGTTCTTCCAGATCACCTCCTGAGGATGTCTCCTTTGCTGCAGTGTTCATTGGAATGGGTTTGTATGCTGATTAAAAGAAATGTATGTACCAGCAGCAAGCTGCAGGAACAAATTGTTGATTTACAACAAAGATTGAAAACTGACTCCTCTGAGAGGACTTTTGCCAATAAAATGGGCGAAATCAAGGTAAAACTTGACAAAGCCCAGTCGGATGTAATAATTCGCAAAAAGAAAAAAGAAAACTGGTTCGTGATATGAATGATTTCAGTAGTGGAACCATTTTTTCTTTGCAGCGTGTGCAGCGTTGTGGAAGGGAATAGGTTGGAAGGCAGGAAATCCAGATCCAGAGAATCATTTTGGTCATCGACAGAAGCGCTATCTAAAAAGAGCATTTCTTTTGAGAACATTCGGTCATCAGGAGTGAATACCTCTTCAAATTTATCCCCAGGGACAGATGGGGATGTATCCAGCCAAGGCAATCAACGTAAAGGACAGAAAAATTGGCCGAGGGGCAGGAAATATTGAAAGACCTGAATAAAGGTGACTTTTTTAATAATGTTATTGACATTGACATTTCAGTTGTGTCAGGTTTTTCTGGTGTTACAAGTTCCAATAATGTAAACTTTGGAGCTGATGAACTACCTGAAAACAATGCCGTTCATCTGAGCAATAGTTTAAAAATTGTTAATTTGTCTGATATGCAACTCACAGCAAATACTGTTAGCTTGTTAAGTAAGGGGACGAAGTTTGTTCCAACTAAGTTCCCCACTTTATCTGAAAATTTGCTTACATTTAAAAGTATATTTTAACAAACTGAACAAGCAAAGAACCAGTATGGTAAATACAAATGTATTAGACGAAAGTATTGATGAAGAAACTGAATTTTTGATGAATGTTGCTATATATGATTATGGGGAATGAATTTCATTGTGAAAATGAAGTAAATGATGATTTGCCTAGATGTGATACACTTAGTACAGGTTATGGTAGGTTTAATTTGCCCCCTTTACTATCTTGTAGTAGATTTGTTCCAGCTAAATTATCTGCAGCAGTTTGTACATTTGAACAAGTTCTAATTAAGATGATTGAACTAGAATATACTAAGTTTTGAAAATCAAAAAACTATACAATTTGACTAAACTAGAGTGGTCAGAACTACTCAAGGTCAGGGGGTGTTTAAAGAAGATTGTGTTTAGGCAATCCGATAAAGGTAGGAATTGGGTCATTATGTCAAAGGCCCAATAAGGAAGAATGGCACTAGATTTGTTGGAGTGTGAGGATAATTATTTGCTTTTACCCAATAACCCAATGGTTAAATATAGTGTTGAGCTATTGGACCTGCTAGAAAGGATTGAGAGGTTGGTTTTCTTGACCAAGGAAGATATGAAAAAGTTGGTAATTAAGGACCCATACGATCCTTATTTTTATGTTATACCTAAAATCATAAAAATGTTACCAATCCCCCTGGTAGGCCAATAGTCTCTGGAATTCGTTCCTTTGTGCCCAATGTAGGAACTTTTTTAGATTCAGTTTTAAAGGAGTATCTGTATAGGGTTCCTGCTCATATTAAAAATACACAGGAGTTATGTGAAAAGGTTAGTGCAATAAAATGGAAGAATGATTAGTACTGGGCTTCGGTTGATGTCAATTCACATTACACTTCGATCACAAATAGGTATGGTTTGGAAGCAGTGTTTGATATGGATGATGGACCTAGAACAACTTTCATTGTAAGGTTACTTGAGTTTTGTTTGACTCACATTTATTTTAAATTTGAAAATCGGATCTACTTACAGAAAAAGGGTACAGCAATGAGTGCCTTGTATGCACTCACTTATGCAGTGATATATATATGGGTTATTTTGAAAATTTGTTTATATATACATGGCCGGCATAGGCGAACTAGGCAACCGCCTTGGGCGCCGTACAGGCCGGCCTCAAAAGGGCGCAATTCTGCTGTGAAACGAACGCTAACCGGGAAAGCTGAAAAGACAATAACAAGTACATTTATTTTCAATATTCAGTCAACGCCGCCCATACAGGCTAATGCGCCCACCCCCACTTCAACTTAAGCACGAACGTGATCTCAATCACTGTTTTATTGGAGCGCACGGATGTGGAAGGCGCACTTCCAGAAAATATCCAATACACAAATTCACATGGAACTCGTGAAAAACAGCTGGTAAGATACATAATACAACGGGTCCTCACATTAAATATGCAAAACTGATTTTGGCAGCAAAGAGAATGTGGAGATCAATGTAGTTTTATTTATCAACTGCTATGAAATACACAGTAAAAATTAACTAGGGCTCTGCAATCGCCTTTTGGAAAATACCTTTCCATGTTAACAAATGCTACTTGCATATACCTAGTATTTTTTATCTAGAACTCCGTACTGTTATATTATTATTGCAATTTATTAACATTCTAACTCATTCAGGAAACATAATGCAGGATGATCAGTTCAAGGAGAGGAAACTACTTTAGTTTCTCACCGAGACTGTTCATCTTTTAGGTCTACTAATTTGTGAGCATTCTACGTCATCATGATTACCACGTATCTACACTGATTTCCTCTTATTAAAAATACAAGAACATATTTATGAGTGCTTCTCCCACCCCCTCCTGTATATGGCCATTCGTCCGATTTAGTGATAATAAATGACATGACACCAGAATGTCATTTTAAATTAAATTTCCTTTAGTTAATGTTCTGGTGTAACAGTGAAAAAACTAATATATGTGATAAAATTTGATCCGAAATTGTTTTATCTTCAGCGCTGTTTTATTGTTTGCTGTACTGTAACTGTTAAAGTTCTTCTATTAATAAATGTACCTCCTGCTTTAGGGATGTTTTAACATCCCGAGAGTCAAGAATAAAAAGTTAAAAGACGGACAACTGCATTTAGTAGACTACCACACATCTTACACTTGCAATTAACCAAAAAAAGCTTTATTTTACACTTTGTGTCAGTTTAGCGTCTTGTCTTTATAGAATATCATCAGAGTTTGCAAGAGCCGTTAAACAATATCAACAGATTTAATCAGAACTGATAAAACGACGAGGGAAATATTTTTGTACCATTGATTGTGAGATCTGAAAATCACAGGTGGGAGGATGACATAATGGTTAAGGTGCTTACCTTAAAGAGACAAGGTGCAGGGTTTGATTCTCACATGGGGTAACTGGCTAGCCTTCAAAAGGGCAGTTAGCCTAGTACGAACCTATATAACAACGCTGGAGTGACTATATCACTTTAAAAGTTAAAGCAGTCGCTGTATTGTGTCATTACTTTAAAAAAAAAACTCAAGAAAATCTATCATTATTACACAAAAGGCTTAACATCAGACAATTAATTACATGAATGTGAAGACAAATACAGTGTGTGTTTTTCGTATTACTAAGTTGAGACAAGGTAAAGTGTTTTTCAGCCATTCACTGGCTGTGACCATTACTGTCTGCAACTGAAATGACTCAGGTTGCTAAGTTTTGTTATATGTGAATGAATAGACATTTCACTTTGCTACTTTAAAACTAGCCGAGTGCTTTCCAATTATCAATAGGTTAACTCTTAGAGCAGTATCAATATAGAAGTGCAACAGAAATGGGAGATTAGCTAAAAAAAGGAAAACAGTTCCTGTATGTTTGAGAAATGGTTTTTTAATGTATCTTATTTTGAGCCAACAAAAGTTACATTGAATTATAATCTGGTCTATTTCCCCTTACTAAAACTGTTTACAAGTTGTAAACCTTGTCATTGCTTTGCTGAAGGGATCACATGTAATCTGTTAAGTGTCCAGAAACTATGGAATCTATGGGAACGCATGGGGGAAATCAAACCACATCACCTATCATTCTTTTCTAGACTGATATGCTACAATGATTGTGCCTTACCCAGCACATGCTCATTGGCATGCTGTGCTGTCACCTCTGTAAAAGCCCCATAAAAAGAGAGATCACATAATGACTTTTGCTAATAAAACAATATGCACACAATATTATAACACTGATCAACAAATGACATTGTAATAATTGGCTTACAATTTGTTCCTTCAGCCTTGATGCTTGGAACCCAGGCACTACATTTGTATTTTAACTTGTTATTTGTAGGAATCTATGTGACTGTGATGTTAGTTAGTCATTTTTTTTTGGGGGGGGGGGGGTGTAGACATCTGAGTCATCCAGTACAAAATGTCTTCAGTTGTATTGCCATTTTCTCTTCAGGCAGCCAGAACCAGTAGTTCTTTACAGTGGGATGCATGCCATTGTACTAATAGTGTCACAGCATTTTGGCATAGTGGTGTGGTTCTATACAAAGAAAATAGAGAAAGGGAATGATCTTGCACTTTTCAAACATTATCTGAATGTATGGGTAGCTGCAAATTGACCTCTGGTTTAGCAGTCTCGTTCTTGGCTGTGGCAAAATGTAAATATTCTGCTCATATTGATTTTTATTTTATTTTAAATTTGACTGTGATAGTCCGACTGGATACATATCCATTTTCAGCAGAGGCCCCGGGAGAAAAGCTCCAAACTTAAAGACAAGCAAGTTACAGTATATGCACAAACATGGTATTAACGTACAAGTTAATCTCACATTTCAAGCGTATGAATACAGTTTATATGCAGAAGTGTATATAAATATGTTGGTCTCTTATCAAACCTATAGTTGTAGCTTGTATGCAGAGTATCTGCAAAGATATTAGTTTCTCTTTTCAAACCTTACTGTAAGAGGGTAGTTGCTATAAATAAAATTGCAGGATTATGGAAGTGGATGAGGCTTTACTCAGGGTTAGAGCAAGGACATAACCAGTGAGTTTTAAAATACTGTTGAGATTTTTTTGAACTGATTAAGGGAGGGGATCACAGTAAGTTCAGATGGGAGCGAATTCCTGGTTTTGCCTACTGAATTAGGGTAAGTAAGAGTAACTGGTGATTAACAATGTCAAAGGCCTTGGAAAGATGGAGAAACAGAAACCGATTGTTACGGATGGAATTTATGACATTTAGAAAAGGAGAGGATGGCTGAGGTGGTACTGTGCTGTGGTCTAAATCCATGCTGGGAGTTGGCCAGAAGATTATTTTGAATAAGTTAGTGTAAGAGTTTATGGATACACTTTTCCATAATTTTAGAAAGAGGGGAAAGGATAGCTATTGGTCTATAGTTTTTTCAGTTCAATGAAGCTGCCACCTTTATGGATGGGTATGCCATGGGATATTTTCTGAATAGAGGCTTCAGTTATTCTGTTTGTTATGTTTTAAAACTTGGGTATATTACATTAAAATGTTTTGTTGTGAAAGGTTCAAAATAGTGATTTGCAATGTTCTTTTACAGTCACATTTGTTACCACTTCTATGTTTAGTTGGGTGATTGTCGGAGTCACACCATCTCCCTGCAATGACAATACCTTGCTGTTCAACAAACTCTGTGATGGTTCCTGTTTGTCTTGCTCTGTCAGTTTTCTTCAAACAAATATACGGATAATTCTAATTGCAAAGTCTTTCTTGATGGTTTTGTTTTAGGGGAGGCTTAGTTGACAGACTTTTCTCTACTTTAAGTGCTAACTGCAAGGACACTGCATGTGAGGAGAGTACAGTGGTATCTCAATCTTTTGAAATGACAGTTCATAGCCTCTAAAACATGTTCCTTATCCTCACTAGCCCTCTTTAAGAGGAACCTGGACAACTGGATGGGAGACTGAAAATATGCCCGTGGGATCCCACCTCTGTCCCTGCTGCTGGACAGGGAAAACAGGTGCTGACTTTGTGTGTGCATGGGTGAAATTCTTGTCTAGGTTTTAGGGCCTCCATGCCAGTAGCCTAGTGACCCATCTGTGGGCGTGGCTCAATTAGGGGTGTTCTTTGAGTTCGGTGTGGATGGGGCTTAAGGGGCGCCAGAGCAGTACTTCGCCTAGGGCGCTGTTTCAGCTAAGGCCGGCCCTGTATATATAACACTGTTTTTTGGAGAGAAAAAGTTATGCTGTACAGTAGATTTATTGATGACATGTTCTTTGTGTGTAAAGGTTCACCTTTAGAGTTTGAGCATTTTATTGAAGGATTAAACACAAATGCTTGTGGTATTAAATTTTCAACATGTTTTGGTAACACTGCTATACAATTTTTGGATGTTGAATTTTATGTGGATGAACATTGTGCCATTCAATATAAGCCATTTATGAAGCCCACAGCTGTTAACAACTTTCTTTTTGCTACAAGTATGCACCCCCCACATTTAATAAGTACTTTGCCCCTAGGGGAATTCAAGCAAATTGCTCATAATACTTCTGAGGAGAAGTAGAAGGTAGCATTTCTGCTGGATACAAGAGATAGGCTGTTGGTAAGGGGTTATGATAGAGAAAAATTGGATAGTGATTTGAAGTACTTACAAACAGGTGAAAGGCTTCAATCAAAAAATAGAGGGCAATTAGAAAATAAAAATTTGAAACCTACATACCAAGGGCAATACATATATTTTGGTTCGAAATTCTCACCTTTTTCATCAATTATGAAAGAGTTGATATTGGGTTTATGGCATTTAGTATGCTTAGATGAGACAGTTGGGGATTTATTCCCAGGCTTGGTAAAATTTTCATAGGGAAGATATTCTAATCTTAAAGAATTGTTAAACAAGCCTTTACATTTTTTAGAAAATAGAATTATGGGATCTTTTTCTTGTGGAAAATGTAAGGTTTGTAAGAAAATAAGGAAATAAGGAATATCTCAGGCAGTTTCATCAATGGACATAAATTTATAAGTATACCATTGGGTGTGGGTGTGAAAGAACAAAGTGGTATATAGGTCAAACGAAAAGAGCCGCCAAAGTTAGAATTTTGGAACATTTGGGTGATATTCTGAATAAGAATTCTAAGAGTCCTGTGGCAGATCATTTCTGCAAAGTACATGGGGGAGATGATTGCACCTTCATTTTTAGTGTTCTGGCAAGTCCATTTCAAGTGAAAAGTGGTGAGCTTAATAAAAATTGAATGTGCTTGAAAGTAAAATGATTTTAAACTATGGGACTTTGACACCCAGAGGGTTAAATTTGGAGGTGGATTATGTTTAAACTGATGGTGTTTATACATAGAAACATTTATTTTATGTGTGTGTGTGTGTGTGTGTGTGTGTGTGTGTGTGTATATATATATATATATATATATATATATATATATATATATATATATATACAGTTTTTGAATATATATGTATTTATTAGTGTACACAATATTTGATATTTACATATTAAGTATTTATGTATTAAATGTTTGTATTTTGATAGTTTGAAAGTGGAATTCAAATTTTATATAAAGGTTTGATGAAATAGGTATGGATCACTTTGAAAGAGTTGCAGCAGTGGGATATTTAAAAATGTAAGGGTAATAGGATAATTAATTAACTAATTAATGTGTCAATGATGGGATTACAACCTGGTATAAATGTAGTATTCATTGTGATGTATGTATTCTTGAAGGCGAAAGGCCGAGGTACCAGATTTCTTGGTGGAAGTAAAGAATTCATCTACTACCTTCACTGCTGTGTGTTTTTTTTCCTTCTGTTTTGGTGGTAGTGTGTTTTACAACCATTGCAATCCAGTCAGACAACATGTCAGTGGTCTGTTATATCAGCAAACAGGGAGGGACCAGATCTTAGCCCCTTTGTCGCAAGGCCATGAGAGTTTGGGAATGGGTGATCTCCACCGGTCGTTTTCTGGTAGCAATGCATATTCTGGGACGGCCCAGCATTCTAGTGGACAAACTAAGCCGGACTATTCTGATGCCTTACGAGTGGTCTCTGAATCCTTCAGTAGCAGAATTGGGGTCAGCCTTGCTGCGATCTCTTCACATCTCCTTCCAATGTGAAGTGCAGTGAGTTCTTCGCTCTGAACCCCCCGCCGGGGGAGTCCCCCAGAGACACTCTAGTCCATGCTTGGCCTCCTGGTCTTCTTTATGCTTATCCTCCTGTCCCCCTTATTCCGAAGTTCCTACAGAAAGCTTGTCGACTGGGGAGCAAAGTGATCCTCATTGCCCTGTTTTGGCCTCGCCAGGTATGGTTTCCCTTCCTTTGGTCTCATCTTCTAGCTCCTCCTTGGATCTTGGATCCCATTCAGGATCTCATTTCGCACACCTCAAGGGTCCTTCATCCGAATCTGGACAGTCTAAAGCTCACAGCTTGGCTGCTCCAGTTTCCTTAATCACTAGGACTCCCGGATTGTCTTCTTCGGTCAGCTCATAAGTCGTCCACCAGGAATATTTATCACAGCAAATGGAAGTGTTTTTCCTTTTGGGCTTCTCAAAGGAGTTTAGATCCTTTCACGGCTCCCATTCTGGCTATTCTTGATTTTTTGGCAAATATTTTTCAACAAGGGGCTAGCTCGTCTATGGTCAAGGTTCAACTAGCCGCCATTTCTCATTTTCATGAGGGTGAGAATTATCCTTTTTAAGCCTCTTCCAGATTGTGCAAAGCCTTTATTAAAGGTACCTTTCTCTTATATCCTCCGGTCAAAGATTCCATTCCCCGTGGGACCTTACTATGGTACTTCAACCATTGGTTGCTCCTCCATTTGAACCTGCAGCAACCACAGATCTTAAGTTTTTGTCTTGGAAGACAGCCTTTCTAGTGGCTATCACCTCTGCTAGGAGTGTTTCAGAACTTCAGGCGTTGTCTGTCAAGGTTCCATACATGATTTTCCACAAGGACAGGCTTTCTCTTTGCACCAATCCTTCTTTTCTCCCAAAAGTAGCATTGGAGGTTAATATCAATCAAGCTATCACTTTACCTGTTTTCTTTCCAAATTTTACAAACAAAATGGAATATAAGTTGCATTTGTTGGATGTTCATAGACAGTTACGGTTCTGTTTGCACAGGACCAAAACTTTTCATAAATGTGACCAGTTGTTTGTGTCTTTTTCTCCAAGGTCACCATTGCTAGGTGGATCTCCCTATGCATCCTTCAGATCTACAAGGATAAAGGTTTGTCTCCTCCAGGTTAGGTTAAAGGTCACTCGACTAGGTCCGTGGCTACTTCTGCAGCCTTTTGGTTGAGAGTATCCTTAGACAACATTTATTCTGCGGCTACTTGGTCCTCATCTCATACTTTTATTTCTCACTATAAATTGTATTTGATTTATCAAAGGAGTACATCCTTTGTTTTCGTGGTGCTCTGGAATATCCTTCCATGAGGGCCACCCAGGTATTTAGTAGCTGGGGACTCTGTCCCACAGCTTGAAGATCAAATGAAGTAAACTACTTCAGATGGAACTTTATGGTGAGTACATACATTTTTTTCCCCTCCTACCTTCCAAATTTCCACAGGAATACCATCTGTTCCTGGGGACTTTACTGTAGATTGGTTATACATAGCCATTTTTATCTCATCCCTTCCTATCTGTTACTAATTGAGCCTCATCTACCTGTAACTTTGGCATATTTAATTCTTCCATAAACATTTCCATTTGTACCTTTTCCTGATTTCTGTATTTCTATGCTTTATACAAATTTTCATAAAATTTCCAAAATATTTGTAATGCTTCTACAGGGTCCACTTGCCTTTGTCTTTGTTGATCATTTCCATGATAATTAATTTTGTGACTTTGCATATTAAACTCATCAGTCAGGTCTGTAGTTTCCAGGGTCGGTTGATGGTCCACCCTTATGAAGTGGGATGTAGTCCTCCATTCTTGTGGTGCAAAGCCTGTTTTGAAGCTATAGTTGAACAGTGTCCTGATAGGTCATGTTTCAGGCTATTTTGAAGGCATTTCATAAAACACAAATAAAGTACTACTGAAAAAAAAATGGCTTCAGGAAACAGTCAGTTAGTTTTAAGGTGCATAAAGCGCTTTTCGTTTAATAAAATAAACTTCCTCAGATCTGTTGAAGTTTATTTTATTAAACGAAAAGCGCTTTATGCACCTTATGACTGTTTCCTGAAGCTATTTTCTTTTCAGTAGTATTTTGGAGGCATCCTAGTATATTGTTGGGGCACAATGAGGCTGTGTTTTTGGCCTTAAGAGAGCGCCACCAGGACCTGCTTCCTGTTAATAGTTGGAAGGCTTGTGCTAGTAGGTATTTCATGGAAGCAGGCAGGGAGGAGTTGGGGTGAAGTTTGAGCTGAATTTGTCAGCCAGCAAATTTGCTATGCCTTTCTGCTCAGTGTAGGTGGCACCACTGACCACCAGTTTGGCACCCTGGTATGTGGTGCCTTTGAGGTTTTGGACATAGCTGTAGAGGGCCTTATGGTCCTTTTAAACTGTGAATGAAGCTATCTTGACATCGTAATTGGCCTTGTTGAACTTTGTCCTTTTAGTTTCCAAATTAGTGTGATTAGAGAGGTCCTATCATTATGAGAATTGCTGTTCCTGATTTTAGCCATGAAATTTTTCATTTTGTTATGTACCGTATTAAGGTTAGGATTCCACCAGTGTGGTTTGTTTTGGGATTACGTCTAGTAAGTGCAGCAGCCTGTATACAGCCATTTACATTGTTGTACAGGGTCTCTGTGAACAATTCTGCATAGGTTGCCGTGAGCTCTGAGTTGGGTGGGGCAATGAATTTTGTCAAACTATTGAGCTGATGTCAGTCTTCACGTAATCCTTGACTGTGTGTTCGGTTCTGAGCCTCAGAACCGACTCTGCCATTTATTTCAGCTCGTGCCTTGCAAACTCTCAAGCTAGGCTTTTACCCATAATACTCCTCTCAAAATTACCTCAGATCTTGTTTGCCACTCCATGTGTCAGACATGTTCGACCACTCTCGAGTCTTGGCTTAAGATTTAAGTAAGTTTTCTTATCTTAATATCCATATATGAAGTAGTTAACTTCATTTGATCAGCAACC
Organism: Protopterus annectens; assembly: GCF_019279795.1. NCBI lineage: Eukaryota > Metazoa > Chordata > Ceratodontiformes > Protopteridae > Protopterus > Protopterus annectens. Next base: position 758,947,026 of record NC_056734.1, read on the forward strand.
TGTGGGTATCGGATCTGACCTGGATCCGAGCCGGCAGCTTTCCAAGCTTGAGATCCGAGCTCCAAACTCCTCCCCTTACCCACAATACCCTGCCATCTCCTTCCAACCCCCAGATCTCATTTGCCGCAGCTTCTACAAGCACAAGTTACGAGCTTCTGGTTAAGAGTTAGTGAGTAATTGTTAAAATAATTTCTTTACGATTTCTTTTTTGTGAGTAGTGTGTGTGTGTGTGTGTGTGTGTGTGTGTATGTCAGATTGTTCACTTATCGACCTCCCCTTTTCCTTCTTATCTTAGTTTTTTAATACTTAATACTTCTATCCCCACCCTTAGTCTTGTGTGCGTGAGTCCATGTGGTAAGTGTCTAGGATGGCCGAAGGCCCTAAGGCCATTTTCTCTAAATGCTCTGAGTGTGGCCATAAGCTCTCCCCAGCCGATGACCACACTCAGTGCGTTATTTGCCTGGGGGTTGCGCACCTCTCATCAGGCTGCCATATTTATGCAGCTTTTAACCCCCGGGCCCTGAGGGATAGGAGGAACAAGCTTATCCTGGCAGGTCTTATACCCTCGGACTCGGCTTCTTCCTCCTCTCCCTCAGTGGCTTCAGCCGTGGCTGCAGCTGTTCAGCCTGCTACCTTGTCTCCCCTGGCTGGGACTCAAACTCCCGTTGTTTGCCAGGGAGAGAAAGAAACAAGGAAAATAGAAAGGAGAGAGAGGGAGAAAGAGAAGGAGAGAGACAGAGAGAGGGAAAGAGATAGAAGCACAGGAGCCACAAGCGGTGGGCTGTCAGCCCCTTCGGCCTGCCAGCTAAACTCCTTTCTTCCCCTCAGAAGATTCCCCAGTCTTCCCCATCTCGGCTCTGCTCTCCACGCTTCTCGCCGGAGCCAGAGGAGGAGCCCTGGCCATCTTCGAGGTCGTCGCAGCGGCTCTCCAAGCCAGCTTCGGCGGCCTCATCTAGGTCTACCCGAAGCCTCTCCGATGTCGACATGGACTGTATGATGCGTCGCTTTCTACAGATCCAGATGCAGATGGGAGTGCTCCTGCCCCCCCCCCCTCCGGGGGGAGTTCAGCCACTTTTTTCGCACCCATAGCTCCTTCTCCGATCCACTGTCGGGTTTCAGAGCCGTCGGATCCGAGTAGTCTCGGAGCCGGGGAGTCGTCGGCACTGATAGTGGTTGCTAATTCGATGCCGGCTGTGCCTTCGAGTTTGCCAGATCCTTTTCCGGATCCGAGCTCTCGGGGCCGAGGGCCAGGCGTCGGATCCGAGAGGGCTGGTGCATCTTCGGCTCCGTTGCGGTCGACGCATACCTCTCTTTCGGATCCGATCGCTTCGGGTCCGGCTTCGGTCCCCACGTCGGACCCAAGGGTGTTGATCACGGATCCCAGACAGAGCGGTTCACCCTCGGCATTCGACATGGTGGAGAGGGTTCTCTCGAGAAATTCGAGACCCCCTGCTCTTACTACGGGTCCAGCCACCACTCCATTGCATATGGGCTTGTCCTCCATCATCTGGTCCCGGGGACAGCCTGCGTTAATGTCCCAGACAGTTCCTTCGGAGGAAGAAGACCCTGTTAGTGAGCTCTCCTCGGACAGCCCCCCTGAGGAGATCCCTCACAAACGCAAGTGTAAGAGGAGGCACTTGGACTCCCCCGAGTCCCTCACGGAAGACACCAACTTAGAGGAAGGGGAAGGTTCCCCCAGGTCACCCCCCCGAGGACGTTTCATTTGGAGACATTATGGAAATGCTGCGCTTAAAGGTGGGTGGGCAGCCCAAAAGCCTTCATCGGATGAGTCAGTGTTTCTGGAGGCATTCGACGCAGGCCCATCTACCTCTTGGGTGTCCCCTCCAGCCGACCCCCTGGTGGACCTGATCACTACCAGGGCGTGGAAGGAATCGGACACTGTAGAGCCAATCCCCAGGAGGCCTGATAAGATTCTTAGCCCCCCGATGGATAGGACAGCGTGGAGCAAAGGTTCCCTGGTAGATGCCATGGTGGTAGCGGCTGCCACCAAGAAGGAATTAGCACAAGATAGTTCCTCGGTCCAACCTCCTGATAAGGAGTCTCGGACGATGGACCGTATTGGAAAGTGGATGTTTGCTTCAGCTGCCTTCTCTATAAGGCCGCTGAGTTACTTGGCCCATGTTATTAGGCTTCAGCGAGATCTGGTCAAAGAATACGCTGAGTCTCCCCCAGAGTCCATGTCGGCCGAGGACAAATGAGCTTTCTCGACTCGCATGGCCACTCTAAAAGCTGTGTCAAGCACGTCTGTGCAGCTACTCTCCCATGCCACGGAGAGAGCTGCTAGAGCCAGCGGATCAGGCATCATTTTAAGGTGTCACACCTGGCTCCGACTTTGCGGAACCTAATGCTCCCTTTGACGGTTCTACCCTATTCGGGAAGACTGTCTGAGATATGCTGGTTCAGAGTGAGAAAGACGGAAAGACGCTGTCTGCCGTCAGAATCCGCTTCTCGGCTCCTCAAAGGTCCTTTTCTAGGAACCAGAGAGGACAAAAGAAGATGTCGTTCCAGAAGTCTCAGCAGTCTCGTTACTCTCCGGACCCTTTGTCCTTCAGAGGCAGAGGGAGACAAAGTGGACGCCAGCCCAGAGGCAGAGGGGGCCCAAAGAATTTTGGGTTATGAGAACCCTTCTCTGATCGACCCACGCAGCAGCCCTGAGGGGTTGCCCGACTGCTCCTCTCTGGAGGCAGTCGGGGGGCATTTTTTCGAAGCACCTGGCACAATGGGAGTCTATCACGACAGATATCTGGGTGCTTCATGTAATATCCAGAGGTTACTCTGTCCCCTTCGTAAACTTACCTCCTTGATCGAGGCACCTCCCCGATGTACCACTCAGTCAAAGGGAGGCTGCAGCTTTAGAAATAGAAAAGCTGCTAGAAAAAAGAGCCATCCAGCACGTCCCCCCAGATCAGTTCGGGTTAGGCAATTACTCCAGGTTCTTTTTGGTGCCAAAAAAGACGGGGGACTTGAGGCCAATCCTCGACCTTTCTACTACGAACCTCTTCATTGCCAAGGAGAAATTCCGGATGGTCGCACTTCAGTCTATTCTCCCCTTGTTGTAGGAGAACGACTGGATGTGCTCCATAGGCCTCAAGGACGCGTACTACCACATTCTCATGGACAGGCATTCCAGGAGGTTCCTCCGCTTTCGGCTAGGGGCCAGTCACTTCCAGTTCAGGGTCCTACCCTTCGGCCTCACCACAGCCCCCCAGGGTGTTCACCAAGGTCGTAGCGGTTGTAGCAGCCCACCTGAGGGTTCTGGGAATACTGTTTTTTCCATACCTAGATGACTGGCTCCTTACCGCCCCCACCAAGCATCTACTTTGCTTAGCCAGGGATTGTTTCCTGCTCCTGGCTTCCCAGTTGAGGATCACTATAAACCACAGGAAATCATTTCTTCAACCTGCTCAAGTCTTGGACTTCATAGGGACCAGGATAGACACGCTTCAAACCAAGGCCTTTTTGACGTCAGACAGACTTCGCAGCTTGACCCTCCACATCTTAGCCCTCCTTTAATTTCAAGCCCCATCGGCGGAATTAGTCCTGAGAGCTTTAGGGTCCATGGCAGCGGCAATCAATCTTTCGCCGTTAGCGCGCTTACACATGAGAGTCCTCCAGTGGACCTTGCAGGTTCAGTGGTCGATCCTTCAGCATCTGTTGGACTCTCCGATCCGCCTCAGCAGAGTTTGCAGGGATTCCCTCCTGTGGTGGATCCAGTCTCGGGAACTTCGGGAAGGATGACCATTTATAATGCTGCAACCCCAAGCCACGGTAACCATGGACGCTTCTCTCCTTGGGGGGGGGATTGCATGGGCAGGACTGTCCAAGGTACGTGGACTCAGACAGAGACCGTGCTGCATATCAATGTTCTGGAGATGAGAGCGGTTTTTCTAGCGTTGCAGGCCCTTCATGCCCTTCTCCCTCCAGGGACTATTGCAATTCAGACAGACAACATGTCAGTGGTCTGGTACATCAGCAAACAGGGGGGAACCAGGTCTTACCCTCTGTGCCGAGAGGCCATGAGAGTTTGGGATTGGGCGATATCCACCAACCATTTTCTGTTAGCAATGCACATTCTGGGATGGTCCAACATCCTGGCGGACAAGCTGACTCGAACTATCCTCTCACCTTACGAGTGGTCTCTGAACCCTTTAGTAGCGAATCAGATCTTCCGCAAGTGGGGCCAGCCTTGCTGAGATCTCTTCGCATCGCCTTCAAACGTGAAGTGCAGCGAGTTTTTTCGCTCTAATCCCCCCCCCCCCCCCCCCACCGGGGGAAAGCCCCAGAGACGCTCTAGTTCATGCTTGGCCATCCGGTCTTCTTTATGCTTATCCTCCTCTTCCATTGATGACAAAATTCTTACAGAAAGCTCGTTGGTTGCGGAACAAAATTATCCAAATAGCCCCATTCTGGCCTCGTCAAACCTGGTTCCCTTTTCTACGGTTTCACCTCATAGCTCCTCTTTGGACCTTAAATCTCATTCCGGATCTGATATCTCACCCGTTGGGGTTGGAACCCCCGAATCTAGTCGACCTCAAGCTCTCAGCTTAGTTGATTCGGTTCCATTAGTTGCTAGGACTCCTGGTATCTCGTCGGCAGTGAGATCCATCCTGGTAGCGGCTCATAAGCCCTTTACCAGGAAGGTTTACAATAGCAAATGGAAGCGTTTTTCCATCTGGGCCTCCGATAGGAATTTGGACCCTTTCACGGCTCCTATTCCAGCAGTGCTTGCTTCCTATCTCACATCTTTCAACAAGGGGCCAGTTCTTCTACTGTAAAGGTACAGATGGCTGCTATATCCCATTTCCACATTGGAGATCATTTCAGTCCCTTGGCCTCCATTAAGATCTGTAAGACTTTCTTAAAAGGCACTTTTCTCTTAAGGCCTCCCATTAGAAATGCCGTTCCCCCATGGGACCTGACTTTGGTCCTTCAGGCTCTCACCGGATCCCCCTTTGAACCTGCAGCTTCGGTTGAATTGAAATTCCTATGTTGGAAAACTGCCTTCTTAATAGCTATCACCTCAGCCAGAAGGGTGTCAGAACTTCAGGCCCTCTGTATTAAACCCCCATATCTTGTCTTCCATAAAGACAGGGTCTCTCTCAGGACTAATCCAACCTTTTTACCTAAAGTGGCTTCTGAGGCGAACATCAATCAGTCTATTAATCTACCATTTTTTTTCCCTAACTATCAGAATAAAGGGGAATATAAACTTCATTTTTTAGATGTGCATAGACAGTTACGTTTTTATTTGCACAGAACAGCTACCTTTCGAAAATCTGAGCAGCTCTTTGTTTCTTTTGCAAAGCCCTTCTTGTGGAAGCCTGTGTCGAAGGTGACTCTAGCCAGATGGATCTCTAGCTGCATTTTACTTTCATACAAGATTTCTGGTCTGCCTGAGCCCTTAGGCGTCCATGCTCACTCAACCCGTTCAATGGCTACTTCTGCTGCCTTTTGGTCAAAGATTCTCCTGGATGACATTTGTTCTGTGGCTACTTGGGCCTCTTCACATACCTTTATCTCTCATTATAAGCTGGATTTGATCTCCAGAGGTAGAGCAACCTTTGGATCTGCAGTGTTCCGGAATATCCTTCCTTGAGGACCACTCAAGTGTTTCGGTAGCTGGGGACTCTGTCTCACAGGTTGCTGATCAAATGAAGTTAACTACTTCAGATAAAGAAGTTATGTACTCACCATAACGTTCCATTTGAGTAGGTAACTTAATTTGTCAGCAACCGACCCTCCCACCTTCCCACTAACCAGGTTCTTTAGATACCTGGACCATAGTTTGGTCCCAGTTTTTCTTAAACCTTAGGTTAGGTTTTACCTTTCAGGTTGTGGTATTGTCTTGTGATATTGTATAAATGGGCAAATGCGATCTGGGGGTTGGAAGGAGATGGCAGGGTATTATGGGTAAGGGGAGGAGTTTGGAGGTCGGAGCTCAAGCTTGGAAAGCTGCCGGCTCGGATCCAGGTCGGATCCGATACCCACAGGTTGCTGACAAATGAAGTTACCTACTCAGCTGGAACGTTATGGTGAGTACATAACTTCTTTTTTTCTCTTAATAAGGCCTTTTTTGCCCTCTAGTATATCATTTTCTCTACCTGCTCCTCTTGTTAGCTAATTTCCGTGTGTATGCTTGTCCCTTTCTCACTCTCTACTCTACCGTTGGTAGTTTTCTTCGTAGTACCATTGCTAGTACTCCTTCTTTTTACCTTTAAAGGCATTCTTTCCTTACAATAGTTGGTATTTTTCTCTCCCTTTAAAAAAAAAAACATTGCTAGTACTCCTCCTTTTTATCTTTAAAGGCATTCTTTCCTTACAATAGTTGGTATTTTTCTCTCCCTTTAAAAAAAAACACTTTATTTTCTGTGAGTTGGTGTGTGTGACTATTTCATTTTTTTTCATTATGGCCGACAAGGTTGAGTCTCCAGCCAAATCTTCCAAAGGCACCTCAGGTTTTAAATGGTGTCTCAAATGTCAGGATAAAATGCCCAATTCGGATGGGCATACACTATGTTTATATTGTCTAGGCAAAGTTCATTTACAGGAGAGGTGTTCTATTTGTCATCCTTTCTCTACTAGGACACTTACAGAATGTAAAAACAAGCTAATTTTTTAGGGCTGTTGAGATCCATGGCACTGAACGGCAAAGAAGATTTGACACCAACAAAAATTTCGGCGCCGGCTTAAGCTTCCTTGGCACCAAGAGAAAAGCCGGTACTGGAGCAATCACAATTGATCTCACTACTAAGATCCAGGTACTCTCCCTCAATTGATCCTTTTAAGGATAGACCTCCAAGCCCCTTCGTTGATGTCAGACCCCCTATGTCTCTATTGATTGCATCAGCTCGGTCCACTGAGTCTCTCTGAGGCTGACATCATGAGACTGGTGGATCAGCTCCTGACGGCGAGGGGATTGTCTTCGGTTCCTAGCCAAGCTGGCGTCGGAACCAATCCTACTACAAAACCACCCATTCCAACTCGTATTGAGACATTGGAGCCCTCGGTTTCGACATTCCCGGCGTCAACTGTCTCAGTTCCGGTAGCAACTTAGTCTCCGGTACCAAGAGCTGCCTTGAGTTCCTCCAGCTTTTTGGCATTGGAGGCCTTCTGGGGTTGAGACTCCCTGGTCAGGTCTGAGGTGCATGGATCAGCTTCTTTATCTTTGGAGCCATCCATGACCTTTGTGCTTCGGCCTTTGTAGGATCGACTCAGGCAAACATCAAGCAAACCAAATTCTAGATGGTCTCGGTACAGTTGATACTTCCATTCTTGGAAAAAGACGATTGGATGTGCTCTATAGACTTCCAAGACATGTATTACCACATAAAAATGGAGAAATGCTCCAGGAGGTTCCTGCGCTTCCGTCTGGGAGCCAGTCATTTGCAGTTCAGAGCACTGCTCTTTGCACTCATCTCAGGCCCCAGGGTATTCACCAAATGCATGGCAGTGGTTGCGGCTCATCTCAGACTGCAAGGATTTCCAATTTTTCCATACCTCGACGACTGGCTCCTCAACACTACCAGCAGGCATCAGTTAGAAAGGGCAAGAGATTACACTCTGCATCTGTGTGCATCTCTGGGTATCACAATAAATTATGAAAAGTCAAATTTACAGCCTTCTCAACAATTAGAATTCATTGGGCCCCGGTTGGACACTGTTACAGGAATTGCTTCACTTCCACTAGAAAGACTACAAAGGATCAGATCTCAGGTCGGCCAAATTATCCAAAACAGCAGGGTTCCAGACAGATTAATCCTACAAGCATTAGGCTTGATGGTAGCCTCAGTCACTCTTGTTCCCTTAGCAAGATATCACATGTGAATATTAAAGTGGTTACTTGCCTCCCAGTAGTCTATGATACATCAACCAATGTCTTACCTAATCATGATTACCAATCACTGCAAACAGGATTTTTTGTGGTTGCTCCATTCCAGCGAGATTCTCTCAGGCCGACCACTCATTCTTCTGCAACCGCAGGCCATAGTAACCATGTATGCTTCCTAGATAGGTTGTGGGGGCATTATCTGGGAAGGACAGTCCAAGGCACAAGATCCCAACTGGAGGCCAACTTTCACATCAGTGTTCTTGAGAAGAGGGCAGTGCTGTTAGCATTGCAAGCATTCCAGGGTGCCCCTCCTCTGGGAACAGTAGCAATTCAAATGGACAATGTGTCGGTAGTTTGGTGCATCAACAAGCAAGGGGAAACTAAATATTACCCATTGTGTCGACAAGCCCTCAGAGTTTGGCAATGGGCAATTTCTTCCAACCGCTTTCTTACAGCAATGCACATTCCGGGGAGCTCCACTGTGATAGCGGACAAGCTGAGCAGAACCATTTTCCTGCCTCACGAGTGGGCTTTCAAGCCTGTGGCAGTGAAAGAGATTTTTTGTCACTGGGGCCAAACTTGCTGCAATCCTCTTGCATCCCCTCTGAAGAACAAGTGCCAGCAGTTACTTTGTCCTAATCCCCCCTACGGGGGAGTCACCCAGAGATGCTCTTCTCCACGATTGGCTCCCCGGCCTTCTCTATACCTTTTACAGACTCCTTTGATATCCCAGATTCTAAAGAAAGCCAAGAGGTCGGAGAATTCAATAATCCTCATCAGCCCCTTCTTTCCTCGACAGGTTTGGTTTCCCTTCCTTTGGCCTCATCTTCTTTGGAAACCATGGAAACTGGGCCCAGCTCCAGGTCTGCTTTCTTATCCAGAGGGCATGGTTCATCTGAACCTCCGTTATCTCAAGCTCATGGTGTGGCTTCTCCAGTTCCCATGATTGCCAGGCATCCTTCCCTTTCCTCTCCTGTCCGTCAAATCATTGTGGCCCATCACAAACCTTAAACTAGGAAACTGTATCAAAGTAAACTGGAAAAATTTGCAAGATGGGCCCTTATGAGCGAACTTGATCCTTATACGACCCCTGTTCATAAAGATTTCGATTTTTTAGCTAACCTATATCAGTCTGGTTCTTCTACCTCAACAAGTCAAGTCCATCTAGCGTCAATCTCAAACTTCCATATGGGGTTTCATGGGTCATCTCATGTCACATAATCTTTGTAAAGCCTTTTTAAAGGGAGCCCTAATGTTAAGACCTCCTTTTAAAAAAAATTCCACCATGGGATCTAACACTAGTTCTTCAGTCCCTTACTTTGTCTCTTTTTGAACCATCAGTTACTTGTGCCTTAAAGTTTCTGTCTTGGAAAACTTTATTTTTAGTGGCTGTCACATGTGCCAGAAGAGTATCCGAACTTCAGGCCTTGTCTTGCAAACCACCCTCATTACAAACTGGATCAGGTCCCTAGGGAAGGGGCATCATTTGTTCGATGGTGCTCAGAAATATTCTCATGTGAGACCTCCCAAGATTTAGGTAACTGGGGACTCTGTACCACAGTCAAGTTTTATGTGAAGATTGACAACATCAGATAAAGAAGTTATGTCTTACCATAACATTCCATCTGTGTTGTTGATCTTCACTAATCCTTGACATCCCCTCCCTCCATCCCCCAGCCTGCGAACTCTTAGTGGATCGAATTCTCCCAGGACTGGCTTCATATTAAGGGCACATATCTGGTCTCTTCTTCCTATTTGCTATTTGTCTGTCACTAATTTAGGCAAACTCGATCTGAGGTAATTGTGAGAGGAGGATTATGGGTAACTATTTTTCTTGCTGGTGATCAGGGATGATTTGTTTATTTCTAAGGTCATAGTAGTAGAAAGAAGCTTAGCTGGCTTTTCTGACATGTGGGGCTGTTCTCCAGACTGGCACCCCATCTCGCCAGTTCTTCATTTGGTGGGGAAAAAAGGGCCTCTCCATTCTAGTAGAACTGTAAGCCAGTTACACTTACTCTCCTTCTTTCAGCTCTTCATTGGAAGAGCAATAAAAAAAAAAGGCTGTTGCCTTACTCTGGCTTTCAAAGCCAGATAAACGCACCCCTCCCTGCCCAGCTCTTCATCAGTATACATTTGTAGCAATCAGCTTGCTACAGCATACTCCATATAAAGTGCTGATGCGCTGAACTTCATTTTTGTATCGGCATTCAGAAATGCCAGTACAGAAAGATGAATGCAGGAATTGCACTTCACAATTGCATCCACTAACATCTTATGCTTGGGACAGCTGTCCCCCTTGCCGCACCCTTTCTTAGCTACTGGTTAAGACCTGTGTGCTTTGTGCCTTCTAAGTTTGTTATTACCCTAGTTTCTATAGTTGTTACTCTTTTTATTAGGTATATGGTTATTCCTATGTCTAAGCTAACCAGTTAGGAAATGTGTGTGTTGTCGGTTATTGCATAATTTTATTTATTTATTTTATTTTTATTTATTCATTCATTCATGCATGCATGCATGCATGCATGCATGCTGTGTGGTCTGTGTTCCTTTTCTGGACCCCCAAAAAGAACAGAAAACGGGTATGAGGATATCTTCCTTTTATATGCTTGGACCAGTCAAGAGCAGTATATTTAGTCTGTGGTTCTTTGAATACAGGGGGAACACTGAACTGCTGAAGAAGATCCTGCAGATGGCAGCAGTTTGCCTTTCAGATTTCCCAGTCTGTTTTTTATATACTTACAGCAGTGGTCCTATTAAATCTCTTCTGCTATGGTGTTTCACACAACTGTACTGTCTTTGAGAGTGTCGCTTGCATTGCATAAGATGGACATCTACCCTAATTTTGTCTTCGCGAATATGGCATTTGTGAACATCATCCATATTTTGACTTTTAGAGCTGGTTCTATAATGTACATGAATGAAACCAGACTATTATCCACATGACTCAGGTTCCATTAGAATCCTAGGCTCTAAGAGCCAGCAAGCTGAGAAGAGAGAGAGAGAAATTATGATAATGCAGAACGTTCATACCTGTTCTTTGGGGAGAATATTGACATGGTGTGTGTGCCTTAAGTTCACTCCCAGTCGAGACTGGAGATGAAAAGGAGCACTGCCTTCAAGCAAGGTGTGGCCAGTAGGGGTACTGTCGCTTATGGAAGTGGTAGGCCAAACTCTCTCACTGTCTCATTGCAGGCCTATCCTTTGTGGCATCTTGGGCATGCTCTGGGATGTCTGTATCATGACTTGAGATATAGAATGTCCAGATATACTTTTACTTCTAGTGAATACTATTTTTGTGGGGGAGGACTTTTGGATAACAAAATTGAATAGGAAATTGGAATAACAAATGAGTGGCGCGACAGAAGTAATAACGAGTGATTGCCTGATTTATACAAACATGTGAATGATGGCTGATACTGGACTGGGATAATTCCCAGAATATAGCCACTTAGAAAAGTGACCAGTATTTGGAGAGCTGCAAGTCCCCCATGTAGTACTGACTACAAGGGGCAACTTCAGACAGCTGCAGTTACAGTCATCATTTCAGTTATACTTTATGAAATTGCAGGGAGCAGGAGCACTGAGCAGATGTAAATTCTTTTTTAAAGGTGCAACATTTTCACTAAGATTCCCTGTAAATTGTATTGTTCCATTGAATAACAAATATTTTTAAGAATGTAGTTGTAGTACCCCAAAAACATTACTAATGTGAGTACTTTATCTGTGACTCTTCGCAAAATGTTTCTTTTGCAGCGCCATCACATGGTGACCTACTAATTAGATTGGCTGGAGTGGAGCCAACAGCTGATGGTAGACTTTGGCTGAAAGAAAAGCTGAAACCTTCACAGATGATTTGGTTCAGACTTATAAGAAGGGAACATTCTGCACTTGATTGCCTTATTTTGATAAACCAGGTAAGCAGAATTGATGTCTATGACATTCAGAATGTATCAGGAGATAATGAGTTAACATCTGGGCTGTTAACTGTAGTATAGTTCAAGACTCTTTCTCTTGAGGTTTCATGTTGCATGGTGAGGCAGCGTACTAAAATAAAGGTTTCATTTGTAGGACTGAACCAGTGAATTGTTCTAGCTCCTTTAATACAAAAACTGAAGCCAGCTGGTAAAAAATGTCTGAGTCGTGTGTGTGTGTGTGTGTGTGTGTGTGTGTGTGTGTGTGTGAGTGAGTGTGTGCGCGCGCATGCGTGTCTGCCTCTGTCTTTCTGCCTGCCTGTGTGCCTTTTCCTGCCATTGTGTAACTGCAGAATTTAATAAAGGCTGTGGAAGGTATATACTGTAGGTCTTGTTGTACTGAGTTGCCCCTGTGAACTACAAAGTTTTCATATAGGCGTTGTGTTGTCATGACGGTGAAGTCACTTGTCCATGAGAAAGTTCCACAAACTTAATTCCGTATTTCACATCTTTATATTTTAGTACCATTTTAATACATTTATTTATCTACAAGAAGCCATAATCATTTGTACTTAAAGCTTTAACAGATATTTTTGACTTCATAAAATACACATACAAAGTAATTAAAACATTCATAGTTCAAAAAACACTGGTTCTTTTGTGACTAGACTTGAGTTGACTTCTTGCCTCACTGATAATGTATTATTTGAGTTGCCATCTAGATTGTTCCTCTACATTATCTTCTGGTTAGTTTTTCATGAAGAACGATAGCAAAATAGAAAAGTTAAACATAGTTCCACCTGCACTTCTTTCTAGAAGAGTTTTTTCTGTAGTTTCAGTGGTAACCTTTAATGTATACTGTACGAATATCTTAGCTTTTGAGTAACCCAGAGTTGAAACAGGATAATGGTTAGGAAACGGGAAACAAATTAATGGAAGAAAAATGTCAGCTTCATGTTATCCACTGATCGTCTCATGTAGGTGAAAAAATAATGCCAAGTAGTGATGATTCTTTATTTAACAAAGACATCTTGTGAAGTACTTACATTAGTAAGTCCAGCACACCAGTGAGCACATTCTTCAGGAAGTATTTTTTTACTTCACTAGCTGGTATTGCCTGCGTTGACAGTGAACTTCTTAGTAGATATGACAGCTTTATTTTTCACCGAGAAGTCACACTGATGTTGAACTGATCAGTATTTTGTTTTCATAATAAAATGTTTAATTTTAGTTATGATTTATATTTGCTTACCGTTAAAGTTTAAACTGGATACAGTTCCAGATTTATGTCTTTTTGGCATTTAGTCTGCAGATAGAACAGATAGATGCTATGGCTATGAACTTGAAGCAAGCTGAAATGCTGCTTAACTTCCAAGTTCATAAAAAATAACTGTGCAGCAGTATATCTTATCTCCAACCAAGTATGCATTGTTAAGCAAACTGCACTGTGCTGTACTGGGCTGATAGGGTGCAAGTGTGTGTGTGTGTGTGTGTGTGTGTGTGTGTGTGTGTGTGTGTGTGTGTGTGTGTGTTTGAGAAGGATATGAGGTTTCCTTCCATTTGCTGTATTACCTCATACATTCTGTAAGTAAATAAATAATGAAATAAAATCTAGTGTAGAAAGATAAATTGTCATAATTTATTAAAACATGAAATGCAAATGCATGGGATGAATTCATGAATGCCTGCACTAAGTGTGCACCGTTTGGCGTGACTAGACAACACAAGCGTAACTCACACCTTCTTCCTAATTTTAGTTTTCCTACTGATTTCCTAGAGCCTTAAATATTGAGGGGGGTTCATAAAGGCTACCACAATGTGTAGACTGCGAGTACAGTTAGTGTAATCTTTCTGAGTGACTAAACAGCTTAAAAAATTTGGTAGTGTTATTCTTCAATGCAGGTAGTGTACATTTAGTGTAGACATTCATGAATCTGGCCCCATTGCATTAGTCTGCTGTTACAGCACTGTAGACCTAGATCATCCTGCTGTATGCGTCTGGTATCAGCTGTGTTCCAGTCTAATTTTCTAGAACCAGAACACCACAAAACCACTTAATTAACACTAGATCTGATGTTGCCAGTCTTCATTTACTGTTGACTGATTGGTTCGATTCAGAACATTGGAACAGACTTGGCTGTTACTACAGCTCGCAATCACTAAAAACTCTCCAGCTTAAGCCCTACCCACAATGGCTGTCTCCTAGTTACCTCCGATCTCATTTGTCGCTTCCAGAGATAAATGCATTCACCGCAGCTCTCAAGCTAAGTCAATTATTTATTTTTTTCTATCTGTAACCTTCCCTAAAGTACTTTTCTTTACTATATATTTCTACTTGTTCCTATGTGATTTCTGCCCTCTCTTTTTTATAGTCAATGCAAGTGTATTCTCTCTACCATTGTTGGTAGTTCTCTTCTTCTCTGCAGATATGTACTCTTCCTACCATCATTGGTAGGTTCTTCCTTCTCTTTTTCCCTTTAAAGTTTTTTGGTTGAAAAATCTAAGGCCCTTCTGTTTTTTTTTTTTTTAAGAGGTGCCAAAACTATGGCCAGTAGATTCACCCTTTCTGTCCAAATTTTTTCCTTTTGAAGAAATACCACACAAACATTGTGTCATAAGAATATATTAATTTTGACACAAAAAGCCATCTCTGGTGCTGACAGGGAATAAAGTGAAACATCTCTCTCATCAGTCTTTGTTCTGTTTCAACAAAAAATGAGGAGAACAGAAGCACTTTGGTGCCACCTTCTTCTTCGACACCGTCTTCTAGATGACACAGAGCTTTGGTTTACTTAAGTTCCTCTGAACCAACTGCTTCTAAGCATATTGCTACAGTTCCAACAACAGCTATGGAATCGATGGCCTTATCCGAGTCTGCATCTTCTGCACTGAAGGCACTTAGGTTCCGAAGGAAATATTGCTTGCTTTGTTCTGACAGCATCTGTGGAACTGATTAACCTTGTCATAGTGGAACTTTCCATCGGCGCTGACCCTACCGGCACTGGTTAAACCTTTGCAAGATACTTCCTAGAACAATCCACTCCTTTTGAGTCTTTACAGTATTCGGCCTCAACCCTCTCAGTACCGACTGCATTGATTCTGGAGATGCTGTAACTTCCAGAATCACTGATTACTTTTGCCTTTTGGATCCAGAGACCTCTCAGGGACCGAGTCTATGCTGTCGACTCCAGGAAGCAGGAGTTGACTCCTACTTTTTGGAGCAGTCCCTGCATCTCAGAGCATCAGCACGCATTGGTTCAGCCCGTACTTCTGCCTTGGCATTTGTCTCTTTGGGACAGGGAGTAACTGGGGTTCCGAGGTTGTTCTTGCTTCTGAGGTTCCTTCCCTCTTTGGGGAGTTCAGTCTTTGGGGCTGTGAAGAGACCTTACCAGCATCTCCATGGGGCCAGTGAATGCCCAGGTACCAGGGTTCCTGGACATCTGAATCATCCTTCTACTGATACCCCGCCCCTTCCACCAAGGCGGCCCCCTCAGAAGAGAAAGTGCAGAAGAAGCATTTTCAGCTCATAAAGAAATCTATCACTAACTGTAAAGTATTCAGTGAAGGAGAAGGATCTGTAACGTCTCCCTCTGAAAATATCTTCTTTGGAGACATCCTGGAGGCACTAAAGCAAAGGGGGGACTGGAAGTTCCAAACCCCCTCCCCAGTGGAATCAGTGTAACTACCCTTAAGCACCTGACCTTCTACCTCTTGGATGATTCCGTCCACAGATGATGTTGTTCATTTGATCTTTCAGCAGGCATGGAAAGGTCCTGACTCCTTTTCAGTCCATCCCCAGTACTCCTGACAAATTCTTTCCTTCCTCTGAGGATAAACATTTCAGGGTGAAAGATCTGTCTTTAGAGTCCATGGTCATTGCAGCTGCCTCAGGAAAGGTGCACGCTGTAAAAAGTCCTATATTCAACTGCCTAACAGAGAGTTTCAGACAATGGATAAGTTTGGAAAGCTAGTTCACACTTCATAGACCTGTCCCTTAAGATCCTTGAATTTCTGGGCACTTTTTTACTAGTCTTCAAAAGGATATGCTTAGAGTTATCCAATACCCTTGTGGGAGTGTCTCTGAGGAGGTAAAAGAGAAAGTTGCTTCCCAGTCATCTACTCTACAGTCTGTGTCTAGCTCATCCACGATGCTCATTGCACTTGCACAACAGCAGATTCAGGCATTGCCATTGGGAGACCCGCCTGGATGCATCTATGTGATTTTGTGGAGTCATTTGGGTCTTCATCCATCAATGCTTTTTTAGGCTGATCATCTCCCTTTGGCTCAGAAGTTCGAGAAGCATTACACAAGTGCGAGGAAGATATTGACACCCTTTCTGCTGTAGACATACCTTCCCCCCCAGAGATCCTTTTCCAGGAATCAGAGCGGTGATGGGAAAATGTGGTTCAAAATCCAAAGGACCTTTTCAAGACACATGTACAAGCAGTTCTCCCAGTGGCAGAAGGTGGAACTGCAATGGAAAACACCACTCACGTGGCGGAGATGGTCCGTAGAACCACAGTTTTAGAGATTCTTTCCTTCGTAAGCCTTACCAGATTTCCTGAATGATAGTCTGTCTACCTTCCTGTGGAGGCAGTTGGGGAAGATGCTTATTCTTGCACCTGAACTTCTGGCTAGAAAAAACTACAGATTCTTGGCTGGAGGAGTTTATGGCCAGAGGTCATATCATATTCTTACCAGTCCTCCCCCAGTACACAAGAAAATCTGCTATATTCCACCCAATGAGAGGGAGCCAACAGTTATGCAATTACTAAAAAAAAAAAAAAAAACAGGAAGAGGCAGGGGACTAGAGACCATTTTGGATTTCAGCATTCTGAGCAACTTGGTTTGTAAAACGGGATTCTGTATAGTCACACTTCAGACTGATCTTCTGTTCTTGAAAAAGGGAGATTGGATATGCTCTGTAGATCGTCAGGAAGTGGATGACCCTATTACCTTATTAAATGGGCAAAAGCTTCAGAAGGTACCTCCACTTCTGGCTAGTAGCCAGTCATTACCAGTTCAGGGTTTTGTCCTCGGGCCTCACCACAGCCCCTGAAGCATACACAAGCTGGAGAAATCACTTTATAAAAAACACAGCAAAAATACAGCAAAGCTTTCAGGCATAAAAAACCCTTCTTCAGTGCATTACAATTCATTAATAAAGAACATGCTGATTTTATAGAGGGTCATCGTCACATGGCCAGCAGCCCAATGGTCATATGACTTATATAAAACAAACAGTTAAAAATCATCTTAAATCATTACTTAAAACTTGATACATATAACTTCATTATTGATGGTTAGATTACTTTTGTAACTATTACTTTAACTTGGTTTGTTGTAAATATTTAAGGACAGGTTTTAAAGTGACAACGTCATTTAGTCCTGGTAGTTGATCTGCCTCTAATCTAACTATCCATTCATACTCTTTTGATTCAAGCATATTGTTAGTATCTCCTCCTCGAACTGTTGTGGCCACAATGCAAATAACTCTGAAGAAAACTTTGTGTTGGCTGCCATGTTCTAATATATGTTTATACAATGCATTAGTGGCTACTGCTCTTCTTATTTCTGATCTATGCTCAACTATTCTGTCCTTGAGCTTTCTTATAGTTTTACCTATATAGAAGCCGAGCATTGGGAGCAAGTAGCCATGTATACAACAGATGTAGTATTACATGTAGCTTTTAAATTAAAAGTATATAATTTATTTGTTACTGGATGTTTGAACTGATGGCTAGCATGATCAAAAATATCACAACAACAGGAACAGTTAAAGCATTTATAAGTACCTGGTTTATTAACCATAGAGGTAGATATGAGATTTAAATCCTTATAACATAGTTTTTGTTTAAGAGTTTTCATATTTCTGAAAGAGAAATATGGTCTTTCATCTAATACTTTTTTAACATTCGTACAAGCCATTAGAATCAGCCAATTCTTCTGTATAATATCCTTAATTAGATGTGTTTTTGCATTAAACGAAGTGACAAACCTAATTTTAGTGATAGGTTGTCTTATTTCAGGTGCTCTAGTCCCTTCTGTATAGATGGGTCTAAGTGTAGTATTTCTATCAACTAAGGTTTTATTTTTAAGATCTAACAATAATTTACTATTATAACCACTGGATATCAGCTCCTTGAACATAACTTCGAGCTGTAAATTAAATTTACATCCTCTGTATTTAATTTACTTACTCTACCAAACTGTGAAGTTACCATGCTTCTAAAGACATGTGATGCATGCATACTCTGAAAATGTAAGTACCTCCCTGAGTGTACTTCCTTCTGATGTATACTAGTATGAAAACAATCCTGTTTCCTATATAACATTAAATCCAAGAAGATAATTCTTTCATTTGAACTTTCCATCTTAAATTTTAAAAAATCAGTGGTACTATTCAGATATTGTAGAAATTCATTTAGTTCAACCTGTGTGCCTTTCCATAACATAAAGCAGTCATCTACAAAACGTTGGTAGAATACAACTTTATCAGCAAACTGATTACCATCATTAAATATAAACTTTTGTTCCCAAACATATAAAACTAAGTTGGCGTAGGTATTCACGTAGATGTACCCATGGCTACGCCAGATGTTTGTAGATATAATTGTTTATATCAGTTCAAACATCCAGTAACAAATAAATTATATACTTTTAATTTAAAAGCTACATGTAATATTACATCTGTTGTATACATGGCTACTTGCTCCCAATGCTCGTCCTTCTATATAGGTAAAACTATAAGAAAGCTCAAGGACAGAATAGTTGAGCATAGATCAGAAATAAGAAGAGCAGTAGCCACTAATGCATTGTATAAACATATATTAGAACATGGCAGCCAACACAAATTTTTCTTCAGAGTTATTTGTATTGTGGCCACAACAGTTCGAGGAGGAGATACTAACAATATGCTTGAATCAAAAGAGTATGAATGGATAGTTAGATTAGAGGCAGATCGACTACCAGGACTAAATGACGTTGTCACTTTAAAACCTGTCCTTAAATATTTACAACAAACTAAGTTAAAGTAATAGTTACAAAAGTAATCTAACCATCAATAATGAAGTTATATGTATCAAGTTTTAAGTAATGATTTAAGATGATTTTTAACTGTTTGTTTTATATAAGTCATATGACCATTGGGCTGCTGGCCATGTGACGATGACCCTGTATAAAATCAGCATGTTTTTTATTAATGAATTGTAATGCACTGAAGAAGGGTTTTTTATGCCTGAAAGCTTTGCTGTATTTTTGCTGTGTTTTTTATAAAGTGATTTCTCCAGCTTGTGTATGCTTCATTGACTGTTACTTCCTTGGACAAGTTTTTTTCTCACCACAGCCCCCACAGTGTTCAAAATGGCTCTCTGATTGCATTTCCTTCATCTACACCAACCAAGGTAGAAATGTTCCCAAACTCATGGCATAAGCAGCAGCTATCTTGAGACTGCAAGAGTTCCAGGTGTTTCTTTATGTGAATGACTGTCTTATTTATGCTCTGACCAGGCATATGTTAAAAGTTAGAGACTATGTTCTCTTTACTTGAACATACTTAGGAACAATTGTAAATTACAAAAATCACAATTGACCCCACCTTGTTCGAATTCATAGGTACAATTTTCAATATGGAAACTTTTATAGCCCCTAGCTACTGCAGTAGTTCCCTTGACAAACTATCACAGGAGAATTCTTCAATGGCTACTTGCATATCAACGGTTAATCCCTCATCAACCTATGTCAGATCAGTTCAGACCTCCGATCTTTGCAGAAAAGAACTGGTTTGGAGGTTGCACTCGAAAGAGATTCTTTAGGACAGTTTCTTTGTCCTCTCTGCAGCCAAAAGCATAGTGTCCATGGATGCCTCCCAATGGGGCAAACAGGCATTATCTGGGCTATAAACACCATGGTTCTCTTTGAAGGCCAATTTGCATTTCAAACCGTAATCTCCTTTGGTGAGAAGCGCTCAGAACATGATTCTCCCAACCAGTTTATGATGGCAGACAAATTGAGCAGTTTAATCTTCTGTCACATGAGTGACTTCTCTATCCAAGCATAATGAAAAGGATTTCTTTGTTGAGGGGGGCCAGACTTACTGCAGCCCCTTGCCGCACGTTTGAACTACAAGTGCAGCAACTACCTTGCTCTGCCCAACACCCCCTGGTGTGTTAAGAGAGAGCTGCTGCTTTGCTGTATCACCCATTCACCTACTTCTGTCATCTAATGGAGAGGGGGGCCATCTGCACAACCATTTAGATGTTAGCACTTGTCACTTTTTCATATTTCCCCTTTTCATCTCTTTCATCTAGATATTGGAATGATGATATGTAGTTTATTCAAGAATACATCTCTAGATTTGCTCTTTCTCTCACTCACTCTTTCCTTGTTGTTAGCCAATTCGAAAATGATAGCTGTCAGTTCCCTCAGTGAGTGAATTCTATCTTTTAATTCTTTGTTATTAATTGCTTGCTCTTTCCTCATCATTATCCAGTTCTGAGATCATAGCTCTCATTTATCTTAGTGAAGAAATTCTAT
Source organism: Protopterus annectens (assembly GCF_019279795.1). Lineage (NCBI taxonomy): Eukaryota > Metazoa > Chordata > Ceratodontiformes > Protopteridae > Protopterus > Protopterus annectens. The sequence goes on from NC_056734.1 coordinate 758,967,322, forward strand.
TGGACATCCAATTCTTTGTTTTTAATTTCTTGTTTAATAGCAACATATTTGCCAGCAACAGATTTTGTTTGGGCAGCTGAGTTTCCACCACTCCCTGAAAAATTATTTTGGGGAATAACTGCAGTTCCAGTCTGAAACCTTCCTCCAACAAATTCTGCATCTGTCGCTTAAAACCCACCAACCTATAACTTGTTCAGAGAACATGAAGCCAGTCTAGTATCCTAAATCTCCAGCAACCACCGTCCACTATTGGGAATATTTTCTATAGCCAGACTAGTATATGAAAGTACAGAAATTTCCATACAAAATCTATAGGATGTTATGTGGTCCAATCTCGCCTACATTCTTACTCACGGGTTCGGAGCCGAGCATCGGCTCTGACTCGGCCAACCTAATTTTTCTAGCATGAAGTCTCTAATTGGCTGGGCTAACCTGGTATCCCATGTCGCACTGCTCCATAGCCCCAGATCTCGTTTGCCGCTCATGTAGCTAGGACGTGGTCTTGCTTGGCTGTGGCTAAGTACCTTTAAAACTTCTTTTTTCTCTCAGAAAATTGTGGTTTTCCTCACAAAAGCTATTTTAATAGCTATTTTTGCTTGTTAGTTATCGTGTTTGTTGTGTGAGTGTGTTTTTTTGGTATCCCTACTGTTCCGGCGGGGTAGGCCCGTTTAACTTAGAGGACCTAGTCCTCCCTATTTCCTAGTTGTTGTCTGTTATTCCTGTTCGATTTAGAGTGGTGTTTTTCCCAGGTGTAGTGTTTGTGAGCACTTTCAAGAATCGTTTAAGTTAGAGATTCTTGTCTGCTCTTGTTGGCTGTTGTTTCCCGCCTTAGCCGTTTTTTCTCAGGCATAAGGTCCTGTTGCTTGTGTTTCATTTGTGCCTGTCAGTATGTCTAAAGATCAGAAGGATCAGAAGGAGGATAAACCTTCTGGGTTTAAGAAATGTTCAAAGTGCAACTACAAGATGTCCATTACCGATGGACATTCCGTTTGTGTTTACTGCCTAGGGGCAATTCACTACAAGAGTCCTGTAGCTTTTGTCACGCCTTCAGTCCGAGGGTGCTACAGAAAAGGAAAAACAAACTTATATTGAAGGGTCTTTTAAAACCTTCCTTTGAGGAGTCCTTGGACTCTTCCTGTGGTTCTCTAGCTAAGTCCAAGGCTTCTAAGGCCAAGAAGAGATCTCCGGCTCCGTCTGTTTCTTTGGAGCCACCGGAGAAGTCTGCCAAATTGGACTCTACCTCCTCGGCTCCTCTGTCCTCGGGGCCGCAGGAGGTATCTGTTGTGCTGGAATCGGCCTCGGCTCCAATTCTGTTAGAACCTATTCGGAGCCGGTCTCCTAGTGTCAGGCATGGATCTCCAGACAGGAGATCAGTCACCTTCTCTTTCCTCCAAATCCTCCAGACTTTCTGATTTGGATGTTGATCGGGTGGTTCAGAGGCTCCTGCAATCGCCTGTGTTGGCAAAATTATTTTCGGCTCCAACCCAGACGGCTCCGGAGCCAGTCCCAAGTGCTTGTACCAATAGTTCCTCCTCCGAGCACCTTGTCTTCGAAGCCGGAGTGCTATGCTCCGAGTGATGTTATTCTCCCGGCCCCGATCGTTTATCGGTGCCGATGTCGGCTTCAACCATGTCTGCTCCATCCTCTGGTTTCAGAACTCGGGTTTCCTCTGTCGGGCCTGAGGGGGATACTTCGGGACTTCTGTCGGTTCCGAGCCTTCCTCTCGGTGCGTCAGCTCGGGGAACTCTGGCTCCGATCTTGGCCTCAGAGGCCGGTCATTCCTCGGATTCGGGGGGACCCTCCTCCGAGGCCATGAGGAGCGCACTGGCCAGATCTTCAGTTACATCACCCGGATCGGGCTTTCCATCCCCCTTCACACTGGCTAGAGCCTGTGGTGTCCCCCATTCAGTAGACAGCGGAGCCCAAAGGTCTGGGGATACCCCATGAGTGGTCCCCTACTTTCTGAGGGCCCCTCGGAGTCCGTGCCTGAGGAGCCCCCAAGAAAGAAGTTGTACAAGAGGAAGCACATAGACTCCCAGGACGAGTCTCTCACTTCTGATACTGACCTCGAGGAATCAGAGGGGTCCCCCAAGTTGTCCTCCGATGATGTCTCTTTCTCCAACATCCCGGAGATTTTGAGACAGAGAGGTGGCTGACCGTCCAAGACCCCCTCTGAGGAGGAGTCGGTATTCCTCACGGCCTTTGGAGCTAAACCCTCCACCTCCTGGGCGTCTCCACCCTTCGACGAGCTTTTGGATTTAATCTGTCGAAGGGTGTGGGAGAATCCTGACTCGGTGGAACCGGTACCCAGACGCCCTAACAAATTTCTTTCAGCTCCCTCTGGAAAAGAGTTCCTGTCCAATGGGGTTTCTGTGGATGCCATGGTGATGGCTGCCACTCAGCAGGAAGTAGCCGAGCCTCAGTCCATCCTCCTAACAAGGAGTCCAGGAGTATGGATCGGTATGGGAAGCATACCCTCTCTTCAGCAACCTTCACCCTGTGGTCGCTGAATTATCTTAGTCATTTTACTCGGCTCCAGAGAGATCTCCTTAAAGAGTTGGGAGATACTCTAACAGGTAATGTACCTGAGGCTTTAGCGCAGACAGTCAACGCCCAGTTGTCTACCCTTGGCTCAGTTGCCAACTTGTCCATGAGGTTCATATCTTATGCAGCCGAAGGGGCGAGTAGGGCAGCTAGTTCAGGTGTAGCCCTCAGGAGGCAAGCCTGGATGCGCCTGTGTCATTTCACGGAGGCCTTCAAGTCTTCCTTCACTGACTCCCCCTTTGATGGGTCCTCACTCTTTGGGACCAAAGTGAAAGACACCCTCACCAGATGCGAGCAAGAGGGAAAGACCCTGTCTGCCGTAGGGGTCCGTTTTTCCCTCCCTTCTAGGCCTTACCCCAAGGCTCAGAGAGGAGGGAAGATGTGGTTCAAAAAGTCACAGAAGTCTTTCCCTGCCGCTCAAGGTGAGTCCCCCTTCAGAGGCAGAGGAGAGGGAGGCTATTCTGGAAGACACCGCCCTAGGGGCAGAGGAGGCCCCCGCAATTCGGGAGACCGTGATTCCTTTTGCGGGTCTTCCTATCATCGTTCCTGATGTGTTGCCCGACTGTGCTATTCTGGAGCCAGTCGGGGACCGCATTTCGTTGCACCCGGAAGCCTGGGCAAGTATCACTCAGGATCGATGGGTGCTTTGAATAGTTACCGGAGGTTATTCCATCCCCTTGCTATCAGACCTCCCTCCAATCAAGAGAATCCCGGACGTTCCACCCAGTCAAAGGGATCACGCAACACTGGAAATTTCAAAGTTGCTAGAAAAAGGAGTCATCCAGCCTGTCCCCTCAGACCAGATCAGATTAGGGACTTACTCAAGACTCTTTTTGGTGCCGAAAAAAACAGGGGATCTGAGACCCATCCTGGATCTCAGCCGATTGAATCACTACGTTCTAAAGTCCAAGTTCCGAATAGTCACCCTCCTGTCTATTTTTCCGCTACTGGGAAAAGATGTATGGATGTGCTCCATCGATCTCAAGGATGCTTACTACCATATCAAAATGGACAGGGCATCCAGGAGTCACTTACGCTTCCGGCTGGGAGCCAGTCATTTTCAGTTTTGTGCCCTGCCCTTTGGTCTCACCACAGCCTCTAGGGTTTTCACCAAGTGTTTGGCAGTGGTGACAGCTCACCTGAGATGTCAAGTGTTTCCATACCTGGATGACTGGCTCCTCACCGCCCCCACCAGGGATCTTCTCATTCAGGCCAGGGAAACGACCATTGCCCTTTGTCATCGGCTAGGAATTACCTTGAACTGGGGAAAGCCTGCCTTGCTGCCCTCACAGCGTGTCACATTTATAGGTGCAGAGCTACACACCGTTCTGATGCGGGCGTTCCTGCCCCAAGAAAGGATAGGAGCGTACAGAGTCAGGTTCGCGCATTGTTACCCCTTAGGAAAGTTCAGGCCAGATGGGTTCTACAGCTCCTAGGATCCATGGCAGCAACCATTATGTTAGTGCCTCTAGCCAGACTACACATGAGGCTTCTGCAGTGGCTGCTCTTTGCCCAATGGTCCTTTCAGGATTTCCCCCTGTCCCACTGATCCACCCACAGGGGGAGTCTCCCAGGGATGCTGTAGTCCACGATTGCCCCCCCCCCCCCGGTCTGCTCTATGCTTTCCCTCCATTTCCTCTGTTACCAAGAGTGATTCAGAAAGCCATATCCTTGGGAAGCAAGATGATTCTAATTGCCCCACACTGGCCTCGCCAAGTCTAGTTCTCCTTTCTTCATCAGTATGCAGTGGACAGTCCTTGGATTCTGGACCCAATACCAGACCTACTGACACACATGTCAGGACAGTCTCATTTCTCCCTGCGGACCCTCAGGTTGACAGCCTGGCTACTCCACTTCCTTCCTTAGTCAGACTTCATCATTTTTCACCTGAGGTAGTACACATTTTATCCTCTTCTCATAAATCTTCCACCAGGAAAATTTATTCCAGCAAGTGGAAATGATTTTCTATTTAGGCTCATGCCCAGGGACTGGACCCTTACACAGCCCCTATTCCTGCTGTTTTGGATTTTTTATCCATGCTGTTTCAAAGGGTTCTGCTCCTGCGACCATTAAGGTCCAACTGGCCGCTATTTCCAATTTTCATACTTCTTATGAACCTTCTGTTATGGCTCATAAACTCTGTAAGGCCTTTTTGAGGGGCACCTTGTTACTGCGGCCTCCTGTGTCAGAACCCATCATGCCATAGGATTTAAACCTTGTCTTGCAAGCCCTGACTTCTCCACCTTTCGAGCCAGCTGCTACCTGTGATTTAAAATTTCTGTCTTGGAAGACTGCCTTCTTAATAGCCATCACATCAGCCAGACGGGTGTCGAAGATTCAAGCTCTGTCCATCAAAGCCCCGTATTTAATCTTTCATAAGGACAGGGTTTCCTTGAGACCTAATCCGTGCTTTCTTCCTAAAGTTACATCTACTGTTAATTTCAGTCAGTCTATTGAGCTGCCAGTTTTCTTCCCTCAATTTTCCAACAGGGCAGAGTTCAGATTTCATCAGTTGGACGTGCACAGGCAGCTACGTTTCTACTTATACAGGACAAAACAACTACGGAAATCTGACCAACTGTTTGTGTCCTTTTCAGAAAATAAAACAGGTTCCCCGATTTCTAAGATTACAATTTCCAGATGGATTTCTGATTGCATTTCCTATATCTATGCGTCACCAGGCAGAAATTTACCGTTCCCCGTCAAGGCTCACTCTACCAGGGCAGTTTCTGCTTCAGTAGCTTACCATTCCAGGCTATCTTTGGATGATATTTGTGCTGCGGCCACGTGGGCTTCTCCTCACACCTTTATTACTCATTACAAATTGGATGTGGCTTCTAGGGGCCGGGCTTCATTTAGTTCCACAGTTCTCAGGAGTATCTTCCTTTGAGCCTCCCAGGATAGAGGTGCTGGGGACACTGTCCCGTGAGTAAGAATGTAGGCGAGATTGGACCACATAAAATCTAGAAGTTATGTACTCACCACGTTCAATGTATGTGGTCCATCTCGCCTCACATTCTTATGTACCCCCTCCCACCTTACCCCCTCCTGGAGGATTTGGAGGCGACATTCGGTCTTGAGTACCCTTCAATGTTGGTTGTTTTTCTTTCTACCCTGGATAGTGTTCTACCTTCCTGGACTGTGGTTGTGCATGGGGTGTGACTGTGGATTGCTGCAAACTAGATCTGGGGCTATGGAGCAGTGCAACATGGGATACCAGGTTAGCCCAGCCAATTAGAGACTTTGTGCTAGAAACATTAGGTTGGCCGAGTCGGAGCCGATGCTCGGCTCTGAACCCCTGAGTAAGAATGTGAGGTGAGATGGACCACATGCATTAAATGTTATGGTGAGTACATAACTTCTAGATTTGTGGCATTATTTAGTCATATTGTCCCTCCCAAAGGAGCTGTTAAGAAATATATGCCAACCCTCTTTACATTTTTAAAAATCCTGCTATTTAGGATTACAGAATATCTTGTAGGCCTTCCAAATCAGCCCCCCCCCCTTTAATAACGTTATAGATGTTCATCATATTGATCACTGCTGCAGTAGCCTTAGCTATACGAGTTATATCCTGCCAAGGATGTAATGGTCAGCCAGCTTCCAAAGCTTCAGAGCACCATCTACATTACCAAACTGTCAAGCAGCTCGAGCTGAGCTGACCAAATGATAAGTTTGGACATGAATCCCTTCAGAACACTTACAGCCACTATGGACAAGGGGTTAGCCACATCCTCTGTGGCTGTTGGAGTCCCTTCAGTTGACATGGAAGAGCCACTTTTGTTGGCCCTGGGAGAGGGAACATGAATGTTTCCTTATTGTGCCAGAATGCTGTGCCAATCCTTGTGGAAGGAGCTGCTGGGACTAGTAACAATTCGGCCCCATTTTTCTTATCAAAAAGAAACAGAAAACCATTCATGTATCTACTCCTCCTCAAATTTCTGTAGACAGGAGTAGTTTACTGGGCCTGGCTTGGGGTTTAATTCAGGTTATTGATCCTTTTAAGGTAGCTTCTGGTAAAATAAATAGGGATTCCTCTTTTCCTGCAGTGATTCAAAATTCCAAATCTGAAATGTAGTATGCAAAGACAGATTCATTTTTTTCCCTCAGATTTCTGATTCAGATTCAGAGAAGAGCTCAATTTCTGATTCTGTCTTGGGGGGGGGGGGTCTTTTTCTCTGAGACTTTTGCCAGAATCTGCCAGTGTTTTCAGTTGGAGAACACCGAGGTTTCTCTGTCTCTCAGAAAATTATATGAGTTGTTACAGAAGGGTTTTCCAGCACCTACACCCATTCCTCATGTTCTGTTAGCTTTAGAGGATGTGTCTGTGTTTTAATGCCTGCAGTTTTCCTGTTAGTCAGCCATCTGCCCTTAAAAAGGCAGATAGGATGTATAAAATTCCTCAGTCTTTTAAATTTGTATACACTATTCCCAAACCTGACCCAACAGCTATAACCTTAGTTGAGCCCATTGCTGCTAAGCACTTAGTTAATTCCAGTCCTACTCTTTCTGATAAGAATGGGAAAAAAGTGTATACTACTGCAACTTTGACTTTCAGAATTTTGAATTGTCAGGGTCCTATGTTAGTTTGCTCTGAAAAATTGTGAAAGCGTGAAGAATGTTTTATCTGCAGTTTCCTCTTCTGAGGAAACATCTGTTTTAAATAATTTTGCTGTTCCTAGTTTTGTCTTTTCAGGTCCCAGCCTCCCTTTCTGTGTTGGAAGGAAAACACTGAAGGACCTGCTGCCCAGACTTGTGTTTTAGTCAGCTCAGCTCGAGCTGCCTGACAGTTTGGGCACATGGAAAGTGTCCTGAATCTTTGGAAGCTGTGCAGTGGTTATATCTTTGGAAGGATATAGCCCATATAGCTAAGGCTACCGCAGAAGTGATAATTTGAACATTTACTGTTGTGGTAAGTTTACTTACACAACCGTACTTTCTTGTTATGATATGCCCAGGCTACCCATATGCATTACAAACAGTATTGTGGGCTGCTGTACTTGGAAAGAAAAAGAAACTTACCAAAGAGCCCTTGCCAACACCATGAGCTGATTCGATGCCTCAGCCCATAATTGGTGAATCTGTAATGGCCATTTGTCATTTCTCAGACCACTGACTTAGTTTTCCATCTTCCTGTGGTGTAGTCCTTTCAGCCAACTTGAGTTGGGGGTCAGCCACATCCTCATTGGCTGCTCAATTGTCAGATCCAGGCATGGAAGAACCATCTTCTCTGGGTCAAGGAGATGCACCAGGATATGCTTCTTGGGCTATCAGGGAAAAGAGACCTCTAGACGAGGTAGAAGTGCCTTCTCCAAGTCAGTCCTCAGCCAAAGTTATACATGCAAAGAAAAAAAAACAAAAGGTTAAACACTGTTCATCTAAGGATATGGTGGCTGTTAGAAAATAATATGTCTGATGTTGTCGATTTTCATTTTTCCTTAATGTATGGGTTCAGATCCGATACTCAGAACCAACTCGGCCATTATTCTAGCTTGTGGCCACCAACAAACTCTCGAGCTCCTTCCCTACCCACAATGCACCTCCCCAACATCCCTCAGATCTTGTTTGCCACTTTAGAGTTTAGATATGGTCACCTTCAGCTCTTGAGTTTTCTGTGAAAGGTAAGTTATTTCTTCTTATTTTTTCTTTGTTTCATTCTTCAAATTTAATTTGAAATCTAGTTTATCCTGTACTTTTGCGGAAAATCTCCTTCCCTTTACCTTTTTAACTGTTTTATAACTGTTAATGGAGAAAACATCTGAAATGGAATAAAATTCCAAAGAGAACTTTGTTAAATCGAGATCCAGTAAGCACTTTCATCTTTTACCAGCTATTTTTCTCCATTATTGTGACAGTTTATTTTACCGACTTGATGTCAGTGTTTTATAACTATCCATAGCTTTTTTTTATAGGTTCATAGGTTGGTACTAGGCTATCAGCCCTAGGGCCTATACTAGCCTAGCCATAACAATTCCCTGGATATTTCTTCCCACAGTCTTTACTTCCCTGGACCCTTGCCTAGCAGATGACTGATGTGATCCCCGGGGTGAATTTCCTATCTCCCATCCAATCATCAAGGTTCCTTTTGAAGAGGGCCAAAGAGGTGCTCTGCTTGACATGTATGGACAGTCTATTCCAGAATCTGGGGAGTCTCTGGGTCAGGAACCTATCCCTCCAGAATGCTTTGTTCATTGTAATGACAAGGTTTAGATCCCTGGAGTGTGTGGCACTGAGGGATTGGGATTTCTTTAAGTGTAACATGTCCAACAGCTCTGGGTTTGACATGGCCTTGTATGTTAAGCAGAGATCGCCTCTGAGAAGGCGATATGCGATAGAGTATAGCTGGAGTTTTTTTAGACAGTCAGCATAGGGCATCTGCTTTAAGCCTGTGATTCTTTTTTTGAGGCATTTCTGCGGCCTTTCCAGTTGTTGCAGATGTCTTGAGAGGTACACACCAAACAGGGGAATTGTATTCTATAATGGGTCTAATAGGGATGAGTACAGTGGGACAATGTCTTCCTTTTTCTTCTGGATGAAAAGCCCTTAGTGATGAGGTGTGCCACATAGAAGGATTTCCTGACTGTTGTGGCGATGGGGTTATCAAAGGTGAGACCACTGTCCACCTGTGTCCCTAGGTCTGTTATCACACTTTCAGTGTTTAGTGTATTGCCACCTATGTGGTAATTCACGGGTACATGTTTTTTCTCCAAAGGGGATAACTATACATTTCTTGGCATTGATCTTGAGCCCATGGCTCTGGCACCAAGCATCTGTTTCTGTAAGACCCTTTTGTAGAATATCCACATAATTTGGGGATTCAGTAATGGCTCCCAGTTTGCAGTCATCTGCAGACTTTGTTAGCCAGAGTCCCTTAGTGTTGGCCTGTACTTCAGAGAAGTAGATGCCAAACAAGAGCGGTCCCAGGACTGAACCCTGAAGTACTCCACTTGTCACTTGTCTGGAGCTGGATTTGGAGTCGGTTACTTTTGCAGTGTGGGTTCTGTCAGTAAGCCAGGAGGCAACCCATCGAGTGACATAGGGATTAATGCCCAGCTTAGTAAATTTATCTATGATTCCAGAGTGGGGGATGGGGTCGAAGGCCTTGGCAAGGTACAGATAGGCTGTGTGGACCGCCTTACCCTCGTCCACAGCTCTGGAGACTGATTCAAAGAAGTCAGTCAGGTTCAGGAGACAAGATCAGCCCTTCACGAACCCAAACTGGGTGGGGTCCAGTGTTTGAAGGTTGCCAGTGTCTTTGTTTATAAGTTGTATGATAATACGTTCAATGGCCTTGCAGATCAGGCTCGTCAGACTGATGGGCCGTTAGTTCCCAGGATTCAATGTGGATCCCTCCTTGTGGAGTGGGATAAATGTAGCTGTGTGCCACTCAGTGGGCATGAAACCTGAGGTGAGGCTATGATTAAACATGACACTTAGGTGAGGTGCCAGTTCATTTTGTAGTTCATGTAGTACACAGCCGGGATGTCGTCTGGTCCCATGGATGCTGTATTCTTAGCTTTGGAGAGTGCAGTTTTTACCTGTCTGGCCGTTATTACCGGAATTTGGCAGTCTTTCGGTATTGAGATGGGCCCTTTAGGGGGTGAGAGCGGGGTGAAGTTGGCACTGAATCGATCTGCCAGGATATTGGCAATGTCCTTGGGATCAGTATTTAATGCCATTCTGTTGCAGCTCAGAGCAGATCTGAGCATTGCCATTTAGATTCTTGACATTGCTATAGAATGCCTTGTGGTTGTCTTTGGCAATTTTATTTTTGTAACTAGCTTTGGAGGATTTTATGAGGGATCTCAGCTTTTACTGAGGCTGGTAAGGGAGTTTTTTGCATCCTGGAATTTTCCTCTTTTCTGCAACAGTTTCTTCTTTTTCTTGTAAAGTTTGTTTATGACAGGGGACCACCAGATTGGCTTCCTTTTTTTGGAGGAGAGCGTCTTGGTTCTAGTTGGGATGGCACGATTCATGCACGAGTGGATGTGCTCGTACAGTGCCTTAGTGTAGGATTCAGAAGTCAGACTTTCAGTTCCTGTCTGCATGGGTGTCATGAAGTTTGTCACTTCTGATTTGAGTAGCATGAAGTTGGCTTTGAAGAAGTTTTTTACGGAAGTTTCTATACTGGTGGTGAGGTGGGGGAGGGATGTGGATGTCAAGGGTGATTAGCTTATGGTCAGACCTAACCAACAAGGGGAAGACCATAGGTGTAAAGCATCGATTTCCCATGTTGGTAATGACCAGGTCTAGGATATTGGAGCCCCTGGTGGGACTATGGATTAGTTGATCCAGGGCACTGGAATTTATGAATTCTAAGAACCGTTGGGCAAACGTGTTGGTACATGAGTAGTTTTGCCAGTTAATGGCAGAGTAGTTAAAATCATCCAGTGTTAGGATGTTTGGTTCTATGTTAATATTTTCCAGTATGTTTAGAAAGGTGTAGTGAGAATCTTGTGGCATGGTGGGGGATCTGTAGCAAGCTACAATTTGGATTGCAGTCTTACCTAGTGTTAGTTGCACCTGGAGAATTTCAGACGCATTATGTTGGGCAACTAGCCTGGTGGTGTGAATATCCTTGGTGCATATGGACACTCCTCCACCTTTAGTGTTTCGGTCCTGGTTTGGTGGCTGAAAAGTGTGGTAAGAGTTGTAGCCTGGTATTGCAGTGTGCACTAGAGGAGTTAGATGTGAAACTAGGTAACTTAAGTTTTACCTGTCTAAAAAGTTAAGTTTTAGCGGAGAGTCACTATTTTTAAAACAGCAAGATAGATTGAAAGGGGGTGGTCACTTTTGTATTCTGGTACTATGGAATACAGTAGGATGGCCCAATAAATTTAAATAGTTGAAGGAGAGTGATTTCACAAAATGATAATATTGCGCTTACTCACACAAGCCAGTAAAAACAGAGACGAAATGAGATATATGGTCAAATTAACATAAGGGGCAGGCAACTAGAAAGACAGTGGTGTTTAAGAACACAACACTAACCAGGTGGGAGGGTGGGGAAAAATTTCTGCCTGACTCACAAGAGACAGAGCTGTGGTCTCATTTCAAGTTGTAATATGCAGTTAAAAGCAGAATACAAGTAAAACACACGGTAAATAAAATCATAGTATTCAAAATAGAAAAAGGCAGTAAAGTAATACCATATGCAACAAATAAAAAGCAAACTAACCTTTATCTCACAGCAAAGTGTAGCAGAGTCTGGGTAAGCCTTTCTAGTAAATGTATAATATTATGTATAAGATTGTAGCTCTTAACATACTACTGCCTACAATCTTGGTGTATATTGTTTAGGACTGCAGTGTTTTATCATAAGTTTCAGAGGACAGGAAAAAATAAGCTGTTGTTAAAAGCTTTCCTGCCATCTTATTTTTCTAATGCCTTTGCTGGGATTCAACCCCCCCCCCCCCCCCAAACGAAATGTAAAGACCCGGCAAAAGGTCTAGATTCCCGGCTTCTCTAGTCCCTTCTTCAGAACCGAAAAGAAAGAACAAAAACTGGATCCGAGCTACGTCCAGTCCGACCATCATCGGATCCAACCACACATTTCTTTATTTCTTCAAAACCTGAAGAAAAGAATTAATTTATTACCGAAAGTTTTACTGCTAACTGCCTTTTTTCATAGGTTCATAGATAAGTACTAGGCTAATTGCACTTACGAGCCATTTTTAGCCTAGCTAATTATCCCTTGTGAGACTCGAACCCTGCACTTTCTGTTTGTAAAGCAAACACCTTAACCATTAGGCTATCTTTTTCTCAGAACATTGCTGGCTTTTGAAATTCAAGGACCCTTCAAAAAGTCCAGGTGTTCAAATTCTTTGGCTTCAACTTCATTCTCAACTAGAAAAGAAAAAAAAAGGGAGACAGACTGTCAAAAAGAGTTTGTATCCAGCCACCTCTGATCCAGTGTCACTAAGATCTCCTCGGATCTGAGAGGTTCAACTCCTATCACTGGCTCCTAAGTTTTCAGATCCGAAAGACATCATTTTTAACTCCTGAGAAAACTTACAAATCCAAGCCCTCTAGGGCTCTCTCCATATCCTAAGTTCTCCTTGGATCCGACAGGTCTGGCTGTTACTTCTGCAATCTTATGTCAATTTTCATTCACCATCGACATATGGGTTCAGATGCAACCCTCAAATGCAACTCAGCCACTGTTTCCAGCTCGTAGAACCCTACAAACTTTCAAGCTCCTCACTGTCCATAATGCCCTCAGTCCTATTCCACTTAGATCTCATTTCCCACTTGTAGAGTCGAGATGTGGATGTTGATTTCTCCTGAGCTCTACAAGTAGGATTTATACATATATCTTTAAAATTTAAAAATGTTCTCATTTATCTTTCCCCTTTTCCTCTTCAGTCTATCCTGCCTATTTGTTATTATTTCCTGTTTGGCAAAATACTAATTTTTTTGTAATCCCATTTTAAGTGGGAATGCGTATCTTGCTGTGTCTTTCCATCCTGTCTATGCTATTAAAAAAAAAAAAAAAGGTTTCTCTTTAACTTTATCAGTATATAGTAACTTTGGTTACCATATCTTGTGTGTGTGTGTGTGTGTGTGTGTGTGTGTGTGTGTGTGTGTGTGCGCGTGTGTTTGTGTGCGTGCGCGCGTGTGTGTGTGTGTGTGCGTGTGTGCTTGTGCGTGTGTGCTTGTGCGTGTGCACACATTGGTGTTTTTTGCAATAACTTTCTTCTTCCCTTTTAGTGATTTAAAGCATGGCGGAAAGGGTGTTTAAGAAGTGTGTCAGATGAGGGCACAGGATACCCTTTTCTGATGGGCATACTTTATGTGTATACTGCTTAGGACTTGAGCATCTCAATAAGCAGTGCGATATCTGTGAGGCCTTTAACCCCTGGGCCTTCACAGTGAAGAAAAACAAGCTGGTTTTGAATGGGTTGTTGCCTACAATTGTTTTCACAAGCCATCACTGCGGCTCAACCTTCCACCTCCACCAGGTCTAAGGATCATGCCAAAAGATCCAGATCTGTTGATGTACCATCTTCTGCAGAACCTAAAAAGAAGATACCGAGACTTCCCCAGTTACATGTTAATCTTTGGCTCTGACTAAGATGTTGTCCCCGGATCCAACAAAAAAGAAAACTTCATCAGATCCTAAGTCTTAAGATCCAAACCCTCTGCCCAGAATCATCTACTCACCATCCTTGGATCTGGTACCTTCTGGGTACCCTCTGTCTTCCTCGAGAGGCATTCTAGGCCTTTGTCTTCGGTATCCTTAACCTCTTCAAAAAGTCTAATGGGAGCTGACATGGCTAGGATGGTGAAAGAGATGGTCGCAAAACAAATTCAGAGGAGTAACCTTAGGGTCTGTACCCCATTGGATCAGGGACTTCCACAGATGTCCACGACTCCTGCTCTGACCCGACACTTGGTTTCAGGGTTTTCAGATCTGAGTGTTCTGGGCCCATCCTGGTCAGATCCAAGGAAGCTGGATTCTTTGGATCCGGCAGTGACTCTGAGTTCATTGGCTCCAACTCTTTCGGATCTGGACAGCTGTCAGAGCCAGGGCTACCACATCAGATCCGGGGAGGTGGGTGCAGTTGACTCCGAGGTTTTTGGAGCCATCTCTCCCTCTCAGAACTTTGGCATTTGATAGTTCGCCTTCGTCTTCCTTCTTGGGCAGTCATCCTGCGGGGGGGAGAGTGCTAATGGACCAAGGACCTTCTCATTCTGCTCCATTGGTCTCCTCTTCCCCAGGGAGGTCTGCTTTCAAGGTGTTAAGAGGGTCTTTCCTGAACCTTCAGATTGAGTGGGTGTTCCTCACTTGGCTCCATCCTAAACAACTCCTTTGACCTTGTCTCGCTTCACCACTCCATGCCACGAAAACAGTCGGTCCAGAGTTTCCAGACTGCTCAATCTGGGATTCCTTCCTCTTCCAATACTTCCCCAGACCATCCTACCGAGGATGTCCTTAGGAAGAAGTGATGCAAGAGGAATCACCTAGACTCCCCCCCCACCCAAGAGTCTCACACCAGTGATATTGACCTCGATGAAGGAGAAGGGTCCCCCAAATCACCACCTAATGATATCTCCTTTGGAGACATGTAATCCACAAAATGAAGCAGCTTTTCAGGCAAAACAATAAAGCCCTGAGCAGGGCAAGCTTAGAAAATTGTAAAAAAAAAAACACAGATGGCTCAGCACACTTCAGTTCACTTTATTCCACAGTTTCTGTGGAATAAAGTGAACTGAAGTGTGCTGAGCCATCAGTGGGTTTTTCGCAATTTTCTAAGCTTGCCTTGCTCAGGGCTTTATTGTTTTGCCTGAAAAGCTGCTTCATTTTGCAGATTACAGGTTTTATTTGGAAGCTGCTGTGAATTTTGTTTTGTTTTTTCTTTGGAGACATCCTTGAACCAATGGGTGGTTGGTCTGTTCAAAACCCTTTTTCCAGGAGTTGGTATTTCTGGAAGCTTTCAGAACTGGCCCCTCTATGTTCTGGGTAGCCCCACAGTCCGACAAATTGGTGGACCTAATTTGGCGGAAGGCTTGGAAGGAACCTGACTCAATTGAACTCATCCCTAAGAGACCAGATAAAATTATGGCACCATCAGTAGAAAGGAAGTTTGGGAGTAAGGGTGTGCCAGTTGATGCCATGGTTGTGGTGGTGGCCACAAGAAAGGAACTCGTGGAGGAGAGTTTGACTGTCCATCCTCCTAATAGGGAGTCTAGAGCAATGGACAGATTGGGGAAGCAAGTGTATACTTCAGTGACCTTTGCCATTCGTCGCTGAATTACCTAGCCCATTTTACAAGGTTGCAAAGAGATCTGCTCGATGAACTTTCCAACTTTTTGTCAAGGACCATGACTGAAGGGACCCAAACATCTATGCCCCCTCAGTTGGCTACCTTACAATTGTTTGTAAACTCCTCCATGAGGCTTATTTCCAATACAACGTAAGGTGCCTTAAGGGAGGTGGGTTCAGGCATATCCATGAGGAGGCATGCCCGGATGCACCTGTGTGATTTTGCGGAGCTCTTCAAGTCTTCTTTCATCAACGCTCTGTTTGACGGCTCCTCCCTATTTGAACCCACTGTTAAAGAAACAATTACCAGGTGTGAGAAGGATGGAAAGGCCTTGTCTGTTGTTGGAGTTTTTCGACCTGCCAAAGAACCTTTTCAAGGAATCAGCAGGGAAGTCGCAAGATGTTGTTCAAAAATTCTCAAGGTCCTTTCTCCAACACACGTGAAACTAATTCTCCCAGAGGCAGAGGTAGATATGCTCACAATAGAAGATGCCCTTGTGGCAGAAAAGGTCTGCAAAATGTAGGGTTCAGAGATACCTTCTTTGATAGACCTTATCAGTGCTGCTGAAAGGAGGCCTAATTGTCTTCCTCTGGAGGCAGTCGAGGGTTATTTTTCTCTGCACCAGACAGCTTGGCTAAGTATAACAAATGATATTTGGGTGCAGAGAATTATTACCAGAGGCTATACCATACCCTTTTTCCTTCCACCCCCATCAGTAACAAAGCTCCCCGATGTTCTACCCAATCATACTGAGCCAGCAACTTAGCAAATTCAGCAGTTACTTGTAAAAATAGTCATCCAAGAAGTCCCACCAGACCAAATAGGATCTTGAACTAATTTAAGGTCTTTTTTTTTTTTTTTGTTCTAAAAAGACGTGTTAAACATGTCAGTCACACACAGCAAGTTTTGGATGGTCACGGTACAGTCCAGTCTACCTTTTTAGGGTGTTTAACAAATGCATGGCAGTGGTAGCAGCCCATCTAAGGCTGCAGGGAATGTGGGTGTTCCCTTGTTTGGACAACTGACTCATCACTGACCCAACCAGGCATCAGGTAGTAAAAAATTGCTTAACTCTAGGGATCACAATAAATCATGACGAATCAAAATTGCAACCCATCTAAAATTTGGAATTCATAGGCACAATCTTCGACACTCAATCCATGCTCGCATTCATACCATTACCACAAAAACAATACAGAGCATCAAAAGCCAGGTCAGGAGAATTATTGTAGCACGAAGATATCCACCAGAAAAGTCCTGCAGGCTGTTGGCTTGATGGTGGCAGCCATTACCTTAGCACCCCTAGCAAGGTTTCACATGAGAGTGTTACAATGGATGCTACAAACCCAAAGATCCATCTTCACTCACCCTCTGTCAACAAAGATAAGGGTTACTCAGATGCGCAAAAATTACCTGTCATGGTGGAAGTCAACCCTAACAAGGTCGCCCATTCATACCTCAGCCCAAGGCCATAGTGACCATAGATGCTTGTCTGATTGGGTGGGGGAGGCATTATCTGGAGAAGACAGTCCAAGGCACTTGATCCCTCACAGAGGCCGACCTGCATATCAGTGTTTTGGAGATGAGAGCGGTGCTTTTGGCATTGCAAGCATTCCAAGATTCTCTCCCTCTTGGGACAACTGTGATCCAAACATGCATTATGTCGGTAGTTTGGTATATCATCAAGCAAGGAGGAACCGAGTCTTACCCCTTTTGTCAAGAAGCCCTCAACGTGTGGCAGTGGGCAATAGCCTCCAGTCACTTTGTGTTGACAATGCACATTCCCAGGACATCCAGTCTGATAGCAGGCAAACTCAGCAGGTCCAGTCTATTACCTCACGAGTGGTCCCTCAACTAGAAAGTGACAGAAATGATTTTTCTTCACTGGGGCCAACCTTGCTTCAATCTTTTTGCATCTCCCTTAAACAACAAATGCAGCAGCTTCTTTGCCCTAATCCCCCCAGCGGGGGAGTCACTGAAGGACACTGTTCTCCACGATTGGCCTCCTGGTCTGTTACACACCTATCCCCCAACTTCCTTGATTTCCAGAATCTTACAGAAGGCAGACAGATTGAAGAACAGAGTAATCCTCATTGTACTTTACTGGGCTCGACAAATGTGGTTCCCCTGTCTTTGGCCTCACCTACTATCTCCACCTTGGATTCTAGATCAGAATCCAGACCTTTTGTCCCATCCAACAATACTGATTCACCCAGACCTTCCCAACCTCAGAGTGACTGCATGATTTCTCCAATTTCGTTGATGGCCAGGCAACCTATGCTTTCTTCCCCAGTCTGTTTTTTTTTTCTTTTGTCTTCCCATAAGCCATTTACTAGGAAATTATACAAAAGCATGTGGAAAAGATTTGTTTACTGGGTGCAGCAAAATCACATAGAACCCCTTACAGCTCCTACTTATGTGGTTCTTGAATTTCTAGTGGAATTGTTTAATGAAGGAGCAAGCACATCTACTATTAGAGTTCATCTTGCAGCAATTACAAATTTCCATGTGGGATTACACAGTTGTTCCCTGTTTCTGCAAAGATTTGTAAAGTTTTTCTGAAAGGTGCTTTTCTGCTAAGACCTCCATTTAAAGACCCTGTTTCATGTGGGATTTAACTCTAGTACTACAAGGCCTAACACAACCCCCTTTGAGCCTGCATCCAATTGCGATTTGAAATTCTTATCTTGGAAGACAGCTTTACTGGGTGCTATAACATCAGCCAGGAGAATATCAGAGCTTCAGGCTTTGTTCTCAAAACCCCCTTACTTGGTCTTTCACAAAGATAGGGTTTCCTTACAGACCAATGCTTCCTTTCTACCAAAGGTGGTGTCAAAATCCAATATTAATCAGGCCATTCACCTGCCAGTATTCTTTCCAAATTTCAGTAACTAAGGGGAGTTTTTGCTGCATTCATTAGATTTTCATAGACAGTTGCATTACTATTTGCATCGTAGGAAGGACTACAGGAAGTCAGACCAGCTTTTCATTTCCTTTGCCCACCATAGGTTGGGATAACATGTTAAGAAAGTGTCTATAGCCAAATAAATAATGGAATGTGTTTCCTTGGTGTATGCAAAATTGAATATGCCCCGCCACAAACCTTTAAGAGCTCATTCCACCAGATCTGTAACAACTTCCATGGTCTTTCAGTCCAGAGCTTCCATGGATGATATTTGCACAGCTGCTGTTTGGTCAAATCCACATACCTTTATCAACCACTGCAAATTAGATCTGGTCTCAAGGGGAAGAGCAGCCTTTGGTTTGGCCGTCCTTAGGAACATCCTTCCTTAGGGAAACCCAGGGCTCAGGTAGGTGGGGACTCTGTCCCATACATTGATGGTAAATGAAAATTGACAACATCATATAAAGAAGTTATGTACTCACCATAATGTTCCATCTATGTTGTCCATTTTCTTTCACAATCAATGTATGGGATAAAAAGTGAGGATCTGAGGATTCAAAGGACAACTTAAATCTTGATCTCTAGTGATGGTCTCTCTCTCTCTCTTTCTCTCTCTATGTAGTTGCTACTATCTTCTTTCCTTTTCAGCTATAGGTATTATCTGAGGGGAATAGGAGTAAGGCATTATGGGTAGAGAGAAGCTTGAGAGTTTGCAGGCTTTCACAAGCTGAAAATAGTGGCTGAGTCAGATCAGGGGGTTGGATCCAAACCCATACGTTGATGGTGAATGAAAATGGACAACACAGATGGAACATAATAGGGAGTACATAACTTCTTTTTAGATCCTAAGCATTCAGGTCTGACAGACATAAGTCTTATTATGGAGAAATTGAAAGATTTTGGATCCAAGCTCTTTGGATCTAAAGCATTTACAGCCTCCTTCGCATCCTAAGCTTTCGGATCCGATAGACAAAAGTTTTGACTCCAGAGAAACTAGAAAATTTTTCCAATCCAAAGCCCCTAAGGTCCTCTTCAGATTCTAATTTCTCCTCAGATGTGACAGGTTTGGCTGTTATTTCTACCCTGGATCCTAAGTCTTTGGAAATGACAGACACAAGTCTTATTGTAGAGAAATTTAAATATTTCAGATCCAAGCTCTTCAAATCCAAAGCCTTTAGAGCCTCCTTCGCATCCTAAACCTTTGGCTGTGACAGACGAGTTTTAACTGCAGAGAAAACTAGAAAGAGTTTGAATCCAAAGCCCTAGTGCTTCTATTGGATCGTAAGTCCTTCTTGGATCTGGCAGGTTTGTTATTGCTTCTTCATTGGATCCTAAGCCTTTGGATCTGACAGACAACAATTTTTTTCCATAGAATTTGAAAGATTTTGGATCCAAACTCATGGGATACAAAACGTTTAGAGCCTTCTTCAAATCCTAAGTCCTACTCAGATCTGACAGGCTCGGCTGCTATGGTGGTTAGTTCCTTACCTTCCATTTTTTCCCTTCCCACTCAACTTTTTCAGGATGTAGATAAGATGATATGAAATTTTTTTGTTGCTCAAATCCAGATGGGGGTCTTGCCAATTTTGCCCTCTCATGGATTTGTGAGTGTGTCTTCTAAGACTAATTTGCCATTTTTCCTACCTGGCCAGTGGTACCCCCAAGAGGTTTGCAATCGGATCAAAGAAAGGTAGCCTCATTCACTCTTTTGATATCCCTGACTGTTTCTATTTATATACCCTCAGATCAGAGTAGGTTTAGGATACCAGGTCTAAGGGGTTTGGTTCGGTCCTGATCTTTTACATATGTCCTTTCTCCTCATAGTCTCAACCACAAAGTCCATTTTTCCCCTCCTAGAATCAGACCCAGGGGCAAGCTCCTACCTTCATTCCTTCGGAGCTCTGGTTCTATGTAAGAGGGGCAGAGTTTTTCCTCAGTTATGTCACTTTTCTGTAATATGTTATGCAGGGTCTATCTTGGATCCTACCCACTTGTACTACCGACACAGCCATTCAATCCTAAAGTACATTTTAAGAGGCTACAAACAGATTTGATGAAAGGACTGCCCATTTCGCTTTCTAGAACCAAAACTGCTGAGGCTCAGTCTTCAGTAGTCTTTACCCTACAGACGATATCCAGTTTGTCCATAAGCATTATCTTGCATACTGCAGAAGGTGTTTCCAGGGCTGTTCAGGCGTTTCCATTAGGAGACTGCCTGGATGTGCCACAATGATTTTGTGCCATCTTTCAAGTCATCTTTCAACAGTGTTTCTTTTGACAGTTCTCCTTGGTTTGCCCCCACAGGTAAGGGCAGAAAGACCCCATCTGCTGTGAGTATACCCTTTTCTGTCCCTGCGACGGATTTTTTTCCCAGTAATCAACCTGGAGGTCAATGTATGTGTTTAAGGAAGTCTCAGGGTCCTTTACAGGACACAGGTGTAGAGAGTTACTCCCCGAGGCAGAGGAGGGTGCAATAATGACTGAAAATGCCTCCATAGCAGAGGACTCCTGCAAATCGTGGGTCTAGAGACACTTCTTCTGTTAGATCTTGCCAGTGCTCCTGAAAGGAGACCTCAGGGGCCTCCACTGCATACAGTTGGGGTCTCTTATCTCTACACCAGAAAGCATGACTAAACTTAATAAAGGATGCTTCCTTGCAGAGAATCATTTCCAGAGGTTATCTCATTCTCTTTTTCCCTTTCATCCCAGTTACCCAAGAAGCAGTAATACTAGAATTCAAGAGCAGCTTTGAGTCATCCAACAGATCATTCCAGACCAGTAGAATACATAACTGACTCAATAGTCTTCTAGTGCCCAAGTAAAATAGGATACTGGAGATCAATTTTATGTCTCAGTGTATTGAACATGTCTCAGTGTATTGTTCAAATTCTGTTTGGCATGTCCTCCCCGTGGTTGGGTGGGCATTCGAAAGACATGCATAAATGGGCGTGCCTTCGTTGGAGGTTGAACGTCGAGCTGGCACCTCGGCGTTCGTGAAAATCTACTGCCAATCATTAGCGGACCGGAGTTCCGCTGTGGCGACCTCTAACCAGGAAAAGCCGAAAGACAACAACAACAACAACACTAAGTCTTAATTAGTCATGGTTCATTCCAAATTCTCCTTTTTGAGCAGAACAACTGGATGGGATCGATTAACCTTCTGGATGCATACTATCACATAAAATGAAGAGACGATCCAGGAGGTAGTTACAGTTTATGCTGGGAGCCAGCCATTACCAGTTCAGAGTCCTGCCCTTTGGCCTCACCACAGCCCCCAGGGTGTTCACCAAATGTATTACAGTACTAGCATCTCACTTGACAGTGCAAATATGCCACATATTTCTTTTTTGGGAAGACGGGCTCATTAACCCAGCCACTGGGGATGCACAAGTCAGTGAATTTCTTTGTGCCTTTCCCAAGCCCGGATAAATGGGGAGGGTTGCGTCAGGAAGGGCATCCGGTGTAAAACCTCTGCCAAATTACTTATGCGGAGAACATTTCATATTTCCATACCAGATCGTTTGAGGCCCGGGTTAACAACGACCGCCACCAGTACTGTTAGCCAACAGGGTGCTGGCAGAAATTGGGCTACTGTTGGCCGAAGGAGAAGAGGAGGGGGAGGGCATGCCTGAAGGCAGGAAGAGAGGAGGAAGGTTAGGAGTGTAGTATTGAGGGTAGGAACTTTGAATGTTGGCAGTATGACTGGT
Source organism: Protopterus annectens (assembly GCF_019279795.1). Taxonomy (NCBI): domain Eukaryota; kingdom Metazoa; phylum Chordata; order Ceratodontiformes; family Protopteridae; genus Protopterus; species Protopterus annectens. Next base: position 758,989,245 of record NC_056734.1, read on the forward strand.
ATAGGGAGAGAGCTAGCTGATATGATGGAGAGAAGGAAGGTTGATATATTGTGCGTGCAAGAGACCAGATGGAAGGGAAGTAAGGCCAGGTGTATAGGAGGCGGGTTCAAATTGTTTTATCATGGTGTGGATAGCAGGAGAAATGGGGTAGGGGTTATCCTAAAGGAACAGTATGCCAAGAGTGTTTTGGAGGTGGAGAGAGTGTCTGATAGAGTGATGTTTATGAAGCTTGAAATTGATTCTGTAATGATGAATGTTGTTAGTGCATATGCTCCACAAGTTGAGTATGCTATGGATGAGAAAGAAAAATTTTGGAGTGAGTTGGATGAAGTGGTGGTGAGTGTACCCAAAGGTGAGAGACTAGTGATTGGAGCAGACCTCAGTGGGCATGTTGGTGAAGTGAACAGAGGGGATGAGGAAGTGATGGGTAGGTATGCTGTTAAGGAGAGGAATGCAGAAGGTCAGATGATTGTGGATTTTGCGAAAAGGATGGACATGGCTGTGGTGAATACGTTTTTTAAGAAGAGGGAGGAGCATAGGGTGACATACAAGAGTGGAGGAAGATGCACTCAGGTGGATTATATCCTATGTACGAGGGTCAGTCTGAAGGAGATTGGAGACTGTAAAGTGGTGACCGGGGAAAGTGTAGTTAAGCAGCATAGATTGGTGATCTGTAGGATGACGTTGGTCATCAAGAAGAGGATGAGAAGTGTGAAAGCAGTGCCAAGGATTAAATGGTGGAAGTTAAAAAAGGGTGATTGTGAGGTGGAGTTCAGGGAAGAGTTAAGACAGGCACTAGGAGGCAGTTTAGAATTACCGAATAGCCGGGAAACTACAGCAGAGCTAGTAAGGGAGACTGCTAGAAAGGTGCTTGGTGTGACAACTGCACAGAGGAAGGAGGACAAGGAGACCTGGTGGTGGAATGAGGAAGTACAGGAGAGTATACAGAGGAAGAGGCTGGCGAAGAAGTGGGATTGCCAAAGAGATGAAGAAAGTAGACACGAGTATAAGGAGATAGACGCATGGCAAAGAGAAAGGTGGCAAAGGCTAAGGATAAGGCATATGGAGAGTTGTATGAGAGATTGGACACTAAAGAGGGAGAAAAGGACCTGTACCGATTGGCTAGACAGAGGGACAGAGCTGGTAAAGATGTGCAGCAGGTAAGGGTGATAAAGGATAGTGAGGGAAGCGTACTCACAAGTGAGGAGAGTGTGTTGAGTAGATGGAAAGAGTACTTTGAAGGGCAGATGGATGAAGAGAATGAGAGAGAAAGAAGGTTGGATGATGTGGGGATAGTGAATCAGGAAGTGAAACAGATCAGCAAGGAGGAAGTACGGTCAGCTATGAAGAGGATGAAGAATGGAAAGGCTGTTGGCCCAGATGACATACCAGTGGAAGCATGGAGGTGCTTAGGTGAAATGGCAGTGGAATTTTTAACCAGATTGTTTAATGAAATTTTGGAAAGTCAGAGGATGCCTGAGGAGTGGAGGAAAAAGTGTTTTGGTACCTATCTTTAAGAATAAGGGTAATGTGCAGAGCTACAGTAACTACAGAGGGATAAAATTGATCAGTCACAGCTTGAAGTTATGGGAAAGAGTAGTGGAAGCTAGGTTAAGAAGGGAGGTGATGATTAGTGATCAGCAGTATGGTTTCATGCCAGGAAAGAGCACTACAGATGCAATATTTGCTCTGAGAGTGTTGTTGGAGAAATACAGAGAAGGTCAGAAGGAGTTGCATTGCGTCTTTGTGGACTTAGAGAAAGCATATGACAGGGTGCCTAGAGAGGAGTTGTGGTATTATATGAGGAAGTCGGGAGTGGCAGAGAAGTATGTAAGAGTGGTACAGGATATGTACGAGGGTAGTGTGACATTGGTGAGGACTGCGGTTGGAGTGATAGATACATTTAAGGTGGAGGTGGGATTACATCAAGGATCAGCTCTGAGCCCTTTCTCATTTGCAGTAGTGATGGACAGGTTGACAGATGAGATCAGACAGGAGGCCCCGTGGACTATGATGTTTGCAGATGACATTGTGATATGTAGTGAGAGTAGGGACCAGGTTGAAGAGACCTTGGAGAGGTGGAGGTATGCTTTAGTGCATTGAGGAATGAAGGTCAGCAGGGCTAAAACAGAATATATGTGTGTAAATGTGAGGGAGGGTAGAGGAATGGTGAGGATGCAGGGAGTAGGGTTGGTAAAGGTGGATGAGTTTAAGTACTTGGGATCAACAGTTCAGAGTAATGGTGAGTGTGGAAGAGAGGTGAAGAAGAGAGTGCAGGCAGGGTGGAATGGGTGAAGAAGAGTGCCAGGAGTGATTTGTGACAGATGGGTACCAGTAAGAGTGAAAGGGAAGATCTGCAAGAGGGTAGTGAGACCAACTATGTTATATGGGTTGGAGACGGTGGCATTGACGAAAAGGCAGGAGGCAGAGTTAAAGATGTTAAGATTTGCACTGGGTGTGACTAGGATGGACAGGATTAGGAATCGGTATATTAGAGGGTCAGCTCAGGTTGGACAGTTTGGAGACAAAGCAAGAGAGGCGAGATTGTGTTGGTTTGGACATGTGCTGAGGAGGGATGCTGGGTATATTGGGAAAAGGATGCTAAGGATGGAGCTGCCAGGTAAGAGGAAAAGAGGAAGGCCTAAGATAAGGTTTATGGATGTGGTGATAGAGGACATGCAGGTGGTTGGTGTGAAAGAGCATGATGCAGTGAACAGGAAGAAATGGAAACAGAAGATCCACTGTGGCGACCCCTAATGGGAACAGCCGAAAGCAGATGATGATGATGATGGGCGCATTACCACTCCGGCCAAGCATTTACTGGTACAAGCTTGAGATCAAATGCAGTAGACTTGTTCACAATTTGGCATAACCATCAATCATAACAAGTCAGAAGTCTAACTGACCTGGATGTTAGAGTTTATAGGAACGATTTTCAACACAGTGTCTATGCTAGCGTCTCTACCCCTTTACAGAGTACAAACAGTAAGGTAAGAAAATAATTGTAGTACCAGAATATCAGCAGGATTGATTCCACAAGTTCTGGGATCAATGTCAATGGCAGCAGTTATACTTCCTTTACTAAGATATTATTTTTTTTTATTTTATTTAACATTAGTTTACCGGGAAAGTCCGACTTGGAACAAAGCCAATTTTCAGTGGAGGCCTGGGGAGAAATGTTCCAGATGCATGTCTTTGTAATGTGGGAGGAAACCGGAGCACCCAGAGGAAACCCACACGGATACAGGGAGGACATGCAGACTCTGCACAGAAGGCACCCCAGCCGAGAATTGAACCAGAGAACCTCTTGCTGTGATATTGCTTGAAGATCTGTAACAGATGCTATGAACACAATAATAAATTCTCTCTCAACCTGTGTTGATAAAGATGATAATAACTCAGGTAGGCAAAGGTTATTTTTCCGGATGGATGCAGTCAGAACAACTGTTACTAGGCCATCATTTCTTCTTTCTCCACTAAAGGCCACAGTGACCATGGATGCTTCCCAGATTGGAAGGAGTGGACAATTCCTGGGGAATACAGTCCAGGGCACTTGGTCCCCCAAGGAGGCCAACTTACATATACTGTGAAGGTGTGACGATGGGTGATTTCTTCAACTGCTTTGTAATTGTAGCCCATTTTCTGGGAAGGTTCAACGTGATAGCTTTCAACCTGGGCAGGTCCATCTTACTTCCTCACATCTTGTCTCTCAACAACAAAATGACGTACATGCTTTACTTATTTATTTAATTGTTTGTTCATTAACTTATCATAAGGACACTTTTCATTCTGTGCCCAGGAGTACAGACTTCAGGCAAATGAATGTTGCTCATTTAAATGGAAGAAACAGTTTAGGCAAACTAAATATGTACAACAAAAACAAGGTGGAAGAATATAAAATGTGAAAGGCATTTACATCTTAATAAAGGTTACATCAGAGAGCAGCCACATTGAAGAACAAGCCACCCTCATTATACCTTACTGACTTTGATTAAGATGGTTCCCTTAATCCTTGACCTCTGTTTCTGTACTCACCTTTGCTTTTAGGTCCAACTCTAGAACTTCTGTCTCACCTGACAATCATCCACACATCTCTAGCCTAAAACTGTGTGTGTGGTTTTTCTGATTACATCAATAACCAGGCAAACTATGTTTTTTTTTTTTTTTGCCTGTCCGTTCCATTCTGTTATCTTCCCATAACAACTCTCTATGAGAAGTCTTTACAGAAATTTATGGAAAAGATTTTCTTTGTTGAGTAGAGCTGTATCAGTTATAACCTTTTCTAGCTCCGATACATTCTGTCCTTGAATTTCTAGTGAGTTTATTTGAAGAGGGTGCTAGTTTATTGAATGTCTAACTTCTATTCGCAGCCTTTTTTTCAAATTTCCATGTGGAGTTTCAGAATTCTTCCCTGGCTTCCTCTAAAGTTTGCAAAGCATTTTTTAATGTTTTTCTTCTACTTAGACCTCCTTACAAAGATCCCATGTCACCTTGAGATTTAAAGTTGGTATGGCAAACTTTGACACAGTCTTCCTTTCAAACTACAGCCAAATAGAATCTAAAATTCTTAACCTGGATCACTATCCTTTTAGTTGCATTTCTTCTGCTGGAAAATGTCAGAACTTCAAGCATTATATTCCAAGCCTCATCTTTGATTTTCCACATGGATAGGGACACTACATACCAATGCTTCCTCCTTACTTAGGGCGGTGACAGAATTTAGTATTAACCAACCAGTTATCCTGTTATTATTTTTTTCCCAGACTTTGCAAATAAAGGAGAATATATGCTGTGCTTACTAGATGTTTATAGCTGAATGGTGTTTCTACCTACACAGAACTAACAAATTAGGAAGACAGATAAATTCTTGGCTTCTTTGACACATCACAAAATGGGCAAATTGGTTGCAAATGTAACTATAAGCAGGTAGCTGACGGATTATGTTTTATTTGTTTGCACTAAATTGCATCTCCCCCTGGCAAACCAATACAGGCTCATTCAACTACACCTATGACCACTTTCACTATATTCCAGTCTAGACAACGCATGGACTTTAGTTATGGGGCCTCTACTCGGTCAAATCCTTATACCTTTATCACTTATTACAAACTGGAGCCGGTCTTGAGGAGAAAAGAGGCCTTTGGCTCAACCATACTCAGGAATATCCTTCATTATAATCTGCCCAGGAATTTAGGTAGCTGGAGACTCTGTCCTATACATTGAGGAAGAATGAAAACTGACAATATCAGATAAAGAGGTTTTGTACTTACCATAATATTCCATCTGTGTTGTCCATTTTTATTCTTCCTCATCTCCACCCCCTCCATTTATCACAAGTGAATTCTGGAGGAATGAAGTTCTTTGGACACCACATGTCCCATGTGTTGAACTCTTAATTATGACAATTCTTTATGGCCTTCTTGTCAAGCTGCAAACAAGATCTAAAGGATGTTAGGGGTGGTGCATTATGGGTTAGGAAGCAGCTTGAGAGTTTGTCGGCCATGAGCTAGAAAAACATGCGAGTCGGATCCAAGTATCGGATCTGAACCCATAAACTGAGAAAGAATGAAAATGGACAACATAGATGGAACATTGTGGTAAGCACATAACTTCTTTCTTACCTTAGCCAGTGTAAGAGATTCTTTGGCATAATTATTTATTTTTATTTTATGTATTAATTGGGAGGGGAACACAATAGCAAATAAGTGTGTTTGCTTTATTTTACAAAGACTGGTGTCTCATTTGCATGCCTTTCCACAATGGTGGATTGTGGCAGACATGGGCAAAAACATCTTAAGCCTGAATTTCTAAGATAAAGTTTCACTGCTAATTGAGTGAGAATGATTTCCCACAAAAAGCGAGAGAAAACCTATGGTCTTGTAATTCTGGAAGTTATGTTCATTGACAGGGTCCATCTGTATCGCTTAGAAGTTTTTCTCCAGTAAATGCTGAAAATCTTGGTCTAATTTTGGAAGGAATGCAACAGTGCATTATTGTTGCTGGAAATACATTAACCAACTAAAATGTTGCCATTGTTACATTTAACTAGAAGACAGACCACTGGAGAGTTTCATTTTGCTTTGAACTACTTCTGTTGCTTGGGACTGTAAGATCCACACCATGAAAAGCTGAGAAAAAATTATCTCCCCAAATGGACTTTTGGTATGTTAAAGACTGAATTTAAACATTTTTGTTTTGGCATGATCAGATGTGTAAATCTTGCTACAAAAGTAATTACAAAAACAGTACAACATTCTGCAATAAGATACCTAATGACCCAAGTTGTTTTTAGTCCAGTAAGAGGAGGTGTGTGAAAAGAAGTGGACCAAAGGGTATATACCAAAACTGATTATTTCAAAAAATAATAAGAATAAAGCCTGTTGTAAGACTGAGAGATATGGGCGTTAAACAAAGTATGGGAAATGAAAATGCTGTATCTATTAAGCCTAAACTTAGCAGACATGTAAACTGAATGGAAACATAGTAAGGGAGGTATTACCCAGGTAAAGAATACACTTTTGTGCATATAAAATATCTTAGTAATACTGAATAATGTAAGTGGAATATTAAAGAGCCGGTTACAAACTTAACGGGGTCATGCTGCTGTGCAATCTGCCTTTGGGAGTTCTCTAGAAAATGTCATGGTTTCACAAGCTCATAGATTCCTACTAAGCTTACAGCCAAGGAGACCATTGAGAAAGTCCGTGACATCATCCAGTATTGGCGATAAACTAATAGTGTTCCCCATAAGCAAACAGAATTTCTCCACATATTCCTGCTGAAAATTTGTGATCACCCATCCAGTCATCCAGACTGGCTATAAAGTCTGCTGGGGAAGTATGTTGTAAAGACAGCTTATTTCTGAAATGGGGAATAAGTTGGGCTAGGTATTTGTCATGCCATCTGGTGGTATTGATGTGGTTGTATATGTTTAGATCTCTTGAAGAGGCATTTGCTTTACCACTGATTCTGTTTAGACGAAGGAGCTAAAAGAGTACTAAGTCATTTATGCCAAAGTCTGTAAGACATTGAGTAGAGGGATAGAGGGATATAGTTTTTTTTCTATCAGAGTAGCTAAGGGTACTGAAACCTGAGGTATTTTTAGTGACAATTTTGGGGCTTAGTGAGATACATACTGAAGGATGCATTATATTAAATGATGACAATAATAAGGGATTAATAAAGAGAGACTATAACTTCTTTGGGCCTTGAGGAGCTACCACGAAGGAGAAGTTGTGCAAGGTAAAAAGATTTTCTAACTACCACAGAAGGTTTGTAGTCAAAGGAGAATCTATTATCAGCAGGCTAGCCTTAAGAGAAAAGGTACCTTAGGCTAAGAGCTCCATGCCCCCCCCCCCCCCCCCACACACACACACACATTCCTCAGTGCACCATTCCACACATCATGTAGTTACTGATCTGATGTTGTCGGTCTTCAGCTATTCTTGACTGATGGGTACTCAGTTCCGACATTCGGAACCAATCCAGCCATTGTATAGCTCGCATCAGCCAAAAAACTCTTGAGCTGCAAGTCTACCCATAATTCCCTCTCTAGGTTGCCTCAAATCTCATTTGCCGCTCCTGCAAATCAGATGTGTCAGCCAGACATCTCTCATAGATAAGTATTACTAATCTTATCATAGCTGTTTCTAACTGAGTTACAGTTTTTTTTCTAATTCTTATTTCATAAAGTCTCTTGTTGAGTGTTGGTCTACTAGTGTGTTTTTCTCCTTCGTACCATTGGTAATTTCTTTCTCCCTACCATCGCTGGTAGTTCTTTTCTATTTTTACCCTTGTGGTAACTTCTCTACCATTGTTGGTAGACTTTCTCTCTCTATTTTCCGTAGTGTGTGTCTGTCTGTGAGAGTTAGTAGATAAGGCAGAAAAGCCAAAATCTTCAACTACAGGTTTCAAACAATGTACTGAGTGTGGCAGAAATATGCCAAACTCAGATAGTCATGACAAATGCGTTTACTGCTTGGGTGTGCCTCACTTGAGCATGGATTGTACCATTTGCCAGGGTTTTAGTAATAGAACCCTGACAGAGAGAAAGAATAAATTGATCCTCCAAGGGCTCCTTAAGGCCCTTTTTGAAGAAGGCTTGTCCAAGGCCGACCAGTCTCCACGGGCCTCTGGCTCTAAGTCTTCTCACTTGGTGCCATCATCCCCTCCGGCGCTGACCCTTAAAAAGCACAAATATGCTTCTGAAGGCTCCTCCTCAGAAGCAAAATCCAAGGTTACAAAACTGTTGGAACTTTCAAAGTCTCCAGCAGTGAAGAGTTCTTCAGTATCTTCTGCACTGGCTACGTCTACTGTTCAGAGCCCTAGTTCTATGGCTACAATTATCTTTACAGCTCTGATTTCGATGCTGGCTTTTTCACCCATGGTGCAACAGACGGTACCGAAACAAACCATAATTTCAGAACCCAGGTTTGCTTACTCGCCATCATTAGATCCCTTCCTTGGACAATTGCCTAGTCCGTTTGTAAAGAGACCTGAATCTCCTTCAGCCTTTTCAATGTGCTCCAC